>NC_141059.1:6982500-7657500 GCF_041138505.1 Cibotium barometz
TAAAACCTTGAAATGCATGTTTGGTGTTTCCCAAGGAGCAATGGCCAAGTATCCTTGCCTGTATTGCATGACCGAATGAGGTGTCTCCAAAGGAGGAAAAGAGAGAGAATGGAAATGCCTAAATGCAATAAGTAATAGGCGTGAAGCCCCAAATCGTGATACTCCAGGAGTGGATCCTAATTGGGATCCAATTCTTCCTATCTCTTTGATCAGAGTTCATATTTGTGTTTTGCATGCGCTGGTTAGAATAATTGAGAAACTAGTCTACATGTACATCGAATTTTCATGGAATATGAAACCAGCAGTAGAGAGTGAAAGAACTATTAAAAAAATAGAGCAAGTTCTTTCAGATGCAGGTTTACATTGTGGTCAAGTGAAGATTGAGAAGGACTTGAGAAGATCAGGGAAGACCGGAAATGTTCCTAGTAGCAAACCATGTTTTGGAGGTGCAAAAGCCAGAAAGTTCTTATCTAATCATACCCAGAGAGGTCATCTAGGTACAGATTTTTAGGTGTGGAGGAAGCTTCATGCAGCTGTACCTGATCGAGGCTCTTCAGGACAAGCAAGGGTGGCAAAGGCCAAAGTGTGGTTGGCACTTGATCGCCTAGCACCTTTGTTACAAAAAGCAAGGTTTGAAGATGGGGATGTTGAGAAATTTGAGGCAGTTGTGACAGAGTTCTACACTAGCTATGCAAAGGCATGGGGTGCGACAAACTTGACACAATACATGGTTATTACTTGAAAACCTACAGCTTTGAGTTTTTTTTGTTGTTCAAAAAATATTGTACGATACTAAATGTCTTGTTGTTGTTGAGAATTTGTAGCACATTTTGCATGCACATGGAACCTTTTTTGCGGAAGAGTTTGAAAGCCTTGGGATTTGGTCTACCCAAGGCATGGAAAGATCTCATTGGCAAGCACGTTGTGCCTATCAACATGGAGGAGGAATGAAGAAAAGTAATCCCATGAAGCAACTATGTCAGTGGTGGTATAGGTGGATTCAAGTGAGGGCTCGTGTGAAGATCAAACAGTCTGAATCAGCTGTGTCATGTGCAATAAGAAAGGTTCAGGCTGAACGGAGATGTTCAATATATGTCTCCTCACAGGGAAAGTAGAATCATGCTGAATGGCTAAGACAACGACAAAGACAAGGCAGAGTGTGGAAGAAAATTGATCATTGAAATACATATTGTAAAACAATGATGTAACTGTGAAAGATTTTAAAAGAACAAGAGCTTTCATCTATGTCCCATATAGATGTTCTCAATATATATACATTTCATAGTTTTTAATGGTAAGCAAGAAGAGTATTGAGAAATATGAAGAAACTTCTTAGCAACTGGAACAATCTAAATCTGTTAATCTGGAGCAGAGACTTCCCCCAGCCGAGCCTTTTTTTATGAAGTTTTTGCATCATCTTCTTCATCCTCTATCAATGGCACAACAGGGACCTTTGGCCTTGCTATTCTAAGAAGATGCTTCTTCCCGCAATCACTCAATAGATTAGGATCTGTGATTCCACATGCCAACCCGTAAGCAGCATATGTTAAATAATATTTACATCTCAACGAATATACTCCAGGTCCCTCTCCAAAAATTCGAACAGCTGCTTGCCGCTCCAGAAGTATTGCCTTGTTTGCATTCAGCCTTAAGTGATAGCCACCTAAATACCTCGATAGAGTCTTTATCGCCATCAGAGGAAAACTTGCATTGTCCTTGGAGAAGCTAGCATGAAATATCACAATTTGAGGGAATTTTAGGCGATTTATATATGTTCCTAGTGTCAAATTGTGGCCCGCGAATCGTGGCCCAATCCCGCCATACGCTTGCCTGAAGCACGTTTGAGGAATGTGTCTTCATATATTTCCAATTGAAAAAATAAAGGAGCATTAGCCAGAAACAACATCACCAAACATTTCAGGACAAAGTTGATAAAGCCAAATCCACAACAAAAAAAAACTAACCTCTTGGTTCTCATCTGCTTCAAGCAAGGCGTCTTGCCATAAATTAGTGCTCGAACTAGGAACGGTTTTCGCTAACTTATTTGGCACATACCTAAACCCTCCCATGTTGGTAATATTCAGTCTTTCCCTTGCTTCTTGTAGCTCTTCCTCTATGGCATCTTTTCCTTCATATTTAAGGGCATCAGCATAGATCATCTTTAGTGTTGCTGCAGCAGATAGGAACTCGGTGTCTTTCACATGGCTATCCACTAATAAGTACTTATCTATCCCATCATCATCTACAAAATTGTCATCGACCTCCAGATTTTGGGCTATGAAAGCTATGCAATGGTCCTCCCTTAAGTTAAATACATGTTGTATGTCTGTCAGCAATATATACTCTGAATCTCCTACTTGGAAGGAGGGGAGTAATGGCGTTGGAATGGGGGAGGAGTCATCTGATTCAATCACAAGCTGACCTATATCACTGTTTTGTTCTCTAACTGCCTCAATATCAACCGCCGAACTGAGCTTCGTCTCTTCTTCAACATTGAACTCCTCAATCACATGAGGAGTGTCCTCCTCTTCAGCAACATCCTCAATGGTGGGACTAGCCTGACGAGAAATCATGTCTTCACTTTCATTTGTTGCATGCGGCTCTGTACATTCTTCATTTGTTAATTGCACGTTCATGTGCAAGAAGCATAAGAAGGCATAAGACTATTCCATCAAGCGGCATTTTATTTTGTGAAAAGGGCATAGCAAAGCTCTCTTCTTATCACATGGTACCTTGTGCCAATCCCTGTTTAACCTCTGCTTCTTCTCCGGCAACACCTTGAGATTAAAATGAATGTGATTTTTCCCATCAATCATCATTGGTTCTTCATTTGTGAGCTCGTCATTGGTTCTTCATTTGTGAGCTCGTCAAACTCTTGCTTTGCCTCTTCAAATTATCCATGATGGCTAGAAAATGTATCCTCCAGAGAAAAATCGTAATTGAACATCAATGAAATTGCAGGGTGGCAAATCATGATGTCGACATTTGTAGAGGAAGTCATACAACAGAGTTGCAGGTGTTTCTTTAATCTCTTCGTCCACATCAAACTTGACTTGAACTTGCGCCATGGCTGAATTCAAGGGTGTAGATAAGACATGGAAAATATTAGTTCAAGCAATGAATCAAGAGACAGTCGATCTTAAACAACAAATCTCTGTGTGGTGTGAATGGATTCAACATAACGCGAGAGGAGATGCCAGAGGAATCCAGGTATTCCTCCTCGCGTTGTAGTGAATCTATTTTCCCTAACGCAAATAAAATTGCAACTTAGTCAAGGACCTCTTCTCGCATTATGGTGAATCGATTCACCATAATGCGAGGAGGAATATTGTGCTTCCTATGGGACCTTTGCTCGCGTTATGGTGAATTGATTCACCGCAACATGATGACTTTATCATCCTTTGGCAACGCCTCTTACGTTATGGTGAATTACAAATAAAGATAGTTCTCAAGTACCCATACTGAGAGAGGAGGTGTCAAACAAATTAAAATACTCTTCTTCGCAGTCAATTCTAAGGCGAGGAGTCATAGGTTTTCAATTCACCTTAACGCGATGAAAAGACAAAGCAAGGAGTTCTCCACGAATGAAACCAAAAGAACGAAATAACAAAAGAAGAAGGAAGCACAAAAGAGATAAAAATACCAGGAAAAGGAAATGTATACAAACGTCGTAGGAGATGGAGATGAAGAAGGTTGGAGGTTTGTCTTTGACATTGGATACAGGAGGATGAAGGAGGATGATTGATGAAGGAGGGTTGGAGGAGATAGTCAGTCGTTGATGGAGATGAAGGCCGTTGGTGGGGAGATAAATGAGAATACGAACTCCAAGAGAGGCAATAAATGAGATGAGTATCCTAGAAAATCTGTTTTTAATGCTATGCGACACGTCAGCACCGCGTTTTCACCCGCCATTCCATGAATGCCACGTGGCAGCCCACCATGTACCTAGCATGTGTACAAGCTATAAAGTTTAATCAAAGCCCTTTTTAATGCTATGCGACACGTCAGCACCGCCTAGTCACCCTGGCAGCCCGCCAGCACGTGTGTTCACTCTAAAGACTAATCAAAGCCGTTAATCACGCCACCTTTTTGTCCTCTTATCGATTTTGCCTTGTCTGTCCTCCTGCTTACCTCCAGGTGACTTCCGACTACCGCCACAGTACCTGAACCGATATTCCACCTCCTGCATGACAGTCTCCATCCATTCTCACGCAAGAAATGTAAGTTTTTGTATATTACTTGATTGTTTTGTAAGTTTCTTGTATATTGCTTGTTTGTTTTGTTTTTTCTTCGACTGTTTGCCCTGTGCCATTGTTTTTTCTTCGACTGTTTGCCTTCTGCCATGGTGATTCGATTCACCTTAAAGCACACGACGGGCCATTAAAATCTCAATACGCTCCATGTCTTATGGTGAATCGAATCACCATGGCAGAAGGCAAACGTAAGAGATTCACGATAATCCTCCTCCCGTTGTAGTAAATAGATTAACTATAATGCGAGGAGGATTGTTTTGCTTTGACTGGCCCTTAGTCTCGCGTTATGGTGAATCGATTCACCATAACGCAAGACCAAAGGGCAAAGGATTCACGATAATCCACCTCTTATTGGTGTCAATTAATTCACCTCCTACACGACAGTCTCCATCCATTCCCACTCATAGAATGTGATGAAAGTGTATTACTTGATTGTTTTGTGAGTTTCTTGTATAATCCTTGATTGTTTTGTTTTTCCTTCGACTGTTTGCCCTCTGCCATTGTTTTCTCTTCGACTGTTTGCCTCTGTCATGGTGATTCGATTCACTGTAAAGCAGACGACGAGTCATTAGAATCTCAATACTGCTCTATGTGTTATGGTGAATCGAATCACCAAAATGCAAGACGAAATGGTAAGAGATTCGGGAGAACTCTCCTCCCGTTGTAGTAAATCGATTCACTATAACGCGAGGAGGATTGTTTTGCTTTGATTGGCTCTTAGTCTCGCGTTATGGTGAATCAAATCACTATAATGCAAGATCAAAGCTCAAAAGATGCACGATAATCCACCTCTTATTGGTGTCAATGAATTCACCATAATGCGAGGAGGATTATTGTGTTTCTGTGGGCCTTCATCTCGCGTTATGGTGAATGGATTCACCATAACGCGAGGAAGTGCATATTGCTTTCTTGGCCACCCTCTCTCGCTTTATGGTGAATTGTTAATCGTGTACTACTGAATAGCTAAGTTTTTTTCTTTTTCTTGCGTTTTCAGATGGCTCGTGTAAGGCATACAGCTAGACCCATTGACAATGCAGCTCCCTCACCTACTGGGAAGAAGATGGGCGTTCTGAAAGCCTCAAGATCCAGGAAATCAAGCAGTCCTTCCCGATTGTCCAAAACGCAGCCTAGACTAAGGCGTTTCGCAGAGCATTCGTCAGCTCTGCGAGAAATCACAAAGTTTATGAAGCACCCGACAGCTGCTATTCCCAGATTACCTTTCCAGAGGCTTGCCAGGAGAATTTGTGAGCAGAATGGAATTTTGTTTAGGTGGAAGGCATCGGCCCTGTTTTGCTTGCAGGAGGCCACAGAAGATTGGATGATCAAATTTTTTTTGGATAGTTACGTTCTTGCTGCCCATGCACACAGGGTGATAGTAATGAACAAACATTTTTTCAGCCTAGTAGCCCTTCGTTTCAGATACGATAAGTTACTTAGACCAGTTACGTTTACTGATGAACGAATGTTACAAATTTTGGATGTCCGTCCTGTACAAAAAGTGAGAATTGAAGAGGTGACCGAGGGAGGTCCAGATCATGAACATCAGACTCGGGCAAATTTAATGACAAGCGCTCAAAGGGAACATCAAGCTGCAATGCTTGCATTGCAAACAAAAAGGGAAAATGTTCGCGCACTCCACGCCATGAATCGGGAGGTGCTGCAATTTTTGTTGCCGGAGTTCTATGTACCCTTTAATATTAGAGGGCATAGATGTTATTTCCCGATTCATGCTGAAGAAATCAACATTTTGTTTGATCCTAAAACTGAAGTCAACGACAAAGTGCTCAAATGTGTTTTAAGGTATACTCTTTTCTCTGTCCTCCCACAATTTTTCATTCTTGGCTCTTAAAGTTTATGCCTCACTTTTGATATGTTTCCTTGTGAAGTTTTGTTATTTCGCAATTGCCCGAGAATGTACAGCAACGAGTGTTCCAGATTGATTCACTGGTCTCAACACTGTTGCTAGTAGAGTCAGTTCCATACCTCGATGTGCTGAACTGATTTCGGGAGGTCCAGCTGGACGATGCCCGAGTACTTTTTTGGCATATCATGAAAAGTGAGTTTGTCTCTCTATCTCTCTTGCATGATGTTTATAGGAATCACCGTACACGAATTATATAGTGCTTTCTTTGGATTGAAACTAATAGAAATCTATTGTGCAGTTCCCATTGGAGTCTTCTACTAGTCGACGTGCAAGAAAATGTCATTTACCTTGCAAATTTGACATCTAGTGTCCATGGAAATGTTTTGGTGTAAGTAAAAATCATTAAGATACATATTATTGTTTGAGTTAGAAGTTCGGATTGATCAGGATAATGATTGGTCTTTGTTTATAGTGGTGTTAGGAAACTAATGGCAGCTTACGAGAGCCTCAGCATGGACATCGACACCCTGGATCGATCGACCATCCGAAGGGTTAGTGTCCCCAAACAAGAAGATGGCTACAGCTATGGGTGGAGGGTTGCACTTAATGCAATGTTGCTGCTACGAAGCATTTTTCAGCTCCCTTCAGAGGATGTAAGCATTTTTCAGCTCCCATACGCATGCGTACTCTTGTTTATCTTCTTATATATTGTCATGTTGATCTTATTTATGCCTTGATGAATTGTGATGGCAGTTTCCATCAATGTCTCACTACATGGACCTACACGTCCAAACGTTTAGGGAGGAAATGATTGCGAAATTGATCGAGGTCGCTGAAGTTATGCCTCCAGACGGCCCAGTGGACTTCATCCCGTGCAATACACGAGGGGGGATAGGCCCCCCTGAGCCTCTTACATGGGCTCCATAGTTGGGAGAAGAGCCATGGCTCCATCCTGAAGCCGATACCTATGGGTTCCAGTAATAAATATTTTTTTCCTTCTTCCAACAAATGTACGTTTGTAAATATGCAGCTATACATGTACATTTATATTTTTTTGCACATATCTAGTGTTATTGGAGAGAGAATATCAATTGTAAATGCACTTTTAATTTGAAAATCAGAGGATCAAATTTGCTACTGTGTTCCTTCACTGCTTGTTTTCTTACTTTAAGCCTTTTTTGTGTACATAAAAATTCAATTGGGGAATTTTTTCCTTCATTACATTGTTTTAAACAATATAGCATTACAAAAGCAATGTTCTGAATAGATAAGTTTATTGCATATGGAAATTACATTGTCACCGTATACATGGTCACATCATATATCTTCTAGTGCCTCCAATTCATGTGGGGCTGCAACATCTTTACAAATGATCTGATGCTCTCTTCTTTTACTTAGCTTCCGACCATCAAGCTTGAAGCAAAATTGATCTGGAGGATTCTGAATAGCTACTTCTAATTCCTTCCTAACATATTCGAGAGTCCAATTCTCTTCCACTTCCAACGTCAAAGATGGGTGACCCTGTCGAATCATAACTATATCTATCAAGCAAGAGTGGCTGCCATCTCTTGTATCTTGGTCCATGCTTTCCCACTTGTTGATCCATCGCCACCTTCTATAAGTAAATGACATGCACAGATGTTGCCTGGCAATATAGTATCTGATTCCAAAATATCATCAGGATAATTTTTCGAGTATAATCAAATAAGCATTGTAATTGTTTCACAAAAATACATTATAATGTCATAACACTCACCGAAATGCAATGTCGGAGGTGTTCAATCGACATTCGATCAAATCATCTCCCTTTGATGATTTCACTCTCCAACCTTTGTCAAACAAATGATCAAGCTAGGCTTCATCTATATCTTTGCACACAAAAGTTGTTCTAGTTTTTCTCAATTGTTTACAATCAGAGAATAAATGAACAAAGCATGCAATTGGAACAAACAAACTTAAGTGGACATTTCTTGCACCAATGCTAGGCTTCATAGCACATTTAATATCATTAAACATTTTGGTCCTATATGACTCTATCACTTCTGTGTCAAGCAATGGCCACTCAGGACTATCAAGTGCGGGCAACGGAATACGTTCAAACTTTCCATGTCGACTCGATTGAGTGGGCCAGGTGTAAAATGAGTAATAGAAATATGTTCTACTTCTTGCGAGATCACTTGGTGCACGACCTTCATATTGAAGTTCCCCCACCTCACCATGTACGACATTCAAGAATCCCGTCAAGCATTGTGCAGGCTCCCACTCCTAAAAAAGATTGGATGGGTACAAATCTGTGCAAGGCAGAAAAATGTATATCAATCACCTTATTTGCAACATTGAAATACAAAACACAAGCACTTACAATGTGGTCTGTGTCTTGGAAGTCCTTCCAATGGTCCCACATTGATCTCTTTTTGCATGAATACATGCTGGATCAACACTTCTTTGACAGTTTTCCCTCCTAGTGCCATCTTAAAGTCAAGGATCCTTCCTTTCCAATGTTTGGCCAAGTCTTCAGATGCCTTTCCCTTCACTCGGTAGTGGCCTTGTTTTCCTGGCTGCATAGTGACCCAAGAGTACTTCCTGTATACTTGGGGAATCCATTCTTTGTTCTCGTCTTTTATGTTATACAACACAACAAATGAGATACTGCTCCTTGCTTGTTTCAGTCCACTTTCGGGTGCCATGATAGATTAATAGACGTATGAGAAAGAAGAAGTAGCAGAAAGTGGATGACTGAGCTAACCGCTTTTGTGGATCAAGGAGGGAAGAAGAAATGAGGGACGGTGTGTTCTTTTGGGTGCCAAAGATGTTTCGAGATTCAAAAGTAGAACCAAGTTGAGGGAATAACCAGGAGAATGTGTATCTATCTATTCCAAGCATTCAAGCTTCATTAGTTCTAGGGGTGGTGGAAAGAATTTTTTAGTGCTCCACGTCTAACACAGGAATGTGAAAAACATTCTTTTATTGTGTTAGGTTTTGACAAAAAAACGGTTTTAAATATTTTAAGACAAGGTGATGGTTTTTTTAAATATTTCATGAAGATAAGAGTTTCTCCACGTTTTGGGTGGGTTTGTACAGAGGTCCCACCATCGGTGAATCTCGTTCGTAGATTACATGTCACTCAATCTATGTGTCTATTATTATATTATTGTTGAAACAGCACTCTTTTGAGTCCAAAATTTTCCTAATGGAGTTCCCTAATGACCTCCTAATATCTTCTTGCTGATGCATGAAAAATGAGAGAAATGTTAATCCTCCTAAACTCTATCATTTGATAATGAGCTAAACTTAAACTAGGAGAGCTCAGCCTAAGCTCTAATACCATGTTGAGAATCATGGATCAGGATCTCCTAATTACAATCAACTTCTTAATGAGATGCTAATCCCACTCTAATGAAAACAAAATTAACACGACTAATTTAAGGTGGGTGATACCTAAGTGAACTCATGATAATGAGTATGTGCAGTAGACTCAAGAACAATTAGGTTACAAGATTAAGACTTATACTCATAAAGAGGCTTGAGATGTGTGCAAGTGATATGTTTCATTGCTTGAAATGGCCCCCTTTTATATGAGGAGGTACACCCTTGGGCTTGCACATCAATGTGGGATAAATCCCTTTGCTCATGTGGCTTCATGCTAGGCTTTGCACTTCCTTGGCTTACTCAACTCACTCCCTACCTATTCCTTGTGCTCTTTGGTACCAAATTGAACTTCACTTGTATCTTGAAAGTCCTCTACAACATAGGAAGAGTTAATATGTGAGAATACAAAGTATGGCAAGATTACACAACATGGGTTGTTGAGAAATAGTAAGCTACTTAGAAGCAAATACAAGATAACTAAAAACCATACACCTACGTGAGAAGTAATTTGACTCAAATCTCATAAAGAAAAATTCTATATGACAAACAAGTAAAAAAAGGATGAGAAATTACTAAGAAAAAGAAGTAATTGGTCTAGTTGGATATAGTGCTTCAGCGATAAGGAAAACTGGTGCCACACCTTTGTCATGGAGCATGAAAGCTTTTCGTTGCCCAGTCCCTCTCCATGCAGCACCACATGGGTGATCACTCCTCCGGGTATCTCTAGCGCACACTCCTCAGTTTGTACAGTAGGCACTATGGGGGTCGAGGGATTTGATGGCCCTCTCTTGATCGATGTGATTGCAATCGGAGATTTAAAGTGGTTAATGTATCCTATGGATATGTAAAGTGGTCAATTTATCCTAGAGGACCTCTCATATCAAGGAGCGATAGAGCTCTCTCCGGAGCTCCCCACCACAAAACCCCAATCTACAGAGGCCGTCATTGTGTGGGGTGTCGAAGGCTGAAATGCCATAATGTGGTTGCTAAGAGAGGGAGGAAGAAATATGTGTCTGGGAGAGAAAAAAAGAAATAAATAAGTGTGCAGGAGAAAGCCTCAAAGAATCATTGTGTGGGAGAGAAAGAGAGGAATAGGGATGTGTGTATGTGTGTGTGTGTGTGTGTGTATACATACATACATACATATATATATATATATATATATATATAGAGAGAGAGAGAGAGAGAGGGGGGGGTGGAGAGAGAAAGCTATGAAAATCTACCTTGGTTCCATAGAGTACGCATGAGCAAAAACAAGCTAAGAGTATTTGAAGTGTTGGTATACTATCATTCTGGGTCCTTGTCTCCTACTTGTGATAGTGGTATCAGAGCATAGGTGTGTGTGTGTGTGAGAGAGAGAGAGCTATGAGAATCTATTCTGGTGCCATATAGTATGCGTGAGCAAAAAAAAGCAACAAGGGTGTGTGTGTGTGTTGAAATATATAAGCGAATAGGGTGTGTGTGGGAACAAGCTCTTGGCAAGAGGCTGTAAAAGAGAATCTGTAAATGTGCGAGAACCTATGAAAAGGTGAGAAGAATCTACTAGGGGGTGAAAGCAAGGGTTGGTGGTACAAAAAAAGGGCCAATTTTTTTGCCACCTTTTTGGTACTTGGGGGGGGGATTTGAGGGTAAAAGGTTTGTATTTAGGAACTATTTTTAAGATCTTTGAGAATCTTTTGTGCAGTACCACCCCGTGAGAGTAGTGGTGTCATGAGTGGTGGTAGTGGTTTCAATTTTTTATTGTTTTTGCTCATTTGTGTTTGAACTAAGCGGGCGTCGTCTGGTCGCCTTCCTCTGACCATCTCTCTCTCTCTCTCTCTCTCTCTCTCTCTCTCTCTCTCTCTCTCTCTCTCCCCCCCCCCCTCGCATTCGATTGTAGGCGAGCTGCTCTGCTCTAGAGCTCACATTGATCAGTCGTCTAGCGATGAGGACCCCAAAGGCCAAGGGAGCTACTGCCAGCACAGCGTCACCTTCAACATGCAAACCGAAAGCGAAGGCAAAGGAGGGAATGGTGCCTCCTGGCAGCAGCAACAAGAAGGGTGCTTCCACCACACCCCCCCAACAAACAAAGCCGGAGCACATAGCCAGTCCCAACACAAGGGCAAGTGCAAAACAGTGCAAGGTCGACTCCGAACGGACCTCACACCTCTACGACGATGAGAATCAAAATCTACCAGCAAGTCAAGACGTGGTACGCTATTCATTGGCATATGCATGTGCTTAGTAAATGGTGCATGCTCACTCCCTGCACTGACATTTGAAGTTAAATGAACAGTACTATATTTGGTACTTTACAGTAGCAAATTTGGTACTCTTTGAGTACCACAATTGGTATTGTAGGGCATCACCTCACATTACACACAATGTCAGGCACCACATTTAATCTGTAGGAGTCAGCAATTCTCTGATTGGCATATGCATGTGCTAAGTAAATGGTGCATGTTCACTCCCTGCACTGACATTTGCAGTTAAATGAATAGTAATATATTTGGTACTTTGCAGTTAAATGAATAGTAATATATTTGGTACTTTGCAGTAGCAAATTTGGTACTCTTTGAGTACCACAATTGGATCTGTAGGGCATCACCTCACATTAGACATAATGTCGGGCACCACATTTAATCTATAGGAGTCAGCAATCCTCTAATTTGTTTTGAACACATTTTAGGTAAGAACAAAATGGAGGAGTACCCTCAATAAACCAGGTTCTGTTACACGGCACAGGACCTGCATGAAGAGTACGGTCTCAGTCTTGAGGGCAAACTCTTCAAGGACTTGACTGATGAGGACATGCCACCCGAGCAATGGTTAACTGTATTCAAGTTCAAGTACCAAAAGAACAGCAAGATCTATTTAAACCATTTGCAGCCACAACTGGTGGAAGACTGCAGACTTCTATTCTCCAAAGTTTATCAGGGGCCCCCTTCATGTGGTGAATTGACCAACAAATTTGCTACGTGCTACGCTTTTGAGAAATGCCATGCAGTGAAAAAAGACCCAGCAGGGCATAAAGTAGCATGGGCCTGATTTGGGGAAGGAGTGTTGCAGATGATATCATCTAGGAGTGGCGGGCTTGAGCGTAAAATTGAGGCATGGAGGAGGCAAAATGCTTCCTCCCCTGGCAGTGTAGTGCATTCAGATAAGAAGGCCCGGATGACTCAAAGTGGTAGTAATATCTGCACAGAACCAGAGAATGCTAGCAGAGGAGTAATTGCTGACTACCTACCTGATTTAGAGGCATTGCTGCAAAGACTAGCACACCCAGTGTCACATCCAGGATGGTCAAACCTCAGAAGCCTGAAGGCCTCTATTCAAGCAAACAAGGACCAGCCTACTGGTATATGAAGGTAGAAAGGACGTGGCGAAGAGTTTGATGGAAGACATCAATACCCTGGAAGCATGCATTGTTCAGCTTCAGCAACAAATCCCTGTTCCGGATGAAGAGATCAGAGAGGTGGAGGCTGAGCTGGGAGCAAGTCGGCGCTTGTTGCGACGACACGGGGTTTTCGAAAATATCCAAAAGCTCCAAGCGGAGGTTGAACAGCAGGAGGTATTGTATTTTTGGCCTATTGCATTGTGTTTGACTGTTGATAGTGTTTAATTTGCACATGGTTTGGCAATTTGGCATGTTTCACTTCTTGATTGGTTTATTTGCTGACATTTTTGGTGGTTTTGGAACTTCTTGAACTGTTTTGGTACTTTCTTTACTTGTTTTGGTATTTTTTATAACACTTGGTGTTGTGCTGGTGCCTTTCTTGGTACTTAATAGTGCTTCTTTATTTCATTTGGTGCTCTATTGAACTATTTTTGTGCTGTTTTGGTACTTTCAGGTTACTGAGTTTAGTCTAATAGGGCACCTTTGGTTGTCTTGGATAATTGGTTGCACCCATGACTGGTACTTTTGGTGCTTTGCTGTTCATTTGAAACTCTTTTGACCTATTATGATACTGCTTTGGTACTTTCTAGCTACAAGTTTGAGAGTCTTTAAGGTATTGCAGGTACATCTTGGGTTCAATGTTGGCACTAACTTTGGTACTTTTTGTGCTTCTTTTCTTCATGTGGTACTCTTTTGAAGTGTTTTGGTACTGAAGTTAAGCTTTTATTTGATCTTATATGGTAGTGCTAAATATGTCTTGGGTGCTATCTAGGTATTATCTTTGGTATTTTTTGTTTTCTTTGATTCGTTTGGTACTTTTTGCACTATTTGATACTAGTTTGGAATTTCACTGTGACAACTTTTTGGGTCTTTTGGGTATTTTTGGGAGTCTTGTGTGTTTTTGGTACTTAATTGTACCAAATTATTGGTGTTTACAACTGTTTTGGCATAATTTACATGTTCTGGTACTGTTTAGTTACCTTTTGGTACTATTTCGATACTGATTTGTTAACCTTTTGGTACTGTTTTGGTTTGTCATTGGTTTGTCTTGGTACTGTTTTGTTACCTATTTTGGTACTATTTTGCTACTATTTGGTTTTATTTTGGTACTGTTTTGTTTCCTATTTGGTGCTATTTTGCTACTACTTGCTACTATTTTGGTACTGATTTGCTACCTTTTTAGCACTGTCTGTAACCTATTTGGTACTATTTTAGTACTATTTGGTACTATTCTACTACTATTTGATATTATTTTGGTACTGCTTTGCTATATTTTTGGTATTGTTTTGGTAGTTTTTGGTACTTCATGTACCAATTTTGTGTTGTTTAAAACTATTTTGGTACAATTCAACCTTTTTTAGTACTGTTTTGGTAGTTTTTGGTACTTCATGTACCAATTTAGTGTTGTTTAAAACTATTTTGGTATAATCCGACCCTTTTTAGTACTGTTTTTATTCTGCTTGGGTTTGGCTTGGGAGTTGTTGAAACTTCATTGTATACATTTAGTGCTGTTTAGAACTGTTATGGTACAATTTACCTGTTTTGGTACCTATTCTGGTTCAGTTTTTGTACTGCTTGTGTACTTCCTTGCTAATTGTTTGTTCTGGTGGATAAGTGGATAGAGAGTGTCTGTTTTGCAGATGGAGTATGTGAAGCTCCACAATGAATGCTTGGAGACCCAAGACCATCAAGAATTTGTACATAAGTTGTGTGCTGATGTGAAGAGGGGGATGAAATATACATTGACTCCAAGGCCTCATGTTGTGGACCCTGCCAACACAATTCATGTGTTTGGTACTTGTGTTGCCTGTGGGGAGGCTTTGGAGGCTTCTTACATGGTTGGTACCTTCATGCTTCCCTGCAGGCATCAGTACCATCCATTGTGTTTTGCAAGTGTGTTGAGAACAAGAGATATGTGCGTGAAGGCACACTGCAACACCGCAATCCCTTTGGAGGCAAAGGCCTGGGTGTCAAGGAGGTCATTATTGAAGTGTAAGTGGGGTGTTTGTGTTAGGGACACTATATGTTTATATTGTTTGAACTGATGATCTAATCTTGTCTTTCATCTTTGTGCATATGTAGGTAGAGAATCTTTCGGTGCGGACACCCATGACAACACCCCAATGGATAGGAAGGATCTCCCTGGTCACAGTAAGTCAGATGCCACTTACATGTTTAAAGAAGATCCTTACAAGTCAGTGCAGAAAATACTGCAAGACCTTGATGCCAACACAAGGGAAGGGAAAGGGGCTGAGCCTGTTGTAGACTCAAGCATGGGGGAAGATCGACTAAAAGCGGAAGTGCAAGAGAGAGACAAAGACGAAAAGGGACCGGAGGAGAAAGAACAAGGGGGAAGTGATCGGATTGAGGAGGTTGCTGAGCAAGAGACTAACCAAGGTGAGAAGAACAATGAAGAGATGCCGACTGTTGAGGAGGTGACAGTTGAAGTTCTCTCAGAGGCAGAGGTTTTGGCTACGGCATCAACATCTGCAAAGGACAAGGCAGGTAGAAAGAGGAGGAAGAATGGAAAGAGGGTAGCGGAAGCTACTCAAAGTGCACAGGAGGCTACAGGTGTGCAGAGGAGCCCAAAGACACTGAGAGGAGGCTAAAAGCAATGAGGAGACCAAAGCGGTGGGGGAAGCTACTGGAAGTGCTGAGGAGGTGACAGTTGAAGTTCTCTCAGAGGCAGAGGTTTTGGCTGCGGCATCAACATCTGCAAAGGACAAAGCAGGTAGAAAGAGGAGGAAGAACAGAAAGAGGGCCCTCTAAAATAGAATTTCCCAAGGACTTATTTACCTAACGTAGCATGATTGACTAGCTTTGTTGGAAAGCTACCTGACTAATCGGGTCCACCAATCCATAGGATGGTGCTATTAGGGCGATCCATCCCCCCACTTTTCACCCAACTCACTGGTCATTTTTGTTTTCTAATTAATCCTACCACACTATGTGACATATATAGATAAGTTCATTAATTAGGAATCTTACATGATGTTCATCAAAAAATCCATTTGACTTAAAGAAATGATACAGTAATGCTAGAAACAAAGAACTTAATTAAAATGAATTACAAAAGTTTTCAAATCCAACTATAGCCAGATCCACACTCCCTTATTCCAAGTTTATTCCACTAATAATCTAGAATTTAGCCTTCGAGTCTCCATAGACTAGGCAATCCCTATGGGACCATACACCTCATCATTGGCAATGAGGAAAGCCAGCTTGTCGCCCTCTCTGGCTTTCGTCGAATGTCTACGTGTGCTAGGGTGTGCTTATTTACCGCACTAACCTGTGCGTGCAAAACTAGGCAACATCCATAGTTTTCACCAAACCGATGAGTTCTAACTTCCCAATGGTATGAGGGATACCTTGGGCTGACTCTAGGCCTCGCTAGCATCACCGCTTAGCTACACAAGCAAAAGACTCTTCCATAGAAACTATATCTTAGAGCAAAAGTGTGCTTGCTTAAGTCTCTTTATATGGGGAGTGTTGAGATGTCAAGCTCAACATGAACTGATACTCATGAGGCACCTGTGTGACCGTTCAACATTTACATCACTGGCACGTTTGGTAGTTGGCACCGACATATCTTCGCCAGAGATTCTACACCTGGACTACATCGACTAGTCCACACCTACCCACTCCACTTTAGCATGTTCACATTATGGATTACTTGTATATACTCTATTGTGTGTGTTAGTCACTTTATCTCTTTTTTAGACCTCTTTTGTTGAAGAAGAAGAAGAATAGGTTTTCAGCCTCTCACCTTGTGTGTTCTCTTCTAGGGTTTGTGTGTGTGTGTGTGCTTGCTACAGCTCAAGTTCCCTTCTCCCCTACATCTTTTCATGGTACCAGATCCTGGTTCATGAAAGCTTGTCCAACTCCTCCTTGACTTGTTTGGCATAATTCGGATTCATCCAATACCTCTACTGAATTACTAGAATTGCATCCTCTTTTAGATTGATTTTGATACTTATACACTTCAGGATCCATACCCTTCAAATCAGAATAATCCCAAGCAAACACATCAATGAATTCCTGTAACAATTCCTTCAAATCCTCCTTGAATTCCTCATCCAAATGGACACTGAATTTGACTACTTTTGAATTTTCCTCCCCTCTGATCTGAGATTTAGATCCTGCAGATCATCTTCTTTGACTCTTGAAACCTTGTCATCAACTTGTCATACAAAAACTCTGCTCGAATGATTTCCTCCTTTGGTGCAACATCTCCATCTAAACAATCCATACCCTCCTTCATGTTATCTTGGACACCCTTATCTGACTTCTGCGTCTGATCTTGTTCTGAACCATTCTCCACAGGTTGACTAGACACCATCTTTGATTCCTCTTGCAAGGCATATCGATCAATAATGCATTCCACATCTACTTCAAATACAAGAGCTACAGTCGGATTAGCCGCCAAGAAATAGTCCTCTTCATCATCCTTAACTTCTTCTACTAAATTGATTGTCTGAGCCATCATCGGCTTCAATGACATCGACAACTTTTTCCAAAAATCCATCACAAATCTTACCAAATTCTTCCCCTTTTTCAATATCACTTCATTCTTTTCCCAATCCTGCTTGAGTTTTGCTGTTTTAAACCATGGCCTTCCCAACAACATTGTATAGGCATTCCTTGCATCTTGCATCTTTAAGACAACAAAATTTGCTTGAAATTACAATCCGTGAACTTTGAGAGAATGGCATCTAAGAATTCCAATTGGTTGAACCCTTCGCTGATCTGCCATCCTCACTTAAAATGGTGCTGGTTCCAACTTTGCATTTTTCAACTTCAAAAATTCAGTTTCTGACAAAATATTCACTCCAAAACCGCCATCTGGCAAAACATTAGAAAACATTCGATCATCAAACTCTAGTTGAACAGTTGGAACAATAAAATCCACATCATTAGGACTTATCTGATAATCCCCACACTTTGCTTAAATTCATTCAAAATTTCTGGAACTTTTGACTTCCCTGCGGCGGCTGAATAAAAATGATCTCTGTTGATCCAATGTGAAATGCGTTGGGGTATTTAGCAATTCCTGAAACAATGCTTCTGACTTTTCCCCATTACTCTCCACCTTCTTCAATAACTTTGTCTTTCCCTTCAAAAAATCGGATCTTCTTTTTGTGCTTTTAGAGTCTCTTCTGCTACCTCATCATCACGAACATCCTTCTGCTCTTCCCAATTCAAAGGTGGTTACTTTTAGTAAAGACATTTTTGGTCCAAACGAATTATTTCATGTTTATGGATCAATAAATGGACATTAGGTTCATATTTTGTTTGATCTTGGTAGTACTCACAATTTTATTGACAACATTGTGGTACAGAGGATAAAGCTCAAAACTACATAGAATGATCACATGTACAAGGTTAGGATGGCTGGAGGACAAGTCCAATTGTAGGACAAGAAGGTGTCAAAACTACCATTAGACATCTAGTTGTACTCAGATAGACTTGATTTTGATGTCATGATCTTGGGTCATGTAGACATCACTTTAGGGTTAGAATCGTTTCATCAAAAAAATAAGGATTTTTCTGTTGATTGGGTCAAACATTTGATGTCTTTCCATCACAATAGAAACCTTATTTATCTCAAGGGAAACACTGTTGTACCCAAGGAAACTTTTATTAATGAGCTTGAGTTAATGGGAAACCTTTTTAACTATACGAAATTTTCCAATTGGTTATGGATCTAGTGTCTTCATGTGTTCATTTTGATGTAAACACTGTTTCTTTGGATGTTTGGTAAAGTAAATTTGTTAAATTCCATTAAGACTGAATTTCAGGATGTATTTTCTGATGAGCTACCTCATGGATTACCTCCTAAATGAGAGGTGAGACCATAAAATTGAGCTAGTGCCGGGTGTAGAACCTCTTAGTATTCCTCCATATCAGCTTAGCGAGATTGAGGAAGATGAGGTAGCCAAGCAAATAGCTAAATACTTGAGGATGGGTCAAATTAGACCAAGTAAGTCTCCTTGGGGTGCACCAGTTCTCTTGGTTAAGAAAAAAGATAAAGGTACATGGCGGATGTGTATTGATTACAAATGTCTTGACAAGGTTACAATTAAGAACAAATACCCATTGCCTAGATCAAACAATCTTATTTTAATACGTTGCAAGGAGCTAAGTATTTCACAAAGTCTGATTTTCAAACTAGCTATCATCAAATCCGTATTGGATAGGAAGATGTCTTAATACTCTTTTAGGACTCGTTATTATGGCCATTATAAATTTTTAGTGCTACCCTTTGGTCTCACTAATGTACCAGCAACTTTCCAAGAGATGATGAATGATATATTTCGGGATCAGTTAGGAAAATGCATGGTGGTTTTCTTAGATGATATTTTGATATATAGTAAAACTTTGGTTGAGCATGAGGATCATCTTAAAGAGGTTCTAAGAAGGCTCAGGAAGAAGAAACTATATTGTACAAAGTTATCTAAGTGTGATTTCTTCAAGAAGGAATTGTTATACTTGGGTCATAAGATCTCTCGAGATAGCTTAAGTATAGATTTAGATTGGATCTATAAGGTTTTAGAATGGCCAGTTTTGCGTACGATCAAGCAGTTAAAATCTTTCTTAGGTTTTGTGGTATTTCTTCAAAAATATGTCAAGGATTATTCGAAGTTGATAGTGGCTTTCCCCAACCTTCTTTAAGGGTAAAAATAAGAAGTCTAATTCTCTGATTGAGTGCAATGAGAAGCTAGAGGAAACTTTCGATACTTTGAAATATAAAGTTTGATATGCTTTTATGTTAGCCTTACCAAGTCGTAGCAGGCCTTACATTGTTGAAAGTGAAGCGAGTGATTTGGCGGTAGGCACAACTTTGTTCCAGGATGGGAAGCCTGTAGCCTAGTAAGAAACTCAATGATGCACAAACTAGGTACCCACTTTAGGAGAAAGAGTTGTATGCAATCATTTATTCTTTAAAGGCATAGAGATAGTATCTCTATGGGTCTGCATTTATGGTCCTAACATATCACGAGTCTTTGAAATTCATTTTTGATCAACTGGACTTAAAGGTAGAAAGGCCAAATGGGCCAAGTTGATGTAGGACTTTGATTTCATGATTAAATACAAGAAAGGTAGCTTGAATCGCATTGCTGATGCGTTGAGCCAAATTAGTGAAGTTAATGAACTTAACTTCACGGAGATTACTTCTAGCTTGTATAATTCACTCAGGAGAAAATGCAATACAGATATTTTCTTTAGAAAATATTAGAATTTGGAAAAATCAGGGTCCAACTCTAAGGTAGATCAAAACCTGGTGAATGAAAGAAAAGCCAACCAATTTTTTATTCGGAATGGTTTTTTATTCCGAAATGATAAGGTTTGTGTGCCGGATGTGCGAAAAATTAGACTGAGGATCCTATTTGAGTGCCATGATGCACCATCGGTAGGACATGTGGGCATACAATGTACCTTGGCTTTGGTTGGGACTTTTTACTGGCCAAAAATGAAGGATTTTGTTCAAAATTATGTGGTCAAGTATCATCAGTGTCAGATTAATAAGTCAGAGCACCTTAAATCTGCTGGGTTATTACATACTTTGGATATTTTGTCTTGAAAGTGGGAAAGTATTTCCATGGATTTCATTATGGGACTTCCATGTACCAACAGGGGTCACGATGCAATTTGGGTAGTCATGGATATATTGATAAAGATGGCTAGGTTTTTACCCACAAAGACAACAGTTAAAGCATCGGAATTGGCTTACCAATTTGTCGAGCAACTGTTTTAGTTTGTATGGTCTATCTTCTCATATTGTGAGCAATCAGGACTATAAGTTCATGGCTCATTATTGGTAGGAAGTTTTCAAGAAATTGGAAAATACTTTGAGTATGAGTTCCTCTCATCACCCACAGTCTAGTGGGCAAACAGAGCATGTGAATCAAATTGTAGAGGATATGCTTTGTGCATGTCTCTGGAAAATCATCGAGTTGGCAAAAATATTGGAATTTACTTATAACAATTCTAAGCATACGGCTACTGGTTATAGTCCATTCAGGCTTATGTATGGGTATCAACCCATGGCAGTTGTTGATGTCGCTCTTAAGGACATTGAGCTTGATGCATCGAGGGATTTCTTACGTGATATGCAGGAAATGCTAACCCGAGCTCAGGATTCTATCAGGAGTGCTAAGGATAGAGCACGGTTTTATGCAGATAGGGGACACTCACCTCGATCTTTTGAACTAGAAGCATTGGTGGAGACTCCGTTAGATTCGAAGAATCAAAGAAAGCTTTGACAAGTAGCAGATTGGCGCTCCCCGACAGTGGCACCAAAGATGTTAAGCAAACCCTAACATGTCATCGGAAGTTATCGATCCTCCAAGCTCGAGCTATGCTCAAGAGCTCCACCATAACCACTCGTCATCGCTATCCTCTCGCAATCATTGTCACACCAAGGCTGTAGAAGTAAACGGAAAAAAAGAAAAAAAAATGAGTTTATCGACAGGAAGGCTGTCGAAATGTATTAACCAATATGTGATTAACATTGATCAAGCTTGACTCAAGTTCAGTTAGGTAATAAGATAGAAACTTGTACTCATAGAAATACTTGAGAGTAGCTTGTGTTCATTGCTTGAAAATGACCCCTTTTATATGAGAGAGTTACACCTCTTACAAATGTGTTCATGTGGGTTTATGGCCAATTGTGATGTGGCTACATGCTCTTGATCCTGGTCCTTTACTCATACCTTGCCCTTACCCTATGCTGAATGGTACCACAAATCTCAACACCCCCCCTTGGTGCTATGATATATAGGCTAGTACAAGGTGGTTGGACATGAGTTATAAAAGATCCATCACTCCCCCTTAGTACAATATCCTACTTAAGGTGGTCAAGCATGGTGTTACAATATGTCATCACCCCCACAAGGGAACAAGAACTCTACACCAACAAGGGCACAAAAGAATGCTACCATTGTGGAAGGAAAGGACACTTCAAAAGCACGTACAGACTCAAACACAAGCCAAAATGTGGACACTGCAACAAACTCGGGCACAAGGAAGAGGAATGTAGACTAAAGAACCAGGAAGCCAACTACGTGGGTCTTTATCAAAGCAAAGAGAGGATTACAGAGAAAAGAATATCTTCTCAAACCAAAGCTACATTGACAAGCCTGACCACCTTAATCTATGATTGTAAAAGGCTACCAAATGAGTAGACCTAGTCTTTTAGTTCTTTATCACATCTGACCACCTATGAGTAACAACTTATGCACCCTAACACTTTTTTAATAAAATATTTTTAGTATGCCATTTTCTATACCTAGGATGAAAAATAACACTTTAAGAATGCATATATGATGGGAATTACTCTTTTTGAATTAAAAAAAAGAAACTTATTTTACACAATTTTAGAAAACTTTGCCATAACCTCCTTTGTATGGCTGACCATTTTTTAAATTTTAATTCTCTAAAATTAATTAGAAGTTCACCAAGAGTATTTAAATCATTCTAATGTAAATATTTTCTACTTATCAAAGAGAAACATTATAAAAAACTTGATTTTATCCCCATTAATCATTTATCTAGGATAAAGAATGGTTGGATTTACTAAAGAAGAGAGAGGAATGCCTTTTTTCACAATGAGGCATAACATCATAATCATTTTAGAGAAGACAAAAATCATAAAAACCATTAAAATTAAGCATAAATGGGAATTTAAGTATTTCCTTACTACCATTCGTCAATTAACTTCAATAGCATTAAAAAGCCATTCCAATTAAGCGTCTCAAGCTTGAGAGGGGTTGAGAAGAGAGAAACATTGAGAGATTATAGAAAAAGATTAAAATTCATCCTTTACCTTACAAATTGCTTGATTCTTTGATCACAGTAGAGGCCCCCAACCAATCAATTGGTTTGGTATGTTGATGGAGCCACCAATGGAGATTGAAGAAGAAGGGGGGAAGCTCCAATTTCTTCAATCTGGAGAGAATTTTAGAGAATAGTAAAAATTATCATTATTTTAGCATAATTCTGGCATAGTATAATTCTCATATTTTTTTACAAAGGACTCAGGTTCTATTTATAGGAGAGAGAGGCTCTAACCAAGACCAACTCATTTCTAGAATTTTCCAGATTCAGTTTGGTTGAATTTAAACTAGATTTGGACCTAGTTTGGTTCCTTTTTGATTCGGTTTGATCCAAGAGAGAGGAGAGATAAAAAAATTTTCAGAGTCAGTTTGGTTGAATTTGGACTAGTTTTGGACCTAGTTTGGTTCCTTTTTGATTCGGTTTGATCCAAGAGAGAGGAGAGATAAAAATATCACATTATTTTTTAGTGTAAAACTCATTCAAGCATGTGAAGTAGGTGCCTCCTTGAAGGGACTCCCCTTCCTTACACATGTGTCAAAATGGAATCATTATACCCAAAATATCTCATTTTTTTAGTAATACTCATAGTTTTTTACTAATAACCCTTGTACATAGTCAACTCTTCATCTTATGTGAGTATTTACTCATTTTTGGGTATTTTTCTTTTACAAATTGGATTTATCTCCTCCCCACACACGGATTGATCTTATTGGCCCATAGGAACCTTAATTTAAAATTTTGAAAAAATCTTGACCCTCAGGATAAGGCCTCTTGAACAGATTATACTTGATTTCTAATGCACCTCCTGAAAATATTTTTGAACTTTTGTTTCGGGAGAACTTATTTTAATAAGAAAAGATATTTTTCCATCCAAAAATATTTAAAAACTGAATTACCACTCTCTAGAAGATTTTCTCTCTCTAGGCCAAAACTGGTAAAAACAAGATCCTTTATATTTCTGAAGAGGGATTTGTCTACAGGGGAAGATACTGGACATCCTGAGAGGCTGGGGAGGAATCTTACATGTTGTCTTCTCAAGCTCCGTTGCTTGATTCCCCCGCTCCTTGGAGGGATTTCTACATGCTAGGTTGGGCTTATTTACCACACTAGCCTGGGCTCGGAGAACTAGACAGCATCCATATTTCTCACCAAACCAGTGAGTTCCAAATTCCCAATGGTATGAGGGATACCTTGGGCCGGACTTCAGGCTGCCTTGCTAACGTCGCCACCCAGCTATATAAGTATAGGAACAAGGTTAGCATCAAGGCGAGGAGAAGATGTACATGTACTTTAATTTAGCAAGGTAGCAACATAATAGTTCAATCCAACCTTATAAGATATGAGAAACCACATTATTTTTTTGAGAAGGCAAAAATTCTACATGAGATTTGATATTTTCAAAACAAGGAAAACAAACAGCATCCTTTATCTTTCTTAATTAATGCTAACATCAAGGATTAATCCAAAAACCTCTTTTAAATGATTTTTAAGCTAACCTAGCCATTTCCTCCATAAGGGACTCCCAAGGAAAGAATTGGGGCCACATTCGAAGCATTTCCTCTTGTGTGGTTGTGCATGCTTCTTGAGGAAACATTTTGGTATCTTCAAGGAGGAGCCATACTATTCACCCTCTTGTAGCTTGTGAAATTGTGAACTTAACGCTATAGATGGATTGTGATTTGGAGTCCATTTGCTCACTTTATGAGCAAAAGAATCTTTCGTCATAGAAACCACCTCTTTGAGCAAAAGCGTGCTTGCTTAAGTCTCTTTAGATGGGGGGATAAAAAGTATAGTGTCCTTAAGTTGGGAACAAGGGCTGGCTGGAAACTGAACTAGAGCGTCCGGGGGAGGAGAAGGGTTCTCCCCTTAAGTCTATTCACAGGGGGAGAGAGCACTGTAGGACACCCCCTCCACAAGACTAGAGGGATGGTTGTGAGAGCTTAGCTAGAGAGGGATGCTAGAGTGACCTTGGATAGAGAGGGATGCTAGATAGAGCTTGGTTGTAGAGAGCCATCTCGAGGAGAGCCTACATGCATAGAGGTGGCTACTGTTATGCATAGGGGGTTTATAGGGGTTGGTAGTACGGGTACGGGTACGGGTACAAGAAGTAAGGAGAGATTAAAGAGAGGTGCAAAAGATAGTGTACGATGAAAGTATGTCGATCTGTGGCTGCATGAGTCTGCGAAAAGGAGTGGTGCTTGTACGCAAGCCAAAGGTGGGGTACATATATATACCTTCTAGGGTAGTGGTCACATGTGTGTCAACATGGAGGCTAGAACGTTAGGGCCGTCGGCCTTGAGTCTATATTATGTGACCATTGTATGGGCACCTTGGTATATGTGCACGGTCTAAGGAGGCATCTTTTTGGGATGGGGACTCCTTTTTCAAAACTTCCACCTCGATATGTGTGCCGATGTGTCCGATGGTGGTTGTCAAAATTTTTATCAACGAAATTGTTCGAGGTGTTTTCTTGGTCGTAGGGGTGAATTCCATTCAATAATTGGACACCCAGACATGCATTTATTAAGGTCAAAAGTTTACTGTACTTTAAGTAAAAATTTATGTAGACGCTTATTTTGGTCTATTTTGTGCTGTAAAATCCATTGTTAGGATAAAATTGTGCGCAAATCTCAAATTTGGACTCAAAATTTTAAGATTCCAAGTGAAATTAGCCCAATTATTAAAATTGATGATTTTTACACTATAAAAAGGACCATAACTTCATATATTAAATGGACAGATGGGCATGTTACATTCTTCCCCCCTTAAACAAATCAAGATGTCCTCATGCTATCATGAATTTTGGGTAATCTCTTAAGAGTGTAGCTTCATCTTCCCAAGTGGCATCCTCTTTAGGGTAGTATTTTCATTGCACTAGATGTTCTATAAGAGTTAGATTACAGAGTTTCCTTTCTCTAGAATCTATGCTCCTACTAGGTTGCAACTCAAGGACACCCTGAGTTGGGATTACATCTTGCTCATCATCAAGAATATGATCCAGACTCGATATATAAGGCTTCAACAAGCTTACATGAAATACATTGTGGACCTTAACATAGGCTAGGAGTTTTAGCTTATAGGCACTCCTACCCAAACACTTGATAACTATATGGGGTCCACAATGTCTTTGGTTGAGCTTCTTATATTTTGTAAGTGATAGAGAGATATTCTTGGGTCGCACCACAAAATAGCTTTGTCTCCTTTCTTGAAGATCCTTGCAGATCTCCTTGTGTGTCAACATAATGTTTCTGCCAATCTTGAGCAGCTTTAATATCTTTCTGGATACCCTTGGTCTGCTCTTTCATCTCCTCGAGTATTTTTCTAGAGTCTTTGCCTCTTAAGGTCGGATCAGAGAAATTTAGAGGAGATAAGCATTCTTTCCCATAGAGTGATTTGAATGGTTACATCCCTATTGTCTAGTGATGCATTATAGGAAAATTCTACTAGAGGAAGATATTGAATCACCCACAATATGCTCTCAGAATGTCTTCTCTGAGTCTCACAATCGATGTCTAGGTTATAAGATGTACTAAAGCAAAGTTGAGTACCTAGGGCCTGAAATAAGGACTTCCAGACCTTTGAAGTGAAGTCAGGGTCTTAATCACTCACTATGCTTTTTGGTAAATCATGAAGCTTTAAATCCTCCTTGATAAATAATCGAGAAATATTAGAAGCTTTAAAGGTTTTCTTTGTCGGTATAAGATAAGCTACTTTGGTGAGAAAGTCCACCACTACAAAAGTGGAATCATATCCTCCTTATACAATAGGGAGACTTGTGACAAAATCCATACTAACGCAATCCCACTTCATTTGAGGAATATCCAAGGGTTGAAGCTCTCCAGGCATCTTGACTCTTTCATGTTTGATACTTTTAGATGAGATACATTGTTTCAAGTATCCAAGGACATCATTTTTCAAGCTTGCCTAATGATAGCTCGTGCATAGAGCATTAAAGATCTTTGCATAGACTGGTTGCCTTATGGGGTGGGGATATCATGAGCTTCATGGAGCATTAGCTTCGTTAGGGAAGGGTACTTAGGAATCTATAGCCTATGATTGAAGCAGAGGCACCCATCATGGGTGAAGTAACCCTTGATTTTTCTCTTTCTCTAACGCTCCCCCTTCTTTCACTAAGTTCATCATCCTTTGCTCTAGTCAGGATCATGAAATGAGACTTCTTTCACCTTGATCAACATAGGATCATTTGGCATAGAAATTACGCTCAAGAAAGATTTGCAGCTTAGTGCATATGCTACCACATTATTCTTTCCAAGATGGAATTTAATGTCAAAGTCATATTCTTGTAGGATTTCAACCCATCTTGTTTGCCTCATATTGAGATTAGCTGGCTAAAGATCCACTTTAAATTGGTGTGGTCGGTTCACGAAGTTGGAACTTGCACCCCAAGAGGTAATGTATCCATAACTTGAGGCAATGAACAACTGATAGGATTTCTAAATCATGAGTGGCATAGTTAGCCTGATATTTCTTCATCTTACAACAAGAAGTATAAGCCACCGTTCTTCCTTCTTGGGCTAAGAAACCACCAAGTGCTAAACTACTGGCATTAGTAACCACCTCAAATTCCCTAGTGAAATCGGGTAGTTTTAGGACTGGTGCTAAGATAATGATGGCTTTGAGCCAATACAAGACTTGATGGATTGTCAAACCACACTATTTTGAAATCCTTCCTAAAAATATCCTCGTACAATGGGGAGACGTGACAAAAATCCATGCTAATGCAATCGCACTTCATTTGAGGAATATCCAAGGGTTTAAGCTTTCCAGGCATCTTGACTCTTTCATCTTTGATACTTTTAGATGAGAGACAAGATGAGCACCAATAATTAGCTCAATCTCATGGTTGAATTCTCAAGGGGGTGGTAGTCCCCTATAAGCTCATCAAGAAAATGTCAGAGGGTGCGTCTATTTAGCGAGCCAAGAGCAGTGAGCACAGAGCAGTGAGTTGAAATAAAGGGTCTTTGTGAAAGTGAGTTGAAATAAAGGGTCTTTGTGAAAGTGAGCAAGTAGGGGCATGGTATGATGTTAAGCAAGCATGTAATGTTAAAGAGAAGAGTGAAACCATAGTGCAACTCTATAATGAACAGAACAAAGAAGACTAAAAAAGTTTAAAAATGACTATTGCAAATAAAGCATTTTCAAATGAATGGTGCAGATATAAAAAATCACTACAAAACTCATACTACTTGGCTCGCTAAAAAGACATTGAATTGGTCATTGAGCTACTAATAGAAACAAACTATTGTTGCAGCCACAGCAACGACGAGAGAGCATAGAAATCAAGCCATTAAAATGCACACCAATTTTAATAGCCATACCAATGACACAACAATATAATACTCTTTAGAAACCATAACCATAGGATTTAAAATTTTTATAATCCAAATAAAAATTGTCCAACAATCAGCTACATGCTATTGTAAAAAACATTCACAAGCATAACATCCATCAAAACATTACTTCCAATAGTCACAAAAGAATGATTGTCTCAATTAAAAAAAGACTATCTCTAATGGCATTCTGATGTAGACATGTGATCTTCATAACTGCAAGAGACACAGAGAAAAGAAAATAAGCTTTATCAATACAAAATTATTCTCTACTAACATATTTATCTTTTAAACATGCATACCTTTGCTGAGTATGGTTCTAACAGGTGATCATAGATCTGCTCATCCTTGTCTAACATTATGACATTGCGATCCATAAATGCTGCCACCATTGGCCCAAGAGTTCTAGTGCCAGCAAACAAATCCAAAATTGTGTCCCCAGGACGACTGAAGACGGAGATGATGTATTTGCTAAGCCGCTGACCTCTCTGACAACCGCCCCGCCATGGTCTACCCTTTCTCTTCACCAGATCCTCCGATGGCACTCTTGAAAACTCACACAAACCATTAACCATATGCCATAAAGATCATCGAAAATCATTTTAAATTCTATCTTGATTTGAATGCATACATACATGTCAAAGATAAGATCTTGCCCTACATCAAGATCATCACCTAGTGCCAAATCCCTTAGATGATCCCCATGCATCACAAAGCTTGTAGAGCAGGAGATGTTGAGCGAACAAAAATAGCCAATATTAGACAAGTGACCTACAAGCAAAGACACATTGGTTGTTCATGCATTTTCACCTTAAATGGGACAAAGAAGATTTGCACAAATGACAGCCCCAAAGAGAACAACACCAATACATGGGTAGTAATCATTTGCCCCATCTTCTTCCCAATAGGTGGAGTACACCTCACAACCTGTCTATGATAAATGCCAAACCCAACGCTCTGTGCAACCTACTCAATGGTCACTCCTTCTTCCATAGTGTAAAGGCATGTAAAGAAGCCTCAATCCGAGAGACAAGCATCAACAACTTTAAAAGTAGAGTCATGCCATCCCCAATCTTATTCCAATATGGAACCTTGTTTGCAACACAACCTCCAATGATGATATTTGAGGGGAAGTCTGCAAATATCAACTCCACACAGTAATCGGACCCTCTACTCTTGACATTCCCTGCTGTGCAAATAACATTCATGGCGTCAAGCACTTGCTTTCCCAATGAGGATGCATCCTCCATGTTCACAAAAGTAGCTGCAAGGTCCTCAATACTGACATTGAAGGCATAAATGGTTCCTATAGATAGTTTTTGACATTTAACACACATAGTCTTAAGTCAAAACAATCGGATCACGATAGAGATGAGGTAGGAAGCTCACATACCTAGAGCTTGCAATGTCTTGGTTATGATGTCAGTTGGTTGTATCCCACCTGCACTACTATTGGATGTCTATTGTTGACTCTGCTCCCTATTTGCCTCCATTGCTCGATTCACCTCCAATGCATGATTCACTATTTCCCTCCCTAAATTCACTGGCAACAATGACTTACGAAAAGAAGCCGATGCAATCGATGTTGCATGTGATGTGGATGTGGCCTCATTATGATCAATTTGCTAGCTATGAAGCTCCAATATAGACTTATGTTGACGATACAGATCAAGCTCCTCCTCAGGCACATGGTTTCTTTCAAGGTCCAACCACCACGGGCAGAAACGAAACTCCATGCTTGACATGGCCTGTTCAATTACAAACATGGGTAAACACAACTCACCCTCAATATGAACATGTTTCTCAATCATGGATTCAATATGAAAAATTCAATCACTTACTCTTCCAAGCTTCAAATCGGCATACATATAAGATTGATTGTCAACACAAAGCCACACACTAGCAAGAGAGGGTAAAATATCCAATTGGTGCTCCTCAATTTCAGAAAGCAACCATCTGCAAGCCAAAGCTCAAATGATGAAACAACACATAGAAAGAAGTATGCATGTTTTTTAACAAGGAATATATGGGTTATGTTGTAGAAAAACCTGTAAACAACTCGCCATGCGGCACTTTGTAGGGCTGGTTGATGGTCAATATCATGGCTGAATTTTATGCCTCCTTCATGCGCTCCTTCGTGCGCTTTGAAAGCCCTTTTGAAGTACTTTCTTCTACATAGAACAACAAAAGAGGTGAATCGGCTCTCACCTGGCAACCTGACTCGATCGGCATTTTTAATATCATTTTGGATTCTCAAACCCAGCTTCATGATCTGAAGCCAGTAGGAGTACATGTGCAGCCATTCCCTAACCTTTGTCTTATCATTTGGCATACCCTCAAGTGATCGCACTACAGCTTGAGAGTTGTCCAATAGCTTGACAATGTGAGCCTTATCTGTGTCTCTGATGCATGCAGAACTTATCATATTGAGCTTTTCCTCTATGGCCACATGATTGGGGAGAGCACTGCACACCAAAAGGCCTCACCGTTGGAGGGATCAGCAATCCTTGCATATTTTGATGTTTTTCCTCTGTAGAGAACTTCTATCTTTCGAGTCACATTCTCCCTAGCAGACTCAGCAAGTGGTCCATTTGATGTCTCATCAATTTTTTGCTCCATCTCGTCCTTGAACAAGAGCCAAGTGATAATCTGGATTGGCAAATGAAGCCAACTGGGCCTTCCTCTGGTAGACGCACTCTGCATCTCTCTCTCAACCCACAGCTTGTCCTCATTGTCCAAATGTGCCATGAGAGTTGTTAGGTCGGACTCTCTCAAGAATCTTCCCAAAAATATCAACCTTATTTTTTTCTGCTTGCTTCCTTCAGTTTGGGTTGTGACAACTGTTTCTTCTTGATCCTCTAGTGGATGTGTGTTCTCTTCCCCCTCTATCTCTCTCCCAGTATCCTCAGTATTCTCACCTTCGTCCTCATTATCACCACCTTGAGTATTCTCACCCTCATTTTGATCACCTTTATTTTCCTCAATTGCCCCCACTACATTTTGTCCATCCTCCTCATTTCTTTCATCACTATGTAGATGCTGCCTATCCATATCCACCTCCAGGTTAGTGTCATCTATGATATGTACCGCCTGCTTTGTAGTAGGGTTTGAGGAGGTGGCTTGCTCCAAAGTGCTGGAAAAATCAGCTTGCCTCCTTGTGTGTCTCGATGAGCTCTCACCTGGGCCAACCTGCACACTCTTTTTCTGCTTAGCAAGAGGTAACTCATCCATTTTTGCACAACAAGAACCTTTCAAGCAAGATGCTCTAGTGAAATGACTCGAACTCATTTGAAAACCAGATAGCCATGCAAAAATACAAGAATAAATCTTCAAATAGTATTCTACTTGTATTGTATAATTAATTGATTATTTTAACAACAAATTTAGTACTATGACACAAACTTCAAAAAAAGGTGGCACATTCACTAAAGAGATTAAATTCAGTACTGCAACACAATCATCAAACAAAGGTGACACATTCACTATCCAACAAAACGACGAACTCATTAATGAACAGAATATCTTTGAGATTATCATATGGAGTGCTTTGGCCCAAATTCCAAGGCATTCAATGCTGTATTGAATATTTTAAACAAATCTTCGTTGGAAAATATTTTCAATTCAAGGCATTCAAATTTATTGGAAAATATATAAAGATTCGGTAGCCCAAATCTCAAGGCATTCAATATTGAGTACTAATAAACTTTAGAAGTGATATTTCACAATCCAACACTTTTTTAAGGACAAACTTTTTTCTTTTTGTGCTATTGTTCTTTAGATGCACATGTTTGCTGGTCTCCTCTCTCGACTGTGTGAGCCGTTTCTCAACCAAGAAGACATCAAATGTGAGTTTTTTGAGCTTCTTGTATACACAAAGTCTATGCATAATATAGACAGTAGTAAGAGAGACAGTCTATGCAATGTGTTTGAGAAAGCACCATATAGATAGCATGTACACTACTCTCTCTAAATTTCTGCCGGTCGGGGGATCCAAGGGGGGCCGGCGGCAGCAATTTAGATGGTCGAAAGCTTGAAACGAAATCAAAATCGTGATGTTTTTTTCAATGGTCAGCAGCAAAACATCCTATTATTTTGTGCGTTGAGCACACAAATTCATTCAAGAAAAATAGCAAGAAGTAACGCCGCACATCTCATACTGTGTGTGGAGTGTGGCGACAGCAAAGCATCCTATTATTTTGTACGCTGAGCGCACAAATTCATTCACGCAAAATAGCACAAATTCATGGATGATACCTTTCTGTGTCTCTTTGTTGGGGAGAAAGATTGGAGTGGGGAGAGGGTCCTGCGCATGAGATCAGCGTTTCTTTGCTGGGGAGACGTATGATGCTTCATGATCGCTTCACTGCGTGTGTGTTCGAGGGAAGATGCTTATGTGCTGACTACTAAAAGCCTTAAGTAATTGCTTCATAAGAAGTAGCTGACTACTAAAAACCCTAAGTTAGGCACTGGACAAATTTTTTTATCCTAACACTAATGAATTTCAACACTAAAATTTAAGGGTTTGGTCAGTATTTTTCTGATTTTTTTAAATCTAGCTAGCACAGTTATGCTATGGCATCCAACTGGTAGAGTTTTTGAAATCTAACAGGAGATTATGAAAAATCATAAGAACTAACACAAAGCAAATATATGTGTGTGTGTATACATACACACACACACACAAACATATATACATATATACAACATGTACTCTTTTTGATACCCTTCATTATGACTATTTTTGCAATAAATATTTTTATTTGCTTCTACCCATAGTCTTAAAATGAGCCCGACTTTGGGCCTCACTAATGACACAATTTGGCTACACAAGCACAAGAATACGGTTAGCATCAAGGAGGGGAGAAGATATACTTGTACTTTAATTTAGCAAGATAGCAACATATTAGTTCAATCCTACCTTATAAGATACAAGAAACCACATTATGTTTTTGAGAAAGCAACAATTCTACATGAGATTTGATATTTTCAAAACAAGGAAAAATAAATAGCATCCTTTATGTTTCTTAATAAATTCCAACATCAAGTATTAATCTAAAAACTCTTTTAAATGATTTTTAAGGTAACTTGGACATTTCCACCATGAGGGACTCCCAAGGGAAGAATTGGGCATTCCCTCTTGCGATGTTGTCATGCATGCTTCCTGAGGTAGCATTTTGGCATCTTTGAGGAAAAGCCTTACTATCCACTCTCTTGTAGGTCACGTAATCGCGAACTCAACCCTCGAGACAGATTGTGATTTGGAATCTGTTTTCTCACTTAATGAGCAAAAGACTCTTCCATAGAAGCCATCTCTTAGAGAAAAAGTGTGCTTGCTTAAGTCTCTTTATAGGGGGGGTGTTGAGATGTCAAGATCAACATGAGATGGCACTCACGAGGTGCCTGTGTGACAGTTCGACATTTACATCACTGGCAGGTTTGGTAGCTGGCAGCGACATATCTTCATCAAAGATTCCACAACTGGACTACACCGACTAGTCCACACCTACCCACTCCACTTTAGCGTGTTCACATTATGGCCGCTTATAAATACTCTAGTATGTGTGTTAGTCACTTTATCTCTTTTTTAGACCTCTTTTGTTGAAGAAGAAGAATAGGTTTTCAGCCTCTCACCTTGTGTGTTCTCTGTGTGTGTGTGTGTGTGTGCTTGATAAAGCTCAAGCTCCCTTCTCTCCTGTATCTTTTCATGGTACCAGATCTTGGTTCATGGTAAGAAGCTAAGAGGCAACCAAGAGAAGCACATGAACTAGTATGAGGGTAAGAGCTTCTGTTAGTATATGTTGAAAGCCCGCCTCTCAGCATGTATCTCACATTGATGTGTGGTGCACATTTGTACGGACCCCATTATGAGGAGAAGGCATTGATGCACATTTCTTTAGTGGGAACCCCAACTTAGATGCTGGAAGGGGTCAGAGTTGTGAATGTTGATGGTTAGGAGATGATGAGGGGTACAAGCGTTAGCTGGGATCCAAGAATATTCCTTGGAATGTTCCCTCAAAAACTAAGTTCATCATTAGTGGGCGGTGGTCAGTGGTGGGGACGCGTTATGAATGCGGGCACGGTGAGCTGCGTCTATGCACCATAGCCGCCCACATCTTGGATGTGTCCACCACACTACCTATAGCACTATAAATGGACATAGTTGGCAGCACAAGCAAATGCATCCAATGCTTGTGAGCATATGCTCCCTATACTCTAAGTACGCCCTCCATCCGGAGTATGTCTAGATCTCCATCTAAGCTCTACACTAGACCGTACGGGTGGACAGCACCATTATATTGTACCTATCTCTTGTTTGGTATAATCAGAATTTTAAAATTCTCTCCATTCTCTCCATTCTCTCTATTGCATTGTCTAGTGTACTTTTCCTTGCTATATTTATTTCCACTGTGCCATATTCTTACAGCTTCACCTACTCTTCCCCCTTTCACTCCAACAAAAAGAGGGGTTAGCGACGGTTATAGCATGGCTTTTATAAAATGATTTGGAAAAGTGTCGAGGTGTAAGCATCGCTAAGTGCCGCTATAAGTTTTGCTATTTTTTCGACGCTATAACCACTCCAACAAAAAGAGGGGTTAGCGACGGTTATAGCATGGCTTTTATAAAATGATTTGGAAAAGTGTCGAGGTGTAAGCATCGCTAAGTGCCGCTATAAGTTTTGCTATTTTTTCGACGCTATAACCACTGCTATATCCCATGTTATAACCACTGCTATATCCCACACTATTTTTCTCGCTTAGTAGTGCTGTTAGAAAATTTTAGCATCGTTATTTTCATCATGCAGCGGTGCTAGTAAAAACATCAACATCACTATTTATATCGCTCAGCGGCATTGATAAACAAATCAACGTCTCGGTATTTTCACCTGCTCAATGACACTGATAAAAAACATGAATGTCGCTATTTCTGTCGCTCAGCAATGCTATAATTTTTTTTGGGTAGATTGGGACTAATGCTCCAATTGTTTTTCAAAAAAATTAATTAAATATATTGGAAATAGTTATAATTTTGTACAAACAGACATATCGACATATTGAAATACAAAAGAAAACATAATGTGTGAAATCTTAATTGTATTAAATCCCAAACACCATAAAAGGTGAGTTACATCCAAAATGCCATAACATGCGAGTTACATTGAGTATGAAGTTATAAAACATTAAACACAAAAGGCTGGTCTCTACTCATCCTCCTCATCCTCCCCCTCATCAAACTCCCCTATTGCCTCTTCATCATCTTCCTGTATCACACAAACTAGTTAAATTTCTAAAAGCTGATAAAACCTAAATAATATAAACTTACAGCAGTAGTCATAGCTTCATAGTTCAATGGGACACCTTGTTGTTGTTGCAAATATTCAAATGTGGTAGAGATCCCATTTAAATTTACAAAGTCATACTCCTCACAAGAAGGAGAACGGCCCACCTACACATGCACAGTGTACGCCTGCAACTCGAGTAATCCTCCCACCAAACCTCTTCTCTCAAGGGTTTTGCATCAATCAAGTCTCCCTCTCCAAGGTAAACCCTTTCTTGCTTTCTTCAAGGTTTCTAATTTTGTTCAATCTTTGTCTTCTTCCAAGCTTTCATGGAAAGCTTGGACATAGCTTTATGTGAGCTTTTCTCCCTTCCCCTCTCTCCTTTTCCCCCTTCACCTCTCTTTCCTCTCCCTTGCCCTAACCCTAGCCTAATGTATAGAGATCTAATAGAGAGCTTTGATAGGGTATGCATACGCTATACATAGGCTATGCATGGCATATGCATAGGCTATGCATGCTTATGCATAGGCTATGCATAGTGTATGCATAAGGTATGCATACACTATGCATATGATTAGCCTATGCATAGGGTATGCATAGTGTATGCATACCCTATGCTATGCATGGCGTATGGTTTAGACTATGCATATGCTATGGTTTAGGTCAAGAGATATGGGGCATTGTTATATGCCATTTAGAATACTGCTTATGTCAGATTAGGAGGGGTTATCCGTGCGAGTAGGTGGTTATAGTGGAGGGGGATCCCTTGCTCTTCTCACTATACTTCTCTTGTAAAAGAGCAATTGTAGAGGTTGTAACAATGTCCCACTACAAGACACTGCTGCCATACACGCGTTCAATACACGCGATAAATTACGAGCGCGTGTATGGTCGTGCATGTATATGAGTAGTATCGGGCGCGTGTATATTGGCATCTAAATTCGTGTGTATTGAAGTTTCAAAAACGTGTCTACCAGTGCGTTGTCAGGCAAAAATCTGAAAGGTGTTTTGAGTCTGTGTACATATGGGATGCATGGCATGTGAATAAACTTTGCTCTGAATGCCCTGGCAAATGTACAGAGTGGGTGGTTTTATGGTTTTTTTTACGAGCTGGTGGTGATGCTTGCACATGAAAGTGTTACAGGAACCCCGATGTGATGATGGTTGGTCAGTCTGGGTTGATTCTGGATGCAGAGATGGCACTCCATTTTTAGCATGAATGTGGAGATGGTTGCCAAATGCATGGCATGACTGTGATGGTCATGTGTGGTAAGTTGATGCTGCTATGAGCTGTGAGCAGATATTGCATTTGTTTTGGAAGGAAAGTATGGGCGCTACACGTTAACCTGAAGAAGTATAAGGAAGAGGAGGAGCCATTGTAGTGTGGTGGCCATCATTGAGCTTTAAAAAATAATAAAAAATATAATACAAGTGGCCAATAAAAAGAATAGCCACATGGAAGCCTTACCACGCCGCCAGCGCACCATCTAGAAGGTGGTGGTGTTGAAGACGTAGAAGAAGGCCGCCTCGTGGATTGTAGAAGGAGCTGGTGGGTATTGTTGCTGCAGAGAGGCAAGGTGATTCAGCACAAAAGAAGTGGCTGCCTTTGGGGTCGTCAGTGGGGAGGGGTAGCCTCGCTGAGGCGCTCGAGAGCAGAGGCACAGTCGAGTGGAGTTGCCACCGTGTGGATGTGCAGGCGCCCTGGTGATAGGAGCGAAGGGATAGCGCGGCTGGGGTCAAGGGTGCAAGGGGGCTCTGGAGTGATTGAGGAGAGCGAGTAGAGGCCACCAAGGAGATGCAGAGGTAGGTGTAGAGAGAAGAGCTGCAGGCAAAGAGAGTTGCCACCTTGCAGGCCAGAGGCGCTAGGGCGGCTCTGGTGATTCTGAAGAAAGCTGGATGCGATAAAAGACGGGCTGGGTGATATGGCCGCCTCATTGTGGTGAAGTCGCCCTGGTAATTCTGCAGAGAGAGAGAGACGCAGACGAGGTGGGGAGTTGCCGCCATGCGATAAGAGATGGGCTGGTGTTGGGTTGGTGATACAGGTAGTGACTGGAAATGTGAAGTGGTCTAGTGAAGGGAACTGTTGAAGCTGACAAGCAAGGAAAGCTGCAGAGGCTCTATGGTTGGCGAAGCTGCTGGTCACGACACACAGAGAGTGAGAGCTGCTGAAGTTGAGGGTTGCTGGTGGGGGCGCCCTTTGAAGAGTGAAGTGGCTGGTTTTGTGTGGGTGACGACTAAAGGCAGATTGTGGATGCTGATGAGAGAGAGAGCCTAGAGCGCAGTGCAGAGTTGGAGACTGTCTCAAGTGTCACTGGCACGTAAAGCAGCTGCAGAGGTGGCTGGTAGTGCTGAAGACAAGTGTGAAGGGCCGGTACCATAAGGGTCGAGGGCTGATGGCAGAGGAAGTGAAGTGCCGGTGGCTAGTGGGGCACCCTCTGAAGTGAAACAGAGACCGGGAGACAGAGGCTTGGTTGTCAGATGCAAGGGTGAATTCCCTTGGCAATAAATCCTGGCCAGAGTCGTGGTTTTTGGTGTAATTGCTGAGTTTGTACATGGTGTTTCGTGCTCTGTATGTTTATGTGAATGATCAGTTGTCTATCATTGTTTGAGCTGTCTTTCTGGTGTGGGTGGGTGGTGAATTGTGAGAAGTGTTCCAGCTGGTGGCTGGTGGTGCCTCCGTTGTGGAGGTGAAGGGCTATAGAGGCAAGTTCTTTTTTCTTTTTTTTACCTCACAGCGTGTATATTGGCATCTAAATTCGCGTGTATATTGGTTTCAGAAACGCGTGTATCAGCACTTGTATATACGCGCATTATTACATGTGAGAACTTTATTAAGAAAAACTCCATTCCTTTACAAAATTAAAAACTATTTTCTTTAAACCATCTCATAGTACATTACAATATATATCATTACACAATCCCACTACATGCATTTACAACAATGAAATATATTCAAAAATAAATCATGAGATGATAATTAAAAGACAACATATACAATAGAAATGTCATCAATTTAGAACGATATAGTGATGGATTGGTTACGGTTCGATCTCATCTTCAATAAGATCCATCCTTGCCAAACGATCAACATCAATATCCATTTGATCAATTTGTAAGGCTACGATTAAATTTATTCCACTATCGATATTCTGTCCATTGATAATGGTATCGATGCCCTGATCATCCTCATCAACATCACCATCATCCTCAATGGTAGGGTCATTCTCATGATCATGAGAAATGGCATGCTCATCCTCATTATCATGATCATCTCTTATTTCTTGATCATCGATCACAACATCTTCATTGGCATGTTCGACATCATCTTCAATGCGGCTTGTTACATCCTCCATATGCTCCATATCAGTGAATGTATTATATATCACTTTGGAACGTGGTGCAATAGGGATGACGTACCACCATTAAATGTCAAGCACCATTGGCAGATAGATAACCTACTCGAATACACATATTATAGTAATTAATTAGCATATCAAAAGTCAAGGGGTACGCGGCTTAGATATATATGTACATGAAACACATTAGTAAAAAAATGCATACCTGCTCACATTGTTGTGGCAATACGAGCCTATCTTTCTTTGTTTGCCAAAACTTTGTAGAGTCAATAGTTACATAGCCACTTGCATAGCGTTTTATCGTTGCATTAGGCCCTCTTTCCACCACGTTCATTTACCAATTGACATCCAAAACATACACAAAGAAGCGACGAAAGTCAAGCCTAAATATGTCTTGGATTGTGCCACAATAATCATCCATTTTTCCATTAGCTCCCTCAAAGCTACTAATGACACCGCAATCTTGTGTATTCCTCTTTTCATCAATTCTTTGTGTTCGAAAATGCTTGCCTTCACATCATATAGCATTGAACATAGTGCACTGGACCAAAATAGAAGCAATATTTGTGTAAGCAATGTGAATAAATATTAAAAGCAAATCACTTACAACTAATGCAAAACATTAGTTCTATGTACCTTTAACATGCATCCTCGTGCATACTCTCATTCTTCCGCTATGATATGTAGCCCCTCGCCACTCTTTGCTCTCTCCATTTCCTCATGCAACCAATCAACATGGATATCATTCGGAAGTGTTGCTAAATGCTTAGGGTACGCCTTACGAGAGCAATTGCCACCAATAGAGAGCTCTTTCTACTTGCCTTTTTGTCTTTGCATCCTCATATCTTGTAACCCATTTGCTCATCACATCACTATTAAGGATGCAAGTGAAATTGAGATCATCAATCAATGTTCTGTCAATTACTTTACTCTGTCCTTTTCCTTGAGGCACAATAGAGGTCATCCTCAAGTCCTCTTCATTGCTCCATAGTCGTGGCAAAGAGCTATCCACCTGACCAAGAAATTCTAAAATATATACAAGAGACTCTTGTATCAATTGCTTTGGAACTAACATATCTAAAAAATAAATGAATAGTATGTTATACCTCATGCACGTTCATTTTGCAAGGTATAATGAAGGGTGATCTGACATGGGTTTTACATACCTCACAAGCTCGCCCATCTTATAAATACATTTTTTCAAACTCTTATTTGCACAATGGTCGATGCTAGTAGGTAGTATGAACTGCGCACATAAGAGCACATGTATGTATGGTTTATGGCATTACAAAATTTACTTTAAACGTACAAGACTTGGAAAACACTTACTTGGAGCAACGTGTGCCAATCGTGGGACTTCAACCCATATAGTTGCTCAACGCCTCTTTTCTTAGTGGTTGTAAAGGCTCCCTTGAATGATCTTATGCATCTAGTGGGAGTACGTAAAGTGGTGATGGCCTGCTTTACTTGCTTCTCCTCTTTCTCCAATATAATCCATGGCGCAGGTGGAAGACGAACGTGTCCACCCTCCTCTCGTGGCCAAGCTTGACGCATACGTCCTGCGACCCGCAAGTCCTCCCGTATGCTCACATTGTCTCGTTTACCAATAACATGTTTCCAAATACCAGATCCCACATTCTTGAAGATGTGCATGGGATCAAGAAGATGGTTGATCTTAAGATGGGTCCAATATGGTAGCCGAAAAAAATGGAGTACCTACACAAGGGATTGCTCTATGTGATCTTTAATCCAATTAGAGACTACACAAAACAAGATTAAAAAACATTACTATACCTGTTCATGCCATCTAGAGGAAGAATATTTGTAGACTCCCAAATACACTCCCAATCTTTTGCACGAAGTGTTTGTGGAGGAATGTTACTCTTACTAGCAACATATTTAGGATGATTTGACGGGAGAAATCGATGATGATTATCGAATATGGTCTTACAGAAACCATCAGCATACTCATGTACTAATGAAGGGCCACAAACAGGAGGACATGTATGTTTACTCGATGTTTTCAAACCTGTTAAAATATAAATATAAGTTAGAATAATAAAGTCAATAGTTATAATTAATATAGCCAATAGTATTAGAGTAGGGAGGTAATTAGAATTCTTACCAGAATAATTGCTGCATCCTGGAAAGTCATGCATTGTCTTCATCAACACTGCTTTTAAGTCAAAGTGTCAAGAGGAGGGAGGCCTACTAATGTCCGGCTCGAGATAAACATCCATATGCTTGACTTTATTTTTCCCTGGAATTAGAAGGGATAACATAAGATGTCCCTTCTTGATCGCCATTGATGGTGGAAGGTTGTAATTCACCAACACAACTGGCCACACGCTGTATGCGGTGCTTTTGAAACCAAATGGATTCACTCCATCCATTCCTAGGCCAAGTCTCAAGTTTCTGGGCTCTGTTTTAAAGCTGGGCCACTCATCTTCAATATGCTTTCAAGCAGGAGTGTTTGTGGGAATTCTCCACATGCCATCATCCGATTGATGTGAGGAATGCCATGACATGAGCTCTGCTATGGATTTGCACTTGAACATGTGTTTGATGCGAGGAATTATAGGAAAGTGTCACAAGACTTTACGAGGTACATCAAAATTCTTCACATCTATTCTATACCTTGCTTCACCACAAGTGGGACAATGTCGAGCCTCCTTATGCATCCCACGAAAGAGAATGTAGTCATTGACGCGCATGCATGTATACGATCATAATCCAATCCTCCAAGAGATGTCACATAGCGCCTCGCTATGTCTCTTGAGGTGGGTAGTCTATTCCCCTTTGGAAGCATGTTCGATAATAGCCTGCATCCAATATCATCAATTAGTCCTAAACCCTAAACCCTAAACCCTAAACCACTAATTCCAATTTGCAAGTTAGAATGCTTACTTCAATAATGCGTCAAGACTTGCATTGCTCCATCCATAAACTGTTTGTATATTGAGTAGTTCAAGTGAAGCACGTAAAATAGAGAATGTGCACCCTTCAAAAACCGGTGTCGATGAAGCCTTGTAAAGATGCTCTTGTTCCATATCATCGTCGTCCATACCTTTGGGATCATCCCTAAAAAGATACCGCGCCATATCATCAAACACTTCCTCTTCCTCCACAACTTTGTGGGGTGCAAGGCTATTGTCATCCCTTTCCCACTCATCCCTGACAATAGATGCCAAAGCTCCAGCATTATCTCATAGATGCTTTGCGTGCTCTCACCGCGCGTACGGCACCATGTTAGGGTGTGGTACTGCATCCTGATTCAATTAGAGTATATATATTACAACTCCATTAATTTAATTTGGATACCATGAGTCATTTGAATACTATCAATTTACATCTACTCACCTCTAAACCTGTTTGATTCCATTCTCCATACATGGAGATGTGATTCAAGGTAATTCGTCTCGCTCGTACAATTCATCCTTGCATCGATTACACATACACTTGATCCTTTGTCCCAACCACACATCGCGATTACGATGACGCATTGTCTCATCCTCACCAGAACTGCTTGAGGAGGTTGATGACATCCTATGTACAAAAGAGCAAACACAAAATCATAATCAGTTTTTAATGAAAGTATAAAAATTTCTATAAAATCGCGTGTAATAGCGCATCTATATCCTTAAAATCGCATGTATAAATACGGCTACATCCTTAAAATCACGTGTATATACGCGGCTACATCCTTAAAATCACGTGTATAAATGCGATTACTTTATTATACATGCAAAAATACACGCGCTGTTACACGCGACGACCTGTCTATACCTAAAATAACTCGCTGCCTTCTCCAAAAAAACATTTTGAAACTAAGATTTCCTCTCCTTCATCGCGCCGCCTCTTCCAACAGAGCACTAAACTTAAGTGCAAGGAGGAGACATGGGTGAAGAAAACCAGCCAAAAAGAAGACTTACTTTTTCAGAGGTGAGTCAGTTTGTCCTTTGTCCTGTCTCTTTCCTTCCATTTGTTTATGTGATTGTCTCTTTTCTTTATGCGATTGTCTCCGTCCTTCTTTGGTAGTACTTTTGTGAACGATTGTGACAGTTGGTTTTTTTTATAAGGACGATTTGTCGATGGTCGGTCGCTTTCAAAAATTTTTTTACGCAGGCCGCGTGTAGGAACGCGTGTATGTCTACGTGTACCCTGTTTGCACAGATGTTCACATACATATACAACATGCGTTTTTGGACGGGTGTATACACGCGACTATGTTTCACCCATGCTTGCGATCCAGGTTATTTAGAGAGATGATCCCATCTGTATATGGCTTGCCTTCACAAAATCATATGTGCTAGCTTTGATAAAATCATGATTATACTTTTGCAGATTCTTCATGGATCCAGGTTCTTTATCCGATCCATTTGCATATGGCACTTGGATGATGGAGATGCTAAATCATTTTGGGCGCCATCCTTGTCTAGTTGAGCTTACAGAGGACATGTATGCCCATCCCCCTCCTAGATTGCCTGGTATCTATACCCCGCCCCCGAGTATCCATGTCACTTCACTGCCCTCTATGCCTGCAAGTCCGACGAGATGGCATGCAGCTTCTCCTCTTCCACGCCCACCAAGGAGACATACCCCGTCCCAAACACACTCACGCACACCCTCCCAGGCACCGTCACATCAGGGCTCACAGCCACCATCACGTACTCCCTCACAGCCACAGTCACGTAGACAATCCCCCAGTTGTGACTCCACCCGCAGTACAGAGGAGAGCAAACGTCGCAGTAGGAAGAGTGGGAGTGGAGGATGCGGCGGGTGCTTTGGTGGGGGAGGTAGTAGGGCATGCGGTGAGAGAGGAGAAAGAGGGAGAAGAGTTAGAGGAGATAGTAACGATGAGGAGGAGGTGAAAGAGGTGGAGAGAGTGATCTGCTATGATGTGACGGAAAGGGGCGGGGTAGTGATGGATGCGAGGGGGAAAGAGGTAATGGAGTACATGCATGGGGTAGTTTCAAACTTGTATAGAAATTGTTTTATTAGATTTAAAGATCAAAATAGCCGATTAGTTGGGGAGGTGATAGATGCTGTACATAGTTGGTACCCCAATCCCCCACATGCAACATTCTCGGATGTATGGGGAAGGATGTGAATAAGGGAGATCTTAAGTAATAAAAGATCTCACCTTAAGAAACTCGCGTACGATGATGGGCTAAATGTAGCTACGGGTGGCTATCCTGCCGAGCAACCTGCCACTGTGCACAAACGCGAGTGGAAGGAGGCAAAGAAATGAGCAGAGGGTGGCATGAAGAGCAGGCAGCATGTGGAGGCACGACGGATCCAGATGGAGACCATTGGATCTTTGCATTTTGAATCTGGTGGCGTCGAGTCATGGGAGGCAGAGTTCGTAAGTATCTTGCCACTTTATTTGATTGTTTACTTAATTCATTGATTCTATGATTGTTTTAATCTTACAAATTGTGTTGATTATGATACAGCAAGGGGAGGAAGCCCACAGCCCACGATACTAGGTATGCTCGCCGGCATAGCAAACGTGACACGTGGGCCCTCTTCAGAGCCGAGAGACATATTACGGACACGCAGTTTGAGATGGCCATGAGACCATACGGTCGACAGGTACTTCAAAACTCTAAACGAATGATTTTGCTTTATTGAATTACATATATATATACTTATATACTATATATTACTTGAACAGGCACAAGCTGTTGCTGCACCTGTTGATGATCCTGCCACTGCTCCTGCTAGATGTGAGCACTACTCATCGGACATTCCAACCGATGTGAGCTCATCTGATCATGGAGGGCGCAGCGAGACATCATCTGGGTTTGAGTAGTACTCAGACTTATAGTATCACATTCCATATTGAGGATGTGGTTGTATATATATTTTTGTAACTGAAGCCATGGGCTACTTTGACTTATAGTATCACATTCCATATTGAGGATGTGATTGTATATATATTTTTGTAACTGAAGCCATAGGCTACTTTGACATATGGACTCCCTTGTATATATGTGTACACATAAAATTTTGATAGTAATATTGAATCGTAAATTGATAGTATTGCATTAATGTTTGTCTTGAATCGTGTAATGACAATGCACTAAATCTTCCTCGTGGATGGTGCAATGCACAAAAAAAAAAATCTAGAGAGTGCTATTGGGTACTGGAATGCTGGAACAGCATTCAGGTACCAAATAGCACTCTTTGGATTTTTTTTTTTGCTCTCTGTTCGCGTGTATAGACGCATCAACTCTACAAAAGTCGCGTGTATATACACGGATACTCTGTGAAATGTGCGTGTATAAGCATAGCTAAACTGACAAAACGCATGTATACACCCTCATATCAGTGCGTCTAACTGCAGCTAAACTAACAAAACGCGTGTATATGCCCTCGTATGAGTGCGTCTGACTGCTTCTATACTGTTAGGGGCAAGGCAAAGAAGGCATTTTGGAAGGCACAATGGACGACAAGTGTGAAAGCCGGATTGAGATCCGAAGAGTTGTGGCCTTTTAGCCTTTTGGCGATCTATGTATTTGGCGGATTAGTTATCATGCAGCGTGTTCTGTAGGAAGCGCAAGATTCAGTATTTTGTCATGTGTTTTGGCAGTTTGTAGTAGATGAAGTTTCAGTTTCTGTTTCGTTTTTCCTTCATGATGATGTAGCCTTGTTTTGGATTGATGAAGAAGCAGAATTTTCGGTGTCTTTGCAATTCATGTTTTGTCACATTCATTGTCTTTGTTCATGAAGAATGTTAGTGATGATTCTCTTCTCTTTGGCACGCGAGTAAACATTGGCGATCACGGTGATAGTGGTGTGATACCATGGTCGAATTCATCATCTTCTGTGCATGGGTGACGTTTCGTATCTCCAACAGAATTCAGCGTGAAATCAGATAGTCAGCTTGGAGAGGTCACAGCAACCCACTCGCATTTACAATTTGAGGTCAAATTCATCAAGATATGGAGAGGAATATTGGAATGTTTGGGCTCAAGGTGCAGCAAGTGATGACACAGAAGGGGCAGACCAGAATGCATATGTAGAAGACTTGGAAGATGTGGAAGAATATGATGGTTCAGACGGAGAAGATCGTCGAATTAGGCAGTTTATTGGAGGAGCATTTATCCATGGAGCTTTGCGGTCAAGAAGAAGACTGCAATTTGATCCTTTAGGAGCACCAAGACAGTTGCGGGTGCGCATTCCATTGGCATTCTCAACACCATCTTCGGTGACACCACAAGTGTCATCAAATTCGTCATCTTCAGTTTCAACACCAGCAAGTCCAGCGTCTCCGAGAATGGCGGCAGCTCAGGCAAGGCAAGACCTCCGAGTCAGATTCAAGACCTTTTCAGGAACGTCTAAAGAAGACCTTGATTGCCATATAGCTCAATTTGAGAGGAAATGGCAGGCCAGTCAATTTGATGGAGTGTACGATGCCCAGACCAAGAGAATGCAATTTGAAGCCACCTTGGAAGGCAAGGCTATGCAGTGGTTGAATAATTATGGAGCAGCACATTTTGCTGACTACAATGCATTGAAAGTGGCATTTCTGAATAGATTCCGGAAGGAGAAGACTCCTTTTGAGGTACTCACAAAGCTGAAAGAAATTCAGCAAAAGAAGATGTTTGTCGAGGATTATGCCCAAAAATTCAACAGGTATCTGAATCGGTTAACTGCTCAAGAAAGACCGACAGATGAAATGCTGGCTGGATATTTCATGAATGGATTGAGGAAAGAATTGCGACATGCAGTTGCAGGAGTAGATATTGCAGGAGGAATGGATGACTTAATTGCAACAGCTACAAGGGCTGAGAAAAGGTTTGGAGTGGCTTCTTTGAGAAAGTCTTCTAGGAGAGATACAAAGAAGAAGTCTAGGAGAAGCAAGAGGTCAAAAAGTGATGACAGTGATGATGACTCTGGTGATGATTCAGAGGAGTCAGAAACAGATGAATCTGAGGATGAGGAAAACTCTGAAAATGACAGTGATCAAGAATCAGACAGTGAGTCAAAGAAAAAGTACCGCAAGAAGAAGCGGAAGGAGGAAGAAAAGAAATCCAAATCGGATGAAAAGGAGGCTGAAACCAAAATGGAGAAGTTGTTGGCTAAGAAATTGAAGGAATTAGGAGTCACAAAGGAAGTCAACAAGAAGAAAGATCAGTGTGAAATTTGTGAGAAATTCCACAAGACAAAGGATTGCTGGTATAACCCAAATTACAGGGGACCGGTTCCACCAAGAGTCCAACAAGTCATGGCAGAAGCTAGTGGAGTTGTTCCTGAGCAGCAAAGTCCTCAGCAAAATGTAGGTTGGTCAAATCCCATGAATAATTGGCGACCTCAGGGAAGGCAGTTTCGTCCTCGGTTTAATCCAAATTTTCGTCCTCGATGGCAGGGTGGTACACCACCTTGGGGACCAAATTGGCAGCAGACACAGTCACAACCAAATTGGCAACAAGGTTGGCAAAATAATCAACAGGGATGGCAGCAACAACAGCCGAATTGGCAGCAACCTACACAAAGCTGGAATCAGCAGAGTTGGAATTCACCACCGTGGATGCAGCAAAATGCAGCACAACAGTTACCTCAGTTGACAGCACCAGTGACAACTCAGCCAAGCACTGAGAATGTGCCAACAACAAATGTAGTGAACATTGTGATGGCTGAAGAAACATTAAAAGGAGTGGAAGTACTGGAATGCATGCCGGAATGCGATTGTTCGGATTGCAACAAATTAAAGGTAGATGCAATGGCTGTCACCAGATCAAAAGCACGATTGAAAGCTCCCATAGATTGGGAAGAGCAGAAGGATGTGCGGAATGAAGTAAGCAAAGCAGTTTTGAAAGAGCAGAAGAAGCTTACCCATAAGGAAGCAGAAGAGGAAGACTCTGATAAAGTTCTTGGGAATGGCAAGTCAGAGGATTTGTTTGAGCGTCTTATGATGACACCAATGCATTTCACACTGGATCAGCTACTTTCTTTGGTTCCGATTTTCAGAGACAAATTTTACTCAGCAACAAAGGGTTTGTCAAGCAAGCAAGGCATAAAGACATTGGAGGATAGTGTGAATGCATATCAAGTGGATCCGGAAGATGTTGACTTCACAATTCCGACTGTCAAAGTTCATTGGAATGAACAGGTATATCACGATGTACTGCTTGATGGCGGTTCAGGAGTCAATATATTGGCAGAGTCAGAATTCCTCAAAATGAAACATGTTAAGTTGGAACCAGCACCGTTTCAGGTTAGGATGGCAGATCAGAGACGTGTGCAGCCAATCGGAATGTTGAGGAAGCAAGTAATTAGAGTGCAAGACTTGAGTTTTCAAGTAAATTTTGTTGTCATCAGAATGAAGGAAGAAGACAGTTCTTATGTCATGCTATTAGGCAGACCTTGGTTCAAGACAGCTAGGCTGAAACAAGATTGGGAGAAGAATGAGATTGTGATCAAGAAGGGAGGAAAAGTGGCAAAAGTGCCAATGATTTCTAAAGTGACAGTTCCAAACTCCATAAGACCAATGTTGGTTCAGACTCTCAATTTGGCATCAGAGGTGGAAGATGAAGAGGAGACTGAATTCTTTGATGCCAATCCAACAGTCATTCCAATTTTTGAGGTTGATGTGGTAGATATTGTCAGCAGATATGTTGATCGGAATGCAAAGCAGAAGGCTCATTTGGATACTGGACAGCAAAGTTCAGAAGTGTTTAAAAAATCAGAGGAGGATGTTCAAGAAGAAGATTTGACACCACAAGAGGCAATAGATAGAGCTGAATCTTTGTATGATAAGTTAGAAAGCAGCATATCAAGGGTCCAGGAGGATGACCTGCAAGAATTGAATCTAGGCACAAAGGAGCGGCCTAGGATGGTCAGAGTGAGTGTCAATTTAGATGACAAGTTCAAGGAGGAACTGAAGGCATTACTCATTGAATTCATAGATTGTTTTGCATGGGACTATTCAGATTTGAAGGGAATGGATCCAAATGTGTACAAACATCAGATCAATTTGAAAGAAGATGCAAAACCAGTAATTCAGCAGAGATACAGAATGAATCCAAATTATGCACAGCAAGTCAAGGCTGAATTGGATAAATTGTTGGCAGTAGGATTCATTATACCAGTTGATCAGGCAGAATGGTTGTCACCAATAGTAGTCGTACCTAAGAAGTCAGGTAAGATCCGGGTATGTGTCGACTATACAGGAAGCTGAATGCAACGACAATTGCAGATCCTTTTCCATTACCTTTCATGGATTCAGTATTGGATGATGTAGCTGGGCATGAGATGTACAGTTTCTTGGATGGTTTTTCCGGCTATAATCAGATAAGTGTCGCACAGAAGGACATAATGAAGACAGCATTCATTACAGAATGGGGAGCTTATGCTTACACAGTGATGAGCTTTGGACTAAGAAATGGTCCACCATCATTTTCCAAAGCAGCAAACAAAACTTTTGAGCCTCATTTGACGACATTCATGCGGATTTTCATGGATGACTTCTCGATGTTTGGTCAGAAGGATAAGCACCTGGAATATTTGAGGAAATGTTTAGAGAGATGCAGAATGTTCAGGATGGCACTTAATCCATACAAATGTGCAATTGCAGTTCAAAGAGGCAAACTATTGGGACATATTATTTCAAAGGAAGGCATGTCGATTGACAGGGATAAAGTCAGTGCCATTCAGAAGGCTGCAGCTCCGACTGATGTGAAAGGAGTCTTGAGAGTTGTTGGCCAGGTTAAATGGCACAGCCGATACTTGAGATATTTGGCGGATGTGACAGCGCCTTTGACACATTTGACAAAAAAGGATGTGGAATTCACGTGGGGAGCAGCACAGCAGAAGTCATTTCAGTTGCTGAAGAAAATGCTGGTGGTAGCACCAATATTGCAACCGCCGGATTGGGAATTGTCATTCCATGTTTTTGTGGATGCTTCTGATAGTGCAGTAGGAGCTGTTTTAATGCAGGAAAAAGTTAAGGGATGGTACCGACCAGTGTACTATGCAAGTCGGATGTTGAAGCCAGCAGAGAAGAACTACACAGTGACAGAGCGAGAGGCATTGGGAATGATATTTGCTTTGGATAAGCTAAGGCATTATTTGCTGGGCAATAAAGTGATTTTTCATGTGGATCACCAAGCCTTAGTCTTTTTGGAGAAGAAGCCAAAGCTGGAAGGCAGATTGGCCAGATGGATGTTGTTGCTTCAGGAGTTTGACTACATTATAATTCATACTCCAGGAAATCAGCATGCAGTAGCGGATTATTTGAGTCGGTTAGAACACTGGGAGGAATCACCAGGAGTGTCAGATGATTTGCCAGATGCAGAGTTATTTCAGGTTGTTGGAGAAGTTTATGACAACTGGTATGACCAAATGGTGCAATTTTTGACAGATGGAATTTTGCCATCAGTGATGTCAACAGACCAGAAGAAAAAGTTTGCTTTGAGAAGCAGACCATTCTTAATTATTGCTGGATCACTGTACAGAAGAGGAGCAGATCAGATTATAAGGCGGTGTGTTCTAGATGAGGAGCAACAGTTAGTCTTACAAGAAGCACATTTGGGTGCAGCAGGAGGTCATTTCTCGGGTGAAATTACAGGTAGAAAGGTCATGCAAGCAGGATTATGGTGGCCATTTTTGCTCAGGGATGCATATAAGTATGCACAATCATGCATTCAATGTCAGAGAATGGGTCAACCTACACAGTCAGATAGAATGCAAGATCATCCAGTTTTGCCTTTGGAGCCTTTTCAGAAATGGGGACTAGATTTTGTTGGTCCAATTAAGCCTAAAGGAAGAAGGACAGGAGCCAGATACATATTGGTGGCGACAGATTATGCGACAAAATGGGCAGAAGCAATTCCGCTGAGGGATAATAAAGCTGCAAGTGTGGCTAGATTTTTGTACAAGCACATCATGACTAGGTTTGGATGCCCTATTGAATTGGTGTCTGACCAGGGAGTGCATTTCCTGAATTCAGTTATTGAAGAGTTGACTTCCAAGCATATGATTATGCATAAGAAGTCTACACCATATCATCCACAGGCGAATGGGCAGGCGGAAAGCACAAATAAAGTTCTTGTCAGAATTCTGAAGAAAATTGTGTCAGAAAATAGGTCAGATTGGGATGACAAGTTGGATTCCGCATTGTGGTCATTCCGTACAGCTTATAAAGTGGCAACAGGATTGACTCCTTTTCAGCTTGTGTATGGTTTGGAGGCAGTTGTCCCAATGGAATATATTATTCCTAGTTTGCGGATTGCGGTTAAGCATCGACTCAGTCCAGAGGAATCAATACTTCATAGACAGAGGCAGTTGCTGAAGCTGGAAGAAGACAGATTGGTGAGTGCTTACATGAATCAAGTAATGCAGAACAGGAGGCAGGCCTGGATTGGCAGGCAGATTAAATTCAAGATTTTTCAGAAAGGAGATTGGGTGATGATGTACAATTCGAAATTGGGCCAGCATCCTGGTAAGCTGAAGCTGCGGTATTTCGGGCCGTATCAGATTGTCGAAGAGATGGGTCAAGGAACATTCCGATTACAGGATGTTTTTGGAACAATGGTGCAGAAGCCTGTAAATGGATTCAGGTTGAAGAAATTTTATGGCAAAGTGCCTGAGATCCCGAGATGGATGTTAAATAAAGCAAGTGATGTGGGAGTTAAGTGTGTGAATGATGCTGATAAAGGCACAGGGGAGCTGGATAAAGACGAGAAGACAGAGGAGAAGACAGACAAGGAGGCAGTGAAGATTTCGGAGAAGGCACTAGATGCGGATGCGGATCAAGGGACTGCGGGTAACGAGTCCGCCTAGCGCTCCACCGGACAGTGCCAGGTGTTAGGGGCAAGGCAAAGAAGGCATTTTGGAAGGCACAATGGACGACAAGTGTGAAAGTCGGATTGAGATCCGAAGAGTTGTGGCCTTTTAGCCTTTTGGCGATCTATGTATTTGGCGGATTAGTTATCATGCAGCGTGTTCTGTAGGAAGCGCAAGATTCAGTATTTTGTCATGTGTTTTGGCAGTTTGTAGTAGATGAAGTTTCAGTTTCTGTTTCGTTTTTCCTTCATGATGATGTAGCCTTGTTTTGGATTGATGAAGAAGCAGAATTTTCGGTGTCTTTGCAATTCATGTTTTGTCACATTCATTGTCTTTGTTCATGAAGAATGTTAGTGATGATTCTCTTCTCTTTGGCACGCGAGTAAACATATACACGTGCTTTTACACGCATGTCTCTGGCCGCGATGAAACACGGGCCCATTACTTTTTTCCACAAGTCATTTTTAGCACGGCTAGGAGCGCGGGTATGAGCCCGATCCCTTGCAGTGTCCTAATATCACATGTATTTTTTGTCTAAGCTTGTGTTGTTGTTTTCTCTTGTTATGCTTGACATTGTCGAGGGGTAAGCGGACTTATTCATTCAACCTCATTTTTATTACACCCTTGGGTGCCGGTTTTAGGAAATGGACTTATGCATAAAGATATAGGGCATTGTTATATGCCATCTAGAATGCTGCTCGTCAAGTTAGGAGTGGTTATCCGTGAGTAGGTGGTTATAGTGGAGGGGAAGCTCTCACTCTTCTCACGATACTTATCTTGTAAAAGAGGATGTGCCTTTAGCTTTAACAATGGGGAGTGTGTGAAAAGTCCTTAGAAGCTATCGTCTGAAAAAGGGACATTGTCCACCCTGCTTGTCTCCTCATAGTCTATGCCATAAGTGTGCGCATAGCCCGTGGCAGGGAATCTTGCCTTATACCTGCTCACTGAACCATCACCATTGTGCTTGAATTTATACACCTACTTACATCCAATTGGCTTCCTTTCCTTAGTAGGCAAAGGCACTAACTGCCATGTCCTCATCCGTGGCATCTTCCCATTTCTTATTTTCAATTGTCTGCTCAAAGCAAGTGGGATCAACCTCTTGTATTTCTTTTACTATGTAAGCATAATGATGTGTTGTAAATCCATCATATCTCATCCTATCAACAATAGGGTATCTAACCCTTGTAGACCTGCGTATACTTGGATCATTGCCAGGTGTCCTCAAACAGCCCTCGTTCTCCTTACACTAGGAGTAACCACAGACAGAATGCCAAGCTCCTCATCAAGGCTCGGCTCAGAGCCACTAGAGTCACCATCCACATATGAGTGATCTGCTGACAGATCAGGCACAAAAGGTTGATCTACCTTTTCCTTCCCTTTTCATGCTACATGTGTACCTGTTCCATTTCTCAACCTACCTGACCATGGGCTAACATTAGATCCACTACTTGAGGACTCCCCAGGTCTACTCAGCAGCACGTGTGATTGCTGCTATACATGTGGTGCAACATAAGAACTTCTTACATCTGCATCTTCTGTTGCCTTCACTATAGGTGCATACCAGCTACTCATCTCATCGAAGACAACATCTCTACTTAATCACATCTCATGAGTGGTAGGGTTATAGCATTTATAACCTTTTTGATTCATAGCATAACCAATGAAGATGCATTTACCTACCTTTGGATCCAACTTTGTTCTCACTTCATTAGGAACATGTACATATGCAATACACCTAAACACTTTCAAGCGAGACACATCGAGTCTTATGCTTGTAAACTTCTGTTCAGGAGTCATACCATGAACAACTACAGTGAGTGTCATGTTCATAATGTACACAGTAGCTACTACTGCTTTTGGCCAAAATTAATGTGACATATTCTTCTCAACCATCAAGGCACATGCCACTTCTGCGATGTGCATGTTTTTCCTTTCTGCAACACCATTCTATTTTGCGGAGTTTACTTGCACACGTAAACTGCCTCTTGATTCCCTGCTTTCTCAGGAAATCACTTACTATAAGGTTCCCTCCCCCCCAGCTTTGTAGGTGTACAGGTGTAAGAACCTCCCCTTCTCATATTGTAATTATTTTCCCCTCTCAAAAAAAAGAAAGATTCTGTTTTATCCTATTTTGACCTAGAGAGAGAAAATGTCTAGAGGGAGGTAGTCCAAAATTGAGATATTTTTGGATATTAAAATCCTCGTAGTGTCTAAAATGGTTTCCCCTAAAATAGAAATTCAACAAGAACTTTCCAATGTGCAATTGGAATTAGTTAGAAATGGGTATAAAGGACCTTAGCCTAAGGATCTAGATTTTCAAAAAAAATTAGATTATGGTCCAATTAAGGTTCCTATGGACCAATAGGATCAATCCAAGTGTGGGGAGGAGATAAATCCAATTTATAAAAGAAAAATACCCAAAAATGAGTAAATTCCTACATAAGATGAAGAGTTGATTGAGTATAAGGTTTATTAGTAAAAAACTATGAGTATTACTAAAAAAATGAGATATTTTAGGTATAATGATTCATTTTTGACACATGTGTAAGGAAAAGGAGGCCCTTCAAGGAGGTGCCTATTTTGCATGTGTGGTGGAGTTTTAAACTCAAAAATATTGTGATATTTTTTTCTCTCCTCTCTCTTGGATCAAACCAAATCAAAACGGAACCAAACTAGGTCCAAATCTTGTCCAAATTCAACCAAACTGAACCTGGAAAATTCTAGAAATTAGTTGGACTTGGTTAGAAGCCTCCCTCACCTATAAATAGATACTTAGCCCTTTGTAAAAAAAATATAAGAACTGTACTATGCCAGTATTATGTTGAAATAATGATATTTTCTATTATCCTCTAAAAACCTTTAGAAAATTGAAGAGATTGGAGCTTCTCTCTCTCTTCAATCTTCCTTGGTGACTCCTACAACATACCAAACCAATTGATTGGTTGGGGGCCTCTACTATGATCAAAGAATTAAGTAAATTAGACGGTAAAGTGTGGATTATTATCTTTTTCTTATTAAAACTCCAAATGCTTCTCTTCTCAACCCCTCTCAAGCTTGAGAAGCCTTAATTTGAATGGCTTTTGATTACTATTAAAGTTCTTTTATGAATTGTAAAAAAGAAACACATAAATTTTTATTTATGCTTAATTTTAATGGTTTTTAAGCATTTCTCTCTCTCCCCCCAAAGAAAGATCATTCCTATGACCTATTCTCAATCCAAATGAAGCTTCACATGAAGCATTTCTCTAATCCAAAAGTAATTTCTATGCTTGTCTAATTGGAGGCCAAAATAATGGCTTTTTAATGCTTTTATGATATTTATTTCATAGAGAAAATATGAATCAATCCATAATTGGATAATGATCCAATTAGTGGTCATTCTAATCATATCAATAATATTAAACTTCATTCTTTCAATTAAATTGAGAACTATCAGTAATAGCAGGAGCTATGGTAAAATTTTTGTAAAATAAACACATAAAACATTTTCATTCATAATATGAAAAGAGGACTTCCTACCATATTCTAGGAATTATCTTCCTAGTTTAATTGAATGATTCTCATTGAAATCATGGAGAAATTGATTTTTATATTTATGCTTAATTAATAAATTAAAAAAAAGAGAAATCCTAGTAATTTATTTTTATGTTAAAAGGGTAATCCCCATGATAATGGAAATCCATGTATTCCAAAGAATTAAGAGAAAAATTTGAAATACTAATATAATGTATATTTTATGTAAAAATTAAAGAAATATTTTAGTTAAATTTATCTTTTTGCATAGATAAATTTATATGATGAAAGAGAAACTCCCACCATACTGGAATTCAAATAATTAAATAAGAAAAGTGTAATTCCTAGTGTAAAGGAATTAATGAAGATTTTTATTTAATTTTGAAGAGAAAATTTAGTTAAATTTATCTTTTTGCATAGATAAGTTTAAATGATAAAAGAGGAATTCCCACTACATTTGGAATTCCATCAATTAGATAGGGAAAGAGAAATTCCTATCACATTGAAATTATTAGATAATTCATTTAAATTTAAAGATGAATTTTTAGATAAATTTATTTATCTATGAGAAATATTTAAATGTCAAAAGAAGTATTCTTATGACATTTAGAATTCCATCATTTAGTCGGGCAAAGAGAAATTTCTAGCATATCCAAATAATGGATATTTTAATTTAGATAAATTTATTTTATGAGAAATAATTGATGGGAAAAGAGGAATTCCCATGACATTGGAATGTAAATAATTAAATGCAAAAAGAGAAATTCCCATGGTAATTGAGATCCAAGAAATTAAATGGGAAGAAGATGAATTTTTAGTATAATTCCATTTATGATTATTTACCAAAAGTGAAAATATGGGTAGAATTGATTTCTACAAATACCATGAATTCTTTTATTCAAAAGAAGAATATTGAATATAATTCGATTGAGGAATTGAGAAGGAATATGTAAATAGTTATGAGAAAAAGAATCTTTTATTAGGCCAAGTAATTGGCAGAAATTTAGAAAAAGTCCTATTATCGGTATCAATCTAGAAAAAGCTATTAAATGGGAATAGCATGTGAATGAATGTGATAAGATGTGTATGGGATGTGATAATATGTAAATGAGATGCGATAAGATGTGTATGGGATGTGATAGGATGAGAACGGAAATAAGATGAGTATGGGATGTGATTGGATGAGAATGCGGATGTATATGTGAAAGAAAGGGTATGCATGTGTATGAGAATGAATAAATGTGGATATGGATGTAGATGCGTATGTGAATGTATGGATGTGGATGTGGATGTGGATGTGGACGATGTGGATATGGATGTGTATGTGTATGTGGATATGGATATAGATGTATGGATGTGGATATGGATATGGATGTATGGTTGTATGGATGTGGATGTGGATGTGGATGTATGAATGTGGATATGGATGTAGATGTATGGATGTGGATATGGATATGGATGTATGGCTGTGGATGTGGATGCGGATGTATGGATGTGGATGTGGATGTATGGATGTGGATATGGATGTAGATGTATGGATGTGAATATGGATACGGATGTATGGATGTGGATGTGGATGTGTATGTGTATGTGGAAGAATGGATGTGGATATGGATGTAGATGTATGGATGTGGATATGGATATAGATGTATGGATGTGGATTTGGATGTGGATGTGGATGTGGATGTGGATGTGGATGTATGGATGTGGATGTGTATGTGGATATGGATGTAGATGTATGGATGTGGATATGGATGTGGATGTACGAATGAGGATGTGGATGTGGATGTATGGATGTGGATGTGTATGTGGAAGACTGGATGTGGACGTATGGACGTGGATGTATGGATGTGGATGTGGATGTATGGATATGGATGTGGATGTGGATGTGGATGTATGGATGTGGATGTGGATGTATGGATGTGGATGAGTATGTGGAAGAATGAATGTAGATGTGTATGTGGAAGAATGAATGTGGATGTGTATGTGGAAGAATGGATGTGGATGTATAGATGTGGATGTGTATGTGGATGTATGAATGCGGATGTGTATATGAAGAATAGATGCGGATGTGAATGTGTACGTGGAAGAGTGGATATGGATGTGTATGCAGAAGTACGAATGTGGATGTGAATGTGGAAGAATGAATGAGGATGTCTACGTGAAAGGATGTGATGTCGATGTAAGTGAATGGATGAGATGTAATGTGATGTGAATCGGGATGAGAATGAATGAGATGTGATGTCATGTGAATCAGAATGTGACTGAATGATATGGGATGTGAATGGATAATATGTGATGTGAATGAATCTGATTTGATGAGATGGAAAATGATGTGATTAGATGAGAATGGATACACATATGAATTGGACGTGGATTAAGTAATGTGGATTGATGTGGAAAGACGAGAGTTCATTATAGAAACTGTATTTGTGACCTGTTTTTGTAAATGACTGTCTTATGTCAAGAATACTGAGGAAGCATTTTGACTGTCTTGTGAATAAGGTCGTGGAGACCTAACTGATAAAGTTGCAACACTTGACGGAGAGTCAACGGAGGACGTCTCGCGTAGCAAGGTCGGCCGGCCTCGATTTAAATGGTGAGCTTCCGGTATGGTGGATGAGGACCAAGGAATTGGCCTATGAGTGAAGCGCTAGGTGACCTGCAAAGGATCCTAGAGGGTACTGACCATACAGTGCTTGGGCTCTGGGTCGCCGAAGATACCCACAGGTGTGTCGTGGGTGGAAGATATTGGAACAAGGAGTAAGAATTATTTTTTGAAACCGGGCATGGATCTAGTTGATTGACCTTGCTGGTCCTCAAAACGGATGAGTCCATGGCTCTTTTATATGGATCTGTTGGTTGATCTTGCTGATCTTCAATGGAGAATCCCAATTTACTAGGATAATTCTTTTCTCATTTAGAATGAAGTAAAGTAATCTTTATTTATTCATAAACAGTCTAAAAAGGATTAACCATTATTTTCACTAATCCAAAATCATGAAAATATCAATTCTTATCCTCTAGCTCATCGAGCCTAGAGTTTATTAAAGGTGGTCAAAAGATTCTCTAGAAGATGTCTTTTTGTACTTTTCATTCCCAAAAAGTGGAGGGGAAAGTTTTTGAAATTTCGGACATCCATAAGTTCTACATATGAGCTCCAAATTTGTCAGAGAGTAGAGATCCAGAATCTATTCACTGAGCTCTTTCCATAGATATGTCACATGATATGGTTTTTTCCACTCAATTTTAAATTCAATTTTGACGAGAAACTTTAAAATTCAAACTTCTGGCCATTTGAAGAATAAGAAGGTATCTAAAGTCAAAGAAACTTAACATTTTAACAAAAAGTCATTAAAATCATAATATGGCAGCTTAAAGGGCCCCTATAGACCTCAACCTTCCCCTAATGCCCTGGTACCCGGGATAAAACCTAACCAAATTCTTAATTGGATCCATTCACTACAGTGGTTGGGCGGTTGGCTAACCCATGGGACTGGATGGACTGATGGATCTGTAAAATGAGACTCAATTTCTGTTGTAGTATGCTAGATGAAGTAAATCTCGGATAGTAATTGTTCTATAGAAAAAGGAATCAACAGCTGTGCCTCTCGATGGGGAAAAAATCATTGATCTCTATGTTCTCTGACCAAGGCTTTAAATCTCTGAAAGTGAGCAAACACCTCACTTTTCTCCTTCATGAAATAAACCCACACTTTCCTAGTGTGGTCATCAATGAATGCAACATAGATCCTGCAACCTGCAATTGTTGCAGTCTTGGTTGGTCCCCATACATCTGAATGTATGACATTAAATGGCATTGAACTGATATGCTTTTCATGTGGGAAAGCGTGTTTGGCCTTCTTACTAAGTTGGCATGCTTCACATACCTTATGCATACCGTCAACCTTAAACTTTGGCAAACTTGCAACAATATTTTGGGCCTGCATAGACTTCAGTCGTTGTACATTCACATGACCAATGCACTTGTGCCATCATATGTGAATATCTGCAATGACACCTGTTCCATGCGCAAACATGGTTGTCTTTATCTCAGGCATGGTCACATCCAAAATAAACATCCTGCCATTTCTGTTACCCTTTGCAACCAAGCGACACTTATTCTTGAAGTCTTCCACAAAACATCCTTGAGGATTAAACCTCATTTGTAGACCCTGCTCAACCATCTATCCAATAGAAACTAGGTTCTTTGTAATATTTAAAACATAAAGTACATCAACCAAGTAATTCATTTTGCCATCCTGCATAAACAATGGCACTTTACCAACATGCACAATGGGATGCATAGTATCATCACCTGTTTCTACATTAACCTAGTTTTTTCATTTTTTGCATATCTCTAAACCACTCAGCATGACTGGTTTTTCCATTTTAAATCTACATAACCTAGTTTTTCTATTTTTTGCATATCTCTAAACCACTCAGCATGACTGGTCATGTGGTTAGAGGTGCCAGAATCCGCATATCATATATCTTGAGATCTTGACACATACCCTGTTATGGAACTAAGCATGTGGTGCATCACAAACAGTTTCTCACTTTTGTCATCACCTCCATGTTTGCTAGATGATGCATAGTTGCCTTGCTGTAACTTCCCACTTTTAATGTCATTCTGCGTTTTGTAGCAATCCTTTGCTATGTGTCCTGGTTTGGCACAGTAATAGCACTCTATGCTATTTGGATTTTGATTTCTTTGCCAACCACCTTGGCCTCTTTGGCTCCCCCTGCCTCTAGACTAGCCTCTTCCACCTGTGTATGATTGCTGTTGTGAATCATTGGACTGTTGTTGTCCTGAATTCAGATTTCCTTGTCGGCCCCCCTTGGCCTCGATCACAGTCTCTACCTCTGCCTCTACTTGAATTAGAGTAGAAGGCCTGTTTCGATGTGTTCTTGCTTTGTGAAGAAGAATCCTCACCTACAGCCTTTTCTTATATGATCAACATAGATATCAAGTCCCAAAAGTTGGGAATATTCTCCCTAACTGCAATCGAGGTCTTTAATGGCTTGTACTCTTTGCCAAGCCCATTCAGAGAGACACTCACCACGTCATCATCCTCCACTGATACATTGATAGACCCAAGGGATTCAACAATGCCCTTGATCTTTAAGGCATATTCATTGATGGACATGCTTTTCTTTTCCACAGTATGCAACTCTTGCTTTAACTACAAATTCCTTGCCTTTGTGTTAGTCTAGAACATCTGAACTAGATTCTGCCATGTAAGTGATGGAGTGTTTACATCCTATATGTGTCCTATCATAGCGAGTACATGGCTTTTCCTTGGATGCCTTTATATCGATAGGAGTGGAATTCTCCTCAGATAACTCTCGAGTCTCCTCATTGTCTCCTTCTACATAATCCCAAAATCCTTAACCCATTAGGAAATTGGTCATTCTGAACTTCTAGGCATGGAAGTTATTCTTATCCAGCTTCTCACTAACAATCTAATTAATTCTGTCAGACATGTTTTCCTGCAGCAATCAAATAACTTGCAAACAGACAACTTCTATATGCAACAACACCATATTGGGGAATATGGGAATTTCCCAATAGTTTGGGACACGTGGTCAAATCTTTGGATTAATCATAACTTGAACACTGTTACTCCAAATTGAGCGCTCTATAGCTCACTAGATTCCATTTTCCAAGCGCTTTCCAACAATAGGTCACATGATATGGTTTTGAGAAACTTATAGGCATGTTATCTAGGTCCCACCTTTTTAGAATTCAAAAAATGGGAGTTGGGAAATTCCCAAACTCACGAATATAGTGTTCAACCTGTAATACAAAAGTATCTCCTATAAAAACTGTTGTAGTACATGTACATACACCCAGTATCAACAATACATGTCAAACCCTGTCTGCACTACAATAACCAGATTTTGAGCAGAAATAGTTCTCTACCAAAATTTTGAGAAAACTGTCAAAAATACCATGCGGTAACAAAACGGGGCCCGTAATGTGCCCGCCGATGTGTAGCTCCCAAAGCTACTGAGGGGGTGTTGTACCTAAACCAAGAAGGGGAAAGAGATGATGGTGCTCTTACCCGTGTAGTACCGCTTCCTTCCTTGCTTGTTCTTGCCTCTTGCTTGCCTCCTTAGCTCTCACACAAAGTAGACTCTGATACCATAAAGAGAAAGTCAAGGAGAGAGAGAGCTTCAAACCCTAGCAAGAAAACACACACACACGAGAGAGTAAGACACAAGAGAGAGATGGATAGCTGAATTTTCTTCCATCTTCTTCTTCTCTAATGAACCAACATAACATAAAGATAAGAGTACACACTATATGGGTTAGTACTCAACTACTACAACATACAAAGGTCGGTCCATAATGTGAACTCGACTAAATGAGCTAGCGCTATAACTATGCCAGTCTCTAGTAATCCAAAATGTCTATCACATAGCCTACCATCCCACTAGTTGCATATCATCCATAATCTTACCAACCATGCCAGTGGTGTAGATGTAGAAGCTATCACCCAGGAGGGTCATCAATGTCCGCCATAGCACTAGTTGAGCTCGATATCTCAACAAGTACCAGGCTGCATCATAATACCAGTCCTAGAAATGTAGTTGGTATATCACATAAAGGCGAAGAGAAAGGGGCATTGAGGTCATTCGCACACTGATGGTATTTGGTTGTCACAAAGATAGTATGTATTGGACATGATATCCAAGTATGGGATGGCTGGTTGTAAGCCAATCTCGATGCCATTAGATCTAAATGGCAAGCTTAGTGTAGAAGCAAGTTATGTGTTGGAGGACCCCACTATGTATAGAAAGATTATGTGTTGGAGGATCCCACTATGTACAGGAAGATTATGTTGGAGGACCCCATGATTTCATGATCAACAGGACATATTTGAGTTACACTATTGGCTTATAGCGCCAGTTTATGCAGGTCCCATGCAAATCACATCTTGACAGTGTGTGACGCACACTTCGATATTTAAGGGACATTGTTGATTATGCATTATTTTATGCAGGTGTATCATTGGAGCACGTGTACCGGTGGAGCTATACGGGTACACAGATGGAGATTGGGTAGGTAGCATCTCAGACAGGAGATCTACCAGTGGATTTATGTTTTCATTGGGGAGTGTTGTTGTGACATGGAGCAACAAGAAGCAGCCCACAGTTGCCTTGTCAAGTACAAATGCAGAGTGTAGAGGAGCTACAGTGGCAACATGTGAGATAGCTTGGTTACACAAGCTACTTGTGTTGATTTGGGGTTGCATGTGGAGAGAAAGGTTGTCATATATTATGACAATCTTAGTAGTATATAGTTGGCCAAGAACCCAGTTTTCCATGTGCGGACGAGACACATTGAGGTACAATACCACTTTATCAAGGAGAGAAAGGTTGTCATATATTGTGACAATCTTAGCACTATGTAGCTGGCCAAAAACCCATTTTGCCATGCGTGGATGAAACACATTGAGGTACACTACCACTTCATCAAGGAGAGAGTCTTGGCAAGTGACATCAACTTGGCCTACATCAGCACACAGGATCAGGTCGTTGTGACATCTTTTTCACGAAGGCCTTGGGAGCTGAGAAGCTCCATAGATTTCAAGATATGCTTCGAGTTCACGAGGTGGAGTTGAACTTGAGTGGGAGTGTTGAGAGTCAAGCTCAACATGAGCATCACGAGAGGGGCTTACGTGATGTGACCGTTTGACATTTACATCAATGGCAGGTTTGGTAGCTGGCATCGACATATCTTTGCCAAAGATTCTATAGTTGGACTACACTAAGTAGTCCACACCTACCCACTCCAGTTTAACATGTTCACATTATGGGCCACTTGTATATACTTTAGTATGTGTGTTAGTCGCTTTATCTCTTTTGTTGAAGAAGAAGAAGTACAGGTTTTCAGCCTCACCTTGTGTGTTCTCTTCTAGAGCTTGTGTGTATGTGTGTGTGCTTGCTAAATCTCAAGCTCCCTTCTCCCCTACATCTTTTCAGGGTGCAAAAAGTAGAGTGTCCTTAAGTTAGGAACGAGGGCTGTCTAGAAACTAAACCAGAGGGCTAGGGGAAGGAGAAGGGTTCTCCCCTTAAGTCTATTCACAGGCGGAGGGCAGTGTAGGACATCCCCTCCACAAGACTAGAGGGATGGTTGTGAGAGCTTGGCTGGAGAGAGCTGTTGGAGTGAGATCGGCTAGAGAGTTTTTCTAGAGAGAGCTTGGCTACAGAGAGCTATCCGGAAGAGCGTACATGCACACAGGCAGCTGGTAGACATAGGGAGGTACTGGGGGTTTATATAGGGGAGAGTATGGGTATGGGTAAGGAGAGAGAAAAGAGGGGTGCAACGGACGGTGTACGGTGAAAGTACGCTGGTGTATGGCTACATGAGTCTATCGAAAGGGGTGGTGCCTATACATGGGCCAAAGGTGGGATACGTATTTATATTCTAGGGCAATAGTCGCATGGGTGTCGATGTGGCGGCTAGTGGAGACTATACGCTAGGGAGTCTGGCCTTTGGTCCGTATGTGGCCATTTGTATGGGTGCCTTGGTATGGGCATATTTTTAGGGCAGGAATCCCTTTTTGGGACACCGACCTCGATATGCGTGCTCACATTTCGGATGGTTGCCGAAATTTTTTCTAGTGAAATTATTTGGGGTGTTTTCATGGTCGAGTAAAGTCCATTCATTAATCGGACACCCGAACATGCATTTATTAAGGTTGGAAGTTTATCATAACTAAAAATTTACGTAGAGGATTATTCTGGTGTTTGTTTTGAGTGCTATAAAATTCCATATTAGGGTGAAATTGCACACAAATTTCAAATTTGACTCAAAATTTTAAGATTCCAAGTGGAATCAGCTCAATTATTAAAATTGATTATTTTTACACTATAAAAAGAACCATAATTTCATCTATTAAATGGACATATATTATTATTGAAGATGGGCATGTTACATTCTCTCTTTCTCTCTCTCTCTCTCTCTCTCTCACACACACACACACACACACACATATGCATGCATGCATCCACACACAAAGAGAGCTATTGATATGCATGCTTAGTACACAAGATTTTCTCTTAAAAGACAAGTCAAGGAAGTAGAGTCTATAGCCAAGGACTACTATACGCTTGGAAGCTTTGGTCAACAACTTGGTTTAGGATCTCATTAAAGGTAAGACATCTACATACTTTCTTTATATTGCATCCTGATACATACACATAATTCATTGGTTCTCCATATGCACCTTTTAAGAACATATTAGGGAGTTTGAGAAAATCCCTTTACTTTGGGAATTTTCTTTTCAATCAACTTTTTGGTGTACCTTGAGCATACTAATTCTAAAGTTGTCGAAGAATGTGGATTTAGAACATAATCTTTAAGAGCTTTCCAACAATATGTCACATGAGGAGGTTTTAACAAAATCTTAAAAGGGTTTACCATGCGCTCCATTTTTTGATCTTGCAAAAAGGGAATTGGGATTTCCCTGAGCTTCCTAATATGGTCTTTAAATTTGGATTGCATAACACCTTGCAAGCATGATATAGCTCATATATGCAATTAAAAAGTGGAAGACTAAGTTCATCTTGAATGAATGCATGAGTATCTTATTGCATGCCTAATTGATATGTATATATGTCATACACATGTAGGCATACCATGCATTCATACACCATGTGGACACGTTAGACTATATACCATGCATTCATATACTATGTGGACATGTTAGACTATATATGTACATCGAAGAGTCTAGAATAAGACTCATGTGAGTATGTATAAGATAATCATGCCCTTATTCCTTCTTATTCATTGAATCTACATGGGTTCAAGTAGCATCATGACCTATTATTCCTCATGATTCTACATTGTGAATAAGTGTATTATTAATACTAATCTATTTATCTCATCATAGTATTCATCTAAACATGATTATCTATTTTAACTCCTTTTAAATTACTATAGTTATTTATTCCTAATTTTATATCTTAGAGATGAGATTCATGTATGATTTTATTGTAAACAATGGGATGTTGTAGTGGTCTATGTCGAGTAGCCTTGCTCACTTTCCGCCTTGAGATCTATGTATGTACAACTCTCGAGGAGTTCACTACATGTAAACCTCTAGTATATCACATGCGTTCAAGGCCTATATGTAAACCTCTAGTATATCACATGCGTTCAAGGCCTATATGTAAAACTCCTTATCTATAGATTTTGCATATTTAAAAATTAACCTTTTTCAATACAAATCTATAACTTTTTTTCAAAATCCTATTAATGATTCCCTTTTATAAATAAATTTATTTCAAAAATTTAAATAAAAGTGTCCTTCTATTGAACTTAGGATAGGTTATATACTTTATAAGTGAATCCCCCAAGGTACGACTTGAGAGTATAAGTGCATGTGGTGAAATTAGTTATTTTGTTGTTTCTCTTCTAATAGTATTTGATGTATAATTTCATAACATGCCATTAACTTGTGCATTGGCAAAAAAAAAAATAGGAGAAGCTCAAGGAAAACTACAAAAGTGAAGAATCCTTGTCACCCCCCCAACCTTAGCTAAGGTCTCATGGGAGTATTTTAAAGAAGAAGTAAAATCCAAAAAGAAATTCCCACATCAACAATATGCAATGAGTGAGAGGCTTTAAAGAGACAAATTTTATCACTTTAGAAAAAGAGGAATAAAATCATTCAAAGCAAGATTTGTAAGTCGATATAACTATTTTATATTTCTTAGTTAGCATTAAATTATAACTAGTTAAGTGCACTAACTATTTATATATTCTTTGATCTAATGCATGCAAGAAAAATGCAAACTATGGCCATTATCCTACTATTGAGGAGATTGCAATATTGAAAGATATTGTGGGGATATGAAGAAATGCAGGCATCCATCTACTCCTAGAGGTACTGCATATTTCAAATCTTTTTGTTATTTTGTAATATTGTTTCTTTTTCTTATACATATGTGATGCTAAATATCACATTGTGCCATTGCAGGAAGCTAGAGCAGAATCCTCAAGTGAGGATGCAACAAGCCATGGAGAGAGGTCTCATGATGATCTTGATGATAAGGAGGAGGAATGAGGATCATGGTTATTTATTTTGCCATACTTATAGATTTTATACTTGCATCATGATGGTGCATTTTCCACACATTTATCTTTTGTAGTTGCATCATGATGATGCACTTTTCAAAGCATGCCCACACATATGTACACATGTTAAAACTCTTGATCAAGCTCTCCTACTAGAAAAAAATCTACCTAATCAAGCCTAATCTTATACTAATTAATCTAAGGTGGATGTAATCTAAGTTTACTCATGATGATGAGTATGTGCAATAGACTTAAGCACAATTAGGTTACAAGATTAACACTAGTACTCATAAAGAGGCTTGACATGTGTGCAAGTGATATGATTTCATTGCTTGAAATGGTCCCCTTTTACATGAGGAGGTACACCCTTGGGCTTTCACATCAATGTGGGATAAGTTCCTTTTATCATGTGGCTTCATGCTGGCTTTGTACTTTCTTGGTTACTCATTCTCACTCCCTAGCTCTTCCTTGTGCTCTTTGGTACCACATTTCTCAACACCCCCCCTTCGTGCCAAATATTTGGGCTACTCAAGGTGGTTGAATACGAGGTTTTACAATATATTTTCATGGTGGTGACTTGACCTATCTTTGAGGCCTAGAGGTCATCTCTAAGAGTGGGGTTACAACAATGATTACCACCCCTGGGTGCTGAACTGGCTACTCTCAGCTGGTCGAGTAGATACATATAACAAATGATTTTTGGCCTACTCATTTGGTGGCCCTTACAATATATGATTTAGGTTAGGTTAGTGTTTGGTAGCTCGATGTTTCTTGCTCGAGATCTCCTCGCTTTTTTTTTATGAAGATCCCTTATTGCTTCCTTTGTTCTTCATTGACGATGTCATTTCCTTCTTCACTTTGTTGACTACTTCTTGGCTCTTGATATTTGCTCTTTGTCTTGGCTCTTTGATAGCTTCTTTGGTGTGGACTTCGTTCTTCTTATTGCCACTTGATTCTTGGTGCTTTGATGCTTTTAGTGTGGATGCCATGTTGTCTGCTATGGTCATCTCGTGCACTTGTTATTTTGACATGCTTAGGATTGTGCTTAGTGCATTCATGTTTTGCTTTGTGAGGTACTTGATTTGCCCAAGGATATGTGACCCTTCCCCAATGAGCTTCCTAATTTTTGATGCATGAGAGGGTCTTACCATGAGATTGTGACAAGTCTCTATAGTAGTGTCTGTACTCTCTTACAAGATTAGCTCTAGTTTTTCGTGCAATGACTGATTACAACATGATGCAGGTGATAAGATGCAAGATTATGTACTAAAAATGAACTGAATGTAGTGAAATCTGCTTGAGAAATGGAAATGAATACGATGATTTTAGGTGCAAGAGAGGGTTCCCATAGTGGATTTACACCCTGCTTTTCCAATTTTGAACTTTGATTAGCCCAATTTTTGCTAATAATCCCTTAGTGATAGTGATCAAGAATCAAAAACTAGTGATTAACAAAGCCGAGCTTGAAGGATCAAATTGAGCATGTGGAATCAACCATTGAAGGGTCTTCGAGTATAGCTTTCTTTCCCTAATTGTAGACAAGTGGCTTATGCAAAAAAAAAAAGCTCAAAAACTCGTAAAACAAGTGGATTTATGCTTCTTCTTGCGATGACTAGTTTTGTGCTTAGTTTACAACAATGCGTGCATTATTTGTCGAGCTCTTCAAGCTATGGAGTGCCCAAGTAGTAGGGAAGGCTCCCTCAAAACGGTTCCTCCTATTATGAATCAAATGCAGCGAATGGTTCAAAAAACCAGTTGTTAGGGTGGCACAAATTGTGAGCAAAAATAGCACATCTGGACGAATTTTTGGCTCTAAGGCTTCGCCTTAGAGAGGCTGAGATGCTCCTAGAAGATCTTGGGTAATTCTCAAGATAATGACAAGATTTCTCAGCTGCAAATTCATCCACTTTCTTAATCTTATGGATAAGGTTGGTGTTTAAGAGCTCTAATGATATAATTAGAGCTCTAATGATGTAATTAGTGTTGATGAAGTGTTAGAGAGCTAGTGAAAGCTAGAGAGGATTACCTAGTCTTGCAAAGAGAGGCAATGGTGTAGAGATTTGGAAGTGGCAAGCTTGGAAATCTTCCATCATTAGTGAAGTGAGTAGATAAGCTTAATAAGGTGGGATTATAGCTAACACAAAGTGATTAAACTAATGCAAAATAATGATAATGAAAAGATTAGAGAAGATCATGGGAAGAGGGGTGGCTCTGATACCATGTTAAAACTCCTAATCAAACTCTCCTATTAGCAAAACATCTACCTAATCAAGCCTTATCTTATACTAATTAAACATGATTAATCTAAGGTGGATGTAATCCAAGTTTACTCATGATGATGAGTATGTGCAGATAGACTCAAGCACAAGTAGGTTACAAGATTAAGACTTATACTCATAAAGAGGCTTGAGATGTGTGCAAGTGATATGATGAGTATGTGCAGATAGACTCAAGCACAAGTAGGTTACAAGATTAAGACTTATACTCATAAAGAGGCTTGAGATGTGTGCAAGTGATATGATTTCATTGCTTGAAATGGCCCCCTTTTATATGAGGAGGTACACCCTTGGGCTTGTACATCAATGTGGGATAAGTCCCTTTGCTCATGTGGCTTCATGCTAGGCTTTGTACTTTCTTGGCTACTCATTCTCACTTCCTACCTCTTCCTTGTGCTCTTTGGCACCACATTTCTCAACAACACACATACAAACATATATATATTGATGATTATCTCAATATTAGGTCTTGTTTTATACAAGATCATTGCATTTTTAAATAAGCATTAATTCAACTAGGCAATATATTCAGGACTAACCTCAATGGACATCCTCTTTTTAAATCATGATACAAATCACCAAGTGTGAGCGCTAAAGATATGTACCAATTGTGACCACCAAGTTTGAGCGCTAAAGATATGCACCAAGTGTGAGCACCAAAGATATGCACGAAATGAATTAGCTACAAGAATGAGAGAGAGAGAGAGAGAGAATAATAAGTGCACATGGGGGAATAGAGCCATTTATGATTGTTAAAAATAATGTCGTTTAAACTTACCGTGATGTGATTTTAGTGTCACAAAAATAACACTAAAAGTGACATTTAAGTGTCATAAAAGTGATGTTTAAGTGTCACAAAAGTGAGTGACACTAAACATCACATTTTTGTGACACTTGGAGTGACACTAAACGTCAACATTTGTGACGATTGGAGTGATGTTTAATCTCACTCCAACTGTCATTTTTGCAACACTTGAACTTTAGTGACACTTGGACTGACTGAACGCCACTCCAAGTGTCACAACAGTGAATTTTAGTGTCACAGTAAAAGTCACTTTTGTGACACTTAGAGTGACATTCACATTAGCGCCAATTTGGATGAAAAAAGGGTTGTTTAGGGTTTCTCTATTCTTGATCTAAGGGTCAAGGAGGAGCCACGTGTCAAGAAGTATGGAATTTTTGTACACGTGTGAAGATCTCCTTCACTTACTTTTGGAACATTTTACACTATTTTAGCCATAACTTTTACATATGAACTCCAAATTTAGCGCTCAAATGGTCCACAGGTGGCGCTTGATGAGCTCTATCCAATGAGTACCCATGTTGAATAGTTTTGGTAAGACCTTCATGGTCTTTTTTAAGTTGCCCCTTTTTAGATCCTTAGACAGTCCTTTTCTTGTCCAAATTGGCCCTAATGGTGGCACTTTTGTGATACTTAATGCCACTTGATACATAGTCTGTTGTGAGTGACAAGTAAGATTTGTGATGTTAACATCACAAAAGTGACATTTTAATGACATGTCTGATGCATCACTCATAATGTCACCCAAGAGACATTTGGAGTGATGCATTGATCCCCCCAAAAAAACAAAATTGATAATTATGCACAAAATTTAGCATGTTTGCATATTCGCACTTTTAACTTTTAGTTATTTTTCTTTTATAAATTATAGTATAGAGTAATCCTTATTTGTCTTATAGTTCTTAGAATCATTCAATGGAATAGTTATGCTTCTCTCTTGTAACATATTATTTACCTACACTTTATTAAAGCACAAAATTATAAAAAATATACTCCTATCTAAAGTATGATTGTCCAAGAAGTAATCCTTGTTTGTTATTTTTCTTTTTTTAATGATAGTATAGAGTAGTCCTTGTTTGTCTTATAGTTCTTAGAATCATTTAATGGAATATTTTTACTTCTCTTGTAAAGTATCATTTACCTACACTTTGTCTATAAAGCACAATTTTTTTTAAAATGTGCTACCATTATCCAAGAAGCACTAACTTATAACATAGAATATCTCAAGGAAATTGGTACTACCTTCCTTGGACTCATTTATTTTGATTTACAAAGATTTAAAAAATAAATATGCATGAGCCTTTCAATGGCTTAAAGCTAACAAGGAGTGTCGATGTTTTTTATTCCTTTAAAGAGCGAGAAAAAATCCTTAGAGTATTGAAATATATTAATGTCATAAGGGTGTCTACTTTATGTAATCTTCAAGATATATGTAACTCATCCGTAAAGGTTGCTTGATAAGCATGAAAAATGCTTGAAAAATGATTATCCACCGATAAGAAGTATCATGTTACATATCACTTGTGAGCTCAAATCAAGAAAGAACAATGATTGTTGAGGATACATACATTTGTAAAAATTATTTGAAAACACTCATGAGTCAAATTGCGTACGCTCATATCTTTTATTTATAAAATGATAAGTTTGAAAAAAGAGCACTACCAACTTTTTATGGTTGGAAGATTCTTTAAGGATCAAACTAGTTTTTAAAGAACAAAAAACATGTGTGATGAGAAATAACTTGTCTCTTTCATTGAGTTAATAATAAGAGTTTGGAATTAAGATGGCCCTATGTGGGTATCTAGAAAGTAAATGCATAGTCCTCATTGAGAGAAGGTTTTTGCATGATTGCATCCACTAATGGATGTACTAACATGAAATTGGAGTGAGGTAGTGTTGCAAGGAGCTAGTTCTAATGGTGTTATGTAGACATTTAGATATTAACACTGGTTTTGTGAGGGGAACTTTTCTTCGTAGAAAGAATCAATCATTTCATTTGTAGAAACTGCATTTATATTTAAATCCCTTTTAATGGAACACAAGATTTTGGTCTCACTTATGGTGGGATTTCATTAAACGTGAATAGATTTTCAGATTTTGATTATGCAAGTAATCCTAATGGTAAGAGGAGTACTCAAGTATCATGTAAAATATCATTTGTGAGCTCAAATGAAAAAATACAAGTAGTTGTTGAGAATATATGCAATTCTATAGAATTTATTTTGAAACACTCATGAGTCAAGTTGTATGCATTCATTTCTTTTGATCTATAAAATTATAAGTTTGAAAAGGAGAACTAACAAATTTTTATGGTTGGAAGATTCATTAAGGATCAAGCTATTTTCAAAAGAAAAAATCAAGTTATACTTTAAGGATCAAGCTATTTTCAAAAGAAAAGAAAAAGGGTGTGATAAGAAAATGCATTTATCTCTTTCATTGAGTTAATAACGAGAGTTTCGGCTTAAGGTGGCCTTAGTCGAGTATCTAGATATAAGTAAATAATCATCATAGAGAGGAGGTTGTAGCATGATTTCACCCAATGCATGTATATAATACATGTACTACACATGAAATTAGAGTGAGGGAGTGTTACAAGGAGCTATTTGTAAAGGTTGGTATTACATAGACCTAGATATTGAAATTGGCTATGTGATGGGAACTTTTCTTTTGTATAAAAAATTGGTCATTTCACAACCTTTAGATTTTGATCTCTTTAAATGGAACAAGAGAATTTGGTCCCACAAATGGTGGGAGTTCAATGATCTTAAATAGATTTTTAGATTTTGATTATGTAGAAATACTAACATTTGATAGGAGTAGTAATCAAGTATCATGTCAAATATCATGTTAAATGGAACAAGAGACTTTGGTCCCACATATGGTGGGAGCTCAATGAGCGTAAATAGACTTTTAGATTTTTATTATGCAGGAGATACTAATGATAGGATTAGTAATCAAGTAGCATGTCAAATATCACTTGTGAGTTCAAATGAAGAAAGACAAGTGGTTGTTGAGAATACATAAATTTTTTAATAATTTCCTTGGAAACACTCAAGAGTCAAATTGTGTAAGATGATGTCTTTTGATCTATAAAATTATAAGTTTGAAACTTAGAGAACCACAATTTTTTGTGGTCAAAAGGTTCTTTGAGGATCAAGCTAATTTTCAAATAATAGGAAACATGCGTGATGAGAAATGACTTGTCTCTTTCATTGAGTTAATAACAAGAGTTTGGTATTAAAATGTTCTATGGATTATTATATCTACATAGTAAATGCATAATAATCCATAGAGGAGAGGTCGTAGCATGATTGCACCCGATGAAGGTATAATGCATGCACTACACATGACATTGTCTAGTGAGGGAGTGTTACAAGGGGCTATTTGTAAAGGGTTGGTGTTATGTAGATCTCAAATGCATGTAGATATAATAATTGGTTATGTGAGGGAACTTTTCTTTCGTAGAGAAACATTTTCATTTCACAACCTTTAGATTTTGATCTCTCTAAATGGAACAAGAGACTTTAGTCCCACATATGGTGGGAGTTCAATTACTTTAATGATTGTTAGATTGTGATTATGCATGTGATCCTAATGATAAGAGAAGTACTCATGGAAATGCAATTTTATTGGCTTGTGTAGTTATATATCATATTTCTAAGACACAACCTATTCTTACTTTATCATCTATAAAGGCTAAGTATAAAGCCTTAACTACAAGATATTCAACTTAGAGGGCTACTTTCTACTATGGTTTTCTTAATGTTACTGAGCGCATACCTCTCTTTTGTGATAATATGTTTACACAAGCATTAGCGAAGAACTCAGTCCATCGTGCAGAACTAAATACAGTAACACAAAGGAACGTTTTAGAACCTGGAAAGACTGCTTATTGGAGATATAACTCTACATCATGTGGATAACTTAGCATACACATCTTTACAAATCCTTTGTGATCAAACTTGTTCGTAAAACATAGGGAATCACTTCACCTTTATTCAAGGAAAAATGTCTCCCTTTAAGAGGGGATGATTTAACACAATAAGTGCAACTCCTTCCCTCACTTTGCAACACCATTTGAACTCCCCAAGTTCAATTGTTGCTGAGCTTTAAGGGTGGGGGTGGGGGATGTTGAGGATGCCAATTTAATATCCTTATCACATGAATAAAGGTGGATGTTTCATGACCTTGATGTTTGGATGTAGAGATCAAGTTCTTGATCATCATGATGCATGTCCAATCACATGCTTAGATTGATTGGATTGTAAACATGGTTATTAATTTTCACAGTAAATCATTTACTGATGCAACGACATTCTTAGCAAAGGTTCATAATTACACGGAGTGATTTGGTCAAAATTTAACCATTGGAGTGAGAAAATATGAAAAGAAGAAAGGTAGACTATAATGTATTCTACATTCTCACTTGTAGGATTTGGAAGATCAACCTAGAATGTGAGATACTTACATTCTTATCTTGCAAGGCCGATTTACAAGTTTTCATGCATGATAATCTTCACCTCTTAGGCACATATTTCTAGAAAATAACGCTGTTTGAAAAACCAAGTTCTAGTATATAGAAACAAATGTGCATGAGGCTTGAATGATGAGCCTTTAATGACTTGGAGCTACATGAACAAAAAGTCTTATACTCATATTATTGAAAGATATCAAGGGACGTCATGAGAGTGTACAGTTCCATGTCATCTTCACAGGTAAAAAGCAACTCAGTCATAAAGGTTGCTAGATAGTCATCATGATAATATCCACCACATCAGCAAAGAATTATCATGCCAAATATGAGCTCAAATAAATAAAGCTCAAGTGGTTGTTGACAATACACCTACATTTGTGAAGAATATCTTAGAAAACCCTCGAGAGTCAGTTGTGTAGGTTCATCTCTCGTAAGCCATAGAAAACTTATTCTCGAAAAAGAGAATTACCAAATTTTTATGGTTAGAAGGTTCTTTGATCTTGAATAAGAGAACTACCAAATTTTTATGGTTAGATGAAGGTTTTTGGACCTTGAAAAAAAAAGAAAATATTTAATGTGATTTTGAAAAGTGATGAGAAAATGACTTTGTCTCCTATTAATAACTACAAAGTTTATCACCTAAGGGTTTTTTTTTTGGATCTAAGGTTTTCCGATTCAACATATTTTTTATTTATCGCTAGTCATTGTGTGCCCCTATTAGCAAGAGGTTGCAACGGCTTAAGATGGTCCTAAGATAGGGTACATACCTACGTAGAGAGAGGGGGTAATTGTAGCATGATGGCACCCATTGGATGAATAATAGTGGGAGTGAGGAAGTGTTACAAGGGGCTATCTGCTGTAAAGGGTTGGTGGTATGTAGACCTCAAATCCGTTTAGATATCGAGATTGGAACTTTTCTTTGGTATTCATGGACGACCTAGATCTCTTTAATAAGAGACAAGAGAGAGAGAGAGAGAGAGAGAGAGAGAGAGAGAGAGGAGGAAGAGGGGGCGTGTGTGTGTCTTTGTTCAGAGCAAAGGTTGGTTGCCTGGTCAAAATGGCAAGTAACGATGGAGACGCATCCTTGGAGACTGATTGGAAATAAGGACAAAGCATCTAGATCCCAACAGTTGTTTACAGCTAGCAGTGGAGGGGGAGGGGGGATTGGGATTTTGGACTGTTTTGATGAATAATTATTGGAGGAGGAGGAGGTATAACCATTAGCGCAGATGAATTCTGTATAACCATTAGAGTGGTGTCGATACATGGCTTAGGTGGGACTCTCCCCATTCCAACACACCTTCCTCTCCCTTGACATCACAACAACAACAACAACAAAACACAAGCAGATAATTCATCGTTGTCTTGCATCGTCATGACCAAATCATTAATGGAGAGAGACGCTAAATTACATGCTTGTCGAACGATATTGGGTTTTATCAAATTCGAATAGACTAGCCAGCCTGTGCACAGGAGTGATTTGGAGAGAAAATATACATATATTATAGCGCAAGTTGCAAGGCTCAGCTAGTCTTAGGGTCTCCATCTTTCAGTTGGCTGATTTGCTCTTTTTTTGTTGATTTTCGATATGGAGTACTCCTTCTCCGTCTTGTTGCAGGTGTTGGTAACTACGTTCTTCTGTGACAGCAGCAGCTTGCTTGTGAGGTTATGCATAACCTCCGTGGTCTTTGCCGGCGGTGCATGTGCCGCTCGCGATCGCTCCTTGCTCCAAACTGTGGAACCTCCCCCCCTCATTTACCTTTCCCAATCAGCAACCCAACAGGGAGCAGGTGGGCGACCTCTCTAATCATTTTTTATTCTTCTCCAATCGTCGTCACAATTAGCAAGCTTGTTAGCACTTAATTATCAATCGTGTTTTATATTGGACGTGTACGATGATGCATGCATAACTAAAAGATCAGATCATTGTTATTAATCTATCATTTATGTCCACATGAGTAGTTGACAAGCGATCGACTAATTATGTGGACGAGCTTGCTTTTTTATCCAAGCGCATGTCGAAATTGCATGCGATGGTTCTCAATTCGCATCACACTTCCTTAATCGCGCAACAAAAAGAAAGTATATAGTGATTAGAGTGCAGTCATCGGCTGTTCTTCTGCAATTCGCTCGGTGAGCTAAATTCAAAGATATCGGCTGTCGTGCAGTTTGCTTGGACGGTAGCTCGCCAGCTTACAGCCTCGATCCAGGCAGCGGCTCCGGCCAAAATAGTTGGATTGTGCATCTAGAGGTGAGGCTCATGATAAGCTAGCAGCTAATCAGTGTGATTAAATTAGTACGTCGACAACATCCATGATGCTAATTATAGCTGACCAGTTTGATTAGTGCTCAATCGGATTGGTTATTATTGTTAATCAGGGAGGAGGGTGGTGCGGCAGCACAGACGATTGCCTACAGCGAAGCACCACAAGCTTGGGATCCTCCAAGTACATGACTGCCTTTGGGTTCGGAGGATTCTTAAGCAATTCACCCTCCGCTAATCCTGGTTTAATCTCCAACTTAAACTCCACGATTATTGTGTGATGATTGGCCTTGATTAGTGATGTAATTGCGGTATTGTTGCCCTAAAGATTGAGAGGATAAAAAGTAGAAGCAACCACTTTTTCTTGTTTGCAGATTTCTACAATTGGAATAGAGTGTACGTGAGGTACTGCGATGGAGGATCCTTCGCTGGAAATGCGGAGTCGGGCGTGCAGGTTACTGGGTCGGACGGCCAGGTCTGTTTCACACCTTTTCTGTTGTTTTTTACTTCATCAGATATATTAAATCTATATCTTTAAAAAAGGGTCATTAGATGTGCCAACAAGGAAAACCTAGTAACACATAGCAAAACCTTTTTTGCAACAACAACATCCAATGTGTTCCCCTTCCTTGAGCGTGGGAACCCACCTTATGATTTCTCTTTGTGGGTGGTGGTGGCCTCATTTTGAGAATCTTACTAAGCCCTCACCTTCCTCTCATTGTACATAGGTCACCACCCTTTACTTCCGAGGACAACAAGTTTGGGAGGCCATCATTAATGATCTCCTTGGAAAAGGCTTGGCAAGTGCAGAAAAGGTAAGAACCCTCCTCAAAACCTTTCCGTGGATCATCAAATTTTGGTGTTTAAAAGGCCAAAATGCCTTACACAGTTACACATGGGTTGACTTGCTCATGCTATGGTCCATACAGGCCATCCTATCTGGAGACTCCGCGGGAAGCTTAGCAGCATTTTTTCATTGCAACAGGTTTCGAGATATATTATCAACACAAACCGATGTCAAATGCCTTTGTGATGGAGGGTTTTTCATGGACATGTATTGTGCAACCTTCACCCCTTTGCAACCTCATACAAGCATTTCCAACCATCTTTACAACATGCATGAGGCATTCATTAATCAAGGTTTCAAAGATTGGATGCCTTTATATTAAATACGAAGCCCTAAACAAGGACCTAGGATTAACTTACTAGTTTTTCAAAGATCTATATTGTGAACCCTCCACCTTTGCACCTTACACGAGGTGTCCAATCCCATGTTTACACCTTGAAGAAGGCACACATTTATCAATATTAAATTAAAGTTGTAGGCATTTTTAGATTAAGATGACTAAACATTGATTACCATTGAGATGAAGATCACTAAACATTGATTAGGATTGAGATTAACCCACACATTTATCAAGGGTAAATTAAAGTTGTAGGCATTTATATGTTAAGATCACTAAGTTACATTGATTAGGATTGACTTCATAATTTTGAACCGAATTTCTCCACCCGTAAAATACATGCAGACCAAATATCGCGGGAGTTTATTCATTCAGGGAATTTTTTCAATACATTGTGACATTGCATGTGAGTAAAAAGTTTATCAAGTTATTTCTAGCATATGTCGTGAGAGCTAGTAAAGATATATGGACAAACAAGGTGAGTCCTTTACGTGTTATTCATGAACTTTAGTTTTTTCTTTGCGTTATAGCAAATCACCCTTTTACCTGGAGGATGTACTTCACAAATGTCACTTGGCCAGGTACTACTAGCATAAATCACATTCTCTCATGAATATATGAATGTCTCATACAAGATTTGATTTTTTCCTTTTAAGAACATTATGTGACTAACATTTAAACTTGTGTGCTTTTGAGTAGTGCTTCTTTCCAGAATACAACCTAGGGTACATTAATGTTCCGCTCTTTATTGTGCAATCAGCTTATGATAGCTTTCAGGTAACGATTTATGTATATTAATGTTCCCACTCTTGTAATCAGCTTATGATAGCTTCCAGGCAAAGATCATAAATGGTTAATGATTTATGAGTAATACTTGAGCTTGCATAGAAACAACATGTTGCTCAATCTTGTTATTGCATTATTTTTTATAGGTAAAATATATCTTAGCTCCACCTTCATCATACTCAGATGGATCTTGGGATGCTTGTAGACAAGATTTATCAACATGTTCTACTTCACAGTTATCCATTATAAAAGGTAGCTTAAAACTTTTTTTTAAATGTTTTGTATTGTACTTTTTAGTATCAATATTTTTACTATTAGAAAATAAAATGTTGCATGGGAATATCCACAACATGAAAAACAAGCCATAGTCTTAGGTGAACCCCATAATAAAATATTGGCATGTTCTCAAATTTAGATTTAGTATATTGATTCCTGATTTTTGGAACTTAAGAGTCGACTTTTAGATACTCCTCTTGTTAATCAAAATCCTCAAGTGATCTTTAAGGTTTTCCAAGTGTTGTAGATCAATTGAGTGGGAAGCTATTGGGAGCCCTTCATCCATTGGTAGGATCCCAAAGTTGGGGCATGCATGTGGTGTCATGTTACTATCATACAGAAGCCGAGGATGATAATATATGGAATGGCGTAACACAAGTTAATGGCATGGTATGGTCCCCTTTACCTACTCATTATTTTCCTTCGTTTTTTATACAATTGAGATATGTTATTTTATTGATTCGACATATTAAGATAAGATTATTAAGTTGAATAAAATTCATATTCTTTCTTACATGGCTTCTTGCTACTTTCAAACCTCCCCCCCAAAAAAAGAAATAAATAAACAAAAAAGACAACACTTTATGTGGGATACAAATGCCACCTCATTTTCATTCATGTGGGGGCACAAAAAGCTTGTAATAAGAAGACTTTAATTTGGGCCTTAACTTGCAATAAAATTTTAATTCATAAGAATAACAAACATTATGATATTAACAATAAAATGGCCCACGACTTAAAGAATCTTTCCATCGTGCGTCTTCTATAACATTATTCACCACCCCCATTTTGAAGCCGATAGTGTCCAACCCCATGTGAAAGTTTCTGAACATTAATTATATCAAGCAATCTTTGAAATGATTTGCATAAACATCCACTAATACATTTTTCATTTTTGGAACCCATGTGTGTGTGTGTGTCCCTCTCCCCCCATAAAGACAAGATGCTCCTTCCTATCATTATAGGTCTAAGTATGAAAATGGTTCTAAAAAATAAGTAAAGTCCCACTATAATGGAGAATTTACTTGGCAATAAAGATCGCTTCCTCTAGCTTGAGACCACAATACTCAAACGAAGTTTGTCCTTGCACTTTATATCAATATATAAAATGTACACTACTAGCCCCAATAAAATGTACACTTTTAGCCCCAATAAAAGCATATATAGAATATATGTGTGTGGGCATGCATGCGTGTGTTTTTGTGTGTGCGTCCGCGTGTGTGTTTGTGTGTGTGTGTGTGTGTGTGTAGATGTATATATGTAATATAAATATGTGTGTGTGCTTATCCCTTCATATTTCTCATTATTTCACTAGTCCTCTTCCTCATACTTTTTTCATACCTCATCTTATTGCTATTTGATAGGAAAAAACATATACACTCTATTGGGTGTAAAGAAAGTGCATTTCTCAGTCATCATAATCCATATTTTTTAAAAAAATATTCATAAATCGTATGACTTGGTAAGATGCATGAAGTACACTCCTTCAATGGGGTGATAGTTACACTTTGCATCCTTTTCTCAACCATAGCAATAAAGTACACTCCTTCAATGGGGTAATATCTACACTTTGCATCCTTATCTCAATCGTAGCAATAAAACTACCAAGGCAAAATAGATGATCTACTGGCAACAAGGAAAGTTCAACGAAAGAAGGAAGACATGCTTTGTTCTACATAACATCACAAGAGCTTATGAGACCATGTTTACACATTAATGGTGCAACAAACCATGCATAGTGGCATGTAAGAAATTTAAACAAAAATACAAACATAGTCTTAGTGATCTTAAAAACCAACAATTGCATTTTTTATTAATTACAAAATAAGGCCTTAAATAGATTACAATTTACTTACACGCTAAGGCCTTAACTAGATTCCAAAATATTAAAGTAGCCTTGTAGCCTTGTAGTGCTCGAGAGATCAATTGATCTACTTGCAAACTATTTGAGTAAGAACACATGGAAGTTGTTGGAACCTTATAAAGCAATCAAAATGACCTTGTTTGCTTACAATAAAACTAGTCAACCAATTTACAATTTTTGCATTAGCACCATTGTTTAGCTCCCATTTGGTAATGCCATTTTTTTCCCCAATATATGTAGCTTACAAAACCTACATAAAGCATACTAGTGAGTACATTTTCATTTAAGATGATTGGAAAAGATAAATTTTCATAACAAAAACTTCATGGAGACTTAAAATTATGCTTTAGGCTACAATCAAAAAGGAAATTTTACTTTGAGCATGTTCATTTGTGAGTGTTTTTATCTACACAAAGTATGTATGATGGCATTGCAACTTAAGTTCTAAAACTCATTTTTTGTAATGTGTGTGTGTGTGTGTGTGTGTGTGGTGTGCATGCATGTGATGTGTATTTTTAATTTTGTGGAATGGGTTGGGAGGGGGTGTGTAATCGCTTTATCAAAAAATGTAAGCAAGAATTGACATGTAGCACACTGGCTGAATGTTTACTTTTGTAAGCATGCAAAAGTGCCATATTTGAATATGTTGTCAACTTGGCAAAAATATACATAGCATCATAAATATTTTTGACACTAGCCCTAACACTTTAAGTTGCACCAAGTTTTAGTGCTCAATTTGTTACGATGTAAAAGAAGGGAACTTCAAGGCAAGACATGAGATAAGTATGTTATTAAATATATATAGAAATCACCAAGCCGAGAATTTTTATCTTAAATTGGTGGTTAGAAGGACATATAACTACCTTGCTACTTAGGCCTCACCTCTATCTCAAACTTTGGTGCATGCTATGCATATTGTTGCTCTCAGTGAGTGACCTTTTTTCCATAGTTTTGCACATGGTAAAACTTTGAAGTGTCTTTACTTTGTGGAGAAACATTAGATTTGTTTCCTCCATTTCCCTCATACTCTCTCTCTCTCTCTCTCTCTCTCTCTCTCTCTCTCTCTCTCCACGCCCCCCCTCCCCTCCCCACATTTATAAGACCTTCGCTTTTTCCTTGTCTCTCCCAATCTCTCTTTACATAGCCTCATTTCTTCCTTTCTTCTTCCTTCACCTTCTTATCTTAATGTAGAGAATAGACCCCCAAGCAAAAATAATAATACATACATATAAGTTTAATAATTTACACTATAAGTACCAATGTAACGTCATACTTAAAAGAATGAAATGAAAAGGGTGGGTTTGCGTCGTCGAGGTCCATTAATATTATTATGCCTCAGCCATTCAGCATCAATGTTGTATGCGCTCTCTACGTCGTATCATTTTCGTTCCACAGTGCCGAACTGTAAAGGTTTGTTCCGTGGACAACTCTTGTCTACACTGACTCTACAACCACTCCTTTTTTCCATGTAAGACCAAACAGTATAAAAATTAATTATAAGGACAACTCGTTTATACCAATCCTTTTTTGCCATGCCGAAAGGGTTACTTTGTAGGGATCAATGGACATTTGTGGACTATTTACAATAGATAGTGGGAGATAGGCATTGGCTTTTTGGTAGTTTAGCCAACACTTTAAGAGAATAGATAAGTTTTTGGGCCCTTGCCTGAGTGAGTGAGTGAGTGAGTGAGTGAGTGAGTGAGTGTGTGTGTGTGTGTGTGTGTGTGTGAGAGAGAGAGAGAGAGAGAGAGAGAGAGAGAGAGAGAACAATTGTTGAATAGGTCATGACATATATTGGAAGGTGATAGATCTTATCTTGATATTTTTGTGTAATTTTGCATGCATACTATTTTTTGAAGACAAATTTTTGCTCTTTAGTTGTTGAGGTAATGTGGGTTGTTAAACAAAACATAAGTTTCTATTAATTACTTTTGATGGTTCATATGGGCTAATGTTTAAACTTTGTTTCTATTGACGTAGAATCTTGCTCAGGCATTCCATTCATGGTACTTTGGAGGTAACCTTGTTCAAGATATTGATTGTGCATACCCATGCAATCCAACGTGTATAAGCACATCATCTTGATTGTATGTATGTAGATATTTGTAACCTTATATCAGTGTAAATACTCTATAAAAAGAATTTACATTCTTTACCCACTTTCGATGCCAAAAATATAGCACGAAAATGAGTGTATGTAACACCATTCCCATGTGCAAGCTTTTTCAAAGGATGATCTAAGTTACTCTTAACACCATACCCATGTGCAAGTGTTTTGAAAGGATGATCTAAGTTACTCTCTTCCTTTTGATTATCCTTGCAAACCTCTAATTTTCTACAAAGTAAAAAATATGTTTCAACAAGAAAGTCCACTTTGCAATGTAACCCATAGTATACTCACCTTTTGAGAAGTGTAAACTTTATTAAAGATGATATTCACGTGGTTGGAAAGTACCATAAATCATTTGCATAGAAAACATGGCTATTACATCTAAGACTTGTGGTTGGATTAATATTTTGCTTATTTTAAAAAATGTACTTCTTTTGCGTGTCATAACAAATATGAAATACACATGAAAGCTTGTCCATCTACACAAGGAGGATACCACCCAAGAGGTCCCCACTTGCAGTTCACTAAATAGATCAAGGAATTGTGTTCTAAGTGGAGAATCTCATTTCTTAAAGATCCAAAACATTAGTAAATGTACAACAAGAAGGCATCACAAAAATAGCGCATTGATCCCCAAAACTTTTGGACCCAATTCAAATTAAATACATTCAATGAGCCGAGTTTGACATACAATTATCTTTACTTTGACGAGATGGCCTCACAGTTTTTCAAAAAACATTAAGCCTGCCTAAATGATGAAGAACTTCATCAACAAATACTATGGCAAAGCTTAGATTCCACCATTGTAAGTACATGCCAATTCTTATAGATCTTGGTGCTTACATGAAGGTCCAAAAATGAAGGACTTCGTCAACAAATATGATGGCAAAGTCTTAGATCCCACCATTGTAACTACATGTAAGTTTTTCTAGATCTTAATGCTCACACTTGAGAAGATTCTCTACAAGCAATGGGATGATTATGAGAGCTTGATGTTTGACTTTAACATTGTCCATTCTTTTTGCTAGCAACTATAGTTCTATAAGCAAGTAAAATGCTTCCATGGTCATTGCCTAGTCACTTTTGAGAGCATGCTAAACACCATGCTTTGGAGAGCCTATGCACTCTTGATACAAACAGGCCATTAGCTATCCACAAACATAATCAGCCTAGCCAAAAAAATAAAGCTAACTATATTCCATAATCAACATCATGTATGAACCTTCACCCTCCATGCTACTCCATGTCAACCTTGCATCTTCTCTGTATGTCAACCTCTGTGACTCTTGCATTGGATTTTCACCCTCTACACTAGCTACACAAATGAGTCCAACCATGCTAGCATCATAAGAAAATCTAGCATAATATGTCACAAGGATCTAGAATAATAGGTTGCAAGTATGCCCATACTCTCCAAATGATAACACAAAAAGCCCACCAAAAAAATAAAACCCTCCCAATAGTTACCCAAAAAAGCTTCCTAAATGGTAGCCTAAAAGACCCTCCTACCTAACTTCACTAGGCAGCCAGATAACACCTTTAGGTACGTGTTAAACGACATTGGCTACTAAAATTACTCCGAACATGGGGTGACACTTTCAAGCCATATTTTTGTACAACACAATGTATTTTATGTAAAACGATTATGGAAAATCTCCAAGCTTACGACTTGTGTAATGTTGAAAGATACTCAAATACAAATCTCACTTGTGTAATGCCAATAATGTACAATTAGACTAGGCAATTAGCCTAGACTAATTTACTAGGCCCTTCATTATTTAGGTGGTTGGGCATTATCTCGGGGGCTTCACCTAAATATATGAGTATAGCATGTGAGTTCAAATGAAGGGGTTTTTTTATTCAAAATTTTTAGGTAAATTTACATAAATAAATTTATAGAATGGATTTTTTAAATCAATTTTGAAAAAAAAAACTATAAGTCTATAAAGAAAAAAGGGTCATTCTATTCATGAAAAATTCACAAGTAAGGGGTTTTTTTAATACCCCTTGAACGCACATGATACATAGGGTTTCTTAGTAGTGCACCCTCCCCTGAGGGAATTATACAAATGAGTCTTGTGTATAAGACATTTTAACTTATGAGAAAAGACTTCTCAAAATTGAGTTTGAATCTTCTTACTCTTGTGATTGAAGTTGCTTGTATGCTTTCTCTTTTTCTTTATTGCATGCATGCTTAGGGATTGCGTGGGTGAGTGATGGTGTTGATGTGTTGATGTGTTGATGTGTTGATCTGTATGTTCTCTTCTCTCTCTCTCTCTCTCTCTCTCTCTCTCTCTCTCTCTCTATCTTCCTCTTGTCTACTCTCTCATGATCTCCCTCTCTCTTCCTCTTGTTTACTCTCTCATTATCTCACTCACCATGGCATAGAAGTAGAGGTTGAGATTTTCATAGATCTCTCTCTCTCTCTCTTGGATGTTCTATGACAATGACAAATTCTCTAACAAGAAACTAAATGGGATATTCCTAGAAGGGGTCCTTTATTCAACATTGAATAATGCCTTGTACTTAGAAAAGCATAATAACTTTGAGCCATGCTGTTGAAGTGCCATAGACTTTGACAATAACTTCATGGGAACTTCTTTAAGGAATCTTTCTAAAGGAATAGAAGCATCCTTGGCATGGTGCCTTGAAAGGTTTATGACAAAGGCAAGCCTCACCGGCCTTAGCAGATGCTACACAACAAATGACTCAGCAGTGGAAGGTTGGGGTAAGAAAATACAACATAGGTCAACCACATCTGTACCCTAGACATAAATTGGTCTAGTGTTCAATATGCCATGCTAACCACACAAGCACGGAATGCCCCTACCTAAGACCAAGACGGGGAGGGATCTCATATGCCTACTACATGAGGATGGGAAACCATGATACTACCCATTTCTACAAGAGTCAATCTCAAAGGTAATAGTTGCTAGTCACACACACCATAGCTCCACCTGCCCAAACATCTATCTTTGCTTGCCCCATTGGCAAGACTCATGGTTGTCAATGCACCTTACCCAAGGCAGTATGCGCCTGAAAGAGGATTTATAAGAGTTCTAAAGTTGCCCCTACCACCTTCAATATTGCCACAACATCTACCCATTCTAAGGGCGATTGTTATGAACCAATTAACCCTGACAAAAATACCTAAGGGGAAGCAAGAGGGAATAGGATTAATGCTAACTACATAGAACCCCTAGAGGCTTAGAGATTTAGAGTCCCCCAATTCAAATCATAAGTCACTACGTTCAAGATGCTGATAGTTTCTACCCTATATATATAACCACAGTGCAATCCAACAAGGGAAGGACATCAATGTCTCTTATGATCCTGTATGCTACTAAAATGCTACCACACCAAAGGGATCTCACTAATTGTATAATGGTGTCCCATCAAGAAGACTATGGCATGTTGCACCAACCAATCCACAGTCATACCACTCTATGTAGGTTGTGGTATTGACCACATGTACAAGGATTACCCGTTATTAAGAGCATTCATTCTAGGTCCATCCCAGGACCATAAACCAAGTACAAGCCTTAACTTGCTAATCATTAGGGAATGGGCTATTTAAAAAATGGTTCCTCTGAATGTCATGGACTAGAATGGAAAATAGGAGGAGAACCGCCACTTATGAAGCCAAATCGCCTTCATATTCTTGTGCTCAAAGGGCACAAAACCCAACCCGAGTCCTACTATACAACAGAGCTGACAGAGTTTTGAAACATGCTAGAGTTACCCCTAGGACCAGAAGACGAAGGTCCGAGAAGATAAGAAAAGGGAAAGACCTTGTGACAATTCCAGGCAAGGATAAAGTTTCCATCATATCTTTATCCTCGTGAAAGGAATAATTAAATCCTTAGCGTGCTAAAGACCTAGAGAAGAACTAGTCATAGACACTAGTAACCTACCTAAGAAGATGGTAGAATATCCCAATCCTATTAAGGAATAATGCAGGCTAGAACTAATAAGATGGTAGAGTATCCCTATCCTATTAAGGAAAAATGCATGCTAGAAGTAGCCTATGAATTGGTAAGATCATGCCAAGCACAAATGGATTGAGCCTCTAATAGTTCCTATTGGAGAGGATGCCAATGCAGAGACCAAATTCACCTTGCTTAAGAGAAGACCAAGAAAAGAACAAGTTAGTTCCACAACCCAAGAGAATGCGAGACAATGATTAGTGGATTAGGATAAAGGCTTTGAGGTCATTGCCTCCAAACTCTTAAGTGATAATAGAAGAGTGCCGCACACGTGAAGGGGCCTATACATATTCCATATATTAATGATGAACCTCCTGCTAAGGAAGAGAAAATTCACCAAGCCTTTCCCAAAGGTAGTTATGAATAAGCTAGGCCACTACTTTGAGAGTGATGACATGAAATCCATCCTCCTTGTAAAATATAAGGATAGTCAAGTCAAAGCTATCCTAGGTGGAGAGGCTGGGGTGAACATCATTATCAAGCAGTGCTGGGAGAGAAGTGGGAGAAACCATCACTTGACACTATCCTAGATGGAGAGGCTGGGGTGAACATCATTATCAAGCAGTGCTGGGAGAAGGGAGGGAAACCATCACTTGACACTATGAGCCTAATTCAAAATCGTTGATGGGGCCACAGCAAAAACCATGGGGCTATTACAAAATCACTTTTGGTGGGCTTATTTTCCACCACTCTTTTATGGTGATGAATTTTTCATATAGTAGGCCAATTTCCAATGACTACATTGTTGAGGTTTGAGGTGACATAAGAGCTAGAGAGAATGTGACAAGAGTTGAGAATTATCCCACATATGCAAGAGAAAAGCCAACATGTACTTTCCTCATATAAAAGAGAGACATTTTAAGTAATGAAATATATCACTTGTACAACATCTCAAGTCTTTTTATGAGTACAAGTTTCCATCTTGTAACCTAACTTAGAAACTTGAGTCTAATCTTTATTAGCACATACTCATCATGCGTTTTCTTTATTTTTATCCACCTTAGTTTAGTGTTGTCATTAGAGTAAGATTAGTTCTTGATTAGGTAGATTTTTGCTAGTAGGAGAGTTTGATCCATAGTTTTATCATGGTATTAGAGCCTAGGTAGTAAGGCTCTCCATTAGCTAGATTAACCTAGGAGGGGATTTGTAAACTTGGCTTCAAGTTAAAGTAGGATTAGTATTGATCTATAAGTAGATTAAGATCTCTTGTAATTTTAGGGTTTGTTATTCTTTTTTTCAAAATTTGTATTAGATTCATTAGAGAGAGAGAGAGAGAGAAGATACCCTTCACTCTCTAGGCAATCAAATGTGCAAAGGATAGCAGCAGGATAAAAGAGCTTACAGTGCGCCAAAAATCCTCCTTCAGCAAAGCTTGTCATGCTTTTTCTTTAATGGTTTCTGGTGATGGTTTATTCTAGTGGCCAAATCATTGCCACCAGCTCGTGAAAAGGCAGAAAGCAAGCCATAACCTACTGCAACAAAGAGTGAAGAAAAGCAAAAGCAACAGAAGGCGCATCAACAACTATTATCCGTTGCTCGGGTAGTAGAAATACGAATTCTCATTGCGCTCTCACACACCCACGTGCATAGCCAATAGCACCTAGCAACGCAAGAGCATCAGCAGCAGCAACAAGCAGAGTAAAAGAATCAGAGAAGTTAGTGCATCCGCAATACAAGCAGCTGTGTCAAACAGCAAAGGTAGTCAGTAACATCACCAAGCAATCGCTTGCAGAAGCAGTGACGAAGATAAGAGAGAAAAAAGCGACACATCACATCCATGCTAGTCTATGTGTAGCACCGTGAGCCACCGTCAAGCTAAGAAAAGGCAGAGCATATAAGCAAAGCTAAAATCCTCCAGTCGCTGCATGCACCATTGTGAGTAACCTATACGAGAAGCATCCTCGAAGCAAATCAGCATGTCTTGGGCGATCAGAGCGTGCATAGTCAACAGCAGCATAGAAGCCTTCAGTCGAATCACAAGAAGCAAGGAGACAGAGTCTGCAGCAAGCACCATCACCATTGTGAAGCGATAAGGTTGAATAACCTTTCTCAAAAACAATAGAAAATAATCCAATGGCAAAGGTTCCGAAACCGTATTTTCTTCATATCTTCTTTCTAAGAGGTTGTTCACAAGGAAAAGAAAACCTTCATGTTAACTATGTCGCACCCAGCAACATGTGTACAGCAATGGTTTCTTTTGCAAACGTTTTTACAAAGACATCATTGACAAGTTATTTTTGCAAAAATTTGTAATCTTTGTAAGTAGCCAAATGAGCACGCTAGGGTGTATGAAAATGAAGAGAAAATTTCTTGTTAAAATGTTGCAACCAAATGAGTATGCAAGTGCATGTGTACATAAACAAAGAAAGAGCACATTCACATTAAATGTAAACATGATCAAGTATCAACTAAGCAACATCAAGCTACCAACCACCACCACCCACCTCTTAAATAAAAATTTTATTTTAAAGAATCCTACTTCCTCTATAAATAGTGCTTGTAACTACCCTTTGGCACTGATAATGTAGCCAAAGTAGAAGAAATAGCCAAAAAAAAAACCTCACTCTTAGAAGAAACCTCTAGACCTCAAAGATAGGTCAAGTCTTTATCAAGGGGGGGATCTCACTCTTAGAGATGACCTCTAGGCCTCAAAGATAGGTCAATTCACCATCAAGGGGGGGTGTTGAGATTTGAGGTGACATAAGAGCTAGAGAGAATGTGACAAGAGTTGAGATTTATCCCACATGCAAGAGAAAAGCCGACATGCACTCTCCTCATATAAAGGGAGAACATTTTAAGCAATGAAATATATCACTTGCACAACATCTCAAGTCTTTTTATGAGTACAAGTTTCCATCTTATAACCTAATTGAACTTAGTCTAATCTTAATTAGCACATACTCATGATGAGTCTTCTTCATTTTTATCCACCTTATATTATTGTTGTCCTTAGAGTAGGATTAGTTCTTGATTAGTTAGATGTTTTGCTAGTAAGAGAGTTTGATCCATAGTTTTAACATACATCTTTGTCAATAGACCCTTTATGAGAAAGACCTGAATGGTCTATGATTGGGACAAAGACCACATCTACGTTTAGAAGAAGAGAAATGAAACTCTCAAAGCAAACCTAAAAACATGGAAAACTCATCCTATGAGTGGTGGGTCCTTTGCCAAAGGCTCGATAACCACCAATAACACCATTAAGGTAAACATGTGTCAAACTTGTCACATAAACATTGGATGAGGAATGTGAGAGCTCGGAGTTTTCCTCACTTCCACAGCCAAAAGACTCTAAAAATTGGATGCACATTCTTGCGACTATGGAAATCCTCTCAAACGAGAACATTAACAAGATATGCTACAACAGATGGCAATAATGTCTTCAATATATATGTTGATGTTCACCTAAATGCAAATTCACCTTGCATGAGGGAAAAAGGAGAGAAGAGAAGATGCAAGGTTCAGTTTGGAAACATGTACTTAGCTAACCCTATGAGGGTTAGCTAACCCTATGAGGGTTAACTCCTTGATGTGAATTTGCTAAGGGGTCACTCCACCACCACTGTGTCACCCAAGTGGAGCTTCCACCCACTAGGTAGAGAGTAATGAGAGAGGAGCTATGGAAAGCTCAATGCCTTCATGTGTGCAAGGAGGGAGAGAGAGAGAGTGACAGAGAAGAAGAAAATGGAGAGAAGATAGAGGGAATCACCTACAACAACAAGCACACACTCACAATCAAGCAAGCAAGCAAGCATGCATCAACACACAATCTCACTACCACTACACAAGAGACCAAGAGGGAAAAGGAAGAAGACTCAAATACGATAATGGGACTGTATCCTTTTCATATTTGCTCAAGTTACTTATATACAGGAGCTTCATTTTTACAAGCCGACCACCCATTAACAATTGGAGGCCAAAAACTGGTTCTCTAGCTCTATGTACGCCTAGGCTTTCTAGCACATGGTCAAGTTTAAACACATGTCGTAAGCTCAGTCATCCCATATCTTTTTATATGAAGCGCTTAGTGTGTTTGTACATAAAATGAGTTACATGAATTGTAACCATGCTTTGATTAAAAATAGCAGGAGTGATGTTAGTTAGCCATTGTCGTTAACATACCCCCTTCCTAATTTGGGTTCGTCCTCCTCGAATCCGACAATTAAGCTCCTTGGTAGAGGGAGTAGGTGCAGAAGAAATCATACCATGATTTGGGGTATTGGGGAGAGTGGTGGAAAGCTTTGTAGCTTGTTGAGAACATTGTCTCCATCATGTATTCAAAAGTTGGAGTCATAGGATGGCATCCACTGTATGCACTCTTCGTAATACCCGAAGAGTTGCTTGAGTGTAAGGACTTTGTTGATGTTGAAGTTTAGGCCGAGACCTTGGGCTCCTTCACCCATAGTGGTGCCATGTAGGGAATTCTACAAAGAGGGTAATGATTAGGTTAAAGAAGTAGATGGTGGCAATGATCATTGGTTCAGGCACCTGTTCATACTTGGCATTGAAGGAAGTCATCCGAGAGAGCATGATTTTCTCGGTGTATGGACTATCTGAAGTGGGGGGGCTGAACCATGGGAAGTTGAATCAAATCTTTGGGTTCTACTTTTGTTCTTGGCAAAACAAGTCCCACGCCCATGATGGCGAATGGGGTAAGGTATGCAGTGTTGATGTGAATGTGGCGTGGGGCTTTACAATACTCAACCTAGATGTGAGGCTTCACAAAAGGAAGGGGCACTACCATATAGATTGTTTGCCCATAAGATTAAAGGTGATGGGCCAGGGATCTAGGTTGGGCCGCATGTATCCCCTTCATTGCATGTGTAGGTGCTGCCTTTTCCAAGCATCCTGCTTGGTGTCGATGTAAAGTCTAAGGACATGGATGTCTATGCGATTGGGGTGACCTTGGTAAAATGGATTTGTTGGAGTTGGCGGTCAAGCAAGATTCAGATTGCCTGGTTTGTGCAATCCAAAGTGTCATGCCAATTGAGGGAATTGAGTGAAGGATCCACCTCATCCTAATCCTGTGGAGTATGAGAGGGAATTTCTCCTTCCTCCATGGGAATATTGGCAAGGATTAGGGAGGGTTGGGGTTCTTAGTGGGGAAGGGTTTTTTTATGTAGAGGGTGTGGTGCCAAGCAACGCATGAAGGAGGTTGGGTGGGTGCATTGACAAAGAGGGTTGGTCATGGGGGAGTAGTGGCATTCCCAATCCAATATGAAGAGAGGGTTGGTCATGGGGGAGTAGTGGCATTCCTAATCCAATATGAAGAGAGGAAGGTGGCGAGGGTGGCATTAGAGAAGGGAGTGGAAAGGGGATATGAGGAGGGGTGGCATGTGTGGTGAAGGAAATAGAGGAAAGGTGGTCGGGGAGGAGGCTGGAGTAGAGAAACTTGTGCCAAAGCTGCGTAACTTGGCATGTAGGGTGGGTGGGTTGAGTAGATGGTGGTGGAGTGAGCCCCTAGCACTTCACATTGACGAGTTAAACCTCATAGGGTTGGCTAAGTGCATGTTCTTAAACCTACCCTTGCATCTTCTCTTCTCTCCTCATGCAAGAAGAATGCGGGTGCTAATGGGCAGTGGGTTTGGTGGGTGTTGGGAAGTGGAAGCGCCGTGGTCATGCAAGCGGGGAGCGTGATGAGGGGGGTGAGGTCCCTGGGGATGCATGTCACCACAAGTGGGGTAGTCATCACCATCATCATTATCTTCACTGTTGTCATCATCTCCATCGCAAGTTTTTTGGAGACGAAGAAGGCCTTGGCTTGGTGAGCCTCTTTTATGGTGGTCCTAGGGAAAAGCCACATGTGAGTCATCAAATTGTATGATGGCTATGGCTACGAGATGATCTTGAGTTGGGTGGTAAACCCAACTGTATAGCACTAACAGGCCTTGAGGGGAGTAGGGTTTGATGAGGTGGTGATGAAGAGCCTTGTAGGCCAATTAAATGTTTCTCCATCCCTCCCATTCCATATAGGCAATGGTAGTAATAAGGAACTTTGATGAACAAGGGCCAGGATGCACTGTGAGCTTGATGGGGGCATCAATTTTTGTGGCTTGTCCATGCTCCAAGAGGTGCACCCAAGTGAAGAGGTTGGCGTGATAAGAGGATGGATTAGGAGGGTGAAGAAGATAGTGGGATTGTCAAAAGCAATTTGACTTTGGAAGAAGAGAGTGACGAGAAGATTGATAGAGCAGGGAGGGATTTTGGTGATGAGGTAGGAGAGAGAAGAGGTGGTGATGGGCTTCTTGAGAATATGTTAAGTTAGAGGGCCAAAAAGTTGATCCCTAAGATGTTGGCATGCTTTTGGGGTGGGTAGGCCCTGAGAGGGTGGGAAGCTTGGTGGCAGAATTTGCCAATGGACTTGTAAGAAGAGAATCTTGCATTTTGAGATCATGAAGCTGCCTACTACAAAGCTAAAAATAAAGATTTCAGCAAATATGAAGACATTTGGAGTCTACATCATCAACAAGAAAGCTACCAAAAGGAGACAATAGTGTCTCAAGATATGGTATGGTTGCAAGTTTCATTTCAATTTTTTGGTTGCAAATGCTATTTTGGTGTTCATCTTGGTTAGGCACATGGAGAGTGCTTCAATGGGATGCAAAAAATCTATTAAAAGGCACTCAAGGTGGTTGAGCATATATTTGGGTGCTTTCATTTGAAAGAGAGCACATTTTGGTTCACAAAATGGGTGCATGTTGGAAGTTTGGATAGCAAGCTTATGAAAAGAGAGTGGACTCTCTCTAAATAGTTATGGTGAAGGCAATAGTGGCCTTAAGAGCCTTGGTGCAAAGGCTATTGAAACTTAGCTCTCAACAAAGGAGAAGATCAAGAAGATTTCAAAAAAAGGAAGGTTTTAGGAGGCCTTGAGAGCTCATGGATCTTTGGAAGTTGCAACCAAACACAATGCTTACTAATGGAAGGCAGCCAATGATTTTATATTCACGTGATCACAAAATTTTTTTGTTAATAACATGTGTTAACATGTTCTCAAAAAAGCCGGTGGCAAGCGACCTGGTAACCGGATAAAATCCCGCCGGGCTTTTGATATACCCGGCGGTCCCGCCGGGGAAACCTAAACCCTGACGGGTCCCGGCGGGGTCGTCATCCAGCCCGGCGGGGTACAATTTCCTATATATATGGGCCCAGGGGGCCCTTTGGGAGTTCATTGCTGACAGCATACACAGGTAATGAAACTTGTGTGTGTGTGTGTGTGTGTGTGTGTGGGTGTGTGTTCGTGCGGGCAGCCGCCCACTGTCGCAATGCGCGGCAGGATGTGGGTGGTCCGTCACACGAGGGATGTGTGTGTGGGTGTGTGTTCATGCGGGCAGCCGCCCATTGTCGCAATGCGCGGTAGGATGTGGGTGGTCCGCCACACGACAGGTGTGTGTGTAAGGCCATTCTTCGGAATGGTGCTTACCCTGGGGCACTTAGTCGGTAACGCGGCTAGTCTGTGTCCTATGGTTTAAGTATGGCATGCCGTAGCGGTACTAGTCGGTAATGCGGCAAGCATAGTATCGTTATGGCGATGTCACCTTCCCTTCCCTTCCCTTTGTCAAATGCGGACATATGGTCGGTAACGCGGCCAGTGTATGTTCGTATCCTATTCGTATTTCCATAGAATCGGGCGGCATTTTGTCTTTAACGCGGCAAGTTGGTGTCATCCGCCAGTGCATAAATTGTTTTTTGCATATTGCAGCATTTGATCGTTAACGCGATCGAAAAAATGTCGTAAATTTGCTTACATATTACGGCATATGATCGTTAACGCGGTCGAAAAAATATCGTAAATTTGTTTGATTTGACTTGTATTGTTTTTATTGTGTTTGATCCATGCGATACTTGGTTGCTAACGCGGCATGAGTATTTCATGGATCAAAGTTTACGTCATATTGTCTAAATGTTTTATTTTATAATATCGTGATTCGTAACTCGAAAAATATGAATATCTCTCTCTCTTCCTACCCCCCTCTCTCTCTCTCATGATACACTTCACAACACGATAGATGTGTAGATAAGGATTTCTTTTTTTTTCTCTTAAAATATACATCATTCCTAATAATTTCTTTTTTCTCCATCTATTTACTTAAAAATTAAAACAGTACATTATTTTCCTCTTTAGAAACTCACAAAAACATTAAAAATGTCATCTAATGTTTCTTCTCTCTATCTGTCACAACTCTCTCTTCCTCTCCTCTCTCTCTCTCTCTCTCTCTCATGATACACTTCACAATTCTCTCTCTCTCTCTCTCTCTCTCTCTCTCTCTCTCATGATACACTTCACAACTCTCTCTCTCTCTCATGATACATTTCACATCTCTCTCTCTATCACGATAGGTGTGTAGATGAGGAGTGCTTTAGGATTACAAAACATTATTTTCCTCTCTTTAGGAACTCACAAAACTATTAAAAATGTCATTTAATGTTTCCTCTCTCTCTATCTGTCACACCTCTCTCTCTTCCTCCCCCTCTCTCTCTCTCTCTCTCGTTCGATAATGTATACACTTCATAAGTGATAATGCACTTGTTGCGGTTGTCTCACGTTCGATAATGTATTGCATGATGTTGAGTTTAGTAATATTGTTTGATATTCTGTTTTTGTTTGATCATTGATAAGTAATGATACACTTGTTGCTGTTCTCTCACGTTTGATGATGTATTGGATGATGTTGAGTTCATTAAAATTATTTGATATTCCGTTTTTGTTTGAACATTGATAAGTAATGATACACTTGTTGCTGTTGTCTCACGTTTGCTTGATGTTGATTTCAGTAATGTTTGATATTCTGTTTTTTTGTGTTTAGTGATATTTGCTAGATTTACGAAGACGACCAACATGCTTTCCCCCGAAGAGCGTAAAATCGTTCTACGAGCAATTCGCATTGAAGCAGTCATCACAGTGTCACAATGTGCTGATGATGTCGTCAAAAAAATCAATGAGTCTGAGATACTCATGCGAGATCTAATAGACCAGATATGGAAAAATGCACAGCATCGGCTTCGAAGCGGAGGCAATGTTGAGTTGCTTGATAGACAGAAGATAGCAGATTTCAACCATTAACATATAACACGAACCATTTTGGGGAGCATGCGTGTAGCATGCAGTGATCTTAGAGATGCTGCCCCGCCTGAAGCTAATATGCAACGTCTACAGTTATGGGACGTTGTATGGAGCGAGCAAAGAGCCAAGAGCAAGCGCATGAAGGCGTTGGATGCAGAGTCCCTCCCCAAAAGAGTGCGCATTGCCCAGGACGTCGCTGCAACGTCCAGCCAGGCAGATGCAAGTGGTACAGGTGTCATTAATCGTACCATCTACAATTCTATGTGCACACATCTCATTGGCATCCCGCACGAGGCTCTGTTCGAAGGGCAAACAATTGGCTCTGGTGTTTTTGGCACAATAAAAGAGTATACAGTTAAAGGTATATCATTTTTACCGGAGCACATTACTTTTTGCGGAAAGCACTACAAAGGAGAAGGCAGCGCCAAGTTCGAGAGCTTCCAGGCAGAGCAAGGCATGCAAGTTCTACACCCATCGATTGTCAGGCGTATTGCCTTTACAAAAGAAACTCCTTGGATCACTATTTTCTCGTACTATAATGGCGGCTCTCTTGGTGATACTCTTCTGAAGGTTCCCTTCAGATTCAGTGAGTTCACCAGAGCAATTTTCCGTTTGGATCGAGGATGGAGACAACCCCCGCCTGATAATATTCCTTTAAGTCATCTAGAACTTTCTAAAATAAGACAAATAGTAATAACCATGCCACATATTATGCATGCCCTGGTGGAAGGCCTAGCGGCAGCACATCTGGCAGGAATTGTACATACTGACCTATATCCATTCAATGTAGTGTTGGATTTTACAAAAGAGTTGAAGCCACGCATAGGTATTATCGATTGGGGGTTATTGCTGAGAGCACCCAAAAAACGGGTGTCTCTCAATTTTGTATTTGAAGCAGACAAGAACCCTGAGAAGGTGGCACAGGCAGTCTCCTACGCAGACAGAGAGCGAAATAAATGGCCGTGGATAGCCCCGGAGCTTTATGATCCGTTTTTGGCAGATGCATACACTCCTGCATCTGATGTTTTTGCCTTGGGATATTTATTACAAACTTTATATGACTTTTGGCAGAAAGTACAAGAGTTGTGGATGGATAATAGTTCCTATGATAAAGTTACCATGGATACTATTATTCATAGAGTCAAAAATTGGATGTTTCTACCTAATCGCGATGAGCGAAAATCAATTTTGCAAGTAGTTGAATTTTTTAGATCACTAAATACTGACCCAACGAGGGCACAATGTCCTCTTGTAGAGCTATCGGTGTCATTCACCCCAATTTTGTAATGATACAGTATCAGGAGATTAAGTTTGAGGAATGGCATTTTGTTTCTCTCTTCAAAATTTGATGTGTCCATTGTTTGAAATATTATCTCATTGAGTCTTTGCAATATCTCTCTCCTCTTATGGTGTTTAAGTTTATGTTTTCTCTTCAAAATTTGATGTGCGCGCATTGTTTGAAGTATTTTTGGAGTCAAGTGGATATTTCTCATTGAGTCTTTGTAATACATATCTCCTCTCGTGGTGTTTAACTTTAAGTTTTTGAGAGTAATGGTCAATTTATCTTACGTTGATCTTTACAGTTCATTAAAATCCTAAAGTCATTTATGTTCATGCAGATATGGCAGAGGCGCAAGCAAACGAGCATCAAGTGTTAGCCAAGAAGGCATATGAGCGAATGAAGGCCCTTGCACATGGCCTGACAGCCCGCGAAGCTACAAGAACAGCATGCAGGTTGTCGAAATGGACAAATCCAACTTAAGCCCAATGGAAAGACATAAACAAACGCGTAACCACAGAGATGATAAAGGAAATATGGCCATGTCCAGATGGCGAGATTAAGAAGGGAAGATAGAAGATTTCACGTTGCACTCACAATGGTATCAAAACTAATACCGAGCACATTTTCTTGGAGGTGTACGGTCATCCTCTCCATAACGCCGACGCTCCACTCTATTTTGCTAAGATGCTATATGCTCAATTTATCCTAGAAACTCTAGTGGACTTCGCCTCCAGAGAGGCCACTATCAACACCCATGACATACGTGAAGAGACAGTGACATTCACAAGGTAAGAACTTGCTCTCATGGTGGAGGGCGCTGGATTGGAGTTAAACAAGGTCAAAGAAAGCTTAGGGGCACAGCTAGCAGAGAAGGAGAAAGAAGCTGAGCGATTAACTCAAGCGTCAACTCCTCCCCCGACCAATAGAGGGATTCAAGAGCAGCTCACAAAGATCAGCCAAGATGTGCAGAGCATCTCTTCACGTATTGCTCTTGTGCGCCAAGGAAACCACATCTCTCATTTTTTGATACATCCTGATCTTGTGGGAGTTTCTGCTGAGGCTACTAGTTCCTCCACCCCCCAATGTCCTGTATGTTACAAAGTATTCGATGGGTGGAGCGGCCAGTATATACTACCCTGTGGACACTACTACCACTTAATATGTTTAGTGAGGCAAATGCAAAATACTTCCACATGTGCATTGTGCAGTGTCCCAATAAATCAAGGTATTTATATAGTGTTCGGCATGGCTAGCGAATATAAACCACCAGGACCTTTAGATGCAACTCCTAGTGCAATTCGTAATTTATTTCAAGATGAAAGCTAAGAAAGACCATGTTCCCACTCGAGGCTAAGCCTGCAATGGGTTATGGGGTTCTTCTGTGATGTCACATGTGGGTTTTAAGGTTTAAAGGGCTTTGATGCCCTGTGGAGGCTTCAAATTTCAGTGTGTGCGCCTGTGCAGTTACTACATCACATTGTCAGGCTTAGGTTTTAGTTGAGTTGTCTCTATACAAAGGGCTACCATGCACATTGGGAAGCCCACAGAGCTCATTCCCAGTACTGTCCAATTTAGGGCCCCCTACTAATGTGCGAGACTCGAGTGGGCTTTCCTTTTACAAGCCCACAGAGCTCATTCCCAGTACTGTCCAATTTAGGGCCCCCTACTGATGTGCGAGACTCGAGTGGGCTTTCCTTTTACAAGAGCGAAGTTTCTCATTGAATTGAACCGGCCAAAGTTGTGTACGCGGCAATGACGATGGCGGACGTTGAGTTTCCCCCAACTGTTGACAAGCCACCGTCTCTGGTCGGTAAGTTGTGTCAAACTTCTATGGGAAAGAAGAGAGAATTTCCTTACTATTTCGAAAAAGTGCTGACCCAAACAGACACAAGAAGAGGGTCTCACAATGCGCCCTATTTGGTAAATCCTCCGGCTGCCATTTTTGCAGACTAGTTTTCCACTTCCATTTTGCTTGCATTAAGGTCGTGCTGTTTGATGTCTTGCAGTGGTTGCAACTCTCTGTCACTAAAGCTTGCCTGGATCTGGGTGTGGGCGGAGACATTGAGTTGGAGGAAGAGACCGGGCAGGTGTGGAATGTAGGGCTAAAACATCCGAGCAGTGGGAGCTTCATTTGCAAAGGATGGAAAAAGTTCGCCCGCTACTACAAGCTCCAAGTGGGGGATATCGTGAAGATGAAGATAGTGAGCCAGCATCGAATCTTAATGCAGATCAGGCGACCCCCTCATAATGCCACCACCTGCATGCGGCCGTCAATATACAACTTAAGAGGACCAGCACGACTCTCCAATCCAACAACAGCCCATAATGCAAAATACAACTCAAGAGAAAAACGACCACCCTCCCATCCAAGCGCCCATAAGGAGGAAGGTGTAGAAGTTGCTCAGAGCTCGGAGTTGGCAACGGCACCCATCATCTCAAAAAGACATCCCCTATGCTACATAAAACTAAAGGCTTCTAACGTCAGAAAGCCCTTCATCATTGTAAGTAGCCTTTCTTCTCTCTTCATTTGGGCTACACGATCAATCCTTTCCCCTTCCTGTAGTTCATTGTCTCTAGTGTTTATGTTTTCATTGTTCTAATTTTTGTGTCCTCCTTTTGTAGGACATCCCCCGCGAGTTCGCCAAACACATGCCCAAGGGACCATGCGTTGTCTCTCTTGTTGATGCCTCTAAAGGAAAGTGGATAGTTCATTCGTCTTATTCATGCACAAGAGTAACACTTGAGGAGGGAGTAACACTTGCGGAGGGATGGAAACGCTATTGCATTGATCATCGACTTCAAGAAGGCGATATTTACGTCTTTGAGATGATTGACAATAAGACCTTGACCCTTAAAGTACACATCTACAAAATAGACAAAGGAGCTCCATTCTAGCTAGCTTTAAGTGTTAAAATATAAGGTGACTCAACAATGGTAAGCTTCTACCTTAGCTTTTTGAATGACAAAACATGTATCTAGTTTCTTATCTAGTTCTATTACTTGTGCACGTTGATGCTTTAATTTCTCAATTCATAAGAATGATGCAAAGCATAAAGTGACTCAACAATGGCAAGTTTATACCTTAGCTTTTTGAGTGGCAAAAAATGTATCTAGCTTCTTATCTAGTTCTATTACTTATGTATTGATGCTTAAGTTTCCCAATTCATAAGAATGATGCAAAGCACGCTTGTTAAAATCCTGCCTAAATATTTTTGCTACATTTTTTAAATGAGAAACAATTTTTCTTTTAGTGATGTTAAATACAAAATATAGTTATGTCCTGAAAATTGATATAATGGTTAGTTAGTATGGTGATGGTTGTGAAGAGATTGTAGATATACAAATATCTTATATAACTAATAAATGGAGAATAAGAGTGCATGATGTGACATATGCATTTATGCTTGTAGTATTGTGCTTGAAGCCTATCCTAAATAGGATATACAACATGTTTCAATTATAATCAATGATTTTATATTCACGTGATCACAATTATTTTTTTTGTTAATAACATGTCAATGAGGCATGCAAAGTTTTTTGAATTATATGCAAGCGTGTTCTTCTCTTTCTCATTCTAAGCTGCGCACACCCTAGTTGAGCCGTCCCAAAAAAGTAAATCGTTGCAGCAAGGGCGAGTTGTGCATCATCGAGTCGACCTTGACGTAGGCTTTCTTGCAATGAAGTTTGACGCATGGATATATTTCCTACGTCAAAGTTTCGCTTGCAGGAAGATGCACTGGGTAGATTACTTTCTGGTTGCACATTGCCGTTCGGGGTATAAGTAGGCGATGTAGCGGGAGTTTGATGATTAGAACAACAGTGTTCTTGCTGCCTTGATACATGAACGGTAGGAGTGTCATGTTTTCTTGAATCTTTCTTTTGAATTTCTTCTCTTATGCGTTTGGCCACTATAGGTGCAGAGGGGTGGGTACATGACTTTTTCTTCGGTCCGCCTAAAAAGTGTTCTCTTAGTCGAGGCGCCCCACCTGATTTTACTGCATGGCATAGCTTACACTCCCAATCTATGAATCGATCACCAACGTTAATTGCATATTGCCACTCTATCCCAGGTGCCTTTTTTTTCCTGCTATTTGAAATTTGGACTCTATTGGAGGTATCACTGGATCCAACATTGTCCTCCATCTCAACAAATAACCTATTCAACCAAGCATACAACAATGAATACACAAATGAAAAAACAACAAATCACTCACGTATTACAAAACATACATTAGCAGACAAAGTACTTCGAAACTATCTTGACAAATACAAAAGATCATCACATAACACAAAACTACTTCAAACTATCTTGCAAAGTCTTACTACAAAACTACTTCGAAACTATCATGCACATTGCACCCCAATGAAGGATGCCTTTTGTACCCAATTAAGGATACTTTACACAATCAAAGATCTATGCTTGCCCAATACTCTAGTATAGGACAATAGACCTTCTCTAACATTCACAAAGAAAATCAAAGATCTATGCTTGCCCAATACTCTAGTATAGGACAATAGACCCTTGTCTACTCTAAACTATATCAAGTATCAAGAACCAATACAAGCCCCTAAGCAGGACTCTTGGCTCCATCAAACCATTCATAAAGCAGAATGAGGTAGATTACGTACGTGGCTCAAATGCAAAGCTGAATGACTCCAAATTTGTCCCTAAATCTCCGCAAGTATTAGCTACGAACCACACCCTTCCCCCAGTTCAAAGAACTAAGGACGAGTGGCTCAATAGCCTTAGGAGTGCCTACAAGGAAAGACGACAGCCCCTAAGATAAGGACGTTCTTCCCAAGAGGACACTTCTAGCAACTCGAGAGCTCTACAAGTACTTTGAGGAGAGATATCACGCCCCCAAAACAAGGACTATCTCCCCAAAAGTTGTAAAATGGGTGTCGGGCAGTGTTTATATACAGAATAGTACCCCGCCGGTGTTCCTCTTTTTCCCGACGGGCCCGTCGGGAAAACCAAAAGCCCGGAGGTGTTACGGGACTACTGGGTTCTGGCAGGTCATTGCTCAGGTCATGTGAATATACAATGTGATCACAAGTTTTAATATGTTAACAATAGGTTTTGTTAACATGATCACAAAATTGTGAAGACGTTAATGAAATCCCTGAAGGCAGCTAAAGAAGGAAGCTCAAACATTGATGAGCAATGAAGACGTGTATGCCTAATTGAAGGCAAGGGAGAATGCTCAAGCAATGAAGACGTGTATGCCTAATTGAAGGCAAGGGAGAATGCTCAAGCAATGAGCATTGTTGATTATGTATGCACAAAGCAGTGTGAGTACTAGCCAATTCATGCCTACTAAAGAGAGTGGACAACAAGTAGTTTTGATAGTGGTCAAAAGAAGCAATACAGGTGCACGATTTATGCAACATGTTCTCATTATGTAGAGGATAAAGCATCAGCTTAGCAAAAGTAGAAGAGAAGCTACTATTTAGCTAAACAAGATAACGATTGAGACTACAGGCGTAACTAGATCATTACAGGAGATGGTGTTTCTAGCTACTATTTAGCTAAACAAGATAACGATTGAGACTACAGGCGTAACTAGATCATTATAGGAGATGGTGTTTCTAGAAACCATGCCCACTAGGAAGTCCACAAGCCTACAGAAGGCATTGTGGTACTACAGAAGAAGGCAAGGTGTAACTATGTGCAACCTGCAGAGGTCTTGTTGCACATAAAACTTTGATTAGAATTTTTGCAGAGAAGGCACTTAGCTCATGGTCAGCAAAGAAACAACAAAAAAGGAAAAGTAGTCACGATAGAAAAATAGCAGAGCGTCCTTCACCAACAATGCTGTAAAACCTTGCATCTGACCACCTTGAGTAGCCCAAAGATTTGGCACCAAGGGGGGTGTTGAGAAATGTGGTGCCAAAGAGCACAAGGAAGAAGTAGGGAGTGAGTTGAGTAAGCCAAGAAAGTGCAAAGCCTAGCATGAAGCCACATGAGCAAAGGGATTGATCCCACATTGATGTACAAGCCTAAGGGTGTACCTCCTGGGTGTACCTCCTTTGTTAAAGGAAAAGTCCTTCAACAGAAAACATGAGAACAAAGAGAAACAGATTGAATGCCATTGCTTATAATTTCATTTCTTTATTCATTATTGTATTACTATGTATCTCCATCTCCCGATTACAAGGAAGACGATGATGGATAACTTCCATGCATGTAAAGGTGAAATGAAAAGGTGAGATGAGAAGGGGTATGGGCTGCAACCCTTCGAATGTATTATTAAATGCCTAAGGTTATTTGTAGTAGGTTTATATGCATATCTATGGAGTGCATGCACATGGCTAACACTTGGCACACCTAGTGGATGGATCTTGAATCCATGACTCGAACCCACATAACATGATAGGGTCATGCCAAGGTTGTGCACATAACATATACATGTGAAACCATGCTATATCATACAATATGAATGCAGAGAACCATGAACCAATGAGAAGATCCATACTCCAAAGACATGGAGTGAAACATAAGAATCTGCATACACATCAGCAAAACTGCATCATAGGCCAAGGATAGCCTATCTCCAAGGAAACGTATTGATGTAGATCCTTCAGCATCTGGAATGTGTGCCCAAGGTGGCACAACACCATGAAAATGTGTCAATGAAGCACATGGTGAAAGATCATCACCATAAAACGATGCAAAATAGGATCTAAGCATCCACATCAAGAACTCATGTGGTGGATGGTCAGATCATCCATCAAGGAAAACACCATGGAACTACCATGATCCACCATACCCACTAGAGAAACAAGAGTATGCTCCTCCACTAGAACATCATCTAGAGCATCATCAAAGGAATGATCATCATGACTATGATCAACATAAACACCATCACAAAGAACTATATGCTTATCACATGAATCCACACCAAGAACCAATGAAAATCCATCCATAGAAGTATCATCACCATCATGAAGAGAACCACAAGTCAGCACATCATCCATGCTCAATGCATGATCCATAAAAATAGGATAAATCTACTCCATCCTCCATGTGTGTGGCCAAGCATCAAAAGAACCTTCAAGGACCTTATTCTCCATGTCAACATCAAAGAATATGAAAAAATAGAACCATAGGTGAATGATATCTCCATGATAATAGCATAGAAAAATACATGCTCTCTTGCTACCACATATCATCCATAAGCATATATCATAATGAAAACCATCATCAATATGAGAACCCATGGCATGGATAGGCAAATCAGCCCCGTCATGGCTCATAAAAGAATGGTATAAACCCTTCATCACATGGATCCCATCATGCATGGAAACACCATAAAAATTGGCATAAACCATAATACCGTCATGGAGATCACCATCATGTGAATGATCATCACATAAAAGAGAATAAGGAAATCTACATCCTGCATGAATCATCATGAATCTGGAACATCCTACTCATCATGCACATCATCACCAAGCGTGAGAATCATCATATCATATAAGAGAATATCATGAAGATCCATGTCCAGTGAACTTGGAATATCATCAATATGATCGTCATACACATGCATCGTAGGCCCAATCAATGGAACCTCCAGATCTAGATCATGAGCATCTGGAACCTGGAAATCAATGGAAAGTAGACTCAACAAGAGCTTGGAGATCTGCATCATTGCTAGCCAAAGCTAGCTCCTTGGGATCAAGAACTAAAGTATCCGTGTGAGAAACATCATCCTAATGAACCATAAGAGAAAAAGCATCATGAAGTACATCATGTACTAAAGGATCATCATGAATCACATCATCTCAAGCATGTACACATGTAGGTGTGGTAACAACATCCATAATCACACTATCATCATAAACATGAGAAGAAACCTAGCTATCATCAGCCATATCTGAGATAGAAGCATGTGGCACCATCGACTCCACTGAAAATGAATCACACACTCTCCTCCTCTCCACATCAGCAAAGTGATCAACCACAAAAACCATGTGCTTTCGTCAAAAAAAGAGACTCCACTCTACGCACATCACAACAATGTTGACCATCTGTCAAACCTTGGCATCCGATGCAAAGCTAGGGACATACGAGAACTCTTCCTAGAAATTCCCACCTTCCTGGTTCTCCCATGCACCCTTAACCTCCACCATATCCATCCCAACATCATGACAAACAATGCGACTCAATTCTGATTTAGAATCACTCTCATATGCCTCCTCTAACACCTCCACCTGCTGATCTTAAAGTCTCTATCCTCCTCAAGCTTGAACAAGACTTTCATCTACACTCCTCATGATCAAGATGCCACTCATAAGCACTATCTAATGCACATGAATAATGCTCTAATTTTTCCCTAGCTTTCTCCATTCTCCTAGATGATGATGCCCTTTTCAGGGATTTAATGATGCCATACAACTCCTCTACCAGATTGTGCATACACCATTTTCTACAATCCTCCCCCATAGGAAAAGTCTTACACAAATATGGGCATGCTTTGGTTCTATGATCCTCCCCAAGACAAATGTCACATTGCTTTTGTTAAACAATCCTAAACTAGGATTGATCATGGTGATGGACATAGATTAAGCAACATAATTAAGGTGGAGTAAACCACACTAAGAACTCCATAAGTGAGAGAGAGAGATTGCACACTCAACAATATCTCTATTGCATATCTTCAATGAACCATACAATGATATACGCTTTCTAGCCTTATCCCACTTTACATGTCATCATCCATGTGGCAACTCCTTTTCTACTCTTTTTGTCAACACACATACACCATTCAATATTACATGTGGCATTCTTATCTTTCCACAATATCTTGCACCTCTAGGGTGCGTTCACACAGGTGCGTTCACACACTCAACCAAATAACCCATTCATTTTACATTGCACATTTCAACACCCCTCCTCAATGTAAACTTGGGTGTGTGCATACAATCTCTCCAATCAATTTTATCAACTCACTTCTCACCCCATGAATTTGGCATTGCCAATTGCAACACTCCCCCTTAATGCAAATTGAAGTGTTCAACAAGTGTGTGTGCATGTGTCTACCATCCTAGACACGAAGTCCTTTTTGAGCCCGCTTGCTCCTGAGTCAAATTTGAACATAAATGTTTAGTGGGAACCAACCCATGAAGTGCAACGACCATGCCTGCACAACTCAACACACACCACATTTACAAACCGTTTCGAGCACCCATGGGCTTAAGCAGGGACCCTCATAATTTTGGGTGAGAGAAAATACAATCCTTTTTATGCGTGCACGCAAGGGAGGGTACCCACAAATGTGATCAAAATTCACGACTTTCGTGAAGCCGATATCCACTCAATTTTCATGGCTAAGGAGAGATAAAAATGTACAATAATTGTGGTTCTCCATGACCACCAAAACACCATGTATGCAATTGTTTGGACACCTTTGTGCCAATGGTACTTGGCATGTATGCTTCCATAGCGTGCATCATGTAGGCTACCCACATATAATCCTTGCATCTATTGCTTGTAAGCCCCATGTGAACAAGGCTAAAACTTTTTCCTTTACACCATACATTTTATATATTATGGAATTTTTTTAAACCTTATCTTTTTTGCTCATTGGAGACACATGTCATTAGCTCTGCGTTGCTTTTCATGTTCTTCATCGAGTGCTCAAGCTATAACAGCCCCAACAGTAATGGTCCATGTAGCAGCAGGCACTAGTTTCACTAAAGCTTCCTTGAGATGCCACGTTCTCTTCAAGGGCCATGGTGGGTAACCCTTATCCACCTGTTATCCACCCACGATCTCCTCTGCATCTCTCAATAATTGGGAAGAGAAACTCCTTTATTGTTCAGCTCATGCTGCGCTGTGGAAATTTTGGGGGGTGATCGAGGCAACCCCCTTTCTCCCCCAATCTGACTGAGAAGAGTACCAGCCACTGTCTTCTTTGCCACTAACATAGCTACTATAATCACCCCAGCTATCATTAAGTCAATCCTTTCAATCATCATTATCAGGATCACCTCTAGCTCCCGGTTCTTTTGGCAAAGGTCTTAGGATCGACAGACAGTCTAGAGCAAAGTCACCAATAATTTATGAAGGAGGGGACCTCAGGGGAGACGGAGAAGGGGCCAAGATACAGGTGATGGTGAGGACCATACCAAATGCTGCCTGAGGATGAAGCCTTTTTGGGAGCCATTAGTGCACACGTGCCTTGCTAGCACCTACTTTGTGAATGAGCTCATTGATAAGCTTCTAAAGGTGGCAAAGGAGAGGAAAGCAGTATAAAAGACCATCGCTAATACACAAACAATCTCAGTGCAGTATACACTTGTTGATGATGCTATCTTTATGAGTTGTTGTGCCTCTGATGTTGAAGTTTACCTGCTCCACATTGTGCCTACTACTATTGTCCGCCTACTTCCTTTCGTATTGTTGCTTCTTAAATTGAAGCTGCTTTGTAGCACCTCCTTTGCTGCAAAATCTTGTTTGCCTTGGCAAACCTCCCAATTGAGGTTAACTTGGCCATTGCTATAGCTGTGAACGCTCTTCCTATTGATTTGCATGACCTCTTTGCATGCTAAACCTTCAAGGGTGCTTCTCAACATGGTTTCCATAAGAAACCAACGGTGCAAAATATCATGAAAGCTATCATTGGCTTTTACACAAATTTGCTCATATTCCTTAAGCAAACTCAACCAGCACAACCCTCTCTTTGGTGTGCACAAACATGGGCTCCATTCTCAGCCTAACACTTATCCCTTATTTGGATAAGCCTGCACCTTCATAGTCCTGCACCTTCATAGTCTTTGCCCATTTGGCAAAGAATCCATGGGATCCTCATCCCATAAATCAACAACCCTTCTTTAAAATTTCATGAAGAAAAACTCACAAAACAAACCTTCTTCAGACACCTTTATCTCCTTTGCAGCTTCCTTGTTGACATCAAAGACTCAATAGCTTTCATACTCTATTTTCAGCTTCCATGATGATCAGCAAGCTCTTCATGTTGCAAAACTCCCATTTGCAACACTCTTGGGCAGCTTCTATGCAACCTCCTTGTTGCAAATCGCTTCTCAAACTTGAGAATGGTAGCTCCAAATCTCTCTCAAATCCTCACAAATACAAATCCAAAATGATAATATGAGTGTGCTGAATTTTTTCCATAATAAATTGAAAATAATGCTTAATCGAATAAACACATAACCAAGAAATCTATACATAAATAATCACCATGACCAAGAGCCCACCCAAGCTCTGATACCATATTAAACAATCCTAAAATGGGATTGATCATGGTGATAGACAGATTAAGCAATAATATAATTAAGGTGGGATTGATCATGGTGATAGACAGATTAAGCAATAATATAATTAAGGTGGATTAAACCACACTAAGAACTCCATAAGTGAGAGGGAGAGAGATTGCACACTCAACATTAGCTCTATTGCATATCTCCAATGAACCATACAATGATATAGGCTTTCTAGCCTTATCCCACTTTACATGTCATCATCCATGTGGCAACTCCTTTTCCACTCTTTTGGTCAACACTCATACACTATTCAATATTACATGTGGCATTCTTATCTGTCCACAATATCTTGCACCTCTAAGGTGTATTCACACACTCCACCAAATAACCCATTCATTTTACATTGCATATTTCAACAGATTTTCCTTCCTTTTCTTCCCCATTACGATGTTGAGATGTAGGGGCCCTCACATGAACGACGCACCACGTCAATGTGAGACCAGACCTGTACACTACAAGGAGAGCTCGGTGCTATACGGAGGTCCATACAATGCACAAAATCAGGCTCCTCATACAACTCAATATCCAATATGGAGGTAAGAAAAGAGACATAATAGACGTAAACATTGTTATTCAATTATTTCTCCTCTCCCCAATTTTGGAAATGAGTAATGAATTTTATGCTTAATTATGGATAGTCAAAAGAACCTTTGATTCTCGACTTCGGATCTCTCCGGCTCAGGACTCCGGATCAGATCGTGGACCCCTAAAATCGAATGTCGAACCACCTCGGCTTGGCCTTCCAACTCAGCCTTTCAGGCGTTGGACTTCAGCTCGGATCCACTGCCACTCAGATCTCTAACTCCAAATTTCAAGCTATGCCAGAGATGTTAGATTAGAGGAATGCGCGTGTGCTGCTTCTGTTTCGACCCGCCGGCCTTGGTCGAGAAAACGCTCTCCAGAGTTTCATAAAACGGGCTACTTTGACCACACACCGCCTTCGACCAATCCACCCCGGAGATCCGCGGATGCCCACCCCAGTAGAAGCCGAATTCGAGATGAGATGGACGTGACTACTATCGGAACATCTGCTAGCCTGCGTCATCGCTAACAGCACGCATCCAGAGCACTTTTTCAGTGTGCTACGGATGAGCAAATAGATGATACCACCTTAGCCGTATGATGGGGCTGGTCACTTCTGGCATCGCTGTTGTTCCGTGATGGACCTTCAAAAGAAGTGTCGGGGCAGTTGGACCCTCAGAAGGTGGATGATATAGCATAATCCAGAATTCTAGATTTTGTTTTTAAAGTTAATTGGACCTTTCTCTTCTTGTCTGTGCTCGGCCCGGCTTGGATCATATTTCTGCACTCGGTTCAACTCTCTTCTGATCGGTGTGCACTCGCCTTGGCTCCGTCGGAACTTCAGACCGGATTGGAATGAACTGCGGATCTGCATGGCTGGCTTGAACTTCCGTCATCGCTCGGATGTGAGCGGCCCCGGTTCCACCGTCGAATAATCCGCTCCCAACTACCCGCTCCCAACAGACCCTCCGACCAGCCTTCAAATAACCAACCGGTGATACCAGTCCGGCTGCAACTACCCGTTAGAGAAAGACGTACTCCCATGAGGAGGCTGCATGAGCTTGCCGGCTACGTCAACTCCGGATGCATGAGCCCTTCACCAACTGACCAGATTGAACTTGGACTCTTTGCCATCGCAAAAGTGGATTGATAGGATGGCCTTCATAGTCTCATCGTTTTTGGCTTCCTCCACAAGTTTGCAAATCAACCGCTGCATTCTTCACCATTGCCAGTTTATCGTGGTCGCCAAGTGTTAAAGGAAAAGTCCTTCAACAGAAAACATGCGCACAAACGCCATTGCTTGTAATTTACGTAAAGTTGGGATGAGAAGGGGTATGGGCTGCAACCCTTCTAATGTATTATTAAATGTCTAAGGTTATTTGTGGTAGGTTCATATGCATATCTATTGAGTGCATGCACATTGCTAACATTCTCATATAAAAGGGGGCCATTTCAAGCAATGAAACATCACTTGCACACATCTCAAGCCTCTTTATGAGTACAAGTCTTAATCTTGTAACTTAATTGTGCTTGAGTCTATTGCACATACTCATCTGCGTGAGTTCACTTAGGTACCACACCCATCTTAGATTAGTCATGTTAATTGTATTTTTTTAAGAGTAGAATTAGCATCTCATTAAGAAATTGATTGTAATTTGGAGAGCTCAATCCATGATTCTCAACAGTCTTTCTTATGCATAGCAAGAAATTATTTTGCTCTTGCTATTGTAAAACATGGTCACCAAAATTTCCACACTTTTTTAAGCGTATAAACACTTCACCATGTACTCTAGTGCCTTAATACACATCCATGTTCTTGGCATTAGTGCTGCTACTATGAAGTTATTCTGTGACTTAGATTCCTTTTTTTCACAGAGCTGCTATTCACATGCTTCTAAACTCTTCATTGAACCAAGATGGATTGTACGAGCGATTAAGCCACAAATACTAATTGGTTTCTTTGTGCTTCAAGTTGCTGCGATTGGTTGTGGTACCACTGCCAACAGATCAGGATGATTCTCCTTAGTCCTTCCATAGCAAGTTATAGGATATGTATATGCTTTAGAGAGAGAAAGGGAAAGCCAAGCAAGCATAATGCAACTTTGGTAGGTGCCTATGCTTACCAGACTTGCATTATGCTTTGCCTATCTTTCCCTTTAGCTCTCCGAAGTGTATACAGATGCATCAGAGAGCCAAAGTGCAAGTCGGACTTGCATTCATTATGGACGACAACACCAAGCATATATGCTTGGCAAGATTGCATTATTTTTTTCCAATTTTTCCATAAGCTCTCCAATGAATTTGCAAATGCATCAGAGAGATTAGAGTTGCAGTATGCATGGTAGACAAGCCTATATGCTTGTTGAATTTGCATTATGCTTGTCCGACTTTCCCTTTAGTTCTCTAATGCATCTATATATGCATTTGGGAGAGCTTGATGACAAACAGGAGTTGCATTATGCATGGGCAGCAAGCATAATGTAAGATCAATAAGTGTATATGGCTGCTGACCATGCATAATGTAACTTTGGCTTGCCCTTCAGCTCTTTGATGTGTCTGAAAATGCATCAAAGAGCTTAAGTGTAAGCTGGCAACCATAATGCAATTTTGCCAAGTGTATATACTTTTCCAGCTTACTCTTTAGCTCTCCAATGCATATGTATATGCTTTAGAGAGCAAAAGGGTCAGCTTGCAGGCAAGCATATATGGTTGCTAGATTTGCATTATGCTTGCCTGTCTTTCCCTTTAGCTCTGGATTGTGTCTCTATATGCTCCAGAGAGCTAAAGGGCAAGCCGAGCAAGCATAATGCAAGTTCGCCAAGCATATATGCTATAACATACCCATCTTCACTAATAAAGAAATGTCCATGTAATAGAGTTTTTATGGTATAAAAATCAATGATTTTATTAAATGAGTCATTTCTACTTAGAAACTTTAAATTTTGAGTCCAAATTTAGAATCTACGCATGATTTTATCCCAATATAGGATTTTACAGCATCCAAAACGGACACCTGATCAAGCTTATACGTAAATTTCAGTCATTTTAGTTTAAAAGCGACGACTTTTAAACCTTAATAAATGCACGATCAGGCATCCGATTGACGAACGGCCTGAACCCCAACGACCAGGAGAACCTCCCGGATAAACAAAAATTTTCGCCCCCAGGGCGGTCCAGCATGTAAATCGAGGCCGATGTCCCAAATTTGGGGACCCTGCCCCAAAATTTGGACCATACACACTTACCAGGGTGCCCGTACGATGGCTGCACAAGAACCAAAGGATGACCGCTCACTGTGTGGTCCACACGTACCGCTACATGGACACCCATGCTGCCCCAGACCAGATAAGGTACATGCGTACCACTCCTTTCCTTGTTAACCGACACCGTACCTTTCCCACAGAGCCATGCAGGCCACTGATCTACAGCCTTTGCTGGTACACCATCCTTTCGTTCTTGCTTTGCGCAGCGCCCGTACCCATGCCCCACAGTTATATAAACCCCCAACGTGCTCCATGGGCAACACACATTTCTGCGTAGCGTATGCTCTATTGTGCCGCCGTCCATGCCGCCGTCTGTCCCTGTGTAGTGTACTTGCTATGGTACAACCGCCCCTTGCAGCCACCCCTCTCACACCCCCTCATTTGCCCCTTTTCAAATAAGGTAATTTTCCTCTATCCCCCTCTTGCTAGGAGGCAGTGTCCTTAACTCTTCTCACCCCCCCGTGTGAACTCGGGGGGGTCACTCGTATAAATACGTAAGTATTACGTGGGTTCAACACAAGGACATTTTAAATATTTAAAACTTACAAAAATATATTTACAAAGGGGATTTATTTATTGTATTTTAAAAAAAAATATAGATTTGAATAGAAAAGGATACATTATATTCACTAAAAAATTCACAGATAAGGGACTTTTTAAATAGGCCTTGAACGCACGTGATATAGAGGATTTACATATAGTGACCCCCCCAAGGGTGTGAAGAGACTTACACTAGCCCTCAGCCCTTCTCCCCTTTTGCAAAACGTTTTTGTGTTAAGGACATCTCACAATCCCCCCCCCCATTTGCGTGGAATTTAGTAAGAGGTTTTAGCCTCAAGAGAGGGTTCATGCACTGTGGTCTTTCTCTCATACAGTGAGCAAACAATCTCAGAATTGAGATCCGACTGAAGCTTTTTGATCATGACAGCGAGTTCTATAAGAGGACATCCAAGGTGGCCCCTTCTCGAAAACATCAGAATATTGCCTTGGGAGGAGCATGCAACAAAACGAGATTAGGAAAGATGCTCCCGATGCGGCTCCAACCCTCCCTTTACAAGCTCCTCAAGGAAATGGTGGCTAGGTTAGCTTGCTTATCTTTTAAAGAAGAGTTTTTTTTATATTAGTGTTAATAAATGTGTATCTTTTCCTTTTAAAATAATGACATAAAATTGTGTGAAGTTATGAATTGTGTGATGTTGTATTAATTGCATTGAAATTGTTATCTTTAAAGAGTGCAAGTTTTTCCTAGCTTCAACGCCAACTCCGTTCCATGCTTGTGTAGCCGGGTGCGCGGCGTCATTAGCAAAGCCTAGGAATGGCCCAAGGTATCCCTCATACCATTGAGAGAATAAGGTTCGTCGATTGAGGCGAGAGATTATGATGCTGCCTAGTTCTGAGGGCCCAGGCTAGCGCGGTGAATAAGCCCACCCTAGTGTGCAGACATCCCTCTGAGGGGCGGGAGGATCGAGCGATGGAGCCTGAGAGGGCGATAGGCCAGCTTGAGTCCTCACTAGCGGCCGACGATGAGGTGTATGGTCCCGTAGGTTTTTGCCCAGTATGTAGAGGCTGGAAGGCCAAATTCTAAATCATCAGCAGTATAAAGGAAAAGAATAAGAGAGCCGGTTTGGCTTGTATAAAATTGACTTATGTATAAACTTTTTTATAAATCTTGTCTTTGGCATTATTGTATTGTCGAACAAGGCTGTTTTAACAAACCTTGTGAAAAGAGCCTTAATTAAGGAATATGTTTATTTATATCAAACAGTGTGGTAGGATTAACTAAAAAACAAATTGACGTGTGAGTAGGGTGGAAAGTGGGAGGATAGAATGCCTCGATGGCACCATCCTATAAACGGGTGGACCCGATTAGTCGGGTAGCTTTCCAACAGATTAAGTGAAAGCCCTACGCTAGATAAATAGGTTCTTGGGCAACTCTATTCTAGAAGACTAGGCCAGTGGTGGCGGCTGTGCCTTGCATGGATGAGGAAAAAAGTGTTGCCTCTAGAAATCAAGTCTAGTAGTTGCCCAATTTATGATCAATTACCCTATGGGTGATTTGATTTTTAGAAGATCACGCTCCCCCTGTGGGATAGGACTAGGTCTTACCTATGAATCGTATCCTTGAATCTCTACATGGTCAAGGTGTCGATAAATAGGAAATTTTCTCCAAATTAAATCTTTAGTGGACTATCTTAAGTATTTTCCTATTTTAGAAGGGGGGAATCTTACAATTGGTATCAGAGCCGATCTTAGCTCCTAGGAATTGCCATTTAAGGATTGTTTTGCAATGAATGTTTTACCTAACACAATGCTAATTAATAAAAACATCCTACTAAAACAAACAAGTTGAATTGATGTTTGAATGATTGTAGGAAGAGGAAGATGCCTACTCGAAGTTTCTAGCTTTCCAATGCATCTTCAAGACTGCTAGTCACTCCTCAAATTTCAGGTTCCATGACACCATGGTGCAGATACTAAAGAAGATGTTCCTCCCTCATTTCTCTCGTATTAAAAGAGGATGGGGTAGAGATTTCTTGAGTTGTGGGCCGAGATATTTCTTCAGATCAAATTGAAAACCTTACCACCGCCCTACAACGGGTTCGTTGGATTGAAAAGTTGAAGATGATCTGTTTATTTTGGTTCGTCGGTACCCCCCAGGGCCGACACCTCTGTGACTATAGATGGGATTCGCATACCTTGGGATCGCTGGGTGTATGACCAAGTGATGCAAGTCTTACCTGCTGATAGAGTAGCTGTGTTGGGACCTACCCCAATCTAGAGTCTACCACCCTTACCATCAGTTTTTAGAGTCTTAAAAACTATAGCAGAACTCCCATATTTCACCTATGTGGACCGCTCTACCCTTATATCATAGTCAAGCCTAGTAATTTCCCTTGATGGCAAATAAGACTAATTATATTAGTCTCAGATCTTTGTAACAAAACTCGTCCTTGTAAATATTTGAAAATAAAATGATTTCAATGTTTTACTCTCCAAAATAAGCGTTGTGCAAATATGAATCTTGTAATCTTAAAATTGTTTCTACAATGATGGCCAGGACGATCACCCTCCACTTCCCAATGCGCTTTACACTGATATCCAGGAGAAGAAGCTCTTGCTCAAGCAAATGCAACCTCCCTCCTTTAAAGGACAAGGTTCAAAGATTGAGAAGGATGCTGAAGTCTAGATTGAAGCAATGGATAATTATTCCTCTGCCTGGAGTAGCAAATCAGTCTATGCTTACACGGTTTTGCCTCATTAGAGATAAACTCTAGTTGAAACACTGGTGCCGTGACAAGGGAGTCACCGAGCATTCTCAAACATGGGAAGACGTCAAGCAGGTCATGAAGGAAAGATATCTTCTCCCATCCCATGAATCCATAAAGATAAATGAGTTTTTTAGTCTTAGGCAGTGCAGCTTAACTCTTGAGGACTACTATTCCAAATTTATCACTCTTTGAAAGTATGCCCCAGCTATGACTACTTTCCAGCAACTGGCTCATTTCTGGTAAATGAACCCTTAGATTCCTGCCTTGAAGTAATGAGGCCAAGCACATTAGAGGATGCTCTCATACGAGCAAAGCCCCTTGTGAAAGAAATAAGGACTGACAAACTTAAGCATCAAAAGAGATCTTACCCTGAGGCAAATCCTAAAGATCAACCCTACAAGAAACCCTAACAGAATTTTCCCTATTACAACAGAGGGCGACAAGGCAACTCTTTTGTCCCCCGCTCGTATGCTGCTTCTTCCAGAGAAGGCCCTCTGTGTTTTGAGTGCAATGAGTCGGGACACTTTAGGGCCAACTGTCCTAAGATGGTAACATCATTTCCCCAAGGTGGCAGAGGAAATCAAGGCCGTGGAACCCCTATCCACCAAGGTGCAAGAGAGGCAGTGGGCATGGTAGAGGCCATGGAGGAGCAGTTACTAGGACCGCCTGTATTATAAGTGAAGAACCGACGTTGAAAATGGCTGAAGAAGACTGCACCACTGTCCATGCAGTAGTAGAACACCAAGGTTTGAATAAACAATTTGGTGTAATCCAAGTCCCAGCCACTCATCACGGTAAGCCGTTTCAGCTTTTGATTGATTGTGGCAGTACCCATTCATTTCTTTCTCCTAGGTGTTTGCAAAAATTAAACTTGGATCAAAAAACAGCTAGAAGAATGACTGTAGAGTTAGCCAGTGGGAAAGAAGTAGTATCTCACCACTCTATAGGAAACCTTAATAATTTTGAGCTGGGTAATGAGAGAACTCATGGCCACTTTAGAGTCTTGCCATTAGGAATTTATGATGGAATCCTTGGGATGGATTGGTTAATTGGAAACAACGCTAGCATTCATTGTAACCAGGGGAGTATCACTTTTGAAAATGAGCATGGCCAAGTAATATCCGTTCAGGGGATAACAAGAAAACCTAAATCTAGGATAGTTAAGGCAAAACATCTTCTCAAGGGAACATGTAAGGGTCAGCAACTTTTCTTAGTTAAGCTCAACAAAGCCATTGAACCTAGTAATAAGGAGACCGAACCCTCTTGGCTCCAAGAATTCTCTGTCATCTTCCCTGACGAGCTTACAAGGCTACTGCCACCTGGAGAAGTCGATCATGAAATCGAGGTGATCTCTGGGGCTCAACCCATCTCAAAAAACGCCCTATAAAATGTCCCTTCCTGAAGCCATTGAACTTAAAGAGCAACTTTCCCAACTCATTCACTACAAGACAATGCTGCCATACACGCGTTTCATACACGCGATAAATTATGGGCGCGTGTATGGTCGCGCATGTATTTGAATAGAATCGGGCACGTGTATTTTGGTATTTAAATTCATGTGTATATTGGCATCTATCAGCGCGTGTATAAGCTCGTGTATATACACGCAATAATACACGCATCAATACATGCATTAATACACGCATCAATACACGCTTGGTGAAGAAAAACTAAATTCCTTTACAAAATTAAAAACTATTTTCTTTACACCATCTCATAATACATTACAGTATATATCATTACACAATCCCACTACATGCATTTACAACAATGAAATATATTCAAAAATAAATCATGAGATGATAATTAAAAGATAACACATACAATAGAAATGTCATCAATTTAGAACGATACAGTGATGGATTGGTTAGGGTTCCATCTCATCTTCAATAAGATCCATCCTTGCCAAACGATCAACATCAATATCCATTTGATCAATTTGTAAGGCTACGATTAAATTTATTCCACTATCGATATTCTGTCCATTGATAATGGTATCGATGTCCTGATCATCCTCATCAACATCACCATCATCCTCAATGGTTAGGGTCATTATCATGATCATGAGAAATGGCACGCTCATCCTCATTATCATGATCATCTCTGTTTACTCGCATGCCAAAGAGAAGAGAATCATCACTAACATTCTTCATGAACAAAGACAATGAATGTGACAAAACATGAATTGCAAAGACACCGAAAATTCTGCTTCTTCATCAATCCAAAACAAGGCTACATCATCATGAAGGAAAAACAAAACAGAAACTGAAACTTCATCTACTACAAACTGCCAAAAAACATGACAAAATACTGAATCTTGCGCTTCCTACAGAACACGCTGCATGATAACTAATCCGCCAAATACATAGATCGCCAAAAGGCTAAAAGGCCACAACTCTTCGGATCTCAATCCGGCTTTCACACTTGTCGTCCATTGTGCCTTCCAAAATGCCTTCTTTGCCTTGCCCCTAACACCTGGCACTGTCCGGTGGAGCGCTAGGCGGACTCGTTACCCGCAGTCCCTTGATCCGCATCCGCATCTAGTGCCTTCTCCGAAATCTTCACTGCCTCCTTGTCTGTCTTCCTCTGTCTTCTCGTCTTTATCCAGCTCCCCTGTGCCTTTATCAGCATCATTCACACACTTAACTCCCACATCACTTGCTTTATTTAACATCCATCTCGGGATCTCAGGCACTTTGCCATAAAATTTCTTCAACCTGAATCCATTTACAGGCTTCTGCACCATTGTTCCAAAAACATCCTGTAATCGGAATGTTCCTTGACCCATCTCTTCGACAATCTGATACGGCCCGAAATACCGCAGCTTCAGCTTACCAGGATGCTGGCCCAATTTTGAATTGTACATCATCACCCAATCTCCTTTCTGAAAAATCTTGAATTTAATCTGCCTGCCAATCCAGGCCTGCCTCCTGTTCTGCATTACTTGATTCATGTAAGCACTCAGCAATCTGTCTTCTTCCAGCTTCAGCAACTGCCTCTGTCTATGAAGTACTGATTCCTCTCGACTGAGTCGATGCTTAACCGCAATCCGCAAACTAGGAATAATATATTCCATTGGGACAACTGCCTCCAAACCATACACAAGCTGAAAAGGAGTCAATCCTGTTGCCACTTTATAAGCTGTACGGAATGACCACAATGCGGAATCCAACTTGTCATCCCAATCTGACCTATTTTCTGACACAATTTTCTTCAGAATTCTGACAAGAACTTTATTTGTGCTTTCCGCCTGCCCATTCGCCTGTGGATGATATGGTGTAGACTTCTTATGCATAATCATATGCTTGGAAGTCAACTCTTCAATAACTGAATTCAGGAAATGCACTCCCTGGTCAGACACCAATTCAATAGGGCATCCAAACCTAGTCATGATGTGCTTGTACAAAAATCTAGCCACACTTGCAGCTTTATTATCCCTCAGCGGAATTGCTTCTGCCCATTTTGTCGCATAATCTGTCTCCACCAATATGTATCTGGCTCCTGTCCTTCTTCCTTTAGGCTTAATTGGACCAACAAAATCTAGTCCCCATTTCTGAAAAGGCTCCAAAGGCAAAACTGGATGATCTTGCATTCTATCTGACTGTGTAGGTTGACCCATTCTCTGACATTGAATGCATGATTGTGCATACTTATATGCATCCCTGAGCAAAAATGGCCACCATAATCCTGCTTGCATGACCTTTCTGCCTGTAATTTCACCCGAGAAATGACCTCCTGCTGCACCCAAATGTGCTTCTTGTAAGACTAACTGTTGCTCCTCATCTGGAACACACCGCCTTATAATCTGATCTGCTCCTCTTCTGTACAGTGATCCAGCAATAATTAAGAATGGTCTGCTTCTCAAAGCAAACTTTTTCTTCTGGTCTGTTGACATCACTGATGGCAAAATTCCATCTGTCAAAAATTGCACCATTTGGTCATACCAGTTGTCATAAACTTCTCCAACAACCTGAAATAACTCTGCATCTGGCAAATCATCTGACACTCCTGGTGATTCCTCCCAGTGTTCTAACCGACTCAAATAATCCGCTACTGCATGCTGATTTCCTGGAGTATGAATTATAATGTAGTCAAACTCCTGAAGCAACAACATCCATCTGGCCAATCTGCCTTCCAGCTTTGGCTTCTTCTCCAAAAAGACTAAGGCTTGGTGATCCACATGAAAAATCACTTTATTGCCCAGCAAATAATGCCTTAGCTTATCCAAAGCAAATATCATTCCCAATGCCTCTCGCTCTGTCACTGTGTAGTTCTTTTCTGCTGGCTTCAACATCCAACTTGCATAGTACACTGGTCGGTACCATCCCTTAACTTTTTCCTGCATTAAAACAGCTCCTACTGCACTATCAGAAGCATCCACAAAAACATGGAATGACAATTCCCAATCCGGCGGTTGCAATATTGGTGCTACCACCAGCATTTTCTTCAGCAACTGAAATGACTTCTGCTGTGCTGCTCCCCACGTGAATTCCACATCCTTTTTTGTCAAATGTGTCAAAGGCGCTGTCACATCCGCCAAATATCTCAAGTATCGGCTGTGCCATTTAACCTGGCCAACAACTCTCAAGACTCCTTTCACGTCAGTCGGAGCTGCAGCCTTCTGAATGGCACTGACTTTATCCCTGTCAATCGACATGCCTTCCTTTGAAATAATATGTCCCAATAGTTTGCCTCTTTGAACTGCAATTGCACATTTGTATGGATTAAGTGCCATCCTGAACATTCTGCATCTCTCTAAACATTTCCTCAAATATTCCAGGTGCTTATCCTTCTGACCAAACACCGAGAAGTCATCCATGAAAATCCGCATGAATGTCATCAAATGAGGCTCAAAAGTTTTGTTTGCTGCTTTGGAAAATGATGGTGGACCATTTCTTAGTCCAAAGCTCATCACTGTGTAAGCATAAGCTCCCCATTCTGTAATGAATGCTGTCTTCATTATGTCCTTCAGTGCGACACTTATCTGATTATAGCCGGAAAAACCATCCAAGAAACTGTACATCTCATGCCCAGCTACATCATCCAATACTGAATCCATGAAAGGTAATGGAAAAGGATCTGCAATTGTCGCTGCATTCAGCTTCCTGTAGTCGACACATACCCGGATCTTACCTGACTTCTTAGGTACGACTACTATTGGTGACAACCATTCTGCCTGATCAACTGGTATAATGAATCCTACTGCCAACAATTTATCCAATTCAGCCTTGACTTGCTGTGCATAATTTGGATTCATTCTGTATCTCTGCTGAATTACTGGTTTTGCATCTTCTTTCAAATTGATCTGATGTTTGTACACATTTGGATCCATTCCCTTCAAATCTGAATAGTCCCATGCAAAACAATCTATGAATTCAATGAGTAATGCCTTCAGTTCCTCCTTGAACTTGTCATCTAAATTGACACTCACTCTGACCATCCTAGGCCGCTCCTTGTTGGAATTAGGGTTGCAGGAATGCACACACAACTTCAAGAAGATGAGGAAGCTTGAGCACAACACAGTAGTGTATTATGAGTGCCAAAAATGAAAGATAACAAGCCCTAGAAGATAATGGGCGTATATACAATGCACGGGGGAAAAAACCTCCTAGTGAGGGAAAAAGTGCCCCGGCGGTCCTAAGTGTGTTCACACACATCACTACTATAATATGGTAACAAATCCCCCCTGGAGTGATGCGGTGAACAAGAGCTAGCACTCATGTATAGGGAAGTGTCTAGCTATGTGGACGAATCCACAAAAGGGAGTAAGCCCAAAGCTTTGCGAAAAGCTTCGAACTTCTCACGAGGCAGAGCCTTTGTGAAAAGGTCTGCAAGGTTATCCTGTGTTGGCACATAAGCCAAACTGATCTCTCCTACAGAGAGTCTCTCCCTGACATAATGGTAGTGCACCTCAATGTGCTTCGTACGAGCATGGAACACTGGGTTCCGCGCAACTGCCAATGCGCTCTGACTGTCAGTGAAGATGGTGGTGGCAGATGGCTGCCCAACACCCAAATCAGCCATAAGGCGTCTGAGCCACACACACTCAACCGTAGCTGTGAAAGCTGCCCTGTACTCAGCTTCACAACTAGAAGTGGCCACAGTAGGCTGCTTCTTGCTCAACCATGATATGCATGAGCTTCCAAGCATGAAGCAAAAACCACTCGTGGACACGCGTGTGTCATAACAACCAGCCCAGTCAGAATCTGAAAAAGCATGTAAATCTGGCGGCAATGATCCCCCCTTGGGATAAAACAACCCAAGATGCCGAGTACCACTCAAATAGCGAAAGATACGCTTCACTGCCTGCCAATGCTTAATGCCTGGGCTATGCATAAATCTGCTCACCTGTGAGACTGCAAACTGAATGTCTGGCCTCGTAATGCATACATAAATGAGGCAACCAACAGCTGTCTGATAGAGTGTGACATCAAAGTGATCTCCAGCATCATGAAGACTCAACTTCAAACCTGTCTCCATTGGAGTAGCAATAGGCTTGCAGTCTTCAAGGCCAAATCTCCGCAACAATGTTTCAATATACTTTGTCTGACACAAAGCAATACCTCCATCACACTGCTTAAATTGTATCCCCAAATAATGATGCAAATGCCCCAAATCTGACATCTCAAAAGAGGCATTCAAATCAGCCTTAAAATCAGCAATATGACTCTCATTTGGTCCTGTGAGCAGCATGTCATCGACATAGAGAGCAATGATTAGATGTACACCATCCACACGTTTAACATACAAAGTGCTTTCTGTTGGACTATTCTGAAACCCATGTGCAGTCAAATATGCATGTATTTTTTCAAACCAAGCTCGTGGAGCTTGCTTTAAACCATATAAAGCCTTTTTTAACCTGCACACTTTGTTTTCCTGCCCTCTTTGAACAAAACCACGAGGTTGCGGTACATACACCTCCTCATGCAAATCTCCATTTAAGAACGCAGTCTTTATGTCCAGCTGATGTACATTCCAACCATTATGAGCTGCTAATGCACAGATGCTACGAACAGTGGTCATACGACATGTGGGAGCAAAAGTCTCATCAAAATCAATGCCCTTCTCTTGAGCATAACCTTTTGCAACAAGCCTAGCCTTATGGCGATCCACTGTGCCATCAGGCTTACGCTTCAATTTGTATACCCACTTAGTGCCAATGGCCTTCTTGCCAGGGGGCAAGTGACATAAAGACCATGTACCATTCTTCATAATAGCATCGTATTCTGCTTGCATAGCAGCCATCCAATTTTCTGAACTTTGTGCCTCATCAAATGAAACAGGCTCACTTTCATCGCACATACTAGAAACAGCCAATGCATAACAATCTGACGCATAAGAGGCACCATGAGAGCCAGAACGAGTGCGACTAGACAAAGGGGCATCCAACTTGCTGTCACGCAAAGTCTGCACCAGCCATCTAGGCATATTCCTAGAGCCCTCAATCTCTTGTCTCTCATCCTCAAGTGCATCATGCACATCTGCATCAGATATAGGCTGATCTGTGCCATCATTTAAAACCTGCATAGGCTGAAAAACTGCCTCATGAGGTATTGCACTTGACTGTGCACCACTGAAAAGAGGCAACAATGTATCATAGACATCACGTGAGCTGATATCTGTCTCCTTAGTACATGAAACCAAGGGCTGAACTGCATCTTCCACAAATACAACATCACGGCTAACCAAAATGCGCTTTGTCTGTGGATGATACAAACGATAGCCTTTGCTCTCAGCACTATATCCAACAAAAATACATTTGACAGCTTTGTCATCCAATTTTCTGCGATGTTGCACAGGCACTAATGCATATGCCAGGCAACCAAAAACACGTAAATGGCCAACAGATGGCTTGCGGCCATGCCAAGCCTCATATGGAGTGACAACCTGTAATGCTTTGGTGGGACACCTGTTTAGTACATAAGTGGCACACATGACAGCCTCAAGCCAAAAACCATGTGGTAGACTTTGACTCTTAACCATACATCTTGCCATTTCCATGAGAGACCTGTTTTTTCTCTCAGCCACACCATTTTGCTGTGGTGTATACGGCACTGTACATTGGTGTTTTATCCCACGCTCAGCCAGAAATGCATTAAATTCTGAAGACATATACTCCCCCCCTCGATCTGAACGGAGGGTGCCCATCTTACTTTCTGACACATTTTCAGCCATAACCAAAAACTGTTTGAAGCACAAAAACACTTCGGACTTTGCCTTCAAAGGATATACCCATGCATGCCTGGTAAAATCATCAATGAAAGTCACGAAGTAAAGGTAGTTTCCAAATGATGGAGTTTGCATGGGACCACAAACATCACTGTGAACAAGCTGCAATCTGCGTTCAGCTCTCACTGATCCATCTTTGGGAAAGGAAGCACGCTGCATTTTACCCAATATGCAGCCCTCACAAACATGCTTGACAGGTGCCTCAAGCTTAGGCAAAGAAGACACCATTTCAGATTTCTGCAGGCGCAGCAAACTTGCAAAATTCAGATGACCAAAACGTGCATGCCACAGTTTTGCATTTGAAATAGCCTGCGTATCCATAATAGCACATGCTGAATCCTCTACACATTTGCCATCCATATTGAGCTTATACAGCCCTCGACATAGTGAACCAGATGCTACAATGATGTCACCACAAGAGAGATCATGAACAGTACATCTGTCATCCACAAATTTTACAACCAAACCTGTTTTGGCAAATGCGGAGACTGACAGCAGATTCTTTTTGATCCCTGGCACATACAATGCATCAAAAAGTGTAAAGGTGTTGCCATTTGCAACATTCAGCACAATCTGTCCAACTCCTTCAACGGGATAAGAGGAGTTATTGGCACAAGTGACAGTATTCCCTGTGGGAGCAGACTCAAGGAAAGTGAATAAACTGCGCTGCGAGGTGATATGCTTAGTGGCACCACTGTCAAAGTACCATACATCTGAATCTACTGCAGACATACATGTGTCATGCAAAGATGGGTCATAACTGCACTGCGCATTGAATGCCCATTCTGTATCTAGCACAACATTAGCAGATTCATTGTTAGAAGGAGAGGCATCTGCAACAGCCATACCAGCCTCTTTCTTCTTAGCCTCTTTCGCAGCCAGCTTAGGACACGCTTTGATGACATGATCATTTCCCTTACAGTACTTGCAAAATGTCTTCTGTTTGTCACCCTTCTTCTCATCTTTGTCTTCCTTCTTTGGTTGCGCAGCATTTGCAGATTTCTGCTTACTAGAAGAAAAGCCAGCTTTACCTTTCCCGCTTCTCTGACTAGCAACGAAAGCTTGATCTGCGACACGCATAATATTCCTGTTTTGCCTTGACTGGTCTTCTTGCAGCAAAACAGAAACTAACTCCTCAAATGATAAGGCATTGGGATTGCCTTTCATCATCAAGCGAAGAGTGGAAGCAAAACCCTGATAAGAATCTGGTAGACCATTCAAAACAGTCTGCACAAGTGAACTGTCTGACAGGATTTCATCTGCAGAAATGAGCTGCTCTTTGAAATCCTTGATCTTTGTCAAAAAGCTATCCATAGAATCACCTTCGTTCATATGCTCACTCTCCAACTGTTTTCGGAGGTAAGCAACACGAGCCTCATTTCTTGCCTGATACAATGTGGCAAGTACATCCCAAGCATCCTTAGAAGTCCTGCAAGAGCGAATATGTGGGATAATGGTACGTTTGACAGACAGCGCAATCAAGGCATGAGCCTGCGCATCTCTACCATCCCAACGAATCTGCTCTGCTGAAAGTGGTGGTTCTCGAACAGCTGCTACAGCACTTGTGCCTGCACCATCATCAACAGTACCTGTTTCTGATGTGTTTGCAGCATTCCCAGCCACAATAGGACGTGCATCAATACCCTGCACAATGTTCCATAACCCCTTTGCTACCAATACATGTCGCATCATATATGCCCACAATGGATAGTTGGTGCCATCCAACTTATCCTCAGCAGCCAGCATGCGGAATACATCATTGTTGTCAGCCATGGCCAATGACTGTACTACTAGATGTAAATGCTGTCTGTAAGAGGTAAACCTGTATAAAATCTACCTGTGCTTTGTAGCACAGCTCAAAACAGACGAATGGGCACCTGTCCTGTAGATTTTAATCTTGACAGAAAATCTGCACAGTAGGACGATTTTGCCTTCGCAGTACTTGGAATGCAAAAACGGAGGGCGAAATGACCTCAGATCAAAATTCTGAAACGACCTGCAGACGCTCGTGAAACCTCGTCGCAATCGGAGGAGATGAAGCGGCAGGTGCCGGTGATGCTGCCCGGGAGGAAGAAGCCTGCTCTGATACCAATTGTTGGAATTAGGGTTGCAGGAATGCACACACAACTTCAAGAAGATGAGGAAGCTTGAGCACAACACAGTAGTGTATTATGAGTGCCAAAAATGAAAGATAACAAGCCCTAGAAGATAATGGGCGTATATACAATGCACGGGGGAAAAAACCTCCTAGTGAGGGAAAAAGTGCCCCGGCGGTCCTAAGTGTGTTCACACACATCACTACTATAATATGGTAACACTCCTTTGTGCCTAGATTCAATTCTTGCAGGTCATCCTCCTGGACCCTTGATATGCTGCTTTCTAACTTATCATACAAAGATTCAGCTCTATCTATTGCCTCTTGTGGTGTCAAATCTTCTTCTTGAACATCCTCCTCTGATTTTTTAAACACTTCTGAACTTTGCTGTCCGGTATCCAAATGAGCCTTCTGCTTTGCATTCCGATCAACATATCTGCTGACAATATCTACCACATCAACCTCAAAAATTGGAATGACTGTTGGATTGGCATCAAAGAATTCAGTCTCCTCTTCATCTTCCACCTCTGATGCCAAATTGAGAGTCTGAACCAACATTGGTCTTATGGAGTTTGGAACTGTCACTTTAGAAATCATTGGCACTTTTGCCACTTTTCCTCCCTTCTTGATCACAATCTCATTCTTCTCCCAATCTTGTTTCAGCCTAGCTGTCTTGAACCAAGGTCTGCCTAATAGCATGACATAAGAACTGTCTTCTTCCTTCATTCTGATGACAACAAAATTTACTTGAAAACTCAAGTCTTGCACTCTAATTACTTGCTTCCTCAACATTCCGATTGGCTGCACACGTCTCTGATCTGCCATCCTAACCTGAAACGGTGCTGGTTCCAACTTAACATGTTTCATTTTGAGGAATTCTGACTCTGCCAATATATTGACTCCTGAACCGCCATCAAGCAGTACATCCTGATATACCTGTTCATTCCAATGAACTTTGACAGTCGGAATTGTGAAGTCAACATCTTCCGGATCCACTTGATATGCATCCACACTATCCTCCAATGTCTTTATGCCTTGCTTGCTTGACAAACCCTTTGTTGCTGAGTAAAATTTGTCTCTGAAAATCGGAACCAAAGAAAGTAGCTGATCCAGTGTGAAATGCATTGGTGTCATCATAAGACGCTCAAACAAATCCTCTGACTTGCCATTCCCAAGAACTTTATCAGAGTCTTCCTCTTCTGCTTCCTTATGGGTAAGCTTCTTCTGCTCTTTCAAAACTGCTTTGCTTACTTCATTCCGCACATCCTTCTGCTCTTCCCAATCTATGGGAGCTTTCAATCGTGCTTTTGATCTGGTGACAGCCATTGCATCTACCTTTAATTTGTTGCAATCCGAACAATCGCATTCCGGCATGCATTCCAGTACTTCCACTCCTTTTAATGTTTCTTCAGCCATCACAATGTTCACTACATTTGTTGTTGGCACATTCTCAGTGCTTGGCTGAGTTGTCACTGGTGCTGTCAACTGAGGTAACTGTTGTGCTGCATTTTGCTGCATCCACGGTGGTGAATTCCAACTCTGCTGATTCCAGCTTTGTGTAGGTTGCTGCCAATTCGGCTGTTGTTGCTGCCATCCCTGTTGATTATTTTGCCAACCTTGTTGCCAATTTGGTTGTGACTGTGTCTGCTGCCAATTTGGTCCCCAAGGTGGTGTACCACCCTGCCATCAAGGACGAAAATTTGGATTAAACCGAGGACGAAACTGCCTTCCCTGAGGTCGCCAATTATTCATGGGATTTGACCAACCTACATTTTGCTGAGGACTTTGCTGCTCAGGAACAACTCCACTAGCTTCTGCCATGACTTGTTGGACTCTTGGTGGAACCGGTCCCCTGTAATTCGGGTTATACCAGCAATCCTTTGTCTTGTGGAATTTCTCACAAATTTCACACTGATCTTTCTTCTTGTTGACTTCCTTTGTGACTCCTAATTCCTTCAATTTCTTAGCCAACAACTTCTCCATTTTGGTTTCAGCCTCCTTTTCATCCGATTTGGATTTCTTTTCTTCCTCCTTCCGCTTCTTCTTGCGGTACTTTTTCTTTGACTCACTATCTGATTCTTGATCACTGTCATTTTCAGAGTTTTCCTCATCCTCAGATTCATCTGTTTCTGACTCCTCTGAATCATCACCAGAGTCATCATCACTGTCATCACTTTTTGACCTCTTGCTTCTCCTAGACTTCTTCTTTGTATCTCTCCTAGAAGACTTTCTCAAAGAAGCCACTCCAAACCTTTTCTCAGCCCTTGTAGCTGTTGCAATTAAGTCATCCATTCCTCCTGCAATATCTACTCCTGCAACTGCATGTCGCAATTCTTTCCTCAATCCATTCATGAAATATCCAGCCAGCATTTCATCTGTCGGTCTTTCTTGAGCAGTTAACCGATTCAGATACCTGTTGAATTTTTGGGCATAATCCTCGACAAACATCTTCTTTTGCTGAATTTCTTTCAGCTTTGTGAGTACCTCAAAAGGAGTCTTCTCCTTCCGGAATCTATTCAGAAATGCCACTTTCAATGCATTGTAGTCAGCAAAATGTGCTGCTCCATAATTATTCAAACACTGCATAGCCTTGCCTTCCAAGGTGGCTTCAAATTGCATTCTCTTGGTCTGGGCATCGTACACTCCGTCAAATTGACTGGCCTGCCATTTCCTCTCAAATTGAGCTATATGGCAATCAGGGTCTTCTTTAGACGTTCCTGAAAAGGTCTTGAATCTGACTCGGAGGTCTTGCCTTGCCTGAGCTGCCACCATTCTCGGAGACGCTGGACTTGCTGGTGTTGAAACTGAAGATGACAAATTTGATGACACTTGTGGTGTCACCGAAGATGGTGTTGAGAATGCCAATGGAATGCGCACCCGCAACTGTCTTGGTGCTCCTAAAGGATCAAATTGCAGTCTTCTTCTTGACCGCAAAGCTCCATGGATAAATGCTCCTCCAATAAACTGCCTAATTCGACGATCTTCTCCGTCTGAACCATCATATTCTTCCACATCTTCCAAGTCTTCTACATATGCATTCTGGTCTGCCCCTTCTGTGTCATCACTTGCTGCACCTTGAGCCCAAACATTCCAATATTCCTCTCCATATCTTGATGAATTTGACCTCAAATTGTAAATGCGAGTGGGTTGCTGTGACCTCTCCAGGCTGACTATCTGATTTCACGCTGAATTCTGTTGGAGATACGAAACGTCACCCATGCACAGAAGATGATGAATTCGACCATGGTATCACACCACTATCACCGTGATCGCCAGTGTTTACTCGCGTGCCAAAGAGAAGAGAATCATCACTAACATTCTTCATGAACAAAGACAATGAATGTGACAAAACATGAATTGCAAAGACACCGAAAATTCTGCTTCTTCATCAATCCAAAACAAGGCTACATCATCATGAAGGAAAAACAAAACAGAAACTGAAACTTCATCTACTACAAACTGCCAAAAAACATGACAAAATACTGAATCTTGCGCTTCCTACAGAACACGCTGCATGATAACTAATCCGCCAAATACATAGATCGCCAAAAGGCTAAAAGGCCACAACTCTTCGGATCTCAATCCGGCTTTCACACTTGTCGTCCATTGTGCCTTCCAAAATGCCTTCTTTGCCTTGCCCCTAACAATCTCTTATTTCTTGATCATTGATCACATCTTCATTGGCATGTTCGACATCATCTTCATTGCGGCTTGTTACATCCTCCATATGCTCCATATCAGTGAATGTATTATACATCACTTTGGAACGTGGTGCAATAGGGATGATGTACCACCATTTAATGTCATGCACCATTGGTAAATAGATAACCTACTCAAATACACATACTGTAATAATTAATTAGCATATCAAAAGTCAAGGGGTACGCGAGCTTAGATATATATGTACATGAAACACATTAGTAAAAAAATGCATACCTGCTCACATTGTTGTGGCAATACGAGCCTATCTTTCTTTGTTTGCCAAAACTTTGTAGAGTCAATAGTTACATAGCCACTTGCATGGCATTTTATCGTTGCATTAGGCCCTTTTTCCACCACGTTCATTTGCCATTTGACATCCAAAATATACACAAAAAAGCGATGAAAGTCAAGCCTAAATATATCTTGGATTGTGCCACAATAATCATCCATTTTTCCATTAGCTCCCTCAAAGCTACTAATGACACCGCAATCTTGTGTATTCCTCTTTTCATCAATTCTTTTTGTTTGAAAATGCTTACCTTAACACCATATAGCATTGAACATAGTGCACTGGACCAAAAGAGAAGCAATATTTGTGTAAGCAATGTGAATAAATATTAAAAGCAAATCACTTACAACTAATGCAAAACATTAGTTCTATGTACCTTTAACATGCATCCTCGTGCATACTCCCATTCTTCCGTCGTGATATGCAGCCCCTCGTCGCTCTCTACTCTCTCCATTTCCTCATGCAACCAATCAACATGGATATCATTCGAAAGTGTTGCTAGATGCTTAGGGTACGCCTTACGAGAGCCATGTTGCCTCCGAAAGAGAGCTCTTTCTGCTTGCCTTTTTGTCTTTGCATCCTCATATGTTGTAACCCATATGCTCATCACATCACTATTAAGGATGCAAGTGAAATTGAGATCATCAATCAATGTTCTATCAATTGCTTTACTCTGTCCTTTTCCTTGAGGCACAATAGAGGTCATCCTCAAGTCCTCTTCATTGCTCCATAGTCGTGGCAAAGAGCTGTCCACCTGACCAAGAAATTCTGAAATATATACAAGAGACTCTTGTATCAACCAACCCTCGGCCATGCTTCCTTCAGGCCTTGCACTTTGCCTCACAAAGTCTTTTAAGGTCTTCATGAAGTGCTCTAGGAAGAACATCCAACGTGCATGCACAGTGCCACATAAAGCGATTTTGTCTACTGAAGAACATCCAACGTGCATGCACAATGAGATGTAGTTGACTTGTAAGAATGGTTCGCGAAAAAGTCTCCTCTACCAAACAAAACACCTCCACTGCCATAACACGCGCATCATCCAAGGCTGGATCAATTGCTTTGGAACTAACATATCTCAAAAATAAATAAATAGTACGTTATACCTCATGCACGTTCATTTTGCAAGGTATAATGAAGGGTGATCTGACATGGGTTTTACATACCTCACCACCTCACCCATCTTATAAATACATTTTTTCAAACTCTTATTTGCACAATGGTCGATGCTAGTAGGTAGTATGAACTGCGCACATAAGAGCACATGTATGTATGGTTTATGGCATTAAAAAATTTAATTTCAACATACAAGACTTGGAAAACACTTACTTGGAGCATCTTGTGCCAATCGTGGGACTTCAACCCATATAGTTGCGCAACACCTCTTTTCTTAGTGGTTGTAAAGGCTCCCTTCAATGATCTAATGCATCCACTGGGAGTACACAAAGTGGTGATGGCATGCTTTACCTGCTTCTCCTCTTTCTTTGATATAATCCATGGTGCAGGCGGAAGATGAACGTGCCCACCCTCCTCTCGTGGCCAAGAAGATGCATACGTCTTACGACCCGCAAGTCCTCACGTACGCTAACATTGTCTCGTTTACCAATAACATGTTCCCAAATACCAGATCCCACATTCTTGAAGATGTGCATGGGATCAAGAAGATGGTTGATCTTAAGATGGGTCCAATATGGTAGCCAAAAAAAAATGGAGTACCTACACAAGGGATTTCTCTATGTGACCTTTAATCCAATTAGAGACTACACAAAACAAGATTCTCAAGTTTCTGGGCTCTGTTTTAAAGCTGGGCCACTCATCTTAAATATGCTTCCAAGTCTCAAGTTCCTGGGCTCTGTTTTAAAACTGGGCCACTCATCTTCAATATGCTTCCAAGCAGGAGTGTCTGCGGGAATTCTCCACATGCCATCATCCGATCGATGTGAGGAATGCCATGACATAAGCTCTGCTATGTCATGGCAGAGCTTATGTCATGACATCTTGTGCCAATCGTGGGACTTCAACCCATATAGTTGCGCAACACCTCTTTTCTTAGTGGTTGTAAAGGCTCCCTTCAATGATCTAATGCATCCACTGGGAGTACACAAAGTGGTGATGGCATGCTTTACCTGCTTCTCCTCTTTCTTTGATATAATCCATGGTGCAGGCGGAAGATGAACGTGCCCACCCTCCTCTCGTGGCCAAGAAGATGCATACGTCTTACGACCCGCAAGTCCTCACGTACGCTAACATTGTCTCGTTTACCAATAACATGTTCCCAAATACCAGATCCCACATTCTTGAAGATGTGCATGGGATCAAGAAGATGGTTGATCTTAAGATGGGTCCAATATGGTAGCCAAAAAAAAATGGAGTACCTACACAAGGGATTTCTCTATGTGACCTTTAATCCAATTAGAGACTACACAAAACAAGATTCTCAAGTTTCTGGGCTCTGTTTTAAAGCTGGGCCACTCATCTTAAATATGCTTCCAAGTCTCAAGTTCCTGGGCTCTGTTTTAAAACTGGGCCACTCATCTTCAATATGCTTCCAAGCAGGAGTGTCTGCGGGAATTCTCCACATGCCATCATCCGATCGATGTGAGGAATGCCATGACATAAGCTCTGCTATGGATTTGCACTTGAACATGTGTTTGATGCGAGGAGTTATAGGAAAGTGTCGCAAGACTTTACGAGGTACATCAAAACTCTTCACATCTGTTCTATACCTTGCTTCATCACAAGTGGGACAATGTCGAGCCTCCTTATACATCCTACGAAAGAGAATGCAATCATTGACGCATGCATGTATGTGATCATAATCTAATCATCCAAGAGATGTCACATAGCGCCTCGCTATGTCTCTTGAGGTGGGTAGTCTATTCCCCTTTGGAAGCATGTTTGATAATAGCCTGCATCCAATATCATCAATTATTTCTAAATCCTAAACCTTAAACCACTAATTCAAATTTGCAAGTTAGAATGCTTACTTCAATAATGTGTCAAGACTTGCATTTCTCCATCCATAAACTATTTGTATATTGAGTAGTTCAAGTGAAGCACGTAAAATAGAGAATGTGCACCCTTCAAAAACCGATGTCGATGAAGCCTTGTAAAGATGCTCTTGTTCCATATCATCGTCGTCCATACCTTTGGGATCATCCTTAAAAAGATTCCGCACCATATCATCAAATACTTCCTCTTCCACAACTTCGTGGGGTGCAGGGCTATTGTCATCCCTTTCCCACTCATCTTTGACAATAGATCTCGAAGCTCCAGCATCATCTCATCAACGCTTTGCGTCCTCTCGCCACGCGTAGGGCACCATGTTAGGGTGTGGTACTGCATCCTACTGCAATTAGAGTTTATATATTACAACTCCATTAATTTAATTTAGATACCATGAGTCATTTGAATACCATCAATTTACATCTACTCACCTCTAAACCTGTTTGATTCCATTCTCCATACATGGAGATGTGATTCAAGGTAATTCGACGTGCTCGTACAATGCATCCTTGACATCGATTACACATACATTTGATCCGTTGTCCCAACCACACATCACGATTACGATGACGCATTGTCTCATCTTCCCTAGATCTGCTTGAGGAGGTTGATGACATCCTATGTACAAACTAGAAAACACAAAATCATAATATGTTTTTAATGAAAGTATAAAAATCGCATGTATTAACGTGGCTATTTCCTAAAAATCACGTGTATTAACGTGGGTACTTCCTGAAAATCGTGTGTATAAACGTGGCTAGATCCTTAAAATCGCGTGTATAAACGTGGCTAATTCATCATACACGTGAAAATACACGCATTTCTACACGCGACGACTTGTTTAAACTAAAAATAACTCGCCTTCCCCAAATAAACATTTTGAACTAACATATCTGCTCTCTTTCGTTTTCGCCTCTTCCAACAGAAACTAAACTTAAGTGCAAGGAGGGAGCAGAGAAGGAGCACACACGGGTGAAGGAAACCGACCAAGAAAGAAGACTCACTTTTTCAGAGGTGAGTCAGTTTGTCCTTTGCCTTGTCTCCTTCCTCAGATTTGTTTGTGCTATTTTCTCTTTGCTTTTTGGGTTTGTCTCCGTCCTTTTGCTTCTCTGGTTGCGATTTTGGGTGAACGATTCTGACAGGGGCGACAGTGGGCGTTTTATAAGGACACATTGTCGGAGGTTGGTCGCTTTCAAAATTTTTTTTACGCAGGTCGCGTGTAAAAACGCGTGTATATCTGCATGTATCCTGTCTGCACAGACTGTTCACGCGGATATACACGCGTTTCTAGACGGGTGTATACACACGTTTTTGGACAGGTGTATACACGCGTTTCTAGAAGGGTGTATACACGAGACTGTGTTTCCTGTTTCTATGGTTTGCAGGCTGATAGGTGACTTGGATGATGATATTTGTGTGAGTCAAGAGACAGCCCATGATGTACATGAGGATTATTTTTGCAGATTCTTTGTGGATATTCCAGGTTCTTCATCCGATCCATTTGCGTATAGCAATTGGCTAATGGAGATGCTAAATCATTTTGGGTGCCATCCTGGTCCAGTTGAGCTTACAGAGTACATGTATGCCCATCCCCCTCCTTCCATGCCTGGTGTCTATACCCCTATCGCGAGTATCCAGGGCACTCCACTGCCGTCTATGCCTACGAGTCCGACGAGACGGCATGCAACTTCTCCTCTTCCACGCCCACTGAGGAGACATACCTCGTCCCAGACACACTCACGCACACCCTCCCAAGCACTGTCACGTCAGGGCTCATAGCCACCATCACGTACTCCCTCAGAGCCACCGTCACGTCAGGGCTCACAGCCACTATCACGTAGACAATCTCCCAGTCGTGACTCCACCCGCAGCAGTAGGAAGAGTGGGAGAGGAGGATGCGGCGGGTGCTTTCGTGGGGGAGGTAGTAGGGCATGCGGTGAGAGAGGAGATAGAGGGAGAAGAGTTAGAGGAGACAGCTCGAAAGAGGAGGAGATGCGAGAGGTGGAGGGAGTGATCTGCTATGATGTGACGGATAGGGGCGGGATAGTGATGGATGCGAGGGGGAAAGAAGTAATGGAGTACATGGGTGGGGTAGTATCAAACTTGTATAGAAATTGTTTTATTAAATTTAAAGATCAAAATAGCCGATTAGTTGGGGAGGTGATAGAGGCTGTACATAGTCGGTACCCCAATCCCCCACATGCTACATTCTTGGATGTATGGGGAAGGATGCGAATAAGGGAGATCTTAAGTAATAAAAGATCTCACCTTAAAAAACTCACGTACGATGATGGGCTAAATGTAGCTGCAGGTGGCTATCCTGCCGAGAAACCTGCCACACTGCGCACAAATGCGAGTGGAAGGAGGCAAAGAAACGAGCAAAGGGTGGCGTGAAGAGCAAGCACCATGTGGAGGCACGACGGATCCAGATGGAGACCATTGGATCTTCGCATTTTGGATTTGGCGGCGTCGAGTCATGGGAGGCAGAGTTCGTAAGTATCTTGCCACTTTATTTGATTGTTTACTTAATTCATTGATTCTATGATTGTTTTAATCTTACAAATTGTGTTGATTATGATACAGCAAGACGGGTTACGGGGAGGAAGCCCACAACCCATGATACTACGTATGCTCGTCAGCATAGCGGACGTGACACGTGGGCCATCTTCAGAGCCGAGGGACGTATTACGGACGCGCAGTTTGAGATGGCCATGAGACCATACGGTCGACAGGTACTTGAAAACTCTAAACGAATGATTTTGGTTTATTCAATTACATATATATATACTTATATACTATATATTACTTGAACAGGCACAAGCTGCTGTGCTGATCCACCTGCCGCCACTGCAAAGGGTGGACGTGAGCACTACTCATCGGACATTCCGACCGATGTGAGCTCATCTGAGCATGGAGGGAGCATCGAGTCATCATCTGGATCTGAGTAGTACTCAGACTTATAGTATCACATTCCATATTGAGGATGTGGTTGTATATATTTTTTTGTAAACTGAAGCCATGGGCTACTTCGACATATGGACTCCCTTGTATATGTGTGTGAAATTTTGATAGTAATATTGAATCGTGAATCGATAGTATTGCATTCATGTCTGTCTTGAATCGTGTATTGACAATGTATGCATTCATGTCGTTCTTGTCTTAATCTTCCTTGTAGATATGTTCTTCGTGGATAGTCCAATGCACAAAAAAAAAATCCAGAGAGTGTTATTGGGTGCTGGAATGCTGGAACAGCATTCAGGTACCAAATAGCACTCTCTGGATTTTTTTTTGCTCTGTGTTCGCGTGTATAAACGCATCAGAACTGCAAAAAGTCACGTGTATATACGCGAATAATCTGTAAAACACGCGTGTATAAACGTGTCAAATCTGAGAAATACGCATGTATAAGCGCATCTAAAGTCACAAAACGCGTGTATAGACGCTTGTATCAGCACGTCTAAATGCAAATGAACTAATAAAACGCGTGTATATGCCCATGTATCAGTGCATCTGAACAGTCCTATACACGCGCTTTTACACGCATGTCTCTGGCCGCGATGATACACGCGTTGATACACGGGGCCGCTACTTTTTTTCACAAGTTATTTTTAGCATAGGAGCGCGAGTATGAGCCCGATCCCTTGTAGTGATTGAGAAAATATTCGTATGCCCCAGTAGCTCTCCTTGGGAGGCACCTGTTCTTTTCCAAAAAAAGAAGGACGAAACTCTCCGCCTCTACATAGATTATCGAGGACTAAATCAAGTCACTGTCAAGAATAAATATCCTATCCCTCGCATCGACAAACTTCTTGACAGGCTTCATGGGGCCAAAGTCTTCTCAAAAATAAATTTGAGGTTTGGTTACTATCAGATCAAAGTCAAGGAAGCAAATATACCCAAGATAGCCTTCAATACCTGTTATGGCCACTATGAGTTTACTCTAATGTCATTCAGGTTAACTAATGCTCCTATACTAATGCAAGATATATTCCATCCTTACTTGTATGAGTTTGTGCTTGTTTTCTTTGATGACATCTTAATCTACTCCAAATCAATGGAAGAGCATGAGGAGCATGTGCATAGAGTTCTACAATTGTTGCACAGACACAAACTCTATGCCAAGAAGAGCAAATGTACCTTCTTTACTCATCAAATTGAGTATCTTGGGTTCATCATCTCTAAAGATGGCATTTCAGTAGACCTCGCCAAGGTCAAAGATATTCTGGAGTGGCCATCCCCTAAATCAGTTCGTGAAGCTCGTGGGTTTTTGGGAATCACGGGATGGTATAGGATTTTTATCAAAGATTATGCCTTGGTAGCTGCACCTTTGACAGATCTTCTTAAGAAGGATTGCAAAATAGTGTGGCTGCCAATCCATCAAAACTATTTTGATCAGCTCAAGGTCATTATTACTTCTGTCCCAGTCCTGAAACTTCCTGATTTCACCAAGGAATTTGAAGTGGTTACTGATGCTAGTAGTCTAGCACTTGGTGGTGTCTTAGGCCAAGAAGGAAGACCAGTCGCTTATACTTCTCGCAAGCTGAAGCAATATGAAGCAAATTATGCCACCCATGATTTGGAGCTCTTAGTAGTTGTTCATTGCCATAAATTATGGAGACATTATCTCTTGGGGGAGGCAAATTCCAGCTTGTAACTAACCACAAAAGTCTAAAGTGGATCTTCACCCAGCCTAACCTCAACATGCAGCAAAGGAGATGGATTGAAATTCTACAAGAATATGACTTCGACATCAAATTCCGCCCTTGGAAAGATAATGTGGTAGCAGATGCACTTAGCCGCAAATCTTTCTTGAGTGCAATTTTAATGCCAAATAATCCCATACTGGTCAAGGTGGAAGAAGTCTCATCTCATGATCCAGATTATCAGAGGATGATGAAGTTAGTAGAAGAAGGGGGAAATTCAGAGAAAGAGAAGAATCTAATCAAGGGATACTCCACTCATGAAAGAAAACTCTACTTCAATCACAGGCTATGTATCCCTAAGGATCCTGCTTTAAAGAAACTAATCCTCCATGAAGCTCATGATAGTCCTACTGCAGGACACCCAGGCTATGCAAAAACATTAAATGCCGTAAGAAGGAGCTTTCAAGTAGGCTTGAAAATTGATTTCCTTCGGTACTTGAAGCAATGTCTCTCATGCCAAAGGATCAAAGCTAAAAGGGTCAAGATGCCTGGGAAACTTCAACCCTTGGATATTTCCCAAATGAAGTGGGAGTGCATTAGTATAGATTTTGTTACAAGTATCCCCATTGTTCAAGGAGGATATGACTCCATTCTAGTAGTAGTGGACTTACTTACCAAAGCATCTCACCTTATACCAGCAAAGAAGACCTTCAAAGCTTCTGATGTTGCTCGAATATTCGTCAAGCAAGTCATCAAACTTCATGGTCTCCCAAAAGGGATAGTAAGTGACTGGGATTTTGACTTCACTTCAAAGTTCTAGCAGTGCTTATTTCAAGGCCTGGGAACTCAACTTTGCTTTAGCACAGCTTATCATCCAGAGACCGATGGCCAGACTGAGAGAGTCAATCAAGTAATTGAAGACATTCTCAGAGCATATTGTGGACGGGAGCCAAGAAGGTGGATTCAATACCTTCCTCTGGTAGAATTTGCCTACAATGCATCTTATCATCAAAGCATAGGAATGTCACCATTCAAAGCACTCTATGGGCAAGAATGCTTGTCTCCTCTAAATTTCTCCGATCCAACCATAAGAGTTAAGGCATCCAGGAAAATGCTCGAAGAGATGGAAGAACAAACCAAGGTAATCCAAAAGGATATTGGTGCTTCTTCATACTCACCTTCTATGTAGTCCCAGTAACCCTTTTCCATTAGGAAATTTGTTAACCTGAACCTCCAAGCATGGAAGTTGTTATTATCAAGCTTCTCAACAACAATCTGGTTTATGCCATCATTTGACATCTTGCCAGAGACACAAATTTACCAGAAACAGCACTCTGGTTTGTCTTGCACAAACTACTGTATTTTCTGTAGTGGTACTCTACTACACTCAAATGTCACAACTAGTGACTTCAATGTGCATACATACACCCAATGGCAACTGTTGACCTCCTTGCAGCACACACAATGTCTGCACAACCAATTTGTCTTCCTGCAGTTCTTAAAATAGAGTTCTGCATCGATGACTTACCCGCAGTGCTCAAAATAGCCTGCTTTATGAAAAACGGAGGTCCTAACGCACCCGAAACGCATTTTTGGCCCAAAAATGTTTTGTCCAATAGGACATTATAATTGCCCTATAGCTTTACTCCCACGAAGAAAGCTCCTCAATAAGAGATCGTTTGTCGATACCTCCCGTAGAGCTCGTGACAAGGGGTGTAGTCGTCGCCAACACAAATAAGGAGGAGTAGATAAAGCTCTTACCCTCGTACTGCTTCTTGTGCTTCTCTTGCTTGCAGCTCAGGCCTTAGCATGAACCAGGCTCTCATACCATGAAAAGATGTAGTGGAGAAGAGAGCTTGAGCTCTTACAAGCACACACACACTCACAAAACCCTAAAAGAGAACACACAAGGTGAGAGACTGAAAATCTTCTTCTTCTTCACACAACACTCAACACACCATATATAAAGATAAGAGTACACACAATATGAAAAGGTACTCAACCAAATACATACTAGGGTTCTCTATAGTGTGAACCCAACTAAATGAGCTGGCGCTATAACTATGCTGTCACACAGCCTGTCATCCCACTGGCCACATATCACCCATGATCTCACCAACCATGCCAGTGGTGTAAGTGTGGGGCCTATCCCCTAAGCAGGTCATCAATGTCCACTGCCTCACTAGATGAGCTTGATATCTCAACAATGCAATCCCAAATCAGCAAATAGCTTATGTAACCAGGCTACCTCACGCTGCCACCGCAGCTCCTCTGTACTCGTCGACAAGGAAACTGTGGGCTGCTTCTTGCTACTCCATGTCACAGCAACACTCCACAAAGAAAACATAAATCCACTAGTAGATCTTCTATTTGAGATGCTACCTGCCCAATCTGCATTTGTGTACCCATATAGCTCTATTGCATAAAACAATGCATACTCAATAGTGGCCCTCAAATACCGAAGTTTGCACTGCACACTGTCAAGATGTGGTTTGTGTGGAACCTGCATAAATTGGCTCTCTAACCAACAGTGTAACTCAAATCTGGCCTGTTGATCGTTACATAGATGAAACTCTCCACAATCTTCCTGTATATAGTGGGATCCTCCAACACATAACTTGCATCCACACTAAGCTTGCCATTTTGATCTAATGGCACCGAGATTGACTTACAATCAGCCATCCCATACTTGGACAACATGTCCAATACATATTATCTCTGTAAACAGCAGCCAAATACCATTAGGTGTGTGAATTACCTCAATTCCCAAAAAGTAGCGTAGATCTCCCAAATCCTTCATCTCAAACTTCCTTTTTGAGAAGACTTTTCACATGCTCAATCTCATCCAAGTTGTCACCCCCAACAATAAGATCGCCTACATATATGGTGATGATCACAATACCCTTATCACTCTTGCACACATACAAAGAGTGATCTGCATCTACCATAAAGTCAATATTAGGTAATTTGGAAAAAATCTCATATTTTGGGAATCAATTACTCCTTATAGTTTTGGACATATCTACAACATACCAACTCTAATTTTTTCGAGATCATAGATTTAGATTCTACTCTTCAATATCTTTCCAATGATATGTCACTTGAGGGGGTTTTGACAAACTTTTGGACAAGTTTACCATGATCCCATTTTGCAAATGGCAATGGGATTTTTCCCAAATTATCTAATATGGTGTTCATATGAAAACACTTAGTAACAAGATACTCAACAATCTTGTCATGCCATGCTCATGGACCTTATTTCAGTCCATACAAAGCCTTACGAAGCTTACATACATTCTCTGGGTGACCTGTATCCTCCAAACCAGATGGCTGGTCCATATACACTTCTTCTTGCAAGTCACCATGCAAGAACACGCTTTTTATATCCATCCAATGTAAAAAACCGACCTTTAGCTGCAGCCACCGCAATCACAACTCTCATAGTAGCCATGTTTGCAACCGGGGAAAATCTGTCCTCATAATCAATCCCATGTGTCAGCGCATATCCTTTCGCTACCAATCTAGCCTTACCTGCTTATGCTACCATCACTATTATGTTTCACCTTATACACCCACTTACAACTAATAGCTTTCTTGCCTTCAGGGCAATGGCACCAAATCCCAAGTCTCATTTTCATACAATGCATCCATCTCCTCTCATCCATAGCTTTCTTCCAACACACATTTCCAATAGCCTCATCAAAACATGTGGGTTCTACAACCTACACAACTTTTGCCATATAAGCATAGTGATGTGCCACATAACCATCATACGTCAACCTCTGCACAGGGTTTTTGACTCTTTCCAGAGCTTCCTAACTTTGCATTCATGGCTTCCATGGCCTTATTCACACCAGGTGTCCTCATTGATGGAATCCCAAACTCCTCATCAAGGCTCATCTCCAAGTCACTAGACTCTCCATCAACAAGAGAATGCCCTGCAAAAATATCAGGCATACCAAGGGGCTCAACCACTTTCTTTTTGCCTTTATGTGATGTGTCGACTACATTTTTAAGACTGGTATTATGATGTGGCCCGCCACTCCATGGTCTATCAACAGAACCGCTGGATAAGAACTCTCCTGGTCCACTCAATGACTATGATGCTGAGACTAGCATTCTATGCAATGATGTTTTCACTTACATTAGTCCCAATAACATATTTTTCAACAGCATACCAACTAATCATCTCATTAAATACAACGTCCCTACTTACCATCAATTTATATGTAGTAGGATTATAGCATCTATATCCCTTTTACTCAAGGGAATACTAAATAAACACACATTTTTATGTCTTTGGATCCATCTTGGTACACAACTCATCGGCACATACACATATGCAATACATCCAAATACTTTCAAAAGTGAGACAAATCAAGTTTCCTACCAGTAAACTTCTCCTATGGCATTACATTATGTATGGCTGCAGTAGGAGTCATGTTCATGATATAAACTGTTATAGACACAGCCTCATCCCAATAGTTATGTGACATATTCTTCTCTGCCATCAATGACTGTGCTATCTCTACAATGTGCGTGTTTTTCCACTCAGTAACTCCATTTTTTGCGGACTGTATCTATGACTTGTCATGTGGTTTGAAGAACCTGGATCAACATACCATACATCATCCTTACATGCTGCTACATCATTTCCAGACACAGCATTAACCACATGTTGCATAACAAACCTCTCATTATCCTCATTATTTATGCTAGAGGATGTATAGTTGTTTTGCTGCACGTTTCCATTTCACATGTTACTCAATTTCTTATAGAAATCTATGTGTACACGTCCAGTCTTACCATAATTAAAAAAACCTCGTGTATCATTATGTTGCATTTGCTAATTCCATGACCTCTTTGACTCCCCGTGCCTCTAAAGTGGCCTCTTCCACCTGTGTGTTGTTGTTGAAATCCTGGGACTGTTATGCTAATCCCCATAATTCTGATTACCTCTTTGGCCACCACCTTGGCGATGTCCACGTCCCCACAACCTCTACTTGAACTTGTGTAGAAGGCTTGCTGCTCTGAAATGTTTTTGTTTTGTGAAGATTGTTGATCTTCACCCAAATTCTTTTCTTCAATGATCAGCACTGACACCAAATCTGTGAAGTTGGGAATGTTCTCCTGAGTCTAAGTAGATGTCTTGAATGCCTTGTATTGTGGCCTAAGACCACATAGACACACTTCTACCTTATCATTCATCAACAGAAACACCAATTGATGTAAGGGATTCCACAATGCCCTTGATCTGCAAGGCACAATCTTTCATAGATATATTTTTCTTCTCCACAGTATGAAGCTCATTCTTCAACTGAATCTTTCGTGCCTTGGTGTTAGTCTCATACAACTACAGCAAGGTATCCCATGCCTCCTTAGGTGACTTGGCATCCTGTATATGCCCAATCATAGTGTCCTTTATGTTGATAGAAAGCTAATACATGACTTTCATTGCTCCTTGATTCCAATCCTTGAATTCTTTTACATCTATAGCAGTTGGATTGATCTCTGGTATCTAGTGCCTCCTCATGTTCAATGTAGTCCCAATAGCCTTTTCCCATCAAGAAATTAGTCAATCTAAAGTTGTTGAGTGAGGAGCCATGTGAAAATCTCTGAGAGAGAGAGAGAGAGAGAGCCCACAACCCAATGTAACCTGCCCCAATAAAGTAAAACCACCTCTGAGCCACCGATGATGTAGGCCACGTGGTAGATGTATGTGTGAGCACTTTAGTCAAGGTAACAGGCACTTATAGTAGCCTTGGACACATCGAGAGAGAGAGTGTCAAGGACTATGGAGTTTAGGGACTTGAGGCACTGGTCGCGGACTGTCAAGTAAGAAAGAAACTTGATACAGGGTCCAGGTGTGCTGAGATAACTTGAGGGGAGGAGTAGACACTGGTCGCCGACTGCCAAGTAAAGGGTGGTAAACTTGGTATAGGGTCTAGGTGTACTAGGACTATGCACTTGAGGGGAGGTGTTGAAATATACAAGTGAATAGGGTGTGTGTGGGAACAAGCTCTTGGATAGAGGCTGTAAAAGAGAAGATGTAATTGTGAAAGAACCTGTGAAAAGGTGAGAAGAATCTACTGGGAGAGAATAATGGGTAGCATGAGGGAATTTAGGAGTGTGGAGTTATTCTGGGAGATATTCAGGGAAAAGAGAAGAGGTGGAGAGAATCAGGCAAGAGGTGGAGATATTCAGGGAGTGAATCATGGAGAAATCAATGGGATTTGATGCTTGATGTAAACACTATAAATTGAGGCATAGCCCTAATGAGAATTTGCTGGTTTTTGAGTATCCATGCCTACATTAATCTATCTGCTAATTATTCACTAATTACGTGTTAATCATTTGCTAATCACTTTCTTAATCATGTTGATTCTAGTGTATGATCCACCCTAGCTCATCATTTTGCTCAAATTTCAACAATATGGACGTGGTCGCGGTAGGGGCCGTCATTTCATCCCTACATGCTGGAACTGTGGTGAGCTAGGTCATCTGAGTATAGATTGTGATAAGCCTCAACGTATGGGTGGTGATATGTACCCACTACCTTCACAGCTACCTGACAGGTCGAATGATTATGGTATTGATATCAGGGATCAAGCAGGTCCGAGTGGAATCACAGCTGAAGAGAAGGGTAAAACTAAGGTGATAGATGTGGTCACCCTTGAGAAGACGAAGGAAGCAGAAGCAGATGTGATGCCTTTGGGGAAACGGATGCCACAGGAAAGGGAAAGTAAGGATGCTGCAGGGCCCAGCAAGAAGAAAGGAAAAATGAAGGAAGGAGAAGATGTGAAGGTCAAGCAGAAGAGGAGGTCTCGTAGGAAGTTTCAGGTAACTGATTTTCCACTAGGGGGTGGGCAGGATAGCTATAGCTTGCAGGAGGATATGGCTGGAAGGAAGGCTAACATTACTTTTGGGCAATTGATAGAGTTAGCTCCTAATTTGAAGCGTCAGTGGAAAAGACTTGTGAATCCGAGAGAGAAGGAGCCGGCCAAAGGGATGGTGACTGTTCTATCTGTTCAGGAGTTACCTGACATATGTCCTGTGGTGAATGTTTGGTATAAAGGGAAGAATCTAGGAGAGGCATACATAGATGGTGGAGCACATATTTGTGTGATCACATTGGCAGTTGTGGAGAGGCTTGGTCTTGATTTTACTGAAGCATCTGGATTTCGTATTCGGCTGGCTAATCATCAGAAAGTCAAATGCTTAGGTATGGTTAAGGAATTAGAATTGGAAGCTTTTGATGTGAAGGTGCTTGTGGATTGTCATGTTATGCCTGCAGGAATGGGTGCATTCCCCATTATTCTGGGAAGACCATGGCTGAGAGCGGTGAAGGCTGTTCAGGATTGGAGGAAAGGGGTCATTACTCTGTATGACAGGAGAGGAGATAAGAAGCAGTTTAATATGGATAACCAGAAGCCTGTCAATGATGAAGAAGAGAGTGAAGCTGATTCGAGTGATGACACGACCAGTAGCACCACTACTAGTGAGGGAACAGAGGATACTTCATCGAGTGAGGAGGATGCAGAGATGGATGCTGTGGTTATTGATGAGGAAGTGCTTGGTGATGAAGTTGCTGAACAAGAAGAAGCCATACATGAGGAATGCGAGGAGGTGCAAGTGAATTCTGAGCAAAGGTATGGATGTGATGTGAAAGAGTCTGTTTTTGAGTCTTTGGATAATAAACCTGTGTGGGATGAGTGGGAAATAGACAGTCTACAGGATGATGAGCCTGAGTTGGAGCTGGATGATGAGATGTGCATGAATGTTAAAAAAGCCATGATCAAAATTGAGGCTATGAAGAAAGAGAAACACCAGAAGACTTTGAATGATGCTGCTGCTATGGATGAGAGGGATGCTGTAATGGATGAATCCCTTGGTGATTTTGATGAAATTGAGGATACAGGAACTGAGGTGGATGCTTTGGCAATGGTGCCTGTTGAAGAGGAGTTTGTTTTGCCTGTGGTGGCTGGTTTTGATGGTGAGGCTTCTTATGTGGATGGACAGGAAAGTGTTATGGTACAGCAGGTTTTTCTTGATGAAGCTTTCATCAATTTTTACCCTCAGCAGGAGCTGCTGCATTGGTTCTCCGATATTGGTGCTGATCGTATCAGGGATATTGGAGTTGAGATGAGACGAGATGGTGTGTATGTCAGGAGCTTTGTCTCCAGAAGCTCTGGTGTTGTGTTGTGGAATATGGGATGGAAAATTGTGCCTGTGGAGGATGACGGTGTTTCTTGGATCACCTGGAACAGAGATGTGCTGGTTACACTGTATGATGCTCAGAGAATAGATGGAGGGAAACGTGGTCATATGCTTTCTGCTGATCATAAATGATTCAGCAGGCTAGGGGTTGGGCAAAGTATGTCAGGCTAAAATCTGAGAGGGTTTTTTGGTCAATGTACATATGGTGCGTGTGGTGTGTGAATAAATTTTGCCCTGAATGCCCTGGCAAGTGTACAAGCTGGGTGGTTTTGTTGAAAGTTGGTTTATGCACGTGTTTTTTTCGGAGCAGATGCTGGTGATCCGGGAGTTTTATGGCAACGGTGTGATGTGCCAGTGGTTGCTAAATGCAGAGCATCGAGATTAGAAATTGATGGGCTTGATGTTAATGATGTAGCTGATGAAGACTGCGAGCAGCTCTGGTTTTGGAAGGTTCGGCGTGGTGTGATTTTCTGGAAAAGAAAGGAGAAAGAGGCTCTTTTATTATTTGTGGGTGGCCATCATTATGTGGCTTGGAGACTTTAAAAAAATATATATATATTATCCACATGGCCATGCTTTGAATGACCACATGGAAAGAGTGTTGGCCGCCACCTCGACATCTAGAAGGTGGCGGAAACGTGAAAAGAAGGGCGGCAAGGTTTTGGAGGTGGCCGTCGCCTTTGCGGAGAGATAAAAAAAAGCAGCAGGCGTGAGAAGTGGTGGTCGCCTTGCGAGTGGGCTGCAACGCCAGAGAGAACCGACTGGCTGCCGTGTGTCTGTGGGGGCGCTTGCTGCAGAGTGAGCTAGAGGGGCCACCGTGTGCCAGACAAGCTGGAGCCAGCCGTAGCGCAGTGAGGAGATCACCTTGCTGTAGGCGTTTGAAGGGAACTGGGTCGCCTTCACTCAGGGCGTAGCTGCAGAGAAAGAGAGTGAGAGAGAGAGAGAGGTCGCCAGTTGCTGCAGAGGGGAAGAGGCCTGGGAGCCGCTAAGTGAGAGGCGCCTGCAGCATTGCCAGAAAGTGTGAAAGGAAGGCCAGAGGAGGTCGTCAAGTGGTCGATGCTTGCGAAGAAGAAAGTGGCTGGTCGTCTTGCTGGGGGGCTGCTGCAGCGAGAAGAGGTGAGGCTGGCTACAGGCGAAGACAGAGGCACTGTACAGAGGAGAGTCGTCACCTTTTGCTCGGGGCTGCCCTGAAGAACTGGAGGGGCCTTCGCTCAGAACGCAGTGAGAGAGAGAGTGAAGAGGCCCGTATGTTTTGGTGTGGTGATGTAGGAGCTGCGTGGAGGCCAGGAAGTGTGGAGTTGCCGCCTCGAAGTGAGAAGAGGCCAAGGGACAAGCTGATGTATGGAGGCTGCTTTGGAATGGAAGGCAGCTGTAGGTAACCGTGTGAGAAAGCAGCCGTGAGGGCTACTGGGAAAGTGTACAGAGAAGTGGAGAGCTGCTGTGGCTCTGAAGTGATGACGGGTAAGAGATGGGCTGGTGTGGGCCTTGTGTGTTGGTTATAAGTGGGCTGGAGTACAGCCGGGTGAACAGAGAAAGAGGCTGCAGGTCTCTTGGGTGATGTCTAGTGTGGGCATCTGATTGGAGCAGCAGAGAGGGCTGCTGTGAGGAAGGGTACATGAGATGTAGCTTGGGCTAGGTATCTGGGATGCTGCGGTGAGCACTGGTTTGTGGTGTTGAGGATTGTGCGAGGCTCTGGGGTTGGTGAAGCTGCTGGTCACGACATACAAAGAGTGGGAGCTGCTGAGTGAAGGTTAGCTGGTGTGGGCGCCTTCTGGTGAGAGTAGCTGGTCTTGTGTGGGCGATGATTGCAAGCAGTGCGTGGATGCTGACCAGAGAGGGAGCCTTGGGTTTTTGTGTGTGTTGGATGCAGAAGTGGTGCTGATGTGTGGGCTGGAGACTGTGGGGCTCGCCTACGACAATTGGCAGGTTGCAGCTGGAGACAGAGAGTAGCCAGGCTACAGAGGAAGTGAAGAAGGGTTGCTGGTGTGGGCACCCCCTGGAGATTACAAGGACCGGGAGACAGAGGCTTGGTCGTCAGACGCAAGGGTGTATTCCCTTGGCAGTAAATCCTGGCCAGAGTCCTGGTCTTTGGTGTATTTGCTGTGTTTATACAGTGTGTATGGTGTTGTGTGTTTGCTGAATATATCATCTGTTCATTGTGGTTCTGAGCTGTCTTATGGTGTGGGTGGGTGGCGAATGTTGAGAGAGTGTTCGAGCCGGTGGCTGGTGGTGCCCCGTTCGTGGTAGTTTTTTCCAAGTTTGGGAGGTGGAAGAGCTATAGAGGCAGGTTCTTTCTTCTTTTTTTCACCTCACAGTAAGCATTATGTTTGGTTGCATATTCCAAAGCTCCATGAGCTCTCAAGGCCTCCTAGAACATTCCTTTTTTTTTTTGCAATCCTTTTTATCTTCTCCTTTGTTGAGAGTTAAGTTCCAATAGCTTTTGCACCAAGGCTCTTAAGGCCACTATTTCCTTCACCATAACTATTTAGAGAGAGTCCACTCTCTTTTCATAAGCTTGCTATCCAAGCTTTCAACATGCACCCATTTTGTGCACCAAAATGTGCTCTCTTTCAATTCAAAGCACCCAAATATATGCTCAACCACCTTGAGCGCATTCTAACAGATTTCTTGCATCCTATTGAAGCACTCTCCATGTGCCTAACCAAGATGAGCACCAAAATAGCATTTGCAACCAAAAAATTGAAATGAAACTTCTAACCATACCATATCATGAGACACCATTGTCTCCTTGGTAGCTTCTTGTTGATGATGTAGACTCCAAATGTTTTCATATTTTCTACAATCTCCATTCTTAGCTTTGTAGCAGCTTTATGATCTCCAAATGCAAGATTCTCTTCTTGCAACTCCATTGGTAGCTTCATGCTCTCTCAAATGACCCAAACAGTTCACCAAGTACATAATCTCTCTCATAATGCAATCTTAATGATAATGAGTGTGCTTAAATTTTCTCATAAGAAAATGCAAATGAAAATATAAAACATATGTTTAATCAAATGAACACTTATAAAAAACTACTATACATAGATATCCACCATAATAAAGAGCACATCCTAGCTCTGATACCATATTGAAAATCCTAATATGGGATTGATCATGGTGTTTAGACAAAAAATTAAGCATAAGATTAAGGTGGGTTGAGCCACACCAAGAAAGCCATTGCTAGAGAGAGAGAGAGAGAGAGTAGCACCCTCAACAAACAATCTTTATTGCATATGTTGTTATGAATCGTACAAATGAAAGGCTTCTAATATAGAAAGCCACTAACCCAATCTACTTTACACATCATCATTCCATGTGGCAACTCCTTTTCAACATTCTTTTATGTGGCTCTCACCATTCACACAATATCTTATCTGGCATTCTTATATTTCCACAATATTTTTCACCTCTAGGGTGCATTCACATACTCAACCGAATAACCCATGCTTTAGCTTACATTGCACATTTCAACAAATGTTTGCCAATCAACTCGGATGAATACCTTCACAAGGAGATCTATGCCATTTGAACGAACCCCGAAGGCAAGCTGGGGTGGCCTCCTCTCTTCTTACCAAAGTCTTATATCATGCAACAAGGTGGGAAAAACTACCCAAACCCATCCACTTAGAACCATACCTCACCCAACTCCCAAGCCTCAACCTTCTCCCACCACTCCCCCCTCCAAGCGACACCATCTCAAGAGAGAGGAAAAAGACACAAGGCACCAAGATGGAGCAAAGGAGGAGCTCCAAAAGACCTCCCAATTCTTGGAGGAAATCATGCTGCACTCCTCACCCAGCACCCCTAGTGTCCAAACATTCCCCTCACCCTCATCAATTTGCCCCAACAAAGGCCCCTCTGCCTCACCCTCCGCAAACGAGCCGACATATCATGGACACACTCCCTTGGTGGGTGTTTTGAGTCCAACATACTTTCTCTAAAGGCATCCATACCTCCCAAGGCACAATCCCAAATTTTGGTGCTGGCTTCTCCAATCTATCCAGGGAACTCCTCAGATCTATGATGGCTGTCTATATGCAACACAAAATGAGCAGTTCACTACCTCAAAGTCAACCATGCTCTTGGCCATGATCGACCTCATCCAAAGCCAAAAAGACGCACCTATGCACTACTCTCAAGAGGAAGCCAAGTCTACTCAAGTAAATTGCTCCCTAGCTCGAGCAAAAGCCCAAGAGATGCGACGAGTTACTCAAGCCGCCCAGGAAAGTAGAGACTACATGTCCGCACCTTGTTCGAAGCCTACAAGCATGTCACCCCAAAAAAAAAGATGGTGCGAAAGGACGAGCAACTGAGGGTACCTTCCGAGAAACTGAGGGGGGGGGTGCATTACTTAGAAACCCTATGTATCACATGCATTCAAGGAGTATTTAAAAAAACCCTTACCAGTGAATTTTTTGTCAATAAAATGACCCCTTTTTCTTTATGGACTTATGGGTTTTTTTCAAAATCAATTTAAAAAACACCTTCTGTAAATGTATTTCTATAAATTACCTTATAATCTTGAATTAAAAAACCCCATCATTTGAACTCACATGGTATACTTACATATTTTTAGGTAAACCCCTCAAGTCTTAATGGATGTGGCCACCAAGCTTCCCACCCTCTCAGGGCCTACCCACCCCAAAACCATGCCAACATCTTAGGGCTCAACTTTTTGGCCCTCCAACTTAACATATTTCTCGAGGAGTCCATCACCACCTCTTCTCTCTCCTACCTCATCACCAAATCCCTCCCCGCTCTGTCAATCTCCTCGTCACCCTCTTCTTCCAAAGCCAAATCTCTTTTGACAACCCCACCATCCTCATCACCCTCCTAATCCATCCTCTTATCACGCCAACCTCTTCACTTGGTGCACCTCTTTGAGCATGGACAAGCCACAAAAATTGATGCCCCTATCAAGCTTACAGTGCCTCTCCTGGCCCCTGTTGATCAAAGTTCCTTACTTCCTTTGCCTATATGGAATGGGAGGGATGGCCAGACATTTAACTCGCCTACAAGGCTCTTCATTGTGCCACCCCATCAAACCCTACTCCCCTCAAGGCCTCTTAGTGTTGTATAGTCAAGTTTACCACCCAGCTCAATATCATCTCATAGCCATAGCCATCATATAATTTAATGACTCCCACGTGGCTTTTCCCTAAGGACCACCGTAAAAGAGGCTCACCAAGCCAAGGCCTTCTTCGTCTCCAAAAAACCTGCTACTACTGCCATCATCGACGGAGATGATGTCGATGATGAAGATGATGATGATGGTGATGACCACCCCACCTGTGATGACACACATCCCTAGGGACCTCACCCCCTCATCACGCTCCCCTCTTACATGACCACGGTGCTTCCACTTCCCAACACCCACTAGCACCCGCATTCATCTTGCATGAGGGGACAAGAAGAGAAGAGAAAATGCAAGGGTAGGTTCAGGAACATGTACTTATGAGGGTTAACTCCTCAATGTGAAGTCGCTAGGGGCTCACTCCACCACCATCTGCTCAACCCACCCACCCTACATGCCAAACTCACCTTTGGCACAAGTTTCCCTATTGTTGCAGGCTCCTCGCTGACCACCTTTCCTCTATTTCCTTGACCACATGCCACCCCTCCTCATGTCCCCTTGCCACTCCCTTCTCTAATGCCACCCTCTCCACCTTCCTCTCTTTATATTGGATTGGGCACGCCACTTGTTTAGGGTTCACAAACACAACACAACTAATTACTACTGACACAGCAAAGACAACCCCATTAGGTAACACTAACATAAATTCCCACATCAGGCTAAACATAAACTGAGCATGGAGAACACAAGTTGAGTAGAAATTTGCTAAACAAGATAGAGAATAACAGAACAGAACTGAAATACCATATCTGATTGATCAAGATGATTCATACATTGCTTTCTCCTTCTTCTCTTACTACTCACTACTTGAAAAAGACGACTACAAAGCCCCTATAAATAGGCGACTTCAGACAGTTTTAAACAGTTGTAACTAGAATGTCACAAGACATTAACAGATAATATCCGACTAACCAGATCATAACAAACTCCGACTAATCAATAATCCGACTGAGCAATAGTCCGACTGAGCAATAGTCCAACTGAGTAACAATCCGACTGAGCAAAGATACATATATCCGACTAAGCAACTATTAGGTAAATATTAGGTATTCTATCTATAGTTCAACACATGGCACAGCCCGGTGGTTGATTTCCAGGAAATCGGACTTGAATTCACAATCCCTTGATCAGAAAATACTGGCCACATGACAAAATTTGATGCTGCTTCTTCAAATGTCAGGTACTACATCATTTTGCTGCTCAGCCTGCATCCCTTCAACAACTGGAACCTCCTCAGTCATCTCTGCTGATTTATCTTCCACTGAAGTCTCCACTGGCTGCTCACTCTGACTTGCTGTTTGCACACTTAAATTGATAATAGGTACTTCCACCTGAACTTCTAGGTCCTGAAAGATTTCCTCCACAGTCCTATCACTCTGAATCTTCACACTCTGCATCTCTTTCAGTTCCTGTACCTGCTGAATCCAATACTCACGTTCTTTCCTTAACTGTCCAACCTCTTCTATCAAACTTGCCTCATGCTGAGTTACAAACCCTGTTGTCATAACCTCATAGGGATAATTTATCATTGTTGACATCCTCTCCTTGATCATTCCCCAAGAATCCTGCATAGTGCTATGCATTTGTTGCTTCAGGATCTGTACATCCCCTTGTGCCATCAGCACTCCATTTACATCCAACTCTTCATTCATCAACATCTGTTTTTCCAACACCTGTAAAGGCTGAAGTCTCAATTGCATTATTTCATTATCAACCTTCATTTCTGCATTATCTTTAGCCATTTTATCCAACTCGGATGTAACCCTATCATCCATTTTTGCTGTCCATTCCTTGAAAATTCCTAAAGACATCTTAACCTTAGCTATCTCCAATGCATGTTGTTCCAATAACTGAGCCTTTTCAGCAATATGCATCTCCTTTGTCTGCTTCAATTCCTCCTCAAGCTGCTTCACCCGCGCACTTTTATCTTGGTAGTCATCTGAAGTTACTATCTCATTCAGAAGATGCTGCTGCTCAATCTTCTCCTGCTGACTCTCGATGAAATACTGAAGTTCCTTCAGATACTGCTGAGCAGTACTTACATCCTTCACTACAAACCCTGGTTGATTCACCACCTGTGCTCCAAAGTCAAGTTTTGCAACTAACTTGGTTCCCCCCAATTCAAGTTTCCGCTTCTTGGACAGTGTGAAACTCTTCCCCAACATCTTGGGTGTTTGTGAACCTGATACATCAATCAAAGGCTGCACTTCTACATCCTCAACATACGGTTTTTTCGGAGCTCCATATATTACCTTAAAGGCCTCTGTCGGACTGTACCCAACTGTAAGCATACTCTGATACAGCTCCTTCTTGTCAGGCTCCAACTCATCACATTCCGACCTCTGCTCTACAACCTTCTCAGACTGTGGTTCTTTCTCGACTTTGCTGTATTTGTCTTTAGCGGGCAACATAATCTCCCCCACTTCCACTTTCTGTGCATACTGAAACATTGCAGCTACATAAGCACTCAACCTGCTATTGGATTGTGTCTTTCTCTTATCCGACCCAAATATTTCTCCATGAAGCTTGTCAAATAACCAATGTGCCCAGCTAACCTCCTCTCCTTTCTCTGCCCAAGACAATGGTGCATAATTTTCCTTTGACATGTAATCAAATTTGATAATAGAGCACAGTCTTTCAAGATACCATTTGAGCTGTTCCCTCCTAGCATAGTTAACATTCCTTAACATATAATACTGTCTACCCCCTTCTCTGGGACCAAACTCCTTTTTCAAGACTTCATCACGACATTTTGGGATGACAGTATCCGAAACATAGGGTAATTGAAATACTTCTGCAACCATTTCCACAGTAAGACTCACCTTTGAAGAAATTGCGCCTTTTGTTTTTCGGAGTATCTCCACCTGACTTTTAGCATAGAAGTTATTTCGCCAGTCATCCCATGGCAAGCCTGCAAACTCCTGCAAACCGACCTGCTTCAACCATGTTGCATTCCCGGGTGCTGCCTTGTCGAGCTCGACTTTGAAATCGGTGTAGGGATCCATCAGCGACTGTGTAAGTTTGCCGGTAGACAACGGTGTAGGAACCTCATCATCTTCCTCAGCCACACGCTCCTCTTCCTCAGAGCTGCTAACCTCAACTCTCATGGGTGCTCCCTTCCTTCGAAGCCTCTTCTTCAGAACATCCCTCTGCTCGTCCTCCGCTGGTGGTTGCATGCCTGCAGAGCTCTTAGCTTTCGGCATGGTGATAGGCGAGTGCAAGGAAAGCGCAGAGAAAATGCGCGAATGGTCTTGCATGGATGCTGGAAAGAAAGGACCTCGCACACTCTGGTACGCGCGAAAAGTGCGATCAAACTCCGGCTGCCTCGAAATGATACTCGCCGTAAGTGTCCATTCACCACTCAAATCAAGGCACCATGCAAAATTTTGAAAATTTTCAAAAACTCCGACTATCTGAGATCCGACCCAGCAAAATCCGACTGAGTCCGAATCCGATGCAGACCCATATCCCTGTATTGTCGGACTTTCTTCTGGATCTATTTTCACCTGTGCTACCTGTATCAATGCTGAACTTGCCCAATCCAAATGTGGTGGTGTTCCTTGAAACTTTTTCAACCGGAACCCATTAATTGGTTTCTCAACCCTAGTTCCAAAAACATCAGCCACAATAAAGGTTCCTTGCCCCAGATCTTCAACAATTTGATAAGGCCCTTTGTATCTCAGTGTTAGCTTACCAGGATGAGGTCCCAACCTGGAATTGTACACCATCACCCAATCACCAACCTGAAACACCTTAAATTTGACATTCATAGTCACCCAAGCCTGTCTTCTTCTTTGAATCACCTCAGTGATGTAAGAACTAACTAATCTGTTCTCCTCCAACTGCATCAAATACCTGCTCCTGTACTTCACTGACAAACTTGGAGACATTTTCTCAGCAGTTACTCTTAAACTTGGTACCACAAATTCCATAGGCACAACTGCTTCTAATCCATATACCAACCTGAATGGTGTCATCCCTGTGGTAACTTTAAAAGCTGTTCTATAAGACCACAAAGCAGAGTCCAGCTTCAAGTCCCAATCTTTCTGGTTATCCTGCACAATCTTCTTGAGGATCCTTACCAATGTCTTATTGGTACTCTCAGCTTGTCCATTGGCCTGGGGATGATAAGTTGTAGACTTTTTGTGCATAATCATATGAGTTCTTGTTAGTTCAGAAACTACATCATTTAGAAAATGAGTTCCCCTATCACTGACCAATTCTACAGGACACCCAAACCTGGTCATGATGTTGTGATACAAGAACTTGGCAACACTTGCAGCCTTGTTATTCTTCAGAGCTACAGCTTCAGCCCATTTTGTACAATAATCAGTAGCAACAAGGATATACCTGTTACCTCTTGGAGTTGTTGGCTTGACAGGTCCCACAAAATCAATTCCCCACTTCTGAAATGGTTCCAAAGGCAAAATAGGATGATCTGATATCCTATCTGAATTATCTGGCTGTCCAAGCTTTTGACAAATCACACATCTCTTGGCATAGTCATGGGCATCTTTCAAAACTGTAGGCCACCACAAACCAGCCTGCAATATTTTCTTTCCTGTAATATCCCCTGAGAAATGTCCTCCTGCTGTTCTGGAATGTGCTTCCTGAATTACTGCCTTCTGTTCATACTCAGGTACACATCTTCTTATCACCTGGTCAATTCCCTTTTTGTACAATGCTCCAGCAATCACTAAGAATGGTCTACTCTTCAAAGCAAACTTCCTTCTCTGATCTAGAGTAAATTTTACTGGCATAAATCCCTCAGTTAAAAATGTCAAAAACTGATCATACCAGGAATCCGACTCAGCAGCCTGAACTTCAAACAATGGGGCATCTGGTAGATCATCATCCACCCCACTTGGTGCTTCTCCAGTTTCCAACCTGCTAAAATAATCAGCAATAGCATGCTCTTTCCCTGGAGTATGGACAATCACAAAGTCAAACTCCTGTAACAAAAGCATCCACCTGGCTAATCTTCCTGTCAACAATGGCTTCTTAATCAGATACAGCAGGGCTTGGTGATCCACATGAAATATTACCCTGTTCCCCAACAAATAATGCCTGAATTTATTCAAGGAATATACCATCCCCAAAGCTTCTCTTTCAGTCACAGCATAATTCCTTTCTGCAGATGATAATATCCGACTGGCATAAAATACTGGCCTGTACCATCCTTTCACCTTCTCCTGCATCAGAATTGCCCCTACTGCTACATCTGAGGCATCAACAAAAATATGGAAAGGTAGAGTCCAATCTGGTGGCTGCAAAACTGGTGCAACAGCTACCATCTTCTTCAACAATTGAAATGCCTTCTCTTGAGGCTCAGCCCACACAAAAGGTACATCCTTCTTAGTTAAATGGGTCAATGGTGCACAAATATTGGCTAAATATCTGAGGTACCTGGCATGCCATTTAATCTGACCCACAAACCTCATTACTTCCTTCACATTAGTAGGAGACTTTGCTGTTTGAATAGCCTCAACCTTCTTCACATCAATTGCCATGCCTTCCTGTGAGATCACATGACCCAACAAAATCCCACTCTTCACAGCAATCACACTCTTGAAAGGGTTCAAGACCAGTTTGAACTGCCTACACCTCTCCAAACACAACTTCAAATGCATCAGATGTAAGTCCTTCTTACCAAAAACAGAGAAATCATCAACAAATACTCTCATGAAGTCTTGTAAATGTGGCTCAAAAACCTTATGTGCCACATAATTGAAGGATGGTGGTCCATTTTTCAAACCAAAACTCATGACAGTAAAATCATATGCACCAAACTCAGTAATGAAAGCAGTCTTATGCTGATCCTCCTCAGCAACACTAATCTGATTGTAACCTGAAAATCCATCCAGAAAGCTATACATTTCATGACCTGCTACAGCATCTAACACTGCATCACAAAATGGCATTGGAAAAGGATCTGTTATGGTTGCTGCATTGAGTTTCCTATAATCAACACATACTCTCAGCTTCCCATTTTTCTTAGGCACCACAATGATTGGAGATAACCATGTCACCTGGCTCACAGGTTTAATGAACCCTACTGCTAACAACTTATCTATTTCTTCCTTGACCTGTAATGCAAAATTCGGATTCATCCTATACCTTTGCTGCACCACTGGAACTGCATCTGTTCTTAAATTAATCCGATGCTGATGTAATGCAGGATCTATACCCTTGACCTGAGAATACTCCCAAGCAAAGACATCTATATAGTCCTGTAACAACTACAAAAGATCCTCCAAAAATTGTCCTTCCACCTGCACACTTACTTTCACCATCCTTGGTGCAGCATCTGTACCCAAATTCAATTCCTTAAGATCATCTTCTTTAACCCGACTGGACGTGCCATACTTCTTGTCATAAATCCTTACAGCCATCTCTCCTGCCTCCTTTTGCTCTTGTTCCATCTGTTCCTTGGTAGCAATCTCTGTTTACTGTTCCAGCAACTGTCTGAACACTGTACCTTCAATCGCTTGACCTGGCAAGAACTCAGACTCTTCCTGATTCTGATATTCCACAGGCTGCAATATTCTTTCTACATCAACATCAAATAGTGGCACCACTGTTGGATTAGCCATTAAAAACTGTTCCTCCTCATCATCTTCTATTTCTGCAGCAAGATTAATTGTCTGTGCAAACAATGGCTTTTCTTTAAGAGACATATTTCTCTTACCCTGCATGGTTACAGTAATCTTCTTTTTCCCCTTGGTCAGAACCACCACATTCAATCCCCAATCCTGTTTAACTTTAGCCATTCTAAACCAAGGCCTACCCAGTAACATTTCATAAGGTGATTGTGATTCTGACATTCTGATTACCACAAAATTTACCAAGAATCCCATACCTGCAACTTCAATTTCCTGCTGCTTCAAAATTCCCAATGGTTGCACCCTGGTTTGATCTGCCATTTTCACCTGAAATGGTGCTGGGGCTAAACTTGCTGCACCCATTTCTTTGTATACACTTTCAGGAAGAATGTTAACCCCTGATCCTCCATCCAAAAGAACTTCATCAAAAACCCTGCCCTGGTACTCAACCTTAATGACAGGAACCACAAAGTCAACATCTGCTGGATCAATGCTATTAACTGCTGGAACCAAAGTCAGATTATCTCCTGACTGCTGATCCTGAAGTCTTTTAAGCAATCTTTCCTTAAATGCTGGAACCAAAGCTAACAACTGATCTAATGACAATTGCAAGGGAGAATTTATGAGTACCTCAAACCAATCTTTATCCCTTTCATCCTTCATCTGCACATTACTTTCTGACTGATGCAGAACTAACTCTTCTTCATCCTCCAACTCCGATTCTTCTTGCTTGTCCTGATTCTTCAAAATTCTTCTTTGTACCTGGTCCCTGATGCCTTTTTGTTCCTTCCAATCAATTGGTCCTTTCTGTTTAGACCTGGTAACAGCCAATACCTCAATATCCTCAATATCCTCAGTATGCTTTTTGCTTTGCTGCTCAGGTATGTTTTGACCTTGCTTGAGCTGTACCTGTTCATCTTGTAATTGAATCATGATTACATTTGCTTGAGCTGCTGGTTGATTCTGTGGTTGCTGCTGCCCCTGCTGGTTATTCTGATTGTATCTAAGCACTGGGACACCTCTTTCTTCTCTATGTTTCACCCATAAGGCACAATTTGGCCCTATCCAATGATCTGGTGCTGAACAATAAACACAAGGCATGACTCTTGCCTGTCTTCCTTCATTGTTTTCCTGTTCCCGTAATGGTGGTCTATCAGTTCTTGCTCTCTGAAATCCTCCTCTGCCCCGAATTGGAATAGCCTGGTGTACTGCAACCTCACCCCTGCCTCTTCCTGCATAAGGTGTAGTCTGACCCCTGTTCTTGGGATTATACCAACATAAAGCTGTCGTATGCCCATCCTTATCACAAATTTCATAGAACTTCTTTTCTTTTGGTGCTGCAACAGAATAACCTATCTTTCTCAATTTACTTACCAAATCCTCCTCTTTGGATGGTTTTGCTTTGGTCTTGTGCTTTTTCTTTGTCTTCACCTCTTCTTCCTCACTGTCGGATCCTTCTTCTGAATCCTCCTGCTCAGAATCTGATGCTGACTCTGGCTGGTCATCTGAATCCGAATCATTCTTTCTGGTATGTTTGCCCTTGCCGCTTCCAAGTCTTTTCTCTACTCTAGCAGCTGCAATAACCAAATCATTAATTCCACCTGCAATATCAATGCTAGCCACTGCATTTTTGAGCCCACTTCTCAATCCTTTCAGAAAATAACCGGCCAGCATCTCATTGGTGGGTCTCTCATTTCCCTGTAACCTTTCAACCAGAATTCTGAATTTCTGAGCATAGTCCTCTACAAGCATCTTCTTCTGTCTGATGTCTCGGAGTTTTCTTAAAATGTTTGTTGGAGTCTTTTCCTTCCTGAATCTCTGTAAAAAGGCTATTCTAAGATCATCATATGTTGGGAAGTGTGGTATGCCATATTGGCTAAACCAATTCATGGCCTTCCCTTCTAGAGTTGCTGCAAATTGCTGCAATTTAACTGCATCATTGTACAACACAGTATAACCATTTGCTTCCCATTTTGTCTCAAACTGAGCTACATGACAATCAGCATCCTCCTTAGATCCTCCACTGAATTTAGCTGCTTTCACCCTAGGGTTGGGTAGTTGGTGAGCCATCGGATGTGGCTGAGGTGGTTTCCTAGGTCTTTGCCTGGTAGCCCCCCTTAATGGGTTGAAATGAAGACTCCTTCTAACTCCTGCAGACCTTCCTGTCAGGATTAGGGTGCCTAGAAGTCCCCCCACTAGCCTCCTCTCTGGTGCAACTGAACTTTCCCCCCCTTGGCCTACAACAATTTCTTCAGGGATTTGGTGTTCCTGATCATCTTCACCCTCGTCAGCATAATGAAACGGGTCAGGGTTACCAATTCGGGCCTGAGCCCTGGTATAGTAAACCCTTCCTACTCTTTTGTCCCCTTCTGACATTCATCTCCCTTCTCGTAACAGAACGGGACCAGCAGGATCGCCAATGTGTTTAGGGTTCACAAACACAACACAACTAATTACTACTGACACAGCAAAGACAACCCCATTAGGTAACACTAACATAAATTCCCACATCAGGCTAAACATAAACTGAGCATGGAGAACACAAGTTGAGTAGAAATTTGCTAAACAAGATAGAGAATAACAGAACAGAACTGAAATACCATATCTGATTGATCAAGATGATTCATACATTGCTTTCTCCTTCTTCTCTTACTACTCTCTACTTGAAAAAGACGACTACAAAGCCCCTATAAATAGGCGACTTCAGACAGTTTTAAACAGTTGTAACTAGAATGTCACAAGACATTAACAGATAATATCCGACTAACCAGATCATAACAAACTCCGACTAATCAATAATCCGACTGAGCAATAGTCCGACTGAGCAATAGTCCGACTGAGTAACAATCCGACTGAGCAAAGATACATATATCCGACTAAGCAACTATTAGGTAAATATTAGGTATTCTATCTATAGTTCAACACCACTACTCCCCCATGACCAACCCTCTTTATTAGTGTGCCCACCCAACATGCCTCGCTCGGAACCACACCCTCTACATAAAAAAAACCTCTCCCCCCACTAAGAACCCCAACCCTCCCCAATCCATGCCAATATTCCCATGGGGGAAGGAGCGATTCCCTCTCAGCCCCCACACAGGATCAGGATGAGGTGGATCCGTCACTCAATTCCCTCAATTGGCATTACACTCTGGATTACAGAAAGTTTGACCAAGCAATTTGAATCTTTCTTGGCCGCCAACTCCAACAAGTGCATTTTACCAAGGTCACCCCAATTGCATAAACATCCATGTCCTTAGACTTTACATCGACACCAAGTAGGATGCCTGGAAAAGGAAACACCTACACTTTGAATGAGGGGGATACATGCGGCCCACCAACCTAGATCCCCGGCCCATCACCTTTAATCTTATGGGCAAACAATATGTCTGGTAGTGCCCCTTCCTTTTGAAGCCTCACATCTAGGCTGAGTATTGTAAAGCCCCATGCCACATTTACTTCAATCATGCATACCTTCCCATTCGCCATCATGGGCATGGGACTTGTTTTGCCAAGAACAAAAGTAGAACCCAAAGATTCAATTCAACTTCCCATGGTTTAGGCCCCCCATTTCAGATAGTCCATACACCGAAGAAATCATGCTCTCTCAGATGACTTTCTTCAATGCCAAGTATGAACAGGTGCCTGAACCAACGATCATTGCCACCATCTACTTCTTTAACCTAATCATTACCCTCGTTGTAGAATTCCCTACATGGCACCACTATGGTGAAGGAACCCAAGGTCTCGGCCTCAACTTCACAACATCAACAAAGTCCCTACACTCAAGCAACTCTTCGGGTATTACGACGAAGCCTGTGCATACAATGGATGCCATCCTGCGACTCTAACTTTTGAAGACATGATGGAGACAATGTTCTCAACAAGCTACAAATTTTTCCACCACTCCCCCCAATACCCCCAATCACGGTATGATTTTGTCTACACCTACTCCCTCTACTACCGCGCCAAGGAGCTTTATTGTCGGATCCAAGGACGGACCTGAATTAGGAAGGCGGGTACGTTAACATGCTTATGACATGTGTTTAATCTTGGCCATGTGCTAGAAAGCCTAGGCGTACATAGAGCTAGAGAACTAGTTTTGGGCCCCTAATTGTTAATGGGTGGCCGGCTTGTAAAAACGAAGCTCGTGTATATAACTAACTTGAGGAAATGTGAAAAGGATATAGTCTCACTTCTTCCTCTTCCCTCTTGGTTTCTTGTGTGGTGATGGTGTGGTGAGATTGTGTGTTGATGCATGCTTGCTTGCTTTATTGTGAGTGTGTGCTTGTTGTAGGTGATGCTCTCTATCTTCTCTCCATTTTCTTCTTCTCTTTCACTCTCTCTCTCTCTCCCTCCTTGCACACATGAAGGCGTTGAGATAGGAGTTGAGCTTTCCATAACTCCTTCTCTCATTACTCTCTACCTAGTAGGTGGAAGCTCCATTTGGGTGACACAATGGTGGTGGAGGGAGTCCTTAGCAGATTCACATCAAGGAGTTAACCCTCATAGGGTTAGCTAAGTACATGTTCCCAAACCGACCCTTGCATCTTCTCTTCTCTCCTTCTCCCCTCATGCAAGGTGAATTTTCATTTAGGTGAACATCAACATATATATCGAAGAGATTCTTGCCATCTATTGTGGCATATCTTGTTAATGTTCTCGTTTGAGAGAATGTCCATGGTTTAAGGCTCAGTCGTGTGTGTAGGCACAGCGCACACCTCTGCCAATAACACTCAGAGGTGCATCACCATCACCACATACTGTCAGATCTGTTTTGGCCCGAGCTCTCAATAAGAATTCCTACGCTGAATATCATACTTTTGGTGCCAGAGGTAAGTATGACATTTGTCGGCGGCTGGTACAAGAGCATAGTGGTGTAGACCTTATCGTTTTGAGACCACCGGAGTTTGTTAAAGGAGGAGTCGACCTTGCTCTATGCAGCATCATCAACATGCAACAATGCAACACAACAAATTGCAACGTCATTAGAAGCACAAAAAAACATCTTAGCAAGTGTTTCATCATTTAATATTCTTGCGGTATCATAGGTAGCACTTCATTTCCTGGAAAAATCTTCTTACAGCATCTTCTCTCATTAGGGCCAAAAACGTCTCAAAGTGGGTTGTGTAAGGAATTTCGCTAACTTGCTAATTAGTAGAATGTTGACGGTCAAAATGGCTCCAAATTTGGTCGCTTTGGATATTTAAAGCGAATCTATCTGATTGAACACGTATCTAAGTACATATTTTAAAATCTAAAAAAATATATCGTTTTCATGCTACTCTTTAATGGCTCGTCTCGAAATTTGTCCTCTTTTAGTGACTTCGCGGCAAAATGACCATTCCCTCCAAACGCGCTCTCATCCATTCTCCAAAAAAATTTCACTCCTCTGCTTCTCTAAGAATTTCACAAGCTACATCTCATTCTCATTCTTCTGTCTCTCTCATGTTCTAATAGCTCTGCTAATATTTTTAGCTCTGTTAGTAATGAGTGATACATCTAATCGTAAGTTTCATTTGAATATCAAGCTCAACCAAGAGTATGAAACTACACGGAGTGTCTACCAAAGATCCCTTTCATGTGCAAATGAAGCTCAACATGTTCGCAACGAAGGAAAGAAGCATATTGACCTATGGACAGATGGAAGTCTATATCCACCGGATCCCAAAACAGGAAGGTATCCTTCTTTTCCCACACCACATGATTTGATTAGATTTGTGGGTGATGGGGTGGATGGCTTACTTGGTTATAGTTCAAGACTATCTCAATCACATATTAATTATGCAGAATATACTACATATCTTCAAAATACTTCATCTTTGAATGCAACAAAATTATAGAACTTGAAAACAAAATAGTGTCTTTGAAACAAGAAAACGATCAATTGAAAACCTTAAAAGAAACTCCAATAGGGTTAAGAGCACGAGTAAAACGAATGCGGGATGTAGTTAACTTAACAGAGAGATCTGGACAAAGAAAAAAAGGTCAAAACTTGTAAGAGATCATGTTACTAACCTTCTAGGATTTGACATGTCGAATGCTCAGCAAAGGGTAAGATTTTTGAATGAGCTTATGAATAGGTCGGATATCTTGAAACTTTTGGAACTTCCTGAAAATCAAACTCAAAAAAAACTAGTCTTTCAACATCTATTAAAAGATATGGACTTATTAGTCCAGCCTTCCCAAATGCAAGAAGTTTGTGACACAGTGGGAGTGAGTAGAAAGGGATACAGAGCCATCTCTAAAACCTGGTTCAGGGTCCTTAAGTATTACAAAATCAAAGCTTTTGGGTTGCCTAGACCTCACAATGTTGGAAAATATAGAACTCTGTTAAATGAGAAAATTTCTAAACATTTCGGAGAGTATTTCCATATTGAGGGAACAATGCCATGTGAGAGACAAAAAAAAAATTATCTTTTGAATACAACGTTTATAATAATATTTGGATGAACATTAGAAAAGTCCAATCTTTTATGGTGAGATATTACAACATAAGAGAAATAGATTGTGAAGGAAAACTTGTATTTGTTTTAAAAGTAGATGAAGCTCAAATCCAAAAATGTCAAAAAATGAAAAGAATATCTATATCCCTAATGAATAAAGCATTGGACTATAGTCAAGGTAAGCTTGATTCTCCATACCACAAAACTCAATCAGAAATGGAGCTATGGTGGATTGGATCAGCTCATGTACCAGTAGAGAGTCATGAAACATTAAAGTGGATCTTCTCACAGACAGACATTCCTTCAGTTATTCAGAGCCAAAATACAGGTGAACACCTTCATGTAGACGACATAGGTGATTTCATTGTGGAATGGCATTTGAGTGCCGACCTCAAGGCGTTGAAGTGTATGTTTGATGTATGTGGAGGAGCAAATACCAAATATCCATGTCTTTATTGCATGGCAAGCACAGGGACAAGAGAATGGCTTGCAGAAAATGAGATTGGAAAACCACCATCCAGAAATAATGTGAATGTTGTCGATTATCCAACTTCTATTAAAATATGGGATCCAATTCTACCAATACATTTAAAAAATGTGCATATATGTACATTGCATGCAGAGATAAGAATCTTGGACAAATTGCTCAGACTTCATCTGGACTATGCATATTCTATTAAGCCGACTAAACTTACAGATGAGTGCATAGAAAAATGCGAAGCCTTGCTCTCTCAAATGGGTTTCCATGGTGGGGAAGTGCATCTTAAAAAAGATCCTGTTCTTTCTGGAGGTACAGGTGATGTTCTACAAGATGTTTCAATGGGAGGAGCAAAAGCGAGAAGATTTTTGAGCAACCATGACACCAAACAAGTCAATGCAATGTGGAACTGCTGGAAACAGCTATGTGTCATCACCACAAATGTCAAAAGTAGACCAGATGTATGTTAAAAAAACCATCCTAAGGAGGATCAAACACTAGCTCCATTGCATAGTTGAATAGAAATGAAGAAGATGAAGTTAAGCTACTAATCAAGAAGTAATTAGCATAATGATGAGCATAATGACAACATAAGTGAGAGGCAAATATATGTTGATTTCAATAGATGAGAGCCTCTTTATATAGGCTGAAGTACATGAGGATTAAGCTCAAGATTAGGTGTTAATCATCATCTAAATCATCTCCACCTTCCCTCCTAGATTCAAGCACCTAAAAGTGACCACCAACCCTAGAATCTTGCTAATCACACCAATGCTACCTAATCAAGAGATCACGACCCCTTTGGCTGATGTTGAGCTCCTAAATGACTCTTTTACATCATGGTAAGGTTGCATAATAACCTTTGTATCCATTTGCCCATACTCTATGACATTAGTGCATAGTGCTAGTTACAAGGTATGTGCCCTACACATCATTTTAGTGAAGGTGTTTGCCATATTTTTAACACCCCTCCTCAAACATTGAATCCACTCAATGATGCAGTTGGTCATGCTGACTCTCATGAGCCTAATTAACCACCCAATGCTCAGTGATAGCATGCATGAGCGTGGTCTGACTAGCAATGCCATACATAGGTTATGCCAATGTGAACTCAAAGGCTTTAGTCATGCGTACAAAAGAGGTATGGGACGACTTTAGAACAGTGTGACAAGACGTGGCTACATGTATGAGTGAAGAGGACACCCATGTGTATAGGGCATGCCCTTGCTTTTAGCACTTTAGAATAAATGATTTGATCTAATCATAGATAGGGCCTCATGATGGTGGCCCTTGTCTTCATCTTTTTCTTCTTCTTGGTCTTCTTCCTGCTGCACTTCTTCCATGATGTAGACTCGTTGCATCTTCTTCTTGGCAAAACAATTCTTCTCTACATGACCAGGTTTGTGACAAAAGTCACAAATGAGATTGTTGTTGTTGTAGCCCTTGTTGTAGTTGCCTTTGTTGTAGCCCTTGTTGTAGTTGCCTTTGTTCTTGCCATACCTACTAGATCCTGCATAATAAGCATTTTCAGTAGACAAGGTTGATGACGATGGAGACTCCATTTGCTTGGTCTTTAGTTTTCTCTCCTCCTCAAGAAGAGATGCTTCAATGTCCACAAGCTTTGATATTGGCATATTGGTCAAGGTTGTGACCACATGGTCATATTCTTCAGGTAAAGATTTAAGTAATACACCAATGGAGACATCTTCATCCATCTTAAGACCTATTCCTGCAAGTTGTGTTAATAGGCCTTTCATGTAGTTCAAATGTGAGGCTAGGGATGTGCCAGACTTCATTTCTAGCTTAAAAAATTCAATGAGCAAACCAAACTTTGAACTTTTAGATCGAGCCCCAAATAGAGTTGTGAGTTGGTCCCAAACTTCCTTGGAAGTTTCGCATCCATCCACATGATGAATGTAAGTGTCATCAAGCTCCAATGTGATGATGGCACGAGCTTTGTCATCTCTTACTTCCCAACAAGGAACATCAGCAAGAGTCCTTGGCTTCTTCTCATTCCCATTTACTATGTTGAAGAGCCCCTTCTTCATGAGCATTAACTTGATGCGGGTTTGCCATGTGTGAAAACCATGACCTTTAAAGCGCATTGATGGAGAATCCTTGGTAGCCATTATGATATGGAATGAAGGGGGTCTTACCTCTGATGATTGAGGCAGTGTCTACCCTTTTACAAGAGAGATTAAGACCAAAGAATAGTGCTAAATCAAGTTATTTAGCATATGCTTTCCAAAAGATAAAACCAGAAAATATATTGATTTGTGGGAAGCAAGGGAGACACCTAATCAAGGGGTAAATTAAGTGTGAAGTAATAAGGGGATGTAGCAAGTCTCTAATGACATGTATGAACCACTTATTGCACCAAATGATAAGGATTAGGATAGATTAATCATTGATTAGTGGAGTTGAATATTCTGCTCACTATGCAGAGAAATGAGCTCACTTGGAGTCAATATTTGAAGGAGTTGCACAAAGAATAAGCTAAAAAGCTTCAAGGGCATTGAATAGCAGTATGTCTAGATGATTTTAGAGCCCACAAACACTTGCTTAAGCAACTTAATCAATGAGTAATCTCAAATTTACCAAAGTACCTTTTCTGGCTATGGCAGTTCTGGACAGCACCCTGGTTTTTTGCTTGGTGTGTGAAGCACACTCAATCATTTGCAAAACCCTCTTAGGAGGAGTAAGTTTAGGTTACAATGAAGCCATACCTCAGAGGAATTAGACCAATTTGATGTGTGTGAGCTGCAACAATACTTTTGGTGGTCGCCTATCAAAAACGTGCCTGTTTTGGGGAAAACAAAGTTGCCGGCGACGTGGAGCTATGAATGGTGCAATTGAGGTGCCATGCCCCTTAGCAATATTGCTGGTGAAGTTCCCACAAAAGGATTTTGGCAATGGTTACGTGGTTTGTGAGCACCAAGGCCTCCACTCAGCTGCTATTCTAGATCCTATTTTCTAGGAAACCCATAAAAGCTAATGAAACCCTAATTTTCACTAATCTCTTGCTAAGCAAATAAGATGGGGCTTGATTCTAGATGAATGGGCTAGTACTAGCTCTGATACCATGTTAAAAAAACCATCCTAAGGAGGATCAAACACTAGCTCCATTGCATAGTTGAATAGAAATGAAGAAGATGAAGTTAAGCTACTAATCAAGAAGTAATTAGCATAATGATGAGCATAATGACAACATAAGTGAGGGGCAAATATATGTTGATTTCAATAGATGAGAGCCTCTTTATATAGGCTGAAGTATATGAGGATTAAGCTCAAGATTAGGTGTTAATCATCATCTAAATCATCTCCACCTTCCCTCCTAGATTCAAGCACCTAAAAGTGACCACCAACCCTAGAATCTTGCTAATCACACCAATGCTACCTAATCAAGAGATCACGACCCCTTTGGTTGATGTTGAGCTCCTAAATGACTCTTTTACATCATGGTAAGGTTGCATAATAACCTTTGTATCCATTTGCCCATAATCTATGACTTTAGTGCATAGTGCTAGTTACAAGGTATGTGCCCTACACATCATTTTAGTGAAGGTGTTTGCCATATTTTTTACAATGTAGCCAACCAACGTATGAAAGTTTGGAAAAAACTCGACAATTTTTTCAAAGTCCTTAGACAACAAGTTGGTTCAAATACTTATGCAGATGATTTCAAAAAAGCAATAAAGCTTTTGATCAAAGCTTTCATAGATGCCTGGGGAGAAAAAGACATAACTTATTACTTGTGAGTGTTCAGACTTATCAAAACAATTAAAATTAAAGTGTAATTTCTTAAATTTACTAACAAAAAATTATCTTTGTAGCATATTCTTTACTTGCATGGACCATATTTTGCTACAGAAGGACCCCTTGCAACATGGAATACACAAGGAATGGAAAAGTATCACTATCACTTCGAGAACTTCCTTTTTTAGATGTACCAGAAGAGGAGGTGGTCAAAGAAGAAGCAATGCACTTAAAGAATTATTCAATTGGTTCTACAGGAGGCAATTACAAAGGATGAGATCAAAGACCCAGCAATCTGAAACTACACAAACACCTCAAGACAGAGACTAATGATTTACTAACACATTTGTACCTCTTACAAAATATTTGCTGAAATATAATCAGTCCTTGCAAAATATTGTGTACATTAGTTTTTGATTCTCTTGGGACTATTTGGCATGTCACCTCTGTATCTCAAAAATTTTCTCCTTCTATAACCTCCAAGAAGATTGATATCTGACACCTCAGCAGCTGCATAGCTAGAGTAGCAAAGAAAGTATCCTACTCTTGAGGCATTGAAACCTACAGCATATCCAAAGATTCTAAGAGCAGCAGCTCTCTCTAGAAGCAAAACCTTGTTAGCATATTTATTTCAAGGGGAGTGTATCCCATGAACCTTGACAACACCTTCAAGGCAAATATTGGCAACTCAGCATCTTCAGAGAAGTTCATGTGGAATGCACAGAACACAGCCTTATCCAATGTAGGTAAGTAGTGCATGAGAGCAGATGAAGGCCTTCTTGACCTAGTGTCTATAGCTTTCACTCTACTGCCTCTAGCTCTTCCAAGAAAATCATCCTCATCAAGCAATTCAATCTGCAAGACAAAAACCTCAATTTAAAAAAATTACAATCACAATAACATTTTACAAAAAGATTAAATGGAACCTACCTTCTGCAACTCATCCTCAATTACTACTTTGTCTTTCATCAAGTTGCATGAGCCAACCCTTTCCACTTTATCAGAAATCTGCCTGAAGCTTGAAATCTCTGCCAAAAGACTCAATACCTAACTCAATAAGCTTGTTCTCAAAATCCTCATCTCTAAGGGAAGGTTTCCCCTCATCCACTTTTTTAAGGCACAAGGCAAGTGCATCAGTAAGCAGGGATAAATGAGTGGTCAGATGTTTGCAAATCAAGTGCCAAAAACTCTTCCTTTGACTCTACTTCTGTATCAATAAAGTCTTTGGTCACTTCACAAGCTTCTGAAATTGCTGCAATACAGTAGTCTTCTCTGATATTGAAGAGACATTGAAGATAGGACAGAGGAATAAAATCTTTCTCATTGATATAGAAGAAAGGAAGGTTTGGAAGAGTAACAGAGGATTCAGATATGCTTGCTTCCTCTGAGGGATCTTCAGTAATAGTGAAAGCCCTAAATTCTGCAACATTGGCACTTTCTCTCTCCTCAGCTTGAACATCAATTTCTTCCTCTTCTAAAATCTCACTTTTCTCTAGCTTTAAGACTGTGGTGACATTTAAGTTTTCTTCCTCATTCTCTGCATCAATTTTTGGTTGTTGCTCTTTATCTTGTATTTCTGCTTTCAAAAATAGGAAGAAAAGAAAGGAGACATCCTTGGGGACAAGGTTGCAATGCTTTTTATGGATTGGACAAGAAATGGATGAAGGGCATGTGAAAGAGGTTCTATTTGAAAATATACTGAACCTCTTTGTAACTTTGGCTTTCTCCACTGACAGCTGTGTAAAATCGGTAAGGTGACAAAAATCATTGTCTCTGATATGAAAACAATGAGCTTCGATTGACATTTCAAATTGTTTGTACTCCTCTTCAAGAATGTCCTTAAGCTTCAACAAAACATCTAAAAGAGAAAACCTTGGATTGAATATCTCCACTGCATCTACGTATATCTTCATATCATGACCATCTTGCAAAATAGCATTCAAGAGTCTTTCACTTGGGCTTTCTTCAACAAGTTCATGTCGACCCGCAACACTTTTACTCATTGAGATATTTGAAAAAAATGCTGGAATAATTCTGATGAGCCCGAATGAAGCGAAAATGAATGGTCCAAAAGTTTTGGAATTCCTCTATCGCTTAGTGCGGGCTTTGGCAATTCCAAGGTCCCAAAAAAAATATAGAGTTTTGCAAAATAGGGCTAGGAAGACACTATAGTGCACAACTTGACTAGATGAAAATAAGTGGTCCAAAAGCGGGAAAAAAAATTGAAAGAGAGTTTTAAAGAATATTTGTAGCGTGGTAAAAACACCTTAAATAGTGACCGTTTATGCCGCGTGGCAAAAATGATTACATGACACGTGTATCCAACGGTCCTTTGTACAACAGATTCGATGTATAAAAAGTTAATTTTGTTGAAAATATTTCTATTTTTCACCGACACGGTATCAAGCGAGATCAGTCCACCTTATTTTCCGAAAACTATTTTTACATTTCTTACCCATGTCAAGCGATTGCACCTTTCCACTACATTTGGATTCCTTCAATCGCTTCGTTCCGTCTTTTTCTTGATTGCCCGAATCAAGCGATTAAGCTTATCCGACATTTTTGGATTTGCCTCATCGCTTCGTTCGGGCCTCCTTTTTCACTTGGTTGAGCGATTGCTTATTTTTTGAATAGTTGGAAGCCTTCATTTGTAATTTCCCGAATCACGCGATTATCCCTTTCCAACACCTTTGGATCCGCTCTATCGCTTCGCTCGGGCCATTTTATTTTTTTATCTTAATACACAAATCACCTCCATCAAGTCTCTTTTTTTTAACTTCAATGGCGAGGACAAAACAGACTGCAAGGAAAGTCTACCTACCTTTGGAGACTGAAAAAACTAAGGACAAACCAGGACCTTCCAAACAAGAAAAGCCTCTTCCAAAGCCTCGTGCGAGGGTGACAGTAAGAAAGAGATTAAACTATCAGGTGAAGTCCTTAAGAGAGATCAGAGCAGCACAGAAATCTACTAGTCTTCTCATCCCTCGACAGCCATTTACTCGGGTTGTCAGGGACATATCAGAAAGGTTAGTTGGCAAAATGAGAAACACAAATCTTGATAAAGTTTGATGGGAGTCACAGGCCCTTATGTGTCTTCAAGAGGCTGCTGAAGATTTTTTAATTGACTTTATGAATGATGGATACATTGCTGCTACATTTGCTCATAGGATCACTCTTATGAGCAAAGATTTTGTGCTTGTGTCCAGACTTAGATATAAGTTTGACAAAGCTTTGGAGCCCATTCCAAGTCAAGATATGAGAGCTTTTGAAATTCTTAATATCCCTCCAGCAAGACAACCCAAACAATCAGTTGTTATTGAAGATATTTCTCATACTTATGGTACAAGAAAAGCTCAGGATATCAAAGAAAAAGTTGAGAAAGAGAGAGAGCAGGAGAAGATTACAGAGGATGCCACTCTTTCTCAGCAAGCTGAAATTCTCCATGCATCCAACTCAGAGCTTTATCAGAATGTGACAGGTCAAATGATAGTAGATGTGTCCATGCATGGAGAGGATGAGGTTTATTGTGACATTGCCCCTGAAGACACAAGTATGCTTGTGAATCACAATATTGAGATATCTGACACAGTCCTCTTCATCTGTCTGAGGTTTGTGTGGATTTGCTTTTGCTTTCTTGATGAATTTCTCAGATTCCATATTTTGTTGACATGTTTTGTTTATGTCTCCAGATGTCTTATGAGGGATCTTCATGAATCAATGGTGGCTGTGCAAGTGACCATTCTTGATCCCCTTGTTACACAGTGCCTTTTCAATAGGCAAGGGGATCTTGCAAGTTTTCTCAAAAACTTTGATATGCTTACCTGCAATTACATTGTATACCCTTATGTTGAAGTGTAAGACTCACACTCAATTATCTTTTGCCTATAATAGACATTACAATATTCACAACTAATTGCAGTATTCATCTTATCACAAAGGCCATTGGAGTCTTATTATCTTCAATCTATTGGATAGAGATGTGATCTTTATGAATTCTTCAGCATCCATTCATGGGAGAAGTAAAATGTAAGAATCAACTTTTCCATGGTTTATGTTCTAGAACAATATTTTGTATGTTTTCAATTATTTGGTTGACCCTCAATATTTTATGCTTGCAGTGCTGCCAAACTTATCTTGAGTTTTCTAGGTTCTACCTATGTAGACTACAAACTTGAAGATTTTAAGTACTACAATCAGGATGTTCCTTTGCAGAAAGACTCAACATCTTGTGGATGGATGGTGCTTGCTAATGCTTGGAGATATCTTAAGTCAAGATTTAGAATGACAACACTTACTGTAAGTTCATGAATGAAAACCATTGATTGATTTAGTGAATACATTTAGTGACCTATTTTCTTATTTTCTTATTTTCTTTTGTCTAAGTTGCATGAATATCCAGATTCTTGGGTAAGTTGGGTAAGGGAGAAGGCAATGTCCATGGTTTTGAACAGATCCATCAATCCATATGATCCTGATTCCCCCTTTCCACCTAATAAAGGAGCCAAGGATACAACTTCAAAGAAAAGGAAAAGGGAGGAGAAGGAAAGCAATGTCAAGGATGGCTCATCCAAAAAGGAAAAGACCTCTGCCAAAGAGAAGAAGAAAAGAAAGAAGAGCCCTACTAAGAGCAGATCTTCCAAGGGGAAAAAGAGCCATTCTAAAGAGAAGACCCATTCTAAAGGAAAGATCCCTCAGGCTACAGAGAAGAGCCCTACCCCTCCGGCTAAAGAGAAGAGCCCTAGCCCTCTTGCTAAAGAGAAGACCCCTAGCCCTCTTGCTAAAGAGAAGAGCCCTAGCCCTCTTGCTAAAGAGAAGACCCCTAGCCCTCCTGCCAAAGAGATGAGCTCTTCACCAGCTCAAGGGAAGACTCCTATCAAAGAGAAGATCCCTAGTCCTCCTGCCAAAGAGAAGAGTTCTTCTCCAGCTCAAGAGAAGACACCTATCAAAGAGAAGACCCCTGTCAAAGAGAAGAGTGCTACTAAAGGTCTTCCGTTTCACTCACCAGTGAAATTTAAAATTCAGAAGCGTCGTTTATCCAACAAAGATAGTAAGAGGGCAAATGTTGGCTCTCCATTAAATTTCTTTTTCATGTTCCCCAAGAAGACTTCCAAGTCTCCAAGGCCAACCTCCAAAGCACCTTCTCCAAAACCACACCCCACTGCAAATCTCCCTTGCCAACACCTAAAGATCTCAGAGAAGAGCCCAACTTACCACCATTTGAGGAATTCACTCTAAAGTCTTCCTCTCCAACACCTCAAGAGCTGAAAACTCCAGAACTTGAACCTCAATCAGTAAAATTTGATCAAAGCAAACAGACGAGAGAAAGATTCTCTAAAGATGTAGGGTCATCTCATGCCAAAAGGAAAGTTGATTTTGTTGAGTGATTCCACAAATTGGCTTTTGTTTTGTTCATTTTGTCAATATGAACACACCCTTTTTGGGACAATATTCTGTACTTAAATTCAGTATCAATAATTTGATATTCAACTGTTAAAGCTTGTTCTGTGTTGCGAACAATATGTTGACCATTTTTGTGAAGAAGTCAAGACGAAATTTAGCAGAATATATTGATTACATTATTGGAGAAATCCTTTTCAGCTATACAAACTTGCCCTTGCAAATACAACTTTTTTTGGGGGGAGACATGTGATGCATGAGGTTACACTCTCCATCCTTGTACTGACAACAATATCATCTACTTTGAATCTATATTCAGGTGATATTTCATCCAAAAACTCAAGCGACTCCCTTACATGTTGTAGTCGCGCCAGTTTGATGTTACTATGAGTTTCCTGGGATCTATGAATGGATGGACTATGATGTTAAATTCAAACTCTGGACAATTCTCTTCAGAATCCAAAGGGACCCAACTACCAAGCTTGCTTTTCCATCTCCTATAGTCATAGCCCAAAACTAGGGATTGGCGACACAGTTGGTATGAGATAGACAAAGAATTTGGGCTTACTCTACAACTGATATTGTCCCCCATATGAAAAGTTTCCTTGGTACTCCATCCTTCTCCAAGTACAGTGTCCAGATCAGTCAGAGATAGTCTTCTATTAAGCCACATCATTCTTGTCCTCTCCAATTCCATTGTATTGAAACATGCCACAAAGACATGTATAGGCAAGAACCATTGAATTTTTATCCTTCTTGAAATCCTTCCAGGAGACATAGCTTTAAGAATATCATCTTTGATTCACTACAAGGGATTGGGCTCATACCCACGCTCTTAGCCGCTAAAAATGACGTGAAAAAAAGTAGCGGGCCCGTGTATCAGCGCGTGTATAATCGCGGCCAGAGACATGCGTGTAAAACCGCGTGTAAAATACCTCTCAGACGCGCGTATACACGGGTGTGTAGCCGCGTTTTTTTACATAGACACGTTAATACACGCCCCTATACATGCTTCTTATTATATTAGACGTGCTTATACACGGGTGTATAGCCGCATCCTTCTCAGTTCCCATGTCCCAGACGCGTTTTTACTTGCGTCTATACACGCGTTTCTTTAATTTAGATGCGCTTATACACACGTTATTGGCAGTTTATACGCGTTAATACACGCGTAATTCCAGAGTATCCGCGTAGATACACGCGAGTTTTAGCAGTTTTGACGCGTTTATACACGCGAACAGAGAGCAAAAAAAAAATCCAGAGAGTGCTATTTGGTGCCTGAATACTGTTCCAGCATTCCAGCACCCAATAGCACTCTCTGGTTTAGGGTTTTTGGTGCATTAGACCATCCCATTAGACCATCCACGAAGAACATATGCACGAGGGAGATTAAGACAAGAACGACATGAATGCATACATTGTCATTACACGATTCAAGACAGCCATGAATGTAATACTATCGATCAATCAATTCAATATTACTATCAAAATTTCATACATGTATACAAGGGAGTCCATATCTCAAAGTAGCCCATGGCTTGAGTTTACAAAAAAATATATACAATCACATCCTAAATATGGAATGTGATACTACAAGTCTGAGTACTACTCAGACCCAGATGATGACTCGGTGCTCCCCCCATGCTCAGATGAGCTCGCATCGGTCGGAATGTCTGAGGAGTAGTGCTCACGACCACCCTCTGCAGCGGCGGCCGGTGGATCATCAGCAGCTTGTGCCTGTTCAAGTAATATATAGTATATAAGTATATATATATGTAATTCAATAAACCAAAACCATTCGTTACGAATTTTCAAGTACCTGTCGACCGTATGGTCTCATGGCCAACTCAAACTGCGCGTCCGTAATATGTCCCTCGGCTCTGAAGATGGCCCACGTGTCACGTCTGCTATGCCGGCGAGCATACGCAGTATCGTGGGTTGTGGGCTTCCTCCCCGTAACCCGTCGCTGTATCATAATCAACACAATTTGTAAGATTAAAACAATTCATAGAATCAATGAATTAAGTAAACAATCAAATAAAGTGGCAGGATACTTACGAACTCTGCCTCCCATGACTCGACGCCGCCAGATCCAAAATGCGAAGATCCAACGGTCTCCATCTGGATCCGTCGTGCCTCCACATGCTGCCTGCTCTTCACGCCACCCTCTGCTCGTTTTTTTGCCTCCTTCCACTCGCGTTTGTGCGCAGTGGCAGGTTTCTCGGCAGGATAGCCACCCGCAGCTACATTTAGCCGGTCATCGTACGCAAGTTTTTTAAGGTGAGATCTTTTATTACTTAAGATCTCCCTTATTCGCGTCCTTCCCCATACATCCGAGCATGTAGCATGTGGGGGATTGGGGTACCGACTATGTACAGCCTCTATCACCTCCCCAACTAATCGGCTATTTTGATCTTTAAATTTAATAAAACAATTTCTATATGAGTTTGATACTACCCCACGCATGTACTCCATTACCTCCCTTCCCCTCGCATCCATCACTATCCCGCCCCTATCCGTCACATCATAGCAAACCACTCTCTCCATCTCTCTCATCTCCTCCTCTTCCAAACTGTCTCCTCTAACTCTTCTCCCTCTATCTCCTCTCTCACCGCGTGCCCTACTACCTCCCCCACCTCCCCCACCTCCTCCACCAAAGCACCCGCCGCATCCTCCACTCCCACTCTTCCTACTGCTGCGGGTGGAGTCACGACTGGGGGATTGTCTACGTGACGGTGGCTGTGAGCCCTGACGTGACGGTGGCTCTGAGGGAGCACGTGATGGTGGCTGTGAGGGTGTACGTGAGTGTGTCTGGGACGAGGTATGTCTCCTCGGTGGACGTGGAAGAGGAGAAGCTGCATGCCGTCTCGTCGGACTCGGAGGAATAGACGGCACTGGAGTGCCCTGGATACTCGCGGTAGGGGTATAGACACCAGGCAGGGAAGGAGGGGGATGGGCATACATATACTCTGTAAGCTCAACCGGACCAGGTTGGCGCCCAAAGTGATTCATCATCTCCATCAACCAATTGCTGTACGCAAATGGATCGGATGAAGAACCTGGAATATCCATAAAGAACCTGCAACAAACATCTTCATGTACATCATGGGCTGTCTCTAGACTCACACAAATATCATCATTCAAGTTAGTTGCCTGCAAATCATGAAATCTGAAACGCCGTAGTTTTCTGTCTGCAGAAACGCGTGTATACACCCGTCAAAAAACGCGTGTATACTCGCGTGAAAAAACTCTGCAGACAGGTTACACGCGCTGCTACACGCGTTTGTACACGCGACCTGCGAAAAAAATTTCTCGAAAAGACCGACCCCCCGACAAAGACAGAATGTCCTTATAAAAGGACCAGCCATTGTCGCCCCTGTCAGGATGCAGTAACCCAATCGTGTGCAAAAAGACAAACCCAAAGAGCAAAGAGCAAAGTAAACAAATCTGACAAAAGAGACAAGGCACAGGACAAAGTGACTCACCTCTGAAAAAGTGAGTCCTCTCTGCTCCTTCTCTGCTCCCTCCTTCTCCCGTGTGTGTGCTCCTTTCTCTGCTCCCTCCTTGCTGTTGGAAGAGGCGAAAACAGGCGAAAACGCATGCACTGTTGATTTCTTAGTTCAAAATCTATATTTGGGGAAGGCGGACTGTTTTTAGTTTAAACTTACCGCCGCGTTTATATTCGCGTTTATGAATGCGGGTATATTCGCGTGTATGTAATTTTAGCTGCGTTTATACACACGTTTTGCAGAAATTAGCCGCGTGAATACACGCGCTTTTTAGGAAGTAGCCACGTTAATACACGCAATTTTTAGGAGATAGCCGCGTCAATACACGCGATTTTGTGCTTTCATTAAGAACATATAATGATTTTGTGTTTTCTGATTTGTACACAGAATGTCATCAACCTCTTCAAGCAGTTCTGGGGAAGATGAGACAATGCGTCATCGTAATCGCGATGTGTGGTTGGGACAACGGATCAAATGTATGTGTAATCGATGTCAAGGATGCATTGTACGAGCACGTCGAATTACCTTGAATCACATCTCCATGTATGGAGAATGGAATCAAACAGGTTTAGAGGTGAGTAGATGTAAATTGATGGTATTCAAATGACTCATGGTATCCAAATTAAATTAATAGAGTTGTAACATATAATTTGATAAATTGAAGCAGGATGCAGTACCACACCCTAACATGGTACCCTACGCGCGACGAGAGCACGTAAAGCGTCGACGAGATGATGCTGGAGCTTCGGGATCTATTGTCAGAGATGAGTGGGAAAGGGACGACAATAGCCCTGCACCCCACGAAGTTGTGGAAGAGGAGGTGCTTGATGATATGGTGCGGAATCTTTTTAAGGATGATCCCAAAGGTATGGACGACGATGATATGGAACAAGAGCATCATTATAAGGCTTCATCGACACCGGTGTTTGAAGGGTGCACATTCTCAGTTTTACGTGCTTCACTTGAACTACTTAATATACAAACAGTTTATGGATGGAGCAATGCAAGTCTTGACGCATTGTTGAAGTAAGCATTCTAACTTACAAATTTGAATTAGTGGTTTAAGGTTTAGGATTTAAGACTAATTATAATTGATAATATTGGATGCAGGCTATTATCAAACATGCTTCCAAAGGAAAATAGACTACCCACCTCAAGAGACATAGCGAGGCGCTATGTGACATCTCTTGGAGGACTGGATTATGATAAAATACATGCATGCGTCAATGATTGCATTCTCTTTCGTGGGACGCATAAGGAGGCTCTACATTGTCCCACTTGTGGTGAAGCAAGGTACAGAACAGATATGAAGAGTTTTGATGTACCTCGTAAAGTCTTGCGACACTTTCCTATAATTCCTCGCATCAAACACATGTTCAAGTGCAAATCCATAGCAGAGCTCATGTCATGGCATTCCTCACATCGATCGGATGATGGCATGTGGAGAATTCCCGCAGACACTCCTGCTTGGAAGCATATTGAAGATGAGTGGCCCAGCTTTAAAACAGAGCCCAGAAACTTGAGACTTGGCCTGGGTATGGATGGAGTGAATCCATTTGGTTTCAAAAGCACCGCATATAGCGTGTGGCCAGTTGTGTTGGTGAATTACAACCTTCCACCATCAATGGCGATCAAGAAGGGACATCTTATGTTATCCCTTCTAATTCCAGGGAAACATAAAGTCAAGCATATGGATGTTTATCTTGAACCACTGATTGATGAGTTGGAGGAACTATGGAGAGGTGTTGCAGTGGTGGACATTAGTAGGCCTCCCTCCTCTCGACACTTCGACTTAAAAGCAGTGTTGATGTGGACAATGCATGACTTTCCAGGATACAGCGATTGTTCTGGTAAGAATTCTAATTACCTCCCTACTCTATTACTATTGGCTATATATATTAATTAGACGGTTTGACTTTATTATTCTAACTTTTATTTATATTTTAACAGGTTTGAAAACATCGGGTAAACATGCATGTCCTGTTTGTGGCCCTTCGTTAGTACATGAGTATGCTGATGGTTTGTGTAAGACTATATTCGATAATCATCATCGATTTCTCCCCTCAGATCATCCTAAATATGTTGCTAGTAAGAGTAACATTCCTCCACAAACACTTCGTGCAAAAGATTGGAAGCGTATTTGGGAGTCTACAACTATTCTTCCTCCAGATGGCATGAACAGGTATAGTGATGTTTTTTCAATCTTGTTTTGTGTAGTCTCTAATTGGATTAAAGGTCACATAGAGCAATCCCTTGTGCAGGTACTCCATTTTTTTCTGGCTGCCATATTGGACCCATCTTAAGATCAACCATCTTCTTGATCCCATGCACATCTTCAAGAATGTGGGATCTGGTATTTGGGAACATATTACTGGTAAACGAGACAATGTTAGCGTACGTGAGGACTTGCGGGTCGCAGGACGTATGCGTCAAGCTTGGCCACGAGAGGTGGGTGAGCACGTTCGTCTTCCGCCTGCACCATGGATTATATCAAAGAAAGAGGAGAAGCAGGTAAAGCAGGCCATCACCACTTTGCGTACTCCCACTGGATGCATGAGATCATTGAAGGGAGCCTTTACAACCACCAAGAAAAGAGGCTTTGAGCAACTATATGGGTTGAAGTCCCACGATTGGCACAAGATACTTCAAGTAAGTGTTTTCCAAGTCTTGTACGTACGTTGAAATTAAATTTTGTAATGCCATAAACCATAAATGTGCTCTTATGTGCGCAGTTCAGACTACCTACTAGCATCGACCATTGTGCGAATAAGAGTTTGAAAAAATGTATTTATAAGATGGGCGAGCTTGTGAGGTATGTAAAACCCATGCTCAGATCACCCTTCCTTATACCTTGCAAAATGAACGTGCATGAGCTATAACGTACTATTTATTTATTTTTCAGATATGTTAGTTCCAAAGCAATTGATCCAGCCACGTTGGATGATGTGCGTGTTATGGCAGTGGAGGTGGTTTGTTTGGTAGAGGACACTTTTCCGCGAACCATTCTCACAAGTCAACTACATCTCATTGTGCATTTAGTGGACGAAATTGCTTTATGTGGTACTGTGCATGCACGTTGGATGTTCTTCCTAGAGCGCTTCATGAAGACCTTAAAAGACTTTGTGAGGCAAAGTGCAAGGCCTGAAGGAAGCATGGCCGAGGGTTGGTTGATACAAGAGTCTCTTGTATATATTTCAGAATTTCTTGGTCAGGTGGACAGCTCTTTGCCACGACTATGGAGCAATGAAGAGGACTTGAGGATGACCTCTATTGTGCCTCAAGGAAAAGGACAGAGTAAAGTAATTGACAGAACATTGATTGATGATCTCAATTTCACTTGTATCCTTAATAGTGATGTGATGAGCAGATGGGTTACAAGATATGAGGATGCAAAGACAAAAAGGCAAGCAGAAAGAGCTCTCTTTCGAAGGCAACATGGCTCTCGGAAGGCGTACCCTAAGCATCTAGCAACACTTCCGAATGATATCCATGTTGATTGGTTGCATGAGGAAATGGAGAGAGAAGAGAGCGACGAGGGGCTGCATATCACGGCGGAAGAATGGGAGTATGCACGAGGATGCATGTCAAAGGTACATAGAACTAATGTTTTGCATTAGTTGTAAGTGATTTGCTTTTAATATTTATTCACATTGCTTACACAAATATTGCTTCTATTTTGGTCCAGTGCACTATGTTCAATGCTATATGGTGTGAAGGCAAGCATTTTCGAACACAAAGAATTGATGAAAAGAGAAATACACAAGATTGCAGTGTCATTAGTAGCTTTGAGGGAGCTAATGGAAAAATGGATGATTATTGTGGCATAATCCAAGACATATTTAGGCTTGACTTTCGTCGCTTCTTTGTGTATGTTTTGGATGTCAAATGGCAAATGAACGTGGTAGAAAAAGGGCCTGATGCAACGATAAAATGCCATGCAAGTGGATATGTAACTATTGACTCTACAAAGTTCTGGCAAACAAAGAAAGATAGGCTCGTATTGCCACAACAATGTGAGCAGGTATGCATTTTTTTACTAATGTGTTTCATGTACATATATATCTAAGCTCGCGTACCCCTTGACTTTTGATATGCTAATTAATTACTGTACAGTGTGTATTTGAGTAGGTTATCTATCTACCAATGGTGCATGACATGAAATGGTGGTACGTCATCCCTATTGCACCACGTTCCAAAGTGATGTATAATACATTCACTTATATGGAGCATATGGAGGATGTAACAAGCCGCAATGAAGATGACGTCGAACATGCCATTGAAGATGTTGTGATCGATGATCAAGAAATAAGAGATGATCGTGATAATGAGGATGAGCATGCCATTTCTCATGATCATGAGAATGACCCTACCATTGAGGATGATGGTGATGTTGATGAGGATGATCAGGACATCGATACCATTATCAATGGAGTACAGAATATCGATAGTGGAATAAATTTAATCGTAGCCTTACCAATTGATCAAATGGATATTGATGTTGATCGTTTGGCAAGGATGGATCTTATTGAAGATGAGATCGAACCCTAACCAATCCGTCACTGTATGTTCTAAATTGATGACATTTCTATCATCTCATATGCATGATTTATTTTTGAATATATTTCATTGTTGTAAATGCATGTAGTGGGATTGTGTAATGATGTATACTGTTATGTACTATAAGATGGTTTAAAGAAAATAGTTTTTAATTTTGTAAAGGAATTCAGTTTTTCTTCAGTTTTTCTCTGCCATGCGTGTATTAATCCGTGTATAGTAGCGTGTATTTATCTGTGTATAATAGCGAGTATTAATCCGTGAATAGTAGCGTGTATTTATCCGTGTATAATAGCGAGTATTATCCCGTAAATATTATCGTGTATTTATGCGTGTATTACTGCGTGTATATAAACGCGTTTATACACGCGTTGATAAATACAAATATACACGCGAACTTAAAGGCTAAAATACACGCGCCCAATTCTATTCAAATACAAGCGCGACAATACACGCGTTCGTAATTTATCGCGTGTATGACAGCATTGTCTTGTAGTGATTTTGGATTTGAAGCTTGTTATGGTATTTGGATCAGGAACTTCCCATTCCAGTGACATTAATGTGGGAATAGGTATGTCATATAATTCTCCATGAACACCTTCTCTTGATGGAACCCTGTATTCTGCAAAATACACAAATAAATCCACTGATTTGTAAAATGAAGGTGGTTTGTCTGCATACATGACATCTGCAATCCCCTTGTGAATTGCTTTGAATGTGCCACTTAAGCTCTCAACAGGCTGCCACTCCACAGCTGTTGACAGAAAGATAACTGAAATTAAACAAACAACAAATATATCAGAAGGAGAAATATTGTGTTGTATCAAATAGATAAAGTTTTGTTGAATTACAGTAAGAATGGAGAATTGGATGTTCATCCAAGTTCAACACCATGTCTTTGGCCATGTAGACATGTTGAACTTTTGCAAGCCAGCCATTGTCGGTCACTTTGAAGGCAAGAACACGACCTTTCCAATGGGATTTCACTTCATTTTGCTTGGTTCTTTTCACCCTGTGGGCACCTTTGCAAGAGGGAAGCATTGTTACCCAATCATTCACACGAAAAGACATGGGTTTCCAAACACCATCTTCTCTGGTGTTATGAAAATCACAAGAAGTTATATTATGAGAAGGACGACGTGAGGACGCCATAGAAGCTCACAGATGAGAGAAAAATAGTGAGTCTTTTGAAAGTGCAAAGAAAGGAGAATAAACCATATGCCAAAATGGAGGGAAGGTGGAAAAGGGAATGAGCCATACCAAAATGGAGGGAAGGTGGAAAGTAGACGTTTGAAAAAATTTGGTGATTTGTCATTAATAGCGTTGTTTTCAGAGCCTGAAAAGAGGATTTTGTATCTTCCTGCTTGATTTTTTAAAATATAAAATGGAACAAGATGTCCCTATTTTGGACCCAAACTTTAATGTTAGCCATCGTAAACATCTAAATTAAGCCGTTTTAGCCGTTCGCCACTAAAATAGAACCGTTAAGAAGACATTTAGAGGAGACAAGAATGCCATACTTTTGTATACGTGTCAATTCACAATTGGACAATTTCTTAATCCTTAGATTAACAAACAGCCCTTTTCTAGCTGTTTTTGGCCCATGAAAGACTCAGCACTAGTGTATTCTCAAGGCATAGTTTGTCTGGCTTAATGTAGATCTTCAAGCACTTCATTGGTTGCCAGATCTATTGCAGTGAAGGCTAAGCCTCTTCTCTTACAGTAATACGCAATGCTTTAAGCAGAGTAAGTAGTCAATGCGAAGAAGGCAACAACAACGAGTACTGTTGCAGTGCGTCAAACAATGAAGAAAGTGGTTTTTTCCTCTAGCTGGTGGTATGCTCAAACAATGAAGTTGAGCAAAGAAGTTGAGCAAATCGGAAGCACTGTTTTAATTGAGCATCGCCTTGTAAATGAGCAAGGTTGGAAGCACATCAAGCACATTATAGAGGGCATTGATTTTAGAGGTAGCCAAAGATTTAAGAAGAAAAAGAAACAACAATACAACATCACTAAGTTGTAGAGGTTGAAAATACATCAAGCACATTATAGAGGGCATCGACTCCAGAGGTAGCCAAAGATTTAAGAAGAAAAAAAAACAACAATATGGCATCACTAAGCTCAAGAGAGCTTTTAGCATATGGGGTGGCCTTGCTAGCACACAATTGAAGAAAAGCTATAGTAAGCATTATTGAGCATGAAGCTCTCACTTGGAAGTTAGCAAGCAAGCTACGCTTGGCTGCCAACATAAAGAGAAGGGAGGGCTTACTTTTGATTTGTTTTTCCCTTTTACTCCCTAACTTAGGGTTTGGACCCTTTTTCACATATCCTCGACACTTTGGCTATGCCCATTCATTATTTTGTCTAGCCCACCTTCTAGCGCTTTTGACCACTTACCCTTGCCCGTATTCCATACTTCCCCTTACCCTTAAGCCTTTTGTGATTGTTCACACATTGTGTGAGATTTTGGTGCATGTTGGACATTTGTGACATGCTAGTTTGGGGGTTCTTTCACATTGATCATGTGCTACGTGTTGAGGCAGTCTGGGGCGGGCAACAAGAAGAGCAGCCTCTAAGCACTCCTCAAGGCTCCCGTGTTGCTCAATGGGCTTGGGGCACAATGCAACACAAACATAAGAACCCCAAAACCACACACCCAACAAGAAAAGGGGCACCACCTAGTTATGTGTGTGAACTAGGACACCAAAGATCTTTCCTTGTAGCCAATACATGCTAACCATATACATCAATCAAAAGACACACACACTCTCAACAAACACTCATAACATATGGTATTATGTGTGGAGGAGACTAGCATAACACAAATAGATGCACACCAAACTTGGAGAAGAACTTAGAGAGACAATATAAGCTTGATTTTGTTGTCGCTATATGCACTTGGTCTTAAGGTTACGGGAGCCCTCTCACCATACAACCCTCTTACCATGAATTGAAAGGCAACAAATCAAAAACAAGCCCTCAAGCCTCCAAGCATAAAATCACACCACAAAATACCAGGATCAAATTACCTTAAATCAAAAATCGGACCGCTTCGCTAAATAAACTTTGGAGATGTAGGAGTCCAAGATTTTGTACACAATTGTACCCAAACTACTAATCTTATTGATGCACAAAGGCAATATACAATTATGATAGGGAGTAAGGCATCACTCAAGCCCTCACAATGACATAACTAGCTTCAAGCTTCAAGCTTCACTATCTCCTTACACACTAGAGTTAGGAGTGGTGTACAATGTGTGTAATCTCCCCCTTACAAGGAATGGAGGGGGCTCTATTTATAGGTTTGAAAAGCTCCAATTAGGATTAAGCCTAATCAATCTTATTATAAAAAATCATAGATTATGGATTTTTTATTTTGAAATGAGAGTGGGCCTCTTCTTATCCCTTGAGTCCCATGGATGTGGGCTCAAGGTGAGAGAATTATTGAAGATGAGAGGAGAGTGTGATGTAGAGGTTTGAGCAAATAACTTGTAGTAATGCCTACTCCAAAAGTAGTAGAGTGGGTGCTTATTTACAAATGTTAGTGGTTAGTAGTTAGTAATCACTATAAAAGGTTAGTAATACAATGTATAAAATGAGTGTGAGGAGTAAAGATTTGGAAAGATCCTTTATGTGGTTGAAAGCTCGAAGAAGCTTGGATTCTCCCATGTGTAGATCTTTAAGTTAACCGCCGGTCTCCTTCTTGCATTTGACGCCACAAAAGTTGATTGAGGTGAAGAACATGGGGATTTTTGTAGATGGAAACCCCATATTTGCAAAGGTTAATATGATACATTCATGCTGAATTTTTATGTATTTTTTGAGATTGGAAAAATAATTTAGTAATATGGGAGTAGTAGGGAGAGAAAATGGAGATGAGGTATGGGTGTAGAGTAGAAATGAGAGCAAATGGAGATGGAAGGAGAGGGAAAAGGTGGAGAGGGTGAGAGAGGACATGAAGTTTGCAGGTTTGATAAAGTGAGAAAGGAATGAGTAAGTATGTAGGTGATGAATGTGTAAGGGAGGTGAGAAGAGACTAGGTGTACCTTGCCAAAAAGTGGGCAGACTGGGGTCCAATAAAAAATTCATATCTCACTGCCATTAGCTCCAAAAATTCTCAAACAAATTGAGCATATTTTTGAGCTTTCAAGCTAGCTTTTGTCTTTTGATGACTAGTCCAAATTCGGAGTGGAGGCGGGCGCAAAAAATTCAGCAGAATCATGTCTTTTCTTAATTTTAAAAATCTTTGTGTGGGTCCCCATTGGTGGAATTTCTTGATAGCTCCAAGAGTGAGCCCCCCAATACATCATACCCTAACCTTAGAGACTCAAGTGTATGTGGACACTTGCATGGAGGAGATTTTTTCTATTTTATAAAGGATTTACATAATAAGAAAAAACAAGCTAGTATTTAACTAGTCAACATATCATGACAATATGGTTATTATGATAGGAAAATAAAATAAACAAAGAGATCTATTTGTGAATAAAATATACAAAAATAATTGATATATGAAAAAATATTTAATGAAAATATATAAAATATTTAATAGTAAAAAATATATACAAAAATACTAAACTATGGAAGTCAAAAGGGAGGGAGACCCTCATTATTTTAGGGTAGATGAGAGAATAAAAGACGAAATAGTCTAAGGGAAAAAGTGATTTGGGTAGTAGGCTTTCTACATGGTGTGGGTGGAAATGTGAGAGCATAGGAGTTACTTATGCATGGTGAAGTTGAAGCATATGTACAATGATGGTCCAAAATTATTATGAAGAAATAATAATAATAAATAAAATATACTTAGGTTTTGTAATACACACACCTAATGAAGTATTTACATATTTGAGAAAATAGAGACTCCCATATTTAGGCCCTTATATGAGATAAAATATTTACACAAAATGGGCCGTAATAATTTTATTTATTTTTGATGAGTAGCTAGTAATTTTTTTTATATAATAAAAAAAATATATAGAAGGTATGGGTAAAGTCCCTAACGCACACACGCCTATTTACAGAGTGAAAAGGTATTTATGACAAAGAGTTTATGTGATTTTCCTTGGCTTTTCTCAATGACATTCATGACCCTACTAACAAAGTAGATGGGCCGCATCCTAGTACTGTGGAGATCTTGCTGTAACAAAACTGCACCCACTGTTTCCTTTCCAACACTAGAGCTAACAAAGAAAGTGTACTCCCAACAAGGAGGCATGAGTGTTGGTAGCTCTGACAAAATGACTTTAATGTTACAAAAGTACTCCTCAAGCTCATCAGACCATGCAAACTCTACTTGTTGAGTCAATTTTTGCAAGGGGTGAAGTAACTCTAAGGCTAAGTGAATGAAGCGTGACATGTACTTCACCTTTTGAATGAATGAGATGGCCTCCTTGAGACTCTTTGGAGATGGTAGGTCGATAAGAGCCTTTGCCTTTGTAGGATCCACCTCAATGCCTTTGGAAGAAACCTTATGGCCAAGCAAGATTACTTCATCCTCACCAATATGACATTTGTCGAGATTGAGTTGGCCCCCCATGTCGTAGAGTTTCTTCAAGCCTTCTTCCACCCTCTGCACATGCAACGACTTAGAGCTTTAGATGCAAAAATCATCTATGAACACTCTAATGGATTTCCCAAAGAATGCTTAAAACACCATGTTCATGAAACGTTGAAATGTCGCTGGAGCATTGGTTAAACCAAACGGCATGACTCTGAAAGCATAATAACCCCAAGGAGTGATGAAGGTTGTTTTCAATTGATCCTCCAATGCAATCCCAATTTGAAAGTAACCCGAGTAGCCATCACATATTGTATACTTCTCATGACCTGCTACCTCATTTAGGATCTCATCTTGAAATGGAAGAGGAAAGTGGTCCCTTTTTGTCGCCTCGTTGAGTGGACGATAGTCCACACACACCCTCCATTTGCCGTTCTTCTTGGGAGTGACCACGACAGGAGAGACCCACTCTGAATTTTCTACAAGATATATGAACCCCGCTGCTAGAAGCTTCCTCACCTCTTTGAGTAGTGCTTGCTCCTTGATGACTCCTAGTCTTCGTAGCTTTTGTGCCTTAGGTTTGGCTTCTGGCTTTAGCTCGATCTTGTGTTGAATGGCCTCTACGCCACGCACATCTGTGTAATCTTTAGCAAAAAACCTGGGAAATTTCCTTAGTACACATTTAAACTCCTCTCCTTCCTCCGATGTAAGCGTTTTTGAGAGCATAGCATCAAACATTTCTTCATCATGCACAATTTGGTCTTCTTGAGAGCCTACCTCCTCCAAACCTTGACAGGGTGTCTCTTTGTCTTTTGCTCTGAATCTTACCCCCATGACTTCAATGGAAGACTCCTCGTCCATAGTGCTACTGCTGCTTTCTTCCTCTGAGGCGTCATCAGTCCAATCCTCCTCTGTTTCGCCTTGAGAAGATTCTTCATTTATCTCCTCTTGTCGTTGCTCCTTCATGTCAAAGATAATCTTCTTACGATTTTCATTCCTGCAAATTAACTTTCCATTTTCCCAATCCTGCAAAGCTCTCATTCTCATTAGCCATGGTCTACCTAGGATAAATGGATAACCACTTCCCTCGGTAGACATAACATAAAAATCAACGACCTTCTTAATGCCAAAAACTTCCACAGAAACATTCTTACAAATCCCAAGACACTTTGCTTTGCTATTGTTTGCCATTTTCACCTTAATTTCAAGTGTTTCATGAATATGCATGCTTAGTTTTTGCATAAGGTCTTCTGTCATGATGCAAATTTGTGCACCCCCATCTACTAGAACCTTCTTAACTAGTCTTCCCTTGATGTAGCAATCTAATATAGGTGTAATGTCCTCATCCATCTCGGCTTGTGAAATTTTTGCAACAAGCACATTCTCTTTTGTTTTTCTCCTAGTGCTCACGGCCTTTGTTAATTCCCTCCTAACTTGTGGGCATAAGGCTAGAAATTGAGGCCATGAGATATCAGGACCCTTACCTCTCATGTCTTCCAAAAGGTTATATGGAGCCATACCATGTCCAAGGGGGAAATCTTGGAGGTTTATACGACATCGTCTCCTCTTGACTTCCTTGTTTTCCTTCACTTTCTTTCCTCGTCCATGGTCACTTTGTGATGCCACACCCTCCTTTTCCTTCTCTTTTCCACGCCCTCATTTGACACCATTTGCTTCAATGTCTACCTCCTTGGCCTTTGTTACCTCTACCACATGTACATTTGGGTTCGGCAAGGGTGGCATTCCTTCCACTCGTCGTGGAGGTGGTCTTGTTGCATTAGGCCTCTGCAAAATCATCGGTTGTTGTTGACTAGTGCCTTCACCTTCATTCATCACTAGATAATTCATGTTAGGCTTCCCTGGCTCCCCACGAGGCCAAGGACAATTATACATCCCTGGCCCTGACTCTCCGCAATTCCAACATTGCAAGAGTCGCCTAGGTCGTTGCTCTCGTTCTTCAACCCTTTTAGCTTGGCCCTTCTGTTCCACAGCTTGTGCAAAGTGGATAGACAAGTTATTTAAAGACTCATTTAACTTTTCTATCACCTCGACTGTGACCTCAGGTAATTCTCTACGAGTGCAAGACTGTACCTCTTTCCTAGGCTTTGAGTCGTCAAAGATAAAGCCCCCCCCAACAAGCATACACCTCATCTTTCGGAGTTTCTTGGTAGCCCTAGCCTCAGCAGCATCAAATGTTGTGGGCTCTCCTGACTCTACTTGTAATTTTAGTGATGGGTACATCCCTGCAATAAATCTCTCCTTCTTCAAGAATTCAGCACCATCTCCAGGGTTAGGAAGACTACGCAACCAAAGAGTCCAAAGACGTAAGAATTCTTGCTTATAACTCAATTAGTCCTCTAGATCCTTTTGCTTATGAGCAACTATTTCTTGCCATAGCTTTTGTGTGTTCAAAGGAGTGAAGTAATTGTCTCTAAAAAGTTGCATGACCCCCTTGTAATCTACTCGTGCGGGTGCAGGTAGAGATTGAAACCAAGTGGAAGCATCTCTTCGTAGGACCAACTCAAACATGTCTAAGCATTCTTGGTCTCCTACCACTCTCTTTATGTGGAGTGCCATTCTAAAGTTTGATAAGAATAACTCGGCATCCTCACCGGGCTCAACAAAGAATAAGGGATAGCCACTCATTTGCCTAGTGGTATCCATGCTTGAGAAGAAGGAAGCACAACTATGATTGCACAAAGGTCTTCCTTCACTCTCTTTCTCTCTCACTCCTTTTTTTCTTTTTTCTTTTTTTTTTTTCTTTTTTTTTCAAAGTAGAATGAAAATGTAGATGTCAAAGCTTATGTCATAACGAATCAAAGGCAAAATAAATGGATTAACCGAGGCATTAATGGCTGCTACTTGCCTAGGTCCAAACATACGACGAATGACACGCTGAAATTGTAACTTACTACCAACAACTATGTGTATTTCTTGCCTAGCATAAGAGATTGGCCTACGGTATAAGTCTTCTTGATTCATAAAACTAAGCTAAAACAAGATGAAAACATGCACATCAAAGGAAATGGTGTAATCTACAATGGGAAGTATGACAGGATTAGGTGATGCTAAAATCTCACTTAGTCTTTCTGGACCAAAAAGAAGAACCATGCGTTGTTGGTAGATAATCTTTCTATCAATGCAAACATTCACTCTAATGGAGTGCACCCAATGAAACTGGTTGAATTGAATCCCAAGAGGATTAGGAGGAAGTTGATTGTTCATGAAAGATCACACAAAAGTACCACTTTCCTTCTTAAAATATGATACCCAACAAGCAAACAAGGAAATTTATGTGTTAGAGAGATCGATGTACCTTAAATACCCATTCAAAAACTGCTCGTCCTCAGTGGGGACACCAAAAAGCAACAAGAAGAGCGGCCTCTAAGCACTCCTCAAGGCTCCCGTGTTGCTCAATGGGCTTGGGACACAACGCAACACAAACATAAGATCCCCAAAACCACACACCCAACAAGAAAAGGGGTACCACCTAGTTATGTGTGTGAACTAGGACACCAAAGATCTTTCCTTGTAGCCAATCAATACATGCTAACATATACATCAATCAAAAGACACACACGCTCTCAACAAACACTCATAACATATGGTATTATGTGTGGAGGAGACTAGCATAACACAAATAGATGCACACCAAACTTGGAGAAGAACTTAGAGAGACAATATAAGCTTGATTTTGTTGTCGCTATGCGCTTGGTCTTAAGGTTACGGAAGCCCTCTCACCATACAACCCTCTTACCATGAATTGAAAGGCAGCAAATCAAAAATAAGCACTCAAGCCTCCAAGCATAAAATCACACCACAAAATACAAGGATCAAATTACCTTAAATCAAAAATCGGACCGCTTCGCTAAATAAACTTTGGAGATGTAGGAGTCCAAGATTTTGTACACAATTGTACCCAAACTACTAATCTTATTGATGCACAAAGGCAATATACAATTATGATAGGGAGTAAGGCATCACTCAAGCCCTCACAATGACATAACTAGCTTCAAGCTTCAAGCTTCACTATCTCCTTACACAGTAGAGTTAGGAGTGGTGTACAATGTGTGTAATCTCCCCCTTACAAGGAATGGAGGGGGCTCTATTTATAGGTTTGAAAAGCCCCAATTAGGATTAAGCCTAATCAATCTTATTATGGAAAATCATAGATTATGGCTTTTTTATTTTGAAATGAGAGTGGGCCTCTTCTTATCCCTTGAGTCCCATGGATGTGGGCTCAAGGTGAGAGAATTATTGAAGATGAGAGGAGAGTGTGATGTAGAGGTTTGAGCAAATAACTTGTAGTAATGCCTACTCCAAAAGTAGTAGAGTGGGTGCTTATTTACAAATGTTAGTGGTTAGTAGTTAGTAATCACTATAAAAGGTTAGTAATACAATGTATAAAATGAGTGTGAGGAGTAAAGATTTGGAAAGATCCTTTATGTGGTTGAAAGCTCGAAGAAGCTTGGATTCTCCCATGTGTAGATCTTTAAGTTAACCGCCGGTCTCCTTCTTGCATTTGACGCCACAAAAGTTGATTGAGGTGAAGAACATGGGGATTTTTGTAGATGGAAACCCCATATTCGCAGAGGTTAATATGATACATTCATGCTGAATTTTTATGTATTTTTTGAGATTAGAAAAATAATTTAGTAATATGGAAGTAGTAGGGAGAGAAATGGAGATGAGGTATGGGTGTAGAGTAGAAATGAGAGCAAATGGAGATGGAAGGAGAGGGAAAAGTGGAGAGGGTGAGAGAGTACATGAAGTTTGCAGGTTTCATGGAGTGAGAAAGAAATGAGTAAGTATGTAGGTGATGAATGTGTAAGGGAGGTGAGAAGAGACTAGGTGTACCTTGCCAAAAAGTGGGCAGACTGGGGTCCAATAAAAAATTCATATCTCACCGCCATTAGCTCCAAAAATTTTCAAAAAAATTGAGCATATTTTTGAGCTTTCAAGCTAGCTTTTGTCTTTTGATGACTAGTCCAAATTCGGAGTGGAGGCGGGCGCAAAAAATTCAGCAGAATCATGTCTTTTCTTAATTTTAAAAATCTTTGTGTGGGTCCCCATTGGTGGAATTTCTTGATAGCTCCAAGAGTGAGCCCCCCAATACATCATACCCTGACCTTAGAGACTCAAGTGTATGTGGACACTTGCATGGAGGAGATTTTTTCTATTTTATAAAGGATTTACATAATAAGAAAAAACAAGCTAGTATTTAACTAGTCAATATATCATGACAATATGGTTATTATGATAGAAAAATAAAATAAACAAAGAGATCTATTTGTGAATAAAATATATAAAAATAATTGATATATGAAAAAATATTTAATGAAAATATTTAAAATATTTAATAGTAAAAAATATATACAAAAATACTAAACTATGGAAGTCAAAAGGGAGGGAGACCCTCATTATTTTAGGGTAGATGAGAGAATAAAAGATGAAATAGTCTAAGGGAAAAAGTGATTTGGGTAGTAGGCTTTCTACATGGTGTGGGTGGAAATGTGAGAGCATAGGAGTTACTTATGCATGGTGAAGTTGAAGCATATATACAATGATGGTCCAAAATTATTATGAAGAAATAATAATAATAAATAAAATATACTTAGGTTTTGTAATACACACACCTAATGAAGTATTTATATATTTGAGAAAATAGAGACCCCCATATTTAGGCCCTTATATGAAATAAAATATTTACACAAAATGGGCGTAATAATTTTATTTATTTTTGATAAGTAGCTAGCAAATTTTTTTTAATATAATAAAAAAAATATATAGAAGATATGGGTAAAGTCCCGAACGCACACACGCCTATTTACAGAGTGAAAAGGTATTTATGACAAAGAGTTTATGTGATTTTCCTTGGCCGAGGTAGCTCCTTATGTAATGTGGATAGCCGAAAAAATGGCTATCAGTGTGAGTAGTTCACATACATTGTCAGTGTTATTCACACACTTTTTGGATTTTTTTTTGGGCATGTGCACATGTATTTGGGGCTTGTTCACATGTTTTGAGCCTCGTGGAGTGCTATGTGGTTGATTTGGTGCATTTTGGGCGTTCACTCACACTTTTGGTCATTTGGTTTATTTTTGGACGTTTACACACATTTTTATTTATTTGGTTTATTTTTGGACGTTTACACACATTTTTTGCCATTTGAGCAGATTGGTGCCTTTTCCAGACGTGGTGGCATTCTCGGGGGGGTCACTCGTATAAATATGTAAGTATCACGTGGGTTCAACAGAAGGACATTTTAAATATTTAAAGCTTACAGAAATATATTTACAGAGGGGATTTATTTATTGTATTTTTAAAAAAAATTACAGATTTGAATAGGAAAGGATACATTATATTCACTAAAAAATTCACAGATAAGGGACCTTTTAAATAGGCCTTGAACGCACGTGATATAGAGGATTTACATATAGTGACCCCCCCGAGGTGGCATTCTTGAGCACATTTGGGGGTATTTCCACACTTTTAGGCATTGGCAGGATGACATGGGGATTCATTACTACCTCTACCCTACCTACAATCACCATGCTACCCATCATCGTCGTCGTCAACATCACTACAACTCCATCCCAGATATTGATCATGCAGCATCTGCTATTACTTTGGCTCCATGCTCGTCATCTTGATTTGCCATTTCAGGTGAGGAGATGCATATCATTTGCCGAGTTCATACATACATTCGGCACATTGTGGCTTTGACCTCTAGATCCTTTTTCATCGACATCATGCTATGATGACACATCATATTCATGTCACATATGGATGTTTGAGCTTCAAATGTTGTTGCCTAGCCAATTTAAACACTTATTTGATGAGGAGGATGTCCATGCCAGTTGGTTCAAACATTTTACACATGGTGATTTTGGTGGGGATCTATGTGGTTATCTTTATATGGATGGTTTAGCATTGCTTTCATGGGATGATTTAGGTGGGGACTTGATCGAGTGCCCCACACTCGTGAGCAGAGATGACTATATACCTAAGGATGGATATCATTATGACATGCATTCAGTGGATGATGATGTGGATAGTGATGATGATATTGATGTTGTCACATGTACACATGGTGATGGTCATACACACACATGTAATGACATTGATGTATCACACCCACATACTTATGATGGTGTATCATGCACACATACACATGATGATATTGATGTATCGCACACACATACACATGATGATAATGATATACGTGCACATGTTACAACTGTCACATGCACATGATGATGATGTATGTGTTAGTGATAGTGAGAGTGATGTGTGTGAGTCAGATCATGTGGGTATGATCTTAATGGTGATAGTGAGAGTGGTGTGTGAGTCAAATCATGTGGGCATGATCTTAATGGGAGGGATGGCATTGAGCATTTAGAGCATTGTGATTATTGATACACCTATGTCTATCTACCTTCTAGCATATCATAGTGATGCATTGTGGCGGATCATAGTGATAAGCTCTTGACTAGTGATGCATTCATTATAGTGTGAGATTGGGGATGACGATACTTCACATATTGATGAGTACATCATAGAATCCTCTAGAGTTGTTACATGTGGATCAATCTCAAAGACTAGCACCTACTCGCAACACTGGCAACAACTACCAAGAGACTGGAAAGAAACAAAAGCGTTGTTGATGAACTGAAGTGAGGCAATTAAAATAGCAGCTTGACAGCAGGAGATGCAATGCTTAGCGATGATGAACTAATAAAGCAAGTGCCTATGTAGATTTCTTTATTATTATTATTAAAATAAAAAATAATATAATAATATAATAAAAAAAGTGAACGTGAGGACTAGACAGAGTTTTTGAAATTTGGCTATTTAGAGGATGTCAGGCCCATAACTCATGAAAGGCAAAGGTACATTGACTCATAGGAAGAAAAGGTGAATTAACTCATAGAAAGCAACGCTTGATGGGCAGCAAGGAAATACCTCATACACAATGCTAAGGAAAAAATAAAAAATAATATAATTAAAAAAATACCAATAGTGAAAAGTGAACGAGAGGACTAGAGAGAGTTTTTGAAATTTGGCTATTTAGAGGATGTCAGGCCCATAACTCATGAAAGGAAAAGGTGCATTAACTCATAGAAATTATAGTGGCATTAACTCATAAAAAGCAATGGTTGATGGGTAGAAAGGTAACCCCTCATACATAATGCTAAGGCCTTTGCCATAGGTAGGCCAAAAAGACGAGCATATGACCCAAAAGAGTCCTCTAGAATCATGGCCATAGAAACGTCCAACATATAGGAATAGGTGGCTGACAACCTTAATGACCTGCCAAGGTGATAGCTTCTGCACTTATGCCAGTGGTATAATTGGTGAGATTATGGTTGATATGTCGCTAGTGGTGGTGGATGATAAGTTGTGTGATAGCCATATTTGGATTACTAGAGTATGATATAGTTATAGCACTAACTTATATAGTCGGGTTCACATTATAGATCTGCCATTGTATATTATAGGACGAGAGTACTTTCCCTTATAGTATATACTCTTATCTCTTTGTGTTAATGGTTATAGAGAAAAGAAGAAGATACAAGAAAATTTATCCATCCATCTCTCTCTTCTTGTACCTTACTTTTGTGTGTGTGTTTTGCTTACAAAGATCTCAAGCTCTCCCTCTCCCTCACATTCTGTTTATGTTGTGTAGTTCTCATGACCATCTAGACCATCTGGACCTACAAACAGGCCTTACAACCTAAGAAGTGTGTGTGTCTAGTTTGTTGTCTGGCACTTTCTAGTGCCATCACATAGCCGCATAAGCATGCATCTAGCTTGGCATAATGCCATAATCCATCTTTGAACCATCTGTGGGGCCACACTTCTGTCTAAATGGGGAACTCTTGGTGGGGTGCTCACCTCATCGTCCTTAGAAAGGGGGCCTTACAAAATAGAGCATATTTGTCACCATAGAAACAACACGAGGGTGGAGCATTGAGCAAATGCTTTTCCAAAACACCCCTCAATGAGCATATTTGTCACCGTAGTAGAAACAACACGATGGTGGAGCATTGAGAAAATTATTTTCCAACACACCCCTCAATAATGTTCACAGGTGAGTGAACTACATCCAATGTGCTGAGTTGATGAAGATGGCCCTCCAAGAAAAATCTCTCCTTAGAGCATTTGTGAAAATGTATACAAAATTCTTAGTATTTGTTGATGTAGTAGACAAGCTCCGCATCTCCATCCATTATAATCTCATGCACATAATGATATTGTATCTCAATGCGCTTCGTGCAAGCATGAAACACTGGGTTCTTGGTGATAGCAATGCAATTCTGATTATCACTCAGCAACATTGTCGCTCCCTTTTGAACAGTACCCATGTCTCCTAAGATTGAGGTGGAGTTTAGGCTTTTCATATCTCCTTTCCACTTTTCTTCTCACCCAATCAAGGGATCACTAGTGGAGTGACATCAATAGTGGCAATGTTCAAGCCCCTAGATTCCTTATAAAAGGGGTTGGCAACTTGTATATCCACCACACCCTTAGTGGCAACAGCCCTTGAATTTTTCATTTCTTCCCATTGTTGTGCAAGGCATTTTACACACACAAATTACTCTCATAAGAACTAATGGATGAAGACTAAAGAAGACACACAAAAGAGGTACTCTTAATAAGAGTCCAATAATTATCAAAGCATTGACAAAGAGCTTTGGCTATATTTTTGAGAGGGGTGGTGTTTTTTGCTTGCCTATGTTGAAGCCCAAGAGTTAGGTGGCTATGCAAAGAGAAGGCAAGAGTAGTGCAGTGTTGTTTTGAGATAAATGATAGTTGGATGGCCATGAAAAGAAGGAAATGGTAGTGGTGTTGTGTTCAAGAAGAGAGGGGGGGAAGACTGCATAAGGCAAGGGAGAGTGGTGAGCAAAAGTGTGGAAGAATATTGTGGGGCCATGTAAAAGTGGGAGGCCAGTTTGGAACACCATAACATAGACATGTTAGAATCCCCATGTAAAAAGGGTAGGCCATCTTAGACCACCCTACATCCCTCCCTTCTAGAGATCTAGGGTATTCAAACTTGCCTCCTTTGCTATCACTACAAAGGAGCTTTGCAAATAGGTGGGTAGTAAAGTGAGAAAAAGCTATAAACAACTCAACCTCTACTTTGATGCCATGGCGAGTGAGAGCATGAGAGAGTAAATAAGAGGAAGAGATAGAGAGAAGAGAACATACATCAACACTATCACTCACCCACACAATCCCGAAGCATGCATGCAATAAAGAAGAAGAGAAAGCATATAAGCAACTTTAATCATAAGAGTAGAAGACTCAAACTCAATTGTCAGAATGGGATTATGTCTTTTCTCATTAGTCAAAATGTCTTATATTCAAGAGTCATCGTACACAATGCTCGTCCACCCAAATAATGTCCAAGGGCCTAGTAAGTTAGTCTAGGATAATTTCCTAGTCTAATTATACACATTACAAGGATTACACAAGTCATAAGCTTGGTGTTTGACTATCTTCCGACATTACACAACAAGTCATAAGCTCAAAGATTTCCCATAATCATTTGTGTGGTACAAAAATATTGTTTGAAAGTGTTTCCATGCATTCGTAGTAATGTTAGCCAATGTGGTTTGACATACCCCCTCCTTAATCATGATTCTATCCTTGGAATCGACAATGAAGCCAAGTGGGAGGCTAGTGTTAGAAGCCGTTGAAGTTCTAGTAGAAGTCAAAGTGGGACTTTGTGTAATGGGTGGTTCAATAAAAGTCTTTGTAGGATGTTCAGAAGGTTGTTTCAAACATATCTTTAAATGTGAGCATGCGCCATCATTGCATCCATTATACTTGCTTATAGCAGCCATGTATCTGGCAAAGAGTTGGGCTCTTGTTGATGTCGAAGGCCATGTCCTATTGACCTTCATTAAATGCACACTATTTTGGAAACTCCACCAAAAGGATGATGATGAGCTAAAAATAGCGAATTGTAATGACCATGCCAGGAATAAATCCATCATAATCTTGGATGAACTTGCACCTTATGTAAAGCATCCACTCTTCATGCAGAAAGGAGGGGTGAGGTAAAGGTATCCACTCTTCATCATAATCTTGGATGAACTTGCACCTTATGTGAAGCATCCACTCTTCATGCAGAAAGGAGGGGCGGTCGAGGTAAAGGTATCCAAAATTGCAGCTTCGAGCACTTCTCGAGCTCTTTCTTAAAGAGGTCCCAAGCCCATCTACATTAATAAATAGGATTGATCATGAGGTACTTTGGAGTATAGAAATAATACTCCTTCCAATACTTGGCCTAGAGGAGGAAGGGTCAACCCACCTCACTCATGAGGTTGTGCATTATTAGGGCAACCCTAGCTTGTGGCCTTTTGTATCCACCTCGGTCCCTCTTGTGATGAGATTGAGACCACTGATTGAACTTTTGTTCCAGCTAAAGCTTGATGAGGCATATATCGAGGTGATCGATGAACCTATTGGTATCAGGGGTAGGGTTGGGGTGTTGCCACGATTCCATGATCCTAAGGGCTTTGTCAACGTCAATCATGTCGAGAGGACCGCGCCAATTGAATGGGTGATTAGGAGGGTGCATTTGATATTGCTCTTTGACGGGGGTGGTGCTAGGATCTCACCTTCTTGTAAGACCTATGGTGGAAGAGAGGGGTGGTGCATTTGCTACTAATCTTTAATGAGGTTGGTGCTGGGATCTCCCCTTCTTCTGAGACCTGTGATGGAAGAGAGGGGTGATTGGCATATAAAATTAAGGCTTTGGTAAGTCCATTTAGGATGTCCCCTAGAGAGGTAAGTGAGGGGGTGTGGGCAACATTGTGCAGATGAGAGGGGGCGTCTTGGGAGATAGAGGGATGTGGGTAGCATTGTGGAGATGAGAGGGGTGTGGGCAACATTGTGGAGATGAGAGGGGTGTGGGCAGCATTGTGGAGATGAGAGGGGTGTGGGCAGCATTGTGGAGATGAGAGGGGTGTGGGCAGCATTGTGGAGATGAGAGGGGTGTAGGCAGCATTGTGGAGATAAGAGGGGGCGTCTTGGGAGACGAGAGGGGTGTGGGAAGCATTGGGGATGCAGGGGAGTAATCCAAGGAGGAGTGGAAAGTCATGAGGTCAAGTCCCCCCAAGCTTGAAGAGCTTATCTAGGTGTTCCATGATGTTTGGTATTTTTGCAAACCTGGTAGAACTATTTGTGATAAGTGAACTTATGCTCCACCTTATTCTCGGATTGATTTTGATGTGGATCATGTGGCCTCTAACTTCTCGGAGCACCTCCACTCCTAGTGGGGAGAAGTTAGTGGCTACTATGTGGTACTGTGAGAGCAATACAAGGAATATGGGATTTGGTAGCTCCAATAGCAACTCAAAAAAGTTGCTATTTGCATAAAATAAAATGTCGTTAACTCAATTGTTATTGAAAGTTCCTTATACAACATAAATAGGGACTTTTTTGAGTCGCTTATGCAACCAACAAAAGATTCTTATAGGACTCTTTTAGTTCATAAAATGGCCATAAAAAAAGGAGTCACTTAGCAATTTTCTTTTGAAATAAGTTGATAAGCGACTAAGTGGGACATGCAATAAAAAAAAGAAGAAATTACCTGTGGTGGGTTGTAGGCCTCATTTCTGTTGCTCTCTCTCTCTCTCTCTCTCTCTCTCTCTCTCTCTCTATCTATCTCTCTCTCCCCCCAAGATTAGCACATGCTAATTGTTTCTCTTTGTGGCTCAATTTTTGGGCTCTAATTAATCCTTAATCACATGAATTAATTCACACAATGTTGCATATCACTAGATTACTAATAAAAATGCTAAAGTATTTGTATAGTTTATTGTGTCATTAATCTAATAATCAAAGATTAATTAAGGATTAACTTGTGCCCTATTTTTCTTAGTGGAATGGGACAAAAGAGAGAAATAATTCACCAAATGATGAAGAACGTGATGTAATTAGGTGTTTCAATGCATCTAAATGGTCTCAAAACACTTATAAACACTAAATGCTCTCAAAACACTCAAACACACTGATTTCAACAACCTATAAAATGGACATAAAAAAAACACATTTTTTCAAATTTTTGGCTCTTGAGATTCATTAATCATCCTCTTAATGGACCAGTCCATTAAAAGTAATTAGTGAATTGTAAGAGTTTCTCTCTGTCTCTCTCTCTCTCTCTACATGATTGGGTGTAACATTGATGGTCTCTTCGGCTCTCTATTGAGAAGTGCACTCAAGATTCATTCTTGCTCCCTCTTCTCTCATGGAAGCTAGGTGCAAAAATTTGGTTCTCTTCTACTCTCTCTTGGTGATTACGCTCAACATTCCAAGGTAAAATTTCAATTGATCAAATGCTTTAATGACTTCCATAAGCTTAAGCAATCTAAGACATTATGAAACAAAATACATGTATAAAACATTATATTCTATTCCTCTCTATCTTGGTATTTACACTAAACATTCCAAGGTAACATTTCAATCGATCAAATGCTTTAAGGACTTTTATAAGCTTATATAATAGCATTCAAGACATAAAGAAACAAAACTTTCTCATTCAAAAAACTACAACAAAAAGCAATGGCGATTGCCACAAATCATTATGAGGGATCCCTCTCACGGAGTACTTTCCCCCTTATAGTAGTCACCAAATTTTTAAAAAAATTATCAAAAGCTATGTAATACATAGCCATCAAAATGTGCTAGTATGCAGGATAACAAACAAAATATCCCCAACAAAACATGAAGGACAAAATAAAGGTCTATAAGTTGCCATCGCTATAGTCATCATTCGGATCCCTCTCTTGCCCATGGTCCTCCTGCTCCTTTGCCCTAGCATCTGCGCTCTCATGCTCCAGCTCATTTAAAGTGTAGCCATTTAGCTCTTATGTAATGCCAAAATATTGCATCATTGAAGCTTAAGTAACAAAATTAACAAGTTTACTAATCCAAAAAATGTGACTAATTAATGAAATGTTGCAACTCACTTGGAAGGGAGCTGGCGTTTCAATGCCCTATATATATCCTTGATATGCTGCAATCTCCACCTCCTCCTTAGTGGGCTGACATGAATAATCTTTTTTTCCTATCACATGTTCAAAGCAAAAACCACATATTTAAGCCGTTCATGATGATAGGAACATCCTTACACCCAAAACGTTTCTTTTTGAATTAATTAATTAATTAATCTGCATGAAGGTGCATTGATTTTCTTAACATGAATACATAGCTTTTGTAGATGACATTCTAAAATGGAAGATTTTAGAATCTTCCATTTTTAACATGTTTTGACATATTTACATACTAAAAATGGAAGATATCATCTCATCTCCATGCAAGCTCTGCACGCAACCTTTGTAATTTCCTGCATGCAGCCTCTATATTTCGTGGAGCCCCCGAAATCCTCCTCCTCCTCCTCCTCCTCCTCCTCCTCCTCCACCCCATTTAGATCAGACGAGATCTGTTAATTTTAAGAGCACCAAAAATTATTAAATTGTTAAACAATCATGAAATTTATGGCTTACACATTTGCTGCGACTCCTCTCAGAGGTGGGAAGGCGGCATGCGGGCCTCCACGGCTGCATGGTGGAGGGGGAAGGGGGCTGGTGGTGCATGATAGCATGTGGTGGCGCACTAGTGGCATGGGTAGTCCCCGGTGAGTGGCACGAGAAGAACAAGCGGCGAAGACCCACCTACCTCGATGCCGAACGCCTTCCTGACGGGAGTCATACAAGCACATACGGGCAGATTCGAGTGCCTTCCGCGCTGGCGAATAGCACGGAATGCTAATTATTAAGTGTACTAGTTGGGAATCCGTGCTTCGCACATATTTTAAGGCTTCCAAAATCAAATGCTACCCAAACCTTCTCCTCCCCTTTCTTGACGACGCGCGCTTGCACACACTCTGCTTGCACACACTCTGGATAGGAGGATAGCTTCCACATACGTTAGCACTAAGATAGAGTGGGATTCCATCGTTAGGGGGGGATTACCATTCAAGAAAAGGGGTTACAAGCTTGAGGAGTGGTACATGAGAGTGGGGGACACCCACATGCTTGAGGAGTTAATCATGGAGTAGGCTAGTGGGGTAGCCCAAGATTCACCCATTCAGCACTATATATACACCCATTGTATCTTGAGTTGGGTGCATGAGAGTTCATGAGATGAGATGAGCTAATGCAATCATGAAGCTTTTGCCCCATTTCTTGTGTTTTTAGTATCATTATGCCTTAATTATGTTATTAAGTACGCTTTTAATCATCATCTTTCTCATGTTTAGTGTGGATTAGTGTGTTTGCTTAGGTGTTCACCATGTTTGGGATGCCAACCCCAAACACTTTGGCACGCCCAGTGTAGAGTCCTCGACTCTCTTACCCACATGCTTTCAATTTCTCATTGGCAAATAACTGATATACTTGATGCAACATCCAAGTTTGCATCTGCAGCTTTCAAAGATGTCATAGAACGCCGCATGATAGCTTTGAGCAAAGCGTGATCAGGATGCGGGTTCTTCCGCCTTAACACCCTCATGAATGAGGAGAGTTCCATCACCACCACCACCATCAACAATCAAGTATGGGCCACTGCCTGGACCCCAGTCAAGGGCGCTCTCAGTGCACCACCAATGTTCGTGTAGGGTTTCTCCCTTCCAAGCAAAGACAGAGGCACTGTCAAACGAGCAATGGTAGCACCGGCATGGTCCTTGGTAGAGAAGATGTTGCAGGAGTGCCAATGAGCCTCAGCACCAAGGGTGGTTAGGGTTTCAATCAGAACGGTCATGTGAAGAGATCCAGTGATACGGGCTCCCTTCAAAGGGCTGAGGGGGACCAAACTCAGCACGGCAAGACGTGAGACCAGGCATTTCAACCTCTGAAGCAAGTTCAATTTCTAGGTAGGGAATTTGATCAGACATGGTGGATCACACCCCGCAACAACAGTTCCATCAATCAACGCTTGCTTCAAGGCATCGGCGACATCGCCTCATCCCTCGGCACACATGCTATATGGTGCCAAGCCAAGGGAGGCCATAGCCACCGGGCATTTGGATCATTTGGAGAGATCGTTTTGAAGCTATTGTTGCTAGGAGCAGAGCCAGTAGTTGCGGCCGCTGGGGAATCCTGAATTGGAGCACCCATCAGTCTGAGTGACTGCCTTTGGAGTTTTAGAGCGGACAAGTCTGACATCTCCGCATTTGGTCAGTGGGTCCGAGTTGGAGGTCTCATCCGTAGATCCCATTCCAAAGACTAATCTGATCCGAGTTCAGAAGGTACCACATGATTTCAAGAAGGTTACCTCTTCTCTGATTTTCTTGGCATCTTGTGACTCTCTATTAATCTGCAATAGGAGATCTTCAAGCTCTTTCGTTATCCTATTTAGTTTATATGTGGGCATTGTCCAATTTAATTGTTAAAAAGTAAGCCATGATATGCATCAATTGTAAGCAAAAATAATCATAGGCCATGGGCCAAGCTGGAAAATAACTAAAATGAAAATAAAAATAACAATACCACAAAAGTTGAATGCTATCTTTTGGCACAAGCTAATGCGGAATTGCCGCCAGTGCGGGAGTCCAGAGCATCGTTCTCGCGACGACTGCCCCAAATGCATGAAATGTGATAGATTTGGACACAAATCCAAGCATTGTCAGAATCTGCCCTGCTCGAGATGTCAGCAGCAAAGGACACTACAAGGCAGAGTGTCCGTTTGCCTTTTGCTGGGAGTGCAAACAAGTTGGCCATGAGGACAACTATTGTCCAAACAGATTTGAGGAGGAAGTGCTCCATCTTCCTGACGTGCTGATAGTCTTCAACAATGCATGGGTTTTGGGTGTGTTGGGAAAGTTTGAGGCCAAGCTTAGAAATGCATGCACACTTAATCAAAAGTATGGGAAGTATTGTAGGGACCATCGGAAATGCAAATATTTTAAAGAAGATCATGGTGATAGTGTCTGTGCAGCATTAGGAGGAGGTTTTCTGCATTGCTTGATCAGCTTGATGCATTATATGCATCCCTGGAAGAGAGGGAGAGGGAGAACGATAGGGCAGATTCGGTGGAGTATGAGGGAGCATGGGAGGACAGGAAGAGCCAGGAGAGCTAGGTGTCCTCGAATGTCCCTAGCCTTGGGTCTAGTGAGTGGGTGGATAGTCCAAATGATGGTTCCATTTTGTTCCTTGCTCTCAGGAGACGGATGTGCGACTCTGACTGCTGCTGACACGTCGGATAGTCAGGAGGTCACCATTGCTGATTTGATGGAGTCAGATGATGATTTGATGGAGTCAGATGATGATGATGATGATGATGTTTTCTCCTCTGTTTTCTTGGTGATGATCGAGAGGAGCTACCTTTGGCTAGTAGTGATGCAGGTGTGAGGGCTCTCTTTGAGTCCATTTTCTAGATTCCGAACACTCATGTGGAGGTCCCATCGCTTTGGTCCACCATGCATGCTTGTGATGATGTTCAGACGTCAGCCTCAGCTGACAATTCCCCTTACATGTTCACTAGTGTGCCAAAGTCGGATTCCTCGACTTGTGATTCAGATGTACATGAGTCTAACTTTGGTGCCGACTTGGATGATGTTATGTCATGTGCTTTGGCAGTTCCTATATGCAGTGCCGATTCCGATGCTATTCTAGATGGCCCCATTGTTCAGATTCCAGCACATGCAGATGTTTCACTTGACAGTACAGATGCATTCGATGCCTTTCTAGATGGTCTGATTGATGGTCTGATGGATGTTGCAGACATAGCAGATACCTTCCCAGATGATCCGACTGGGCCTCACGATGGTCCGATTGATCCGAGTTTAGCTTTGACACTTATGCCACCACTTCAGCAGCAGAGCTTATGCGGTGGATACCCACATGTATGCTAAGTTTTAGATTCCGATTGCACATGGCGGATCCCTTGGTACAGCCCTTCTTCATCATTGTTTGATGTAGTTGGATCATTGTCAACATCCACATTTCCATCTATTGATCGCCTCCGGATCGGAGCTTCACGCAGATTAGTAGAATGTACTCCATGTTCTTGGAGTCTGAATCTTCTTGTGGATGCATGGTTTTTCATTTTCATCTTGTACCCTATATCATGGATGCATTTGTACATGGTATGTGCGCCGCCTTGGCATTACATTATGATGATTGTGGGTTCGGGTCATTGGATTTCTCATCCGATCCACCGAGCTGCTAGGTGTTGACGGCAACGGTAGGTGCGTGCACACACTCTTAATAGAAGGATAGCTTCCACATAGGTTAGCACTAAGATAGAGTGGGATTCCATCATTAGGGGGGATTACCATTATAGAAAAGGGGTTACGAGCTTGAGGAGTGGTGGGGAGTTACACATGAGAGTGGGGCCCGGACACCCACATGCTTGAGGAGTTACACATGGAGTGGGCTAGTGGGGTAGCCCAAGAGTCACCCATTCAACACTATATATATACACCCATTGTATCTTGAGTTGGGTGCATGAGAGTTCATGAGATGAGATAATGCAATCATGAACCTTTTGTCCCATTTCTTGTGTTTTGAGTATCATTATGCCTTAATTATGTTATTAAAGTATGCTTTTAATCATCATCTTGCTCATGTTTAGTGTGGATTAGTGTGTTTGGTTAGGTGTTCACCATGTTTGGGATGCCAACCCCAAACACCCTTCCCGAACTTCCAAATTCTTGCCACATGGTAGCTTTGTGAAATTCCTTGTTAAGATAATATAGAGAAGAGAAGAGCTACTTATAAATGTGGCCATAGGTGAGGGATATCACTCGTGCGCAGGGATTTCATTAACGTCTTCACAATTTCGTGATCACGTTAACAAAACCTATTGTTAACATATTAAAACTTGTGATCACATTGTATATTCACATGACCTGAGCAATGACTTGCCAGAACCCACTAGTCTCGTAACACCTCCGGGCGTTTGCTTTTCTCGGCGGGCCCGCCGGGATAAGCAGTTATCCCGGCGGGCCCGCCGAGAAAAGCAAGAACATCGGCGGGATTCTGTTCTGTTTATAAACACTGCGCCCGACACCCATCGTGGAACTTTTGGGGAGATAGTCCTTGTTTTGGGGGCGTGATATCTCTCTTCAAAGTACTTGTAGAGCTCTCGAGTTGCTAGAAGTGTCCTCTTGGGAAGAACGTCCTTATCTTAGGGGCTGTCGTCTTTCCTTGTAGACACTCCTAAGGCTATTGAGCCACTCGTCCTTAGTTCTTTGAATTCGGGGCAGGGTGTGGTTCGTAGCTAATACTTGCGGAGATTTAGAGACAAATTTGGAGTCATTCAGCTTTGCATTTGAGCTACCTAGGTAGTCTACCTCATTCTGCTTTATGAATGGTTGGATGGAGCCAAGAGTCCTGCTTAGGGGCTTGTATTGGTTCTTGATACTTGATATAGTTTAGAGTAGAAAAGGGTCTATTGTCCTATACTAGAGTATTGGGCAAGCATAGATCTTTGATTTTCTTTGTGAATGTTAGAGAAGGTCTATTGTCCTATACTAGAGTATTGGGCAAGCATAGATCTTTGATTATGTAAAGTATCCTTAATTGGGTACAAAAGGCATCCTTCATTGGGGGTGCAATGTGCATGATAGTTTCGAAGTAGTTTTGTAGTAAGACCTTGCAAGATAGTTTCGAAGTAGTTTTGTGTTATGTGATGATCTTTTGTATTTGTCAAGATAGTTTCGAAGTACTTTGTCTACTAATGTATGTTTTGTAATACGTGAGTGACTTTGTTATTTTTTCATTTGTGTATTCATTGTTATATGCTTGGTTGAATAGGTTATTTGTTCAGATGGAGGACAATGTTGGATCCAGTGATACCTCCAATAGAGTCCAAATTTCAAATAGCCAGAAAAAAAGGCACCTGGGATAGAGTGGCAATATGCAATTAACGTTGGTGATCGATTCATAGATTGGGAGTGTAAGCTATGCCATGCAGTAAAATTAGGTGGGGCACCTCGACTAAGAGAACACTTTTTAGGCGGACCGAAGAAAAAGTCATGTACCCACCCCTCTGCACCTATAGGGGCCAAATGCATAAGAGAAGAAATTCAAAAGAAATATTCAAGAAAACATGACACTCCTACCGTTAATGTATCTAGGTAGCAAGAACACTTTTGTTCTAATCATCAAACTCCCGCTACATTACCTACTTGTACCCCGAACGGCAATGTGCAACCAGAAAGTAATCTACCCAGTGCATCTTCCTGTAAGCGAAACTTTGACGTAGGAAATATACCCATGCGTCAAACTTCATTGCAAGAAAGCCTACGTCAAGGTCGACTCGATGATGCACAACTCGCCCTTGCTGAAGCGATTTACTCGTCAAGGTCGACTCGATGATGCACAACTCGCCCTTGCTGAAGCGATTTACTTTTCTGGGAGTGCTATGATGATGGTGGACAGTGAGCATTGGAAGAGAGCATGGAAGAAAATTGGTGAGTTTGGACCAGGGTTTTCACCGCCTATGTACCATGCTATGCGAAATGATCTATTAGAGAGAAATGTTATGCGCAAGTAAAAGAACGTGTACAAAGAATAATTCTTAGCAATATAGAGCTTTCTGGATGTAGTATAGTAAGTGATGGATGCTCTAATGTACAAAGAAAACCATTAATTAATATAATGGTTATTTCACCTAGAGGTGAGACTTTCATCCGTGCCGTGGATTCAGCTGGTTCAATCAAAACTGGGGCTTACATTGCTCAAGTCATTGGCTCTGTGATAGAGGAAGTGGGTGCCAAAAATGTAGTCCAAGTCGTCATGGACAATGCAAAGAATTACAAAAATGCATCCAAAATCCTACAGCGACAATATCCACATGTTTTTCTGGTAGGCTGTAATACTCATAGTTTGAATCTTGTATTAAAAGATTGGTATAAAAGTGATGATACCAAATGGTTTGCCTCAATCGTCGACACTGCTCGCCAGCTTGTGAGATTCATGCTCAAGAGACAGAGAGTGTTAGATATTTTTCGACCTCGCATGTCAGTTATGTTAAAGCTTCCAGCGGAGACTAGGTTTTACACTCAATTTTACACTTTTGAGTCTCTTCTTAGAAATAAAGATGCAGTTTGCGAAACATTTACATGCATGGCATTTCATGACTGGGAGAGCACTCAACTTGAAAAAGTGAAAGAGAAAATCAAAGTCTTGAAGGCAGCGCTTACGAGAAGAAGTTGGTGGAACAGTGTGATGGATGCATACCATGTAATGATGCCTGTTATGTATGCCATACGAAGTCTTGATCAAAGAGCGCCTAATCTCGGGAAAGCATGGATGCAATGGTGGACTGTCCAGCGGAGTTTGGAGTGTCCTGAGAAATTAGAGCATTCAGTGGTGGAAAAGCAATGGCGTGTACCATTCTCCAGTAGACAAAGAAAAGTCCTATTATTGAAGTACTTTCATGCTAGATGGATTGGAGCGCATTCACCACTACACAGTGCTGCTTACATGTTAGATCCTGAATATTGGAATATGGATTTGATGTCCAACGTTGAGGTGGTGCAAGATTTTTATAAAGTGGTAAACACTTTCTATAATAATGTTGATGATCGTGTAAAGTGCATAAAGGAGATGACCTCATTTCGATTGAAAGAGGGTTTATTTTCCAACTCCCTTGTTCAACAAATGGCTAAAGAGCAACCTGCATGGAAGTGGTGGATGATGAATGGTGGTGAGCATTATGCTTTATTGCGCAACCTTGCGATGAAGGTTCTAAGTCTGTGCTCTTCAAACTCAGGCTCAGAAAGAAACTGGAGCATGTACAAATATATTCACAGTACTATTCACAATCGACTTCTTGCAGATCGAGCAGATAAACTTGTTTACATGTATTGCAATGAAAAGATATTGCGAGACATTGAAAGCGAAGAGTATGAAGAAGATATGCCCAGATGGATGTACAATTGTGATGATGTAGTAGACGAGAAATTTGATGTTGGACGCACGTTGTGCACCACCCTTGAGATAGAAGACAATTTAGACATTGACTTAGATGAGCTTAATTTAGCAGACGAGAGAGTAAACGGTGAAAGAATTTTGGAGCAAGATACTGACATAGAGGAAGAAGTCATTTCATTAATTTCATAAAAAGTACTTGTATAAATGATCGTATTTGGAGAAATTATCAATACAAAAGTAGGATTTATGTCTTTCTTAGCTTTCATCTTGAAATAAATTACGAATTGCACTAGGAGTTGCATCTAAAGGTCCTGGTGGTTTATATTCGCTAGCCATGCCGAACACTGTATAAATACCTTGATTTATTGGGACACTCGACAATGCACATGTGGAAGTATTTTGCATTTGCCTCACTAAACATATTAAGTGGTAGTAGTGTCCACAGGGTAGTATATACTGGCCACTCCACCCATTGAATACTTTGTAACATACAGGACATTGGGGGGTGGAGGAACTAGTAGCCTCAGCAGAAACTCCCACAAGATCAGGATGTATCAAAAAATGAGAGATGTGGTTTCCTTGGCGCACACGAGCAATACGTGAAGAGATGCTCTGTACATCTTGGTTGATCTTTGTGAGCTGCTCTTGAATCCCTCTATTGGCCGCGGGAGGAGTTGATGCTTGAGATAATCGCTTAGCTTCTTTCTCCTTCTCTCCTAGGTGTGCCCCTAAGCTTTCTTTGACCTTGTTTAACTCCAATCTAGTGCCCTCCACCATGAGAGCAAGTTCCTCCCTTGTGAATGTCACTGTCTCTTCACGTATGTCGTGGGTGTTGACAGTGGCCTCTATGGAGGCAAAGCCACTGGAGTTTCTAGGATAAATTGTGCATATAGCATCTTAGCAAAATAGAGTGGAGCGTCGGCGTTATGGAGAGGACGAGCGTACACCTCCAAGAAAATGCGCTCGGCATTAGTTTTGATATCATTGTGAGTGCAACGTGAAATCTTCCATCTTCCCTTCTTAATCTCGCCATCTGGACATGGCCATATTTCCTTTATCATCTCTGTGGTTACGCGTTTGTTTATGTCTTTCCATTGGGCATAAGTAGGATTTGTCCATTTCGACAACCTACATGTTGTTCTTGTAGCTTCGTGGGCTGTCAGGCCATGTGCAAGGGCCTTCATTCGCTCATATGCCTTCTTGGCTAACTCTTGATGCTCGTTTGCGCCTCTGCCATATCTGTATGAACATAAATGACTTTAGGATTTTAATGAACTGTAAAGATCAACGTAAGATAAATTGACCATTACCCTCAAAAACTTAAAGTTTAACACCACGAGAGGAGATATGTATTGCAAAGACTCAATGAGAAATATCCACTTGACTCCAAAAATACTTCAAACAATGCGTGCACATCAAATTTTGAAGAGAAAACATAAACTTAAACACCACAAGAGGAGAGAGATATTGCAAAGACTCAATGAGATAATATTTCAAACAATGGACACATCAAATTTTGAAGAGAGAAACAAAGTGCCATTCCTGAAACTTAATCTCCTGATACTGTATCATTACAAAATTGGGGTGAATGACACCGATAGCTCTACAAGAGAACGTTGTGCCCTCGTTGGGTCAGTATTTAGTGATCTAAAAAATTCCACTACTTGCAAAATTGATTTTCGCTCATCGCGATTAGGCAGGCACATCCAATTTTTGACTCTATAAATAATAGTATCCATGGTAACTTTGTCATAGGAACTATTATCCATCCACAACTCTTGTACTTTCTGCCAAAAGTCATATAAAGTTTGTAATAAATATCCCAAGGCAAAAACATCAGATGCAGGAGTGTATGCATCTGCCAAAAATGGATCATAAAGTTCTGGGACTATCCACGGCTATTTATTTCGCTCTCTATCTGCGTAGGAGACCGCCTGTGCCACCTTCTCAGGGTTCTTGTCTGCTTCAAATACAAAATTGAGAGACACCCGTTTTTTGGGCGCTCTCAGCAGTAACCCCCAATCGATAATACCTATGCGTGGCTTCAACTCTTTTGTAAAATCCAACACTACATTGAATGGATGTAGGTCGGTATGTACAATTCCTGCCATATGTGCTGCCGCTAGGCCTTCCACCAGGGCATGCATAATATGCGGCATGGTTATTACTATTTGTTTTATTTTAGAAAGTTCAAGATGACTTAAAGGAATATTATCGGGCGGGGGTTTTCTCCATCCTCCATCCAAACGAAAAATTTCTCTGGTGAACTCACTGAATCTGAAGGGGACCTTCAGAAGAGTATCACCAAGTGAGCCGCCATTATAGTATGGGAAAATAGTGATCCAAGGAGATTCTTTTGTGAAGGCAATACACCTGATAATCGATGGGTTAGAACCTGCATGCCCTGCTCTGCTTGGAAGCTCTTGAACTTGGCGCTGCTTTCTCCTTTGTAGTGCTTTCCGCAAAAAGTAATGTGCTCCGGCAAAAATGATATACCTTTAACTGTATACTCTTTTACTGTGCCAAAAACACCGGAGCCTATTGTTCGCCCTTCGAACAGAGCCTCGTGCGGAATGCCAATGAGGTGTGTGCACATAGAATTGTAGATGGTACGATTAATGACACCTGTACCACTTGCATCTGCCTGGCTGGACGTTGCAGTGACGTCCTGGGCAATGCGCACTCTTTTGGGAAGAGACTCTGCATCTAGCGCCTTCATGTGCTTGCTCTTGGCTCTTTTCTTGCTCCATACAATGTCCCATAACTGTAGACGTTGCATATTAGCTTCAGGCGGGGCAGCATCTCTAAGATCATTGCATGCTACACGCATGCTCCCCAAAATGGTTCGTGTTATATGTTGATGGTTGAAATCTGCTATCTTCTGTCTATCAAGCAACTCAGCGTTGCCTCCGCTTCGAAGCCGATGCTATGCATTTTTCCATATCTGGTCTATTAGATCTCGCATGAGTATCTCAGACTCATTGATCTTTTTGACGACATCATCAGCACATTGTGACACTGTGATGACTGCTTCAATGCGAATTGCTCTCGTAGAACGATTTTACGCTCTTCAGGGGAAAGCATGTTGGTCGTCTTCGTAAATCTAGCAAATATCACTAAACACAAAAAAACAGAATATTAAACATTACTGAAATCAACATCAAGCAAACGTGAGAGAACAGCAACAAGTGTATCATTACTTATCAATGTTCAAACAAAAACGGAATATCAAATAATTTTAATGAACTCAACATCATCCAATACATTATCAAACGTGAGAGAATAGCAACAAGTGTATCATTACTTATTAATACAAAAACAGAATATCAAACAATATTACTGAACTCAACATCATGCAATACATTATCGAACATGAGACAACCGCAACAAGTGCATTATTACTTATCAAGTGTATACGTGTTGCACTCCTCATCTACACACCTATCGTGACAGAGAGAGAAAGAGAGAGTTGTGAAGGGTATTATGAGAGAGAGAGAGAGGGGGGGAGGAAGAGAGAGAGGTGTGACAGATAGAGAGAGAGGGAACATTAGATGACATTAATAATAGTTTTGTGAGTTCCTAAAGAGAGGAAAATAATGTTTTGTATTCCTAAAGCACTCCTTATCTACACACCTATCGTGATAGAGAGAGAGTTGTGAAGTGTATCATGAGAGAGAGAGAGAGAGAGAGAGAGAGAGAGAGAATTGTGAAGTGTATCATAAGAGAGAGAGAGAGAGAGAGAGAGAGGAGAGGAGAGGAAGAGAGAGAGTTGTGACAGATAGAGAGAAGAAACATTAGATGACATTTTTAATATTTTTGTGAGTTCCTAAAGAGGAAAATAATGTACTGTTTTAATTTTTAAGTAAATAGAGGGAGAAATAAGAAATTATTAAGAATTTTGTATATTTTAAGAGAAAAAAAAAGAAATCCTTATCTACACATCTATCGTGTTGTGTGTATCATGAGAGAGAGAGAGAGAGAGAGAAAGAGTTGTGAAGTGTATCATGAGAGAGAGAGAGAGGGGGGTAGGAAGAGAGAGAGATATTCATTTTTTTGAGTTACGAATCACGATATTATAAAATAAAACGTTTAGAAAATATGATGTAAACTTTGATCCATGAAATACTCATGCCGCGTTAGCAACCAAGTATCGCATGGATCAAACACAATAAAAACAATACAAGTCAAATCAAACAAATTTACGACATTTTTTCGACCGCGTTAATGATCATATGCCGTAATATGCAAGAAAATTTATGACATTTTTTTGACCGCGTTAACGATCAAATGTCGCAATATGCAAAAACAATATATGCACTAGCGGACGACACCAACTTGCCACGTTAACGATAAAATACCACCCGATTCTATGGGAATACGAATAGGATACGAACATACAGTGGCCGCGTTACCGACCATATGCCTACATTTGACAAAGGGAAGGGAAGGGAAGGTGACATCGCCATAACGATACTATGCTTGCCGCGTTACCGACTAGTACCGCTACGGCGTGCCATACTTACCATAGGACATAGACTAGCCACGTTACCGACTAAGTGCCCCAGGGTAAGCACCATTCCGAAGAATGGCCTTACACACACACCTCTCGTGTGGCGGACCACCCACATCCTGCCGCGCATTGCGACAATGGGCGGCTGCCCGCACGAACACACACCCACACACACATCCCTCGTGTGGCGGACCACCCACATCCTGCCGTGCATTGCGACAGTGGGCGGCTGCCCGCACGAACACACACCCACATACACACACACACACACACACAAGTTTCATTAGCTGTGTATGCTATCAGCAATGAACTCCCAAAGGGCCCCCCGGGCCCATATATATAGAAAATTGTACCCCGCCGGGCTGAATGACAACCCCGCCGGCCCGCACGAACACACACCCACATACACACACACACACACACAAGTTTCATTACCTGTGTATGCTATCAGCAATGAACTCCCAAAGGGCCCCCCGAGCCCATATATATAGAAAATTGTACCCCGTCGGGCTGAATGACGACCCTCCCGGGACCCGCCGGGGTTTCTTTTTTCCCGACGGGACCGCCGGGTATAGCAAAACCCTGGCGGGATTTTATCCGGTTATCAGGGAACTTCCCACCGGCATTTTTGGGAACATGTTAACACATGTTATTAATTAAAAAAAATTTGTGATCACGTGAATATAAAATCATTGCTCGTGCGCCTAGCCAAGATGTGTGCCCTTTCTAAACACCCACTGTGCTCATGCTCTCTTCAAGTGAGGATAGGTCTTTTTTGAGTGCACACATTGCTTAATGTCTCTCCAAAATCCTACATGAAAATCTAACCTCCTTGTGTTTTCTTGGTTATGTGCACGTTTCCAGCAAGACTCATTTAGTTTTTATACATTAATTTATCTCATTAGCAATCGTCCCCCCCGAGAACTAAAATCCCTTCCCTTCTTGCATTATGTGAAATGAGCGCATGAGAAAATGCTACCCATCTTTTGTAATACACGATGGAAAAGGGTTTTAGCTCTTCGAAAGTAGATTAGAAAGACTGGATAGTTAAAGCCCTTACTTGCATGCATTATGCAAGATGGACATCAAAAAACACTATGCACCTTGCTTGATGGATAGTGGGCAAGGATATTAGCTCTCTCCATTAGTCCAACAAATGGATTAAAGAGCTTAAATCATTACTTTGCATGCTGTATACAAAGTGGATATTTATAAAAAATGCTACACACCTTGCTTGATACATAGTGGGAAAGGGTCTTAAATCTTTAATGGTCCAGTAAAAGGACTAGAGAGCTTAAACCATTTCCCATCATGCATTACGCATGGTAGACATCAAAAAATGCTACGCACCTTGCTTGATGTGTAGTGGGCAAGGGTCTTAGTTCTCCAATGTTGGCCTAGAGTTCTTAAACCCTTGCCAACATGCATCAAAGCAAGGTCGACACCATTACAAAATGCTATGCACCTTTCTCAATGTGTAGTGGGAAAGGGTTTAAATTATTCAATAGTTTGTTTGCCAAATTTTAGAGCTTAAAGCCTTTCCAGCCACGCATCATGCAAGGTGGGCATATGTCTAATGCATCCTTGCTTTGTGCAATGTATCCTTGCTTACATTTATCTTAATCACACATGTTTATTGAATCTATGTTATTCACTTCCTCCAATCCATTCATGTTTTTGTGTTTATATAAGCTTCCAAGGTTACACGTCTTCAAAATCTCAATCATTCATCAGAAAGAAGTTCATCTAATCTAGCTATTTTTTCTTACATTTCCATTTCATACCCTCTCCCACCCTCTTCTCCAATTAGTGCATTCTCATCACTATCCTTGGCATCGACGGAGGCTTTCATAGGAACACGGCTCTACAAGAGAACAAAATCAGTGCTACTAGGAGGAGAGGATTATATGTTGGTGTAAAGTATGCAATGGCCAAAGGGAGACAAGCTCATAGCACTTGTGTTGATCGTTGCCGAAGAGAAGCAAGACACCTAAGAGCACCATCACAGGATACCAATCTTCTAGCGGTATGTTAAATTATTTTGATTTGAATTGTTTATGAATAGATTACCATTATGTTCTTGTAAATGTTCTTGTAAATGCTTATATGAATAGATTACCGTTATGTTCTTGTAAATGCTTATATGAATAGATTACCGTTATGTTCTTGTAATAGATTACCAATCTTCTAGCGGTATGTTAAATTATTTTGTTTTGAATTGTTTATGAGTAGATTAGTGTTACGTTCTTGTAAATGCTTATATGATTTCATCCAACCTTGTAGGTATGTCATTCACGTCAGTTTTAGGTTTCTTATATTCCTAAATAGGCCATGCTTAACATCTAGATAATGCATCGGAATAGAGAGCAGCTACCAGTAGGGCTAGAGACTGAGACTATCAGATCTATTCCCTCTTCCTCTTGAAGTAGAATCTAGGGTCTATGACTTTAGTCATAGGCTTGAAGGATCTTGACTTGGAGCTATCTTGCCTGTAGATTACGAGGTCTTACCTTGGTGGGGACATAGATACATGATTTCCCCTTATAAGATCATTGGAGATGGTCATAGATTGTTTATATTGAGTGATGTGATATTCCACATAATGGAGACAAGAAGAAGCACCCATGTCAACAAGCATGGAGATCAGCGCGTTAGCCAACAATGTGCAACCCCGATGTCGTATCAAAGAAGAAGGTGATGTAATGTGGAGAGAAATCCTCGAGAGTGTGGAGTCCCACCCGCTTGTCAGAGCAAACATCCCTAGGGAGAGAGGCAACATGCATGAAAGCATGAGAGAGCAATACACAACAAAAATGAGCCCATCAAGAAGAAGAAGGCCACTTGACTCTGAACAACATCATTGGTAGCGCTACATCGTATATATACAAAAAAGAAGAAGCTACTTGTGTTGATTTGGGGTTGCATGTGGAGAGAAAGGTTGTCATATATTATGACAATCTTAGCAGTATATAGTTGGCCAGGAACCCAGTTTTCCATGCGCGGATGAAACACATTGAGGTACACTACCACTTTTTCAAGGAGAGAAAGGTTGTCATATATTGTGACAATCTTAGCAGTATAGCCAAAAACCCATTTTGCCATGCACGGATGAAATACATTGAGGTACACTATCACTTTTGGCAAGTGACATCGACTTGGCCTACATCAGCACACAGGATCAGGTCGTTGACATCTTCACTCATGAAGGCCTTCGGAGCTGAGAAGCTCCGTAGATTTCAAGATATGCTTCGAGTTCATGAGGTGGCGTTGAACTTGAGGGGGTGTTGAGAGTCTTACGTGATGTGACCGTTCGACATTTACATCAATGGCAGGTTTGGTAGTGGCATCGACATATCTTCGCCAGAGATTCTATAGCTGGACTACACTGAGTAGTCCACACCTACCCACTCCAGTTTAGCATGTTCACATTATGGGCCGCTTGTATATACTTTAGTATGTGTGTTAGTCACTTTATCTCTTTTGTTGAAGAAGAAGAAGAATAGGTTTTCAGCCTCTCACCTTGTGTGTTCTCTTCTAGGGTTTCTGTGTATATGTGTGCTTAAAGCTCAAGCTCCCTTCTCCCCTACATCTTTTCAGGGGGCAAAAAGTAGAGTGTCTTCTAGGGTTTCTGTGTATATGTGTGCTTAAAGCTCAAGCTCCCTTCTCCCCTACATCTTTTCAGGGGGCAAAAAGTAGAGTGTCCTTAAGTTGGGAACAAGGGATATCTAGAAACTAAACCAGAGGGCTAGGGGAAGGAGAAGGGTTCTCCTCCCCCTAGAGGGGCAAAAAGTAGAATGTCCTTAAGTTGGGAACAAGGGCTATCTGTGTATGTGTGTGTGCTTCCTAAAGCTCAAGCTCCCTTCTCCCCTACATCTTTTCAAGGGGCAAAAAGTAGAGTGTCCTTAAGTTGGGAACAAGGGCTATCTAGAAACTAAACCAGAGGACTAGGGGGAGGAGAAGGGTTCTCCCCTTAAGTCTATTCACACTCAGGGGAGGGCAGTGTAGGACACCCCCTCCACAAGACTACACGGATGGTTGTGAGAGCTTGGCTGGAGAGGGCTGTTGGAGTGAGATTGGCTAGATAGTTTTGCTAGAGAGAGCTTGGCTACAGAGAGCTATCGGGGAGAGCCTACACGCACACAGGCAGTTGGTAGGCATAGGGAGGTACTGGGGGTTTATATAGGGGCTAGTACGGGTACAGGTAAGATGAGAGAAAAGAGGGGTGCAAAGGACGGTGTACGTTGAAAGTACGCCTGTGTATGGCTACATAAGTCTGTCGAAAGGGGTGGTGCCTATACACGGGCCAAAGGTGGGGTACGTATTTATATTCTAGGGCAATAGTCACATGGGTGTCGACGTGGGGGCCAGTGGAGACTATACGCTAGGGAATCTGGCCTTTGGTCCATATGTGGCCGTTTGTATGGGTGCCTTGGTATGTGTACGGTTCAAGGAGGCATATTTTTAGGGCAGGGATCCCCTTTTTGGGACACCGACCTCGATATGCGTGCTGTTTCTGATGGTTGCCGAAATTTTTTCCAGTGAAATTATTTGGGGTGTTTTCATGGTCGAGTAAAGTCTATTTATTAATCGGACACCCAAACACGCATTTATTAAGGTTGGAAGTTTATCATAACTAAAAATTTACGTAGAGGATTATTCCGATGTTTGTTTTGCGTGCTGTAAAATTCTATACTAGGGTAAAATTGCACACAAATTTCAAATTTGGACTCAAAATTTTTAAGATTACAAGTGGAATCAGCTCAATTATTAAAATTGATTATTTTTACACTATAAAAAGAATCATAATTTCATCTATTAAATGGACATATATTATTATTGAAGATGGGCATGTTATATTCTCTCTCTCTCTCTCTCTCTCTCTCTCTCTCTCTCTCTCTCTCACACACACACACACACACATGTATACACACATATGCATGCATGCATGCATCCACACACAAGGAGAGCTATTGATATGCATGCTTAGTACACGCTTAGTACACAAGATTTTCTCTTAAAAGACAAGTCAAGGAAGTAGAGTCTATAGCCAAGGACTACTATATGCTTGGAAGCTTTGGTCAGCAACTTGGTTTAGGATCTCATCAAAGGTAAGACATCTACATACTTTCTTTATATTGCATCCTGATACATACACATAATTCATTGATTCTCCATATAAACCTTTTAAGAACATATTAGAGAGTTTGAGAAAATCCCTTTACTTTGGGAAAATATTAGGGAGTTTGAGAAAATCCCTTTTAAGAACATATTAGGGAGTTTGAGAAAATCCCTTTACTTTGGGAATTTTCTTTTCAATCAACTTTTTGGTGTACCTTGAGCATACCAATTCTAAAGTTGTCGAAGAATGTGGATTTAGAACGTAATCTTTAAGAGCTTTCCAACAATATGTCACATGAGGGGGTTTTAACAAAATCTTAAAAGGGTTTACCATGCCCTCCAATTTTTGATCTTGCAAAAAGGGAATTGGAATTTTTCTAAACTCCCTAATATGGTCTTTAAATTTGGATTGCATATCACCTTGCAAGCATGATATAGCTCATATATGCATTAAAAAGTGGAAGACTAAGCTCATCTTGAATGAATGCATGAGTATCCTATTGCGCATGCCTAATTGATATGTTTATATGTCATGGACATATAGGCATACCATGCATTCATACACCATGTGGACACGTGGACACGTTAGACTATAACCATGCATTCATATACTATGTGGACATGTTAGACTATATATGTACATCGAAGAGTCTAGAATAAGACTCATGAGTATGTATAAGATAATTATGCCCTTATTCCTTCTTATTCATTGAATCTACATGGGTTCAAGTAGCATCATGACCTATTATTCCTCACGATTCTACATTGTGAATAAGTGTATTATTAATACTAATCTATTTATCTCATCATAGTACTCATCTAAACATGATTATCTATTTTAACTCCTTTTAAATTACTATTGTCATTTATTCCTAATTTTATATCTTAGAGATGAGATTCATGCATGATTTGATTGTAAACAATGGGATGTTGTAGTGGTCTATGTCGAGTAGCCTTGCTCACTTTCCACCTTGAGATCTAGGTATGTACAACTCTCAAGGAGTTCAATACATGTAAACCTCTAGTATATCACGTGCGTTCAAGGCCTATATGTAAAAATCCTTATCTATAGATTTTGCATATTTAAAAATTAACCTTTTTCAATACAAATCTATAACTTTTTTTCAAAATCCTATTAATGATTCCCTTTTATAAATAAATTTCTTTCAAAAAATTAAATAAAAGTGTCCTTCTATTGAACTTAGGATAGGTTTTATACTTTATAAGTGAATCCCCTGAGAGTATAAGTGCATGTGGTGAAATTAGTTATTTTGTTGTTTCTCTTCTAATAGTATTTGCTGCATAATTTCATAACATGCCATTACCTTGTGCATTGGCAAAAAAAAATATAGGAGAAGCTCAAGGAAAACTACAAAAGTGAAGAATCCTTGTCATCCCCCCCAACCTTAGCTAAGGTCTCGTGGGAGTATTTTAAAGAAGAAGTAAAATCCAAAAAGAAATTCCCACATCAACAATATGCAATGAGCGAGAGGCTTTAGAGAGACAAATTTTATAATTTTAGAAAAAGAGGAATAAAATCATTCAAAGCAAGATTTGTAAGTCGATACAGCTATTTTATATTTCTTAGTTAGCATTAAATTATAACTAGTTAAGTGCACTAACTATTTATATATTCTTTGATCTAATGCACGCAAAAAAAGTGCAAACTATGGCCATTATCCTAGATTGCAATATTGAAAGATACTATGGGGATATGAAGCATTAAATGCAGGCATCCATCTACTCCTAGAGGTACTGTATATTTCAAATCTTTTTGTTGTTTTGTAATATTTTTTCTTTTTCTTATACATATGTGATGCTAAATATCACATTGTGCCATTGCAGGAAGCTAGACTAGAATCCTCAAGTGAGGATGCAACAAGCCATGGAGAGAGAGATCATGATGATCTTGATGATAAGGAGGAGGAATGAGTATCATGGTTATTTATTTAGCCATAATTATAGATTTTGTACTTGCATCATGATGGTGCATTTTCAACACATTTATCTTTTGTAGTTGCATCATGATGATGCACTTTTCAAAGCATACGCACACATATGCACACATGTTAAAACTCTTGATCAAGATCTCCTACTAGAAAAAAATCTACCTAATCAAGTCTAATCTTATACTAATTAATCTAAGGTGGATGAAATTTAAGTTTACTCATGATGATGAGTATGTGCAATAGACTTAAGCACAATTAGGTTACAAGATTAACATTTGTACTCATAAAGAGGCTTGACATGTGTGCAAGTGATATGATTTCATTGCTTGAAATGGTCCCCTTTTACATGAGGAGGTACACCCTTGGGCTTTTACATCAATGTGGGATAAGTTCCTTTTATCATGTGGCTTCATGCTGGCTTTGTACTTTCTTGGTTACTCATTCTTCCCTAGCTCTTCCTTGTGCTCTTTGGTACCACATTTCTCAACAGCCCCCCTTAGTGCCAAATCTTTGGGCTACTCAAGGTGGTTGGATACGAGGTTTTACAATATATTTTCATGCAGTGACTTGACCTATCTTTGAGGCCTAGAGGTCATCTCTAAGAGTGCAGTTACAATAATCATTACCCCCCTTGGGTGCTCCACTGGCTACTCTCAGCTGGTCGAGTAGATACATATAACAAATGATTTTTGGTCTACTCATTTGGTGGCCCTTATAATATATGATTTAGGTTAGGTTAGTTTTTGGTAGCTCGATGTTTCTTGCTCGAGATCTCCTTGCTTTTTTTTAATGAAGATCCCTTATTGCTTCCTTTGTTCTTCTTGACGATGTCATTTCCTTCTTCACTTTGCTGACTACTTCTTGGCTCTTGATATTTGCTCTTTGTCTTGACTCTTGGCTCTTTGACAGCTTCTTTGGTGTGGACTTTGTTCTTCTTATTGCCACTGTTGCCATATATATAGGCAGTGATGTGTGTGAACACACTTAGGACAGTCGGGGCACTTTTTTTCTCTTTAGGAGGTTTTTTCCCCCGGCTTGTATATACGCCCATCCTTCTAGGGCTAACTTATCTTTGTACATTGACACAATCTAATACACTTTGTGTTGTGTGCATTCTTGCTTCTTCTTCTCCAAGCTTTGTGTGCTTTCCTACAACCCTAATTCCAACAATTGTTATCAGAGCAGGCGTCGGCTTCCAGGGCTACGCTGCCAGCACCCTCCGACTCACGTTCTCCGATTGAGGTGAGCTTTCACGAGCGCTTGCAGGTCCCTATACTTTGTAAATAAGCCCTTAGGGCCTTGCGTTCTCAGAATTCGCATCTGAGGTCATTTCGGGCTCCATTTTTGCATTTCAAGTTCTGCACAGGTGTTTTCGTCATTTTCTGCAGAAATTTTGACAGTGCAGTTTTCTGCAAAACAGACTTTTGCATCAATTTCAGTTAGTGGCCATGGCTGATAATAGCAATGATGTATTTCGCATGTTGTCTGCTGAAGACAAACTGGATGCAGACAGCAACTACCCACTTTGGGCATACATGATGCAGCATGTTTTGGTTGCAAAAGGAGTGTGGAACATTGTGCAGGGTATGGATGTACGTCCAGGTTCTCTGGATGTAGGATCTGTTGAGGATGTTGCACGTTCTAGCAGCTCTACTGTTGCTGCTGTTTTACCCACTGCTGAACAAGCTCATTAGGATGGTAAAGATGCACAGGCTCATGCCTTGATTGTACTTTCTGTCAAACGTAACATCACCCCACATATTCGTTCAGCTAAAACAGCAAAACAGGCTTGGGATATTCTAGCTGGTTTGTATGCAGGTCGTAACGAGGCAAAAATCGCTTACCTGCGTAAAGAGCTAGAATTGAAGATTATGTAGGAAGATGATGACATGAATGTTTTTCTTGCTGAGATTAAAGATCTCAAAGAACAGTTGATTTCTGCAGGTGAGATTATTCCTGATCATTCTCTTGTGCAGACTGTTCTTGATGCTTTACCTGAGACATATCAGACTTTTGCTTCCACGTGGAGACTTCTTAATGAGGACAGACCTGATGCTGTCAAGTATGATACTTTAGTCAACAAGCTCTTGCAAGAAGCGCAGTCCAGGCAAAACAGGGCTAGGTAGCGTGCAGTTGATCAAGCATTTATTGTTGCCCAGCAGCAGAGAAGAAGTGGTAAGGCAGCCCCTTCCACTGTTTCTTCTCCTATTAGTAGGTCTGCAACTTCTTCTCCTTCCAAAGGTAGCAACAATAAGTCTGAGAAGGCTCTTGATAAAGGCAAGAAAAAGACCAGGTACAACTATTGTAAGGCAAATGATCATGTCATTAAGAATTGCCCTAAGCTAAAGGCTAAAGAGGCAAAGAAGAAAGAGTCAAATGCAGCCACAATAGCGGATGCTTCTACAAATGCAGATTCTACAAATGTTGTGCAGAATACAGAATGGGAATTTAGCGTGTATTGCCAGTATGACCCATCTGTACATGATGCATGTTTGGCAGTTTCTATTGACTCTCATGTATGGTATTTTGACAGTGGTACTACAAAGCACATTACCTCGCATCGTGATATATTCACTTGTCTTGAGGCTGTCCCTAATGGGAATACTGTCACATGTGCCAATAATTCTTCTTTACGCAGTGAAGGGCATTGGTAAAATTATGCTTACTACTGCAAATGGCAGCGCTTTCACACTTTCAGATGCTTTGTATGTGCCAGGGATAAAGAAGAATCTATTGTCTGTCTCTGCACTTGCTAGACTTGGACTTGTAGTCAAATTTGTGGATGACAGATGTACTGTTCATGATTTGACTTCTGGTGATACGATTATTGTATCTGGCACTTTGTTTCATGGGCTTTATAGGCTCAATTCTTATGACAAGTGTGTGGAAGATTCAGCAAATATAGTTTCTGATGAAAAGACAGTTTCAGATGCAAAACTATGGCATGCTCGTTTTGGTCATCTAAACTTTGCTAGTTTGCTGCGTTTGCAGAAATTTGATATGGTTGCTTCATTGCCCCCTCTTGAGGCACCATTGAAACATGTTTGTGAAGGCTGTATTTTGGGCAAAATGCAGCGTTCTGCGTTTCCAAAGGATGGTTCTGTGCGGGCCACTCGCAAATTGCAGCTTGTACATAGTGATGTATGTGGGCCTATGCAAACTCCGTCATTTGGTAAACACTTGTACTTCGTGACTTTCATTGATGATTACTCAAGGCATGCATGGGTATATCCACTGAAGGCAAAGTCCGAAGTGTTTTTGTGCTTCAAACAGTTTTTGCTTATGGTTAAAAATGTATCCAATTGTAATGTGGGCACCCTCTGTTCTAATCGAGGGGGGGAGTACATGTCTAAAGAGTTTGATGCATTTCTGGCTAGTCGTGGGATAAAACACCAATGTACAGTGCCATATACCCCTCAGCAAAATGGTGTTGCTGAGAGGAAAAACAGGTCACTTATGGAGATGGCACGATGTATGGTCAAGAGCCAAGCTTTGCCACATGCATTTTGGCTTGAGGCTGTCATGTGTGCTGCATATGTACTCAACAGGTGTCCCACTACGGCCTTGTAGTCTATTACTCCATACGAAGCTTGGCATGGCAGGAAGCCTTCTATTGGTCACTTGCGTGTCTTTGGTTGCTTGGCCTACGCTTTAGTGCCTGTGCAACAACACAAAAAATTGGATGATAAGGCTGTCAAATGCATTTTTGTTGGTTACAGTGCTGAAAGCAAGGGTTACAGATTGTATCATCCGCAGTCAAAGCGTATCTTGATTAGTTGAGATGTTGTTTTTGTGGAAGATGCTGTGAAGCCTTTGTTATCATGTACCAAAGAGACAGGTGTGAGCTCACAGGATGTATTTGATACGTTGTTGCCTCTCTTTACAGGTGGGAATTCAAATGTAAGTCCTAATGAGGTAAATATTCAGCCTATGCAGATTTCAAACGACATCATAGATCAGCCTATTTCTGATGCAGATTTACAGGATGTAATTTCTGAGGATAGGGCTGAAAATGAGCAAGCTAGAGGTATGCCTAAATGGCTGGTGCAAACCTTGCATGATAGTAAAATTGATGCACCTATATCTAGTCGTACTCGTTCAGGTTTTCAGCATGTCTCTTATGCATCAGATTGTTATGCTTTGGCTGTGTCTAGTATGTGTGAAGAGGAAGAACCTCTTTCATTTGATGAGGCACAAAAATCATAAAATTGGTTGGCTGCAATGCAAAGTGAATATGATGCTATAATGAAGAATGGTACATGGTCTTTGTGTCATTTGCCTATTGGTAGTGGGTTTTTAAGTTGAAACAAAAGCCAGATGGCAGTGTTGATCACTATAAGGCTAGGCTTGTTGCAAAGGGTTATGCTCAAGAAAAGGGCATTGATTTCGATGAGACCTTTGCTCCCACTTGTCGTATGACTACCATTCGTAGCATTTGTGCATTGGCAGCTCATAATGGTTGGAATGTACATCAGCTGGACATAAAGACTGCGTTCTTGAATGGAGATTTGCATGAGGAGGTGTATGTATCGCAGCCTCATGGTTTTGTCAAAGAGGGCAGGAAAACAAAGTGTGCAGGTTGAAAAAGGCTTTATATGGTTTAAAGCAAGCTCCACGAGCTTGGTATGAAAAGATACCTGCATATTTGACTACACATGATTTTCAGAATAGTCCAACAGAAAGCACTTTGTATGTTAAACGTGTGGATGATGTACATCTAATCATTGCTCTCTATGTCGATGACATGCTGCTCACATGACCAAATGAGAGCCATATTGCTGATTTTAAGGCTGACTTGAATGCCTCTTTTGAGATGTCAGATTTGGGGCATTTGCATCATTATTTGGGGATACAATTTAAGTAGTGTGATGGAGGTATTGCTTTGTGTCAGACAAAGTATATTGAGACATTGTTGCGGAGATTTGGCCTTGAAGACTGCAAGCCTATTGCTACTCCAATGGAGACAGGTTTGAAGTTGAGTCTTCATGATGCTAGAGATCACTTTGATGTCACACTCTATCAGATAGCTGTTGGTTGCCTCATTTATGTATGCATTACGAGGCCAGACATTCAGTTTGCAGTCTCACAGGTGAGCAAGTTTATGCATAGCCCAGGGTCTCAGCATTGGAAGGCACTTAAACGCATCTTTCACTACTTGAGTGGCACTATACATCTTGGGTTGTTTTATCCCAAGGGGGGATCATTGCCGCGAGATTTACATGCTTTTTCGAACTCAGATTGGACTGGTTGCTATGACACAAGAGTGTCCACAAGTGGTTTTTGTTTCATGCTCGGTAGCTCATGCATATCTTGGTTGAGCAAGAAGCAACCTACTGTGGCCACTTCTAGTTGTGAAGCTGAGTACAGGGCAGCTTTCACAGCTACGGTTGAGTGTGTGTGGCTCAGACGGCTTATGGCTGACTTGGGTGTGGACAGGAGTCTGCCACCTCTATCTTCACTGACAGTCAGAGCGCATTGGCAGTTGCAAGAAACCCAGTTTTTCATGCTCGCACAAAGCACATTGAGGTGCATTATCACTATGTCAGGGAGAGACTCTCAGCAGGAGAGATCAGCTTGGCCTATGTGCCAACACAGGACAACCTCGCCGATCTGTTCACAAAGGCGCTTCCTCGTGAGAAGTTCGAAGCTTTCCGCAAAGCTTTGGGCTTGCTCCCCTTTGTGGATTGATCTACTTCCGGCATGGCACTCCCCTATACATGAGTGCCAGCTCTCGTTCACACCATCACTCCCAGGGGGGATTTGTTGCCATATATATAGGCAATGATGTGTGTGAACACACTTAGGACCGTCGGGGTACTTTTTTCCTCTTTAGGAGGTTTTTTCCCCCGGCTTGTATATACGCCCATCCTTCTAGGGCTAACTTATCTTTGTACATTGACAGAATCTAATACACTTTGTGTTGTGTGCATTCTTGCTTCTTCTTCTCCAAGCTTTGTGTGCTTTCCTACAACTCTAATTCCAACAGCCACTTCATGCTTGGTGCTTTGATGCTTTTAGTGTGGATGCCATGTTGTGTGCTATGGTCATCGCGTGCCCTTGTTATTTTGACATGCTTAGGATTGTGCTTAGTGCATTCTTGTTTTGCTTTGTGAGGTGCTTGATTTGCCCAAGGATATGTGACCCTTCCCCAATGAGCTTTCTAATGTTTAAGGCATGAGAGGGTATTACCATGAGATTGTGACAAGTCTCTATAGTGTCTGTACTCTCTTACAAGATTAGCTCTAGTTTTTAGTGCAATGACTGATTACAAGATGATGCAGGTGATAAGATGCAAGATTATGTACTAAAAATGAACTGAATGTAGTGAAATCCGCTTGAGAAATGGAAATGAATACGATGATTTTGGGTGCAAGAGAGAGTTCCCACACAGTGGATTTACACCCTGCTTTTCCAATCTTGAACTTTGATTAGCCCAATTTCTACTAATAATCCCTTAATGACAGTGATCAAGACTCAAAAACTAGTGAGTAACAAAGCCGAGCTTGAAGGATCAAATTGATCATGTGGAATCAACCATTGAAGGGGCTTCCAGTATAGCTTTCTTTCCCTAATTGTAGACAAGTGGCTTATGCCAAAAAAAAAAGCTCAAAAACTCATAAAACAAGTGGATTTATGCTTCTTCTTGCGATGACTGGTTTTGTGCTTAGTTTACAACAATGCATGCATTACTTGTTGAGCTCTTCAAGATATGGAGTGCCCAAGTAGTAGGGAAGGCTCCCTCAAAATGGTTCCTCCTATTATGAATCAGGCGTAGCGAATGGTTCAAAAAACCAGTTTGTGAGGCTAGCACAAATTGTGAGCAAAAATAGCACATCTGGAAGAATTTTTAGCTCTAAGGCTTCGCCTTGGAGAGGCTGAGATGCTCCTAGAAGATCTTGGGTAATTCTCAAGATAATGACAAGATTTCTCAGTTGCAAATTCAGCCACTTCCTTAATCTTGTGGTTAAGGTTGGTGTTTAAGAGCTCTAATGATGTAATTAGTATTAATGAAGTGTTAGAGTGCTAGTGAAAGCTAGAGAGGATTACCTAGTCTTGCAAAGAGAGGCAATGGTGTAGAGATTTGGAAATGGCAAGATTGGAAATCTTCCATCACTAGTGAAGTGAGTGGATAAGCTTAATAAGGTGGGATTATAGCTAACACAAAGTGATTAAACTAATGCAAAATAATGATAATGGAAAGATTGGAGATGCTCATGGGAAGAGGGGTGGCTCTGATACCATGTTAAAACTCCTAATTAAGCTCTCCTACTAGCAATACATCTACCTAATCAAGCCTAATCTTATACTAATTAAACATCATTAATCTAAGATGGATGTAATCCAAGTTTACTCATGATGATGAGTATGTGCAAATAGACTCAAGCACAATTAGGTTACAAGATTAAGACTTATACTCATAAAGAGGCTTGAGAAGTGATATGATTTCATTGCTTGAAATGGTCCCCTTTTCTATGAGGAGGTACACCCTTGGGCTTGTACATCAATGTGGGATAAGTCCCTTTGCTCATGTGGCTTCATGCTAGGCTTTGTACTTTCTTGGCTACTCATTCTCACTTCCTACCTCTTTCTTGTGCTCTTTGGCACCACATTTCTCAACAATACACATACAAACATATATATATTGATGATTATCTCAATATTAAGTCTTGTTTTACACAAGATCATTGCATTTTTAAATAAGAATTAATTCAACTAGGCAATATATTCATGACTAACCTCAATGGACATCCTCTTTTTAAATCATGATACAAATCACCAAGTGTGATTTCTAAAGATATGTACCAATTGTGACCACCAAGTTTGAGCACTAAAGATATGCACCAAGTGTGAGCACCAAAGATATTTACGAAATGAATTAGTTACAAGAATGAGAGAGAGAGAGAGAGAGAGAGAATAATAAGTGCACATGGGGGAATAGAGCCATTTATGATTGTTAAAAATAATGTCATTTAAACTTACCGTGATGTGATGTTTAGTGTCACAGACATAACACTAAAAGTGACATTTAAGTGTCTGTAAGTGATGTTTAAAAAGTCACAAAAGTGAGTGACACTAAATGTCACATTTTTGTGACACTTGGAGTGACACTAAACGCCACATTTTTGACGATTGGAGTGATGTTTAATCTCACTCCAACTGTCATTTTTGCGACACTAGTTGAACTTTAGTGACACTTGGACTGACTGAATGTCACTCCAAGTGTCACAATAGTGAATTTTAGTGTCACACTAAAAGTCACTTTTGTGACACTTAGAGTGACATTTAGTGGCACTTTTGTGATAATGTCACTTGATACATAGTCTGTTGTGACAAGTAAGATTTGTGATGTTAACATCACAAAAAGTGACATTTTAATGACATGCCTGATGCATCACTCATAATGTCACCCAAAACTCCTAAGTTTCACACTTACAAGAAACATTTGGAGTGATGCTTTGACCCCCCCCCCAAAATTTGATAATTATGCACAAAATTTAGCATGTTTGCATATTCACACTTTTAACTTTTAGTTATTTTTCTTTTATAAATTATAGTATAGAGTAATCCTTATTTGTCTTATAGTTCTTAGAATCATTCAATGGAATAGTTATGCTTCTCTCTTGTAACATATTATTTACCTACACTTTGTCTATAAAGCACAAAATTATAAAAAATATGCTACCATTTAAAGTATGATTGTCCAAGAAGGAATCGTTGTATGTTATTTTCCTTTTTTTAATGATAGTATAGAGAGTAGCTTGTTTGTCTTATAGTTCTTAGAATCATTCAATGGAATATTTTTACTTCTCTTGTAAAGTATTATTTACCTACACTTTGTCTATAAAGCACAAAATTTTAAAAAATGTGCTACCATCTAAAGTGTTATTATCCAAGAAGCACTAACTTACAACATAGAATATCTCAAGGAAATTGGTACTACCTTCCTTGGACTCATTTATTTTGATTTACAAAGATTTAAAAAACAAATATGCATGAGCCTTTCAATGGCTTAAAGCTAACAAGGAGTGTCCATGTTTTTTATTCCTTTAAAGAGCGAGAAAAAATCCTTAGAGTATTGAAAGATATTAATGGTCATAAGGGTGTCCACTTTATGTAATCTTCAAGATATATGTAACTCATCCATAAAGGTTGCTTGATAATCATGAAAAATGCTTGAAAAATGATTATCCAACCAATAAGAAGTATCATGTTACATATCACTTGTTGTGAGCTCAAATCAAGAAAGAACAATGATTGTTGAGGATACATACATTTGTAAAAATTATTTGAAAACACTCATGAGTCAAATTGTGTACGCTCATATCTTTTATTTATAAAATAATAAGTTTGGAAAAAGAGAACTACCAACTTTTTATGGTTGGAAGATTCTTTAAGGATCAAACTAGTTTTTAAAGAACAAAAAACATGTGTGATGAGAAATAACTTGTCTCTTTCATTGAGTTAATAATAAGAGTTTGGCCCTATGTGGGTATCTAGAAAGTAAATGCGTAGTCCTCATTGAGAGAAGGTTTTTGCATGATTGCATCCACTAATGGATGTACTAACATGAAATTGGAGTGAGGTAGTGTTGCAAGGAGCTAGTTCTAATGGTGTTATATAGACATTTAGATATTAACATTGGTTTTGTGAGGGGAACTTTTCTTCGTAGAAAGAATCAATAATTTCTTTTGTAGAAACTGCATTTATATTTAAATCCCTTTTAATGGAACACAAGATTTTGGTCTCACTTATGGTGGGATTTCATTAAACGTAAATAGATTTTCACATTTTGATTATGCAAGTAATCCTAATGGTAAGAGGAGTACTCAAGTATCATGTAAAATATCATTTGTTAGCTCAAATGAAAAATACAAGTAGTTGTTGAGAATATATGCAATTCCATAGAATTTATTTTGTATGCATTCATTTCTTTTAATCTATAAAATTATAAGTTTGAAAAGGAGAACTAACAAATTTTTATGGCATTTTCAAAAGAAAAAATCAAGTTATACTTTAAGGATCAAGCTATTTTCAAAAGAAAAGAAAAAGGGTGTGATAAGAAATGCATTTATCTCTTTCATTGAGTTAATAACAAGAGTTTCGGCTTAAGGTGGCCTTAGTCAAGTATCTAGATATAAGTAAATAATCATCATAGAGAGGAGGTTGTAGCATGATTTCACTCAATGCATGTATATAATACATGTTCCTACACATGAAATTAGAGTGAGGGAGTGATACAAGGAGCTATATGTAAAGGTTGGTATTACATAGACCTAGATATTGAAATTGGCTATGTGATGGGAACTTTTCTTTTGTATAAAAAATTGGTCATTTCACAACCTTTAGATTTTGATCTCTTTAAATGGAACAAGAGACTTTGGTCCCACAAATGGTGGGAGTTCAATGATCTTAAATAGATGTTTAGATTTTGATTATGTAGAAATACTAACATTTAATAGGAGTAGTAATCAAGTATCATGTCAAATATCATGTTAAATGGAACAAGAGACTTTGGTCCCACATATGGTGGGAGTTCAATGAGCTTAAATAGACTTTTAGATTTTGATTATGTAGGAGATACTAATGATAGGATTAGTAATCAAGTAGCATGTCAAATATCACTTGTGAGTTCAAATGAAGAAAGACAAGTGGTTGTTGAGAATACATAAATTTTTTAATAATTTCCTTGGAAACACTCAAGAGTCAAATTGTGTAAGATCATCTCTTTTGATCTATAAAATTATAAGTTCGAAACTTAGAGAACCACAATTTTTTTTTTTGTCAAAAGGTTCTTTGAGGATCAAGCTAGTTTTCAAAGAATAGGAAACATGCGTGATGAGAAATGACTTGTCTCTTTCATTGAGTTAATAACAAGAGTTTGGTATTAAGATGTTCTATGGATTATTATATCTACATAGTAAATGCATAATAATCCATAGAGGAGAGGTCGTAGCGATGAAGGTATAATGCATGCACTACACATGACATTGTCTAGTGAGGGAGTGTTACAAGGGGCTATTTGTAAAGGGTTGGTGTTATGTAGATCTCAAATCCATGTAGATATAATAATTGGTTATGTGAGGGAACTTTTCTTTCGTAGAGAAACATTTTTCATTTCACACTTAGCTCAAGTAGTATGATCCACACTTAGCTCAATCCAATGGGATTTGCATCCCTTTCGGAGCTAGGGATTCAAACCGTACCGGTGCACAAAAGCTTATCCATTTGATGGAGAGAATGCTAGGAATACTACTACTATTGACATAGACTTAACATACACACAAGCTCAATCTTGCTATTGCTCACTCAACTCCACATTCTACTCATCCATGCATCCAAACAAGAAGAAAGCTTAGCTATTGCATGCACAAGATCAAAGCATTCTTCATTCTCAAATACTCATTTCCCTAGCATGCACACAAACCTTGAAGCTATCAATAAGAAACATGCACACTAGAGAATTGACATGAGAAGAGAGACAATTATCAACTCATTGCATTGAATTAACAAACATAGAACTTACAACAATGTAGATGGGGAGAGAGAAGAGCTTGCACCTCTATGGAAGAAGAGGGAGAGCTAGTCTCAAGAGAGCTCAAACATGAGTTTGCCCAATGTGTCCCTAAGCTCTCAAATCAGCCACTTTTTATACAAAAACTCTAAAACTCCCAAAAGTTCCCATGTGGGATTATTGTTGTCAAGCCCACTCCCACACTCATCTACAACTTGGAACTCTTTACAAGAGCCCTAAGTGTCTTTTTTGTTGCATCCTTGCATTGATGTTCACTCGTCACGCAACACACAACCTATTCTTACTTTATCATCTATAAAGGCTAAGTAGTATAAAGCCTTAACTACAAGATATTTAACTTAGAGGGCTACTTTCTACTATGGTTCTCTTAATGTTACTCAACGCATACCTCTCTTTTGTGTGATAATATGTTTACACAAGCATTAGCAAAGAACTCATCCATCGTGCAGGAACTTAATACAATAACACAAAGGAACGTTTTATAACCTGGAAAGACTGCTTATTGGAGATATAACTCTACATCATGTGGATAACTTAGCATACACATCTTTACAAAACCTTTGTGATCAAACTTGTTCGTAAAACATAGGGCATCACTTCACCTTTATTCAAGGGAAAATGTCTCCCTTAAAAGGGGATGGTTTAACACAATAAGTGCAACTCCTTCCCTCACTTTGCAACACCATCTGAACTCCCCAAGTTCAACTGCTATTGAGCTTTTAGGGTGGGGGTGGAGGATGTTGAGGATGCCAATTTAATATCCTTATCACATGAATAAAGGTGGATGTTTCATGACCTTGATGTTTGGATGTAGAGATCAAGTTCTTGATCATGATCACAATGTCCAATCACATGCTTAGATTGATTGGATTGTAAACATGGTTATTAATTTTTATAGTAAATCATTTACTGATGCAACGACATTCTTAGCAAAGGTTCATAATTATACGGAGTGATTTGGTCAAAATTTAACCATTGGAGTGAGAAAATATGAAAAGAAGAAAGGTAGACTATAACGTATTCTACATTCTCACTTATAGGATTTGGAAGATCAACCTAGAATGTGAGATACTTACATTCTTATCTTGTAAGGCCGATTTACAAGTTTTCATGCATGATAATCTTCACCTCTTAGACACATATTTCTAGAAAATCACGTTGTTTAAAAAACCAAGTTCTAGTATATAGAAACAAATGTGCATGAGGCTTGAATGATGAGCCTTTAATGACTTGGAGCTGACAAAGCATGTCCATGAACAAAAAGTCTTATCCTCAAATTATTGAAAGATATCAAGGGACTTCATGAGAGTGTACAGTTCCATGTCATCTTCACAGGTAAAAAGCAACTCATTCATAAAGGTTGCTAGATACTCATCATGATAATATCCACCACATCAGCAAATAATTATCATGCCAAATATGAGCTCAAATAAATAAAGCTCAAGTGGTTGTTACAATACCTACATTTGTGAAGAATATCTTAGAAAACCCTCGGGAGTCAGTTGTGTAGGTTCATCTCTCGTAAGCTATAGAAAACTTATTCTCGAAAAAGAGAATTACCAAATTATTATGGTCAGAAGGTTCTTTGATCTTGAATAAGAGAACTACCAAATTTTTATGGTTAGATGAAGGTTCTTGGACCTTGAAAAAAAAAGAATATATTGAATGTGATTTTGAAAAGTGATGAGAAAATGACTTTGTCTTCTATTAATAACTACAAAGTTTATTACCTAAGGTTTTTTTTTGATCTAAGGTTTTCCGATTCAACATAATTTTTATCTATCACTAGTCATTGTGCGCCCCTATTAGCAAGAGGTTGCAACGGCTTAAGATGGTCCTAAGATAGGGTACATAAAGGGGGTAATTGTAGCATGATGGCACCCATTGGATGAATAATAGTGCATGAAATTGGAGTGAGGAAGTGTTACAAGGGGCTATCTGCCGTAAAGGGTTGGTGGTATGTAGACCTCAAATCCGTTTAGATATCGAGATTGGAACTTTTCTTTGGTATTCATGGACGACCTCGATCTCTTTAATAAGACACAAGAGAGAGAGAGAGAGAGAGAGAGAGAGAGAGAGAGAGGGGGCGTGTGTGTGTGTTTGTTCAGAGCAAAGGTTGGTTGCCTGGTCAAAATGGCAAGTAACGATGGAGACGCATCCTTGGAGACTGATTGGAAATAAGGACAAAGCATATCTAGATCCCAAAAGTTGTTTACAGCTAGCAGTGGAGGGGGAGGGGGGATTGGGATTTTGGACTGTTTTGATGAATAATTATTGGAGGAGGAGGAGGTATAACCATTAGCGCAGATGAATACTGTATAACCATTAGAGTAGTGTCGATACATGGCTTAGGTGGGACTCTCCCCATTCCAACACACCTTCCTCTCCCTTGACATCACAACAACAACAACAACAAAACACAAGCAGATAATTCATCGTTGTCTTGCATCGTCATGACCAAATCATTAATGGAGAGACAGACGCTAAATTACATGCTTGTCGAACGATATTGGGTTTTATCAAATTCGAATAGACTAGCCAGCCTGTGCACACAGGAGTGATTTGGAGAGAAAATATACATATATTATAGCGCAAGTTGCAAGGCTCAGCTAGTCTTAGGGTCTCCATCTTTCAATTAGCTGATTTGCTTTTTTTGTTGATTTTCGATATGGAGTACTCCTTCTCCGTCTTGTTGCAGGTGTTGGTAACTACGTTCTTCTGTGACAGCAGCAGGTTGCTTGTGAGGTTGTGCATAACCTCCGTGGTCTTTGCCGGCGGTGCATGTGCCGCTCGCGATCGCTCCCTGCTCCAAACTGTGGAACCTCCCCCCCTCATTTACCTTTCCCAATCAGCAACCCAACAGGGAGCAGGTGGGCGACCTCTCTAATCATCATTTATTCTCCTCCAATCATCGTCACAATAGCAAGCTTGTTAGCACTTAATTACCAATCGTGTTTTATATTGGACGTGTACGATGATGCATGCATAATTAAAAGATCAGATCATTGTTATTAATTTATCATTTATGTCCACATGAGTAGTTGACAAGCGATCAACTAATTATGTGGGCATGGCCTTTTTTATCCAAGCGCATGTCGAAATTGCATGCGATGGTTCTCAATTCGCATCACACTTCCTTAATCGCGCAACAAAAAGAAAGTATATAGTGATTAGAGTGCAGTCATCGGCTGTTCTTCTGCAATTCGCTCGGTGAGCTAAATTCAAAGATATCGGCTGTCGTGCAGTTTGCTTGGACGGTAGCTCGCCAGCTTACAGCCTCGATCCAGGCAGCGGCTCCGGCCAAAATAGCTGGATTGTGCATCTAGAGGTGAGGCTCATGATAAGCTAGCAGCTAATCAGTGTGATTAAATTAGTACGTCGACAACATCGATGATGCTAATTATAGCTGACCAGTTTGATTAGTGCTCAATCGGATTGGTTATTATTGTTAATCAGGGAGGAGGGTGGTGCGGCAGCACAGACGATTGCCTACAGCGAAGCACCACAAGCTTGGGATCCTCCAAGTACATGACTGCCTTTGGGTTCGGAGGATTCTTAAGCAATTCACCCTCCGCTAATCCTGGTTTAATCTCCAACTTAAACTCCACGATTATTGTGTGATGATTGGCCTTGATTAGTGATGTAATTGCGGTATTGTTGCCCTAAAGATTGAGAGGATAAAAAGTAGAAGCAACCACTTTTTCTTGTTTGCAGATTTCTACAATTGGAATAGAGTGTACGTGAGGTACTGCGATGGAGGATCCTTCGCTGGAAATGCGGAGTCGGGCGTGCAGGTTACTGGGTCGGACGGCCAGGTCTGTTTTACACCTTGACTGCTGTTTTTTACTTCATCAGATATATTAAATTTATATCTTTAAAAAAGGGTCATTAGATGTGCCAAGGAAAACCTAGCAACGCATAGCAAAACCTTTTTTGCAACAACAACATCCAATGTGTTCCCCTTCCTTGAGCGTGGGAACCCACCTAATGATTTCTCTGTGTGGGTAGTGGCCTCATTTTGAGAATCTTACTAAGCCCTCACCTTCCTCTCATTGTACATAGGTCACCACCCTTTACTTCCGAGGACAACAAGTTTGGGAGGCCGTCATTAATGATCTCCTTGGAAAAGGCTTGGCAAGTGCAGAAAAGGTAAGAACCCTCCTCAAAACCTTTCCGTGGATCATCAAATGTTGGTGTTTAAAAGGCCAAAATGCCTTACACAGTTACACATGGGTTGACTTGCTCATGCTATGATGGTCCATACAGGCCATCCTATCTGGAGACTCCGCGGGAAGCTTAGCAGCATTTTTTCATTGCAACAGGTTTCGAGATATATTATCAACACAAACCGATGTCAAATGCCTTTGTGATGGAGGGTTTTTCATGGACATGTATTGTGCAACCTTCACCCCTTTGCAACCTCATACAAGCATTTCCAACCATCTTTACAACATGCATGAGGCATTTATTAATCAAGGTTTCAAAGATTGGATGCCTTTATATTAAATACGAAGCCCTAAACAAGGACCTAAGATTAACTTACTAGTTTTTCATAGATCTATATTGTGAACCCTCCACCTTTGCACCTTACACGAGGTGTCCAATCCCATGTTTACACCTTGAAAAAGGCACACATTTATCAATATTAAATTAAAGCTGTAGGCATTTTTAGATTAAGATGACTGAACATTGATTACCATTGAGATGAAGATCACTAAACATTGATTAGGATTGAGATTAACCCACACATTTATCAAGGGTAAATTAAAGTTGTAGGCATTTATATGTTAAGATCACTAAGTTACATTGATTAGGATTGACTTCATAATTTTGAACCGAATTTCTCCACCCGTAAAATACATGCAGACCAAATATCGCGGGAGTTTATTCATTCAGGGAATTTTTTCAATACATTGTGACATTGCATGTGAGTAAAAAATTTATCAAGTTATTTCTAGCATATGTCGTGAGAGCTAGTAAAGATATATGGACAAACAAGGTGAATCCTTTACGTGTTATTCATGAACTTTAGTTTTTTCTTTGCATTATAGCAAATCACCCTTTTACCTGGAGGATGTACTTCACAAATGTCACTTGGCCAGGTACTACTAGGATAAATCACATTCTCTCATGAATATATGAATGTCTCATACAAGATTTGATTTTTTCCTTTTAAGAACATTATGTGACTAACATTTAAACTTGTGTGCTTTTGAGTAGTGCTTCTTTCCAGAATACAACCTAGGGTACATTAATGTTCCGCTCTTTATTGTGCAATCAGCTTATGATAGCTTTCAGGTAACGATTTGTGTATATTAATGTTCCACTCTTGCAATCAGCTTATGATAGCTTCCAGGCAAAGATCATAAATGGTTAATGATTTATGAGTAATACTTGAGCTTGCATAGAAACAACATGAATCTTGTTATTGCATTATTTTTTATAGGTAAAATATATCTTAGCTCCACCTTCATCATACTCAGATGGATCTTGGGATGCTTGTAGACAAGATTTATCAACATGTTCTACTTCACAGTTATCCATTATAAAAGGTAGCTTAAATATTTTTTTTAAAATGTTTTCTATTGTACTTTTTAGTATCAATATTTTTACTATTATAAAAAATTATTAGAAAATAAAATGTTGCATGGGAATATCCACAACATGAAAAACATGCCATAGTCTTAGGTGAACACCATAATAAAATATTGGCATGTTCTCAAATTTAGATTTAGTATATTGATTCCTGATTTCTAGAACTTAAGAGTCGACTTTTAAATACTCCTCTTGTTAATCAATATCCTCAAGTGATCTTTAAGGTTTTCCAAGTGTTGTAGATCAATTGAGTGGGAAGCTATTGGGAGCCCTTCATCCATTAGTAGGATCCCAAAGTTGGGGCATGCATGTGGTGTCATGTTACTATCATACAGAAGCCGAGGATGATAATATATGGAATGGCGTAACACAAGTTAATGGCATGGTATGGTCCCCTTTACCTACTCATTATTTTCCTTCGTTTTTTATACAATTGAGATATGTTATTTTATTGATTCTACATATTAAGATAAGATATTAAGTTGAATAAAATTCGTATTCTTTCTTACATGGCTTCTTGCTACTTTCAAACCTCCCCCCCCCAAAAAAAAGAAATAAATAAACAAAAAAGACAACACTTTATTTGGGATACAAATGCCACCTCATTTTCATTCATGTGGGGGCACAAAAAGCTTGTAATAAGAAGACTTTAATTTGGGCCTTAACTTGCAATAAAATTTTAATTCATAAGAATAACCAACATTATGATATTAACAATAAAATGGCCCACGACTTAAAGAATCTTTCCATCGTGCGTCTTCTATAACATTATTCACGACCCCCATTTTGAAGCCGATAGTGTCCAACCCCATGTGAAAGTTTCTGAACATTAATTATATCAAGCAATCTTTGAAATGATTTGCATAAACATCCACTAATACATTTTTCATTTTTGGAACCCATGTGTGTGTGTGTGTGTGTGTGTGTGTGTGTGTGTGTGTGTGTGTGTGTGTGTGTGTGTGTGTGTCCCTCTCCCCCATAAAGACAAGATGCTCCTTCCTATCATTATAGGTCTAAGTATGAAAATGGTTCTAAAAAATAAGTAAAGTCCCACTATAATGGAGAATTTACTTGGCAATAAAGATCGCTTCCTCTAGCTTGAGACCACAATACTCAAACGAAGTTTGTCCTTGCACTTTATATCAATATATAAAATGTACACTACTAGCCCCAATAAAATGTACACTTCTAGCCCCAATAAAAGCATATATAGAATATATGTGTGTGGGCATGCATTGTTTTTGTGTGCGTGCGCGTGTGTGTTTGTGTGTGTGTGTTATGTAATATAAATATGTGTGTGTGCTTATCCCTTCATATTTCTCATTATTTCACTAGTTCTCTTCCTCGTACTTTTTTCATACCTCATCTTACTGCTATTTGATAGGGAAAAACATATACACTCTATTGGGTGTAAAGAAAGTGCATTTCTCAGTCATCATAATCCATATTTTTAAAAAAAATATTCATAAATCATATGACTTGGTAAGATGCATGAAGTACACTCATTCAATGGGGTGATAGTTACACTTTGCATCCTTATCTCAACCATAGCAATAAAGTACACTCCTTCAATGGGGTAATATCTACACTTTGCATCCTTATCTCAATCGTAGAGCAATAAAACTACTAAGGCAAAATAGATGATCTACTGGCAACAAGGAAAGTTCAATGAAAGAAGGAAGGCATGCTTTGTTCTACATAATATCACAAGAGCTTATGAGACCATGTTTACACATTAATGGTGCAACAAACCATGCATAGTGGCATGTAAGAAATTTAAACAAAAATACAAACATAGTCTTAGTGATCTTAAAAACCAACAATTGCATTTTTTATTAATTACAAAAGAAGGCCTTAAATAGATTACAAAATATTAAAGTACCCTTGTAGATCAAGAGATCAATTGATTTACTTACACGCTAAGGCCTTAAATAGATTCCAAAATATTAAAGTAGCCTTGTAGCCTTGTAGCCTTGTAGTGCTCGAGAGATCAATTGATCTACTTGCAAACTATTTGAGTAAGAACACATGGAAGTTGTTTTGGAACCTTATAAAGCAATCAAAATGACCTTGTTTGCTTATAATAAAACTAGTCAACTAATTTACAATTTTTGCATTAGCACCATTGCTTAACTCCCATTTGGTAATGCCATTTTTTTTCCCAATATATGTAGCTTACAAAACCTGCATAAAGCATACTAGTGAGTACATTTTCATTTAAGATGATTGGAAAAGATAAATTTTCATAACAAAAACTTCATGGAGACTTAAAATTATGCTTTAGGCTACAATCAAAAAGGAAATTTTACTTTGAGCATGTTCATTTGTGAGTGTTTTTATGTACACAAAGTATGTATGATGGCATTGCAGCTTAAGCTTCTAAAACTCATTTTTTGTAATGTGTGTGTGTGTGTGTTGTGTGCATGCATGTGATGTGTATTTTTAATTTTGTGGAATGGGTTGGGAGGGGTTGTGTAATCGCTTTATCAAAAAATGTAAGCAAGAATTGACATGTAGCACACTGGCTGAATGTTTACTTTTGTAAGCATGCAAAAGTGCCATATTTGAATATGTTGTCAACTTGGCAAAAATATACATAGCATCATAAATATTTTTGACACTAGCCCTAACACTTTAAGTTGCACCAAGTTTTAGTGCTCAATTTGTTACGATGTAAAAGAAGGGAACATCAAGGCAAGACATGAGATAAGTATGTGATTGAATATATATAGAAATCACCAAGCCGAGATTTTTTATCTTAAATTGGTGGCGAGAAGGACATATAACTACCTTGCTACTTAGGCCTCACCTCTATCTCAAACTTTGGTGCATGCTATGCATATTGTTGCTCTCAGTGAGTGACCTTTTTTCCAAAGTTTTGCACATGGTAAAACTTTGAAGTGTCTTTACTTTGTGGAGAAACATTAGATTTGTTTCCTCCATTTCCCCCATGTTCTCTCTCTCTCTCTCTCTCTCTCTCTCTCTCTCTCTCTCTCTCTCTCCACGCCCCCCCTCCCCTCCCCACATTTATAAGACCTTCGCTTTTTCCTTGTCTCTCCCAATCTCTCTTTACATAGCCTCATTTCTTCCTTTCTTCTTCCTTCACCTTCTTATCTTAATGTAGAGAATAGACCCCCAAGCAAAAATAATAATACATTCATATAAGTTTAATAATTTACACTATAAGTACCAACGTAATGTCATACTTAAAAGAATGAAATGAAAAGGTTGGGTTTGCGTCGTCGAGGTCCATTATTATTATTATGCCTCAGCCATTCAGCATCAATGTTGTATGCTCTCTCTACGTCGTATCATTTTCGCTCCACAGTGCAGAACTGTAAAGGTTTGTTCCGTGGACAACTCGTCTACACTGACTCTACACCACTCCTTTTTTCCATGTAAGACCAAACAGTATAAAAATTAATTATAAGGACAACTCGTTTATACCAATCCTTTTTTGCCATGCCGAAAGGGTTACTTTGTAGGGATCAATTCACATTTGTGGACTATTTACAATAGATAGTGGGAGATAGGCATTGGCTTTTTGGTAGTTTAGCCAACATTTTAAGAGAATAGATAAGTTTTTGGGCCCTGGCCTGAGTGAGAGTGAGTGAGTGAGTGTGAGTGTGTGTGTGTGTGTGTGTGTGTGTGTGTGTGTGTGAGAGAGAGAGAGAGAGAGAGAGAGAGAGAGAGAGAGAACAATTGTTGAATAGGTCATGACATATATTGGAAGGTGATCGATCTTATCTTGATATTTTTGTGTAATTTTGCATGCATACTATTTTTTGAAGACAAATTTTTACTCTTTAGTTGTTGAGGTAATGTGAGTTGTTAAACAAAACATAAGTTTCTATTAATTACTTTTGATGGTTCATATGGGCTAATGTTTAAACTTTGTTTCTATTGACGTAGAATCTTGCTCAGGCATTCCATTCATGGTACTTTGGAGGTAACCTTGTTCAAGATATTGATTGTGCATACCCATGCAATCCAACGTGTATAAGCACATCATCTTAATTGTATGTATGTAGATATTTGTAACCTTATATCAGTGTAAATACTCTATAAAAAGAATTTACGTTCTTTACCCACTTTTGATGCCAAAAATATAGCACGAAAATGAGTGTATGTAACACCATTCCCATGTGCAAGCTTTTTCAAAGGATGATCTAAGTTACTCTCAACACCATACCCATGTGCAAGTGTTTTGAAAGGATGATCTAAGTTACTCTCTTCCTTTTCATTATCCTTGCAAACCTCTAATTTTCTACAAACTAAAAACTATGTTTCAACAAGCAAGTCCACTTTGCAATGTAACCCATAGTCTACTCGCCTTTTGAGAAGTGTAAACTTTATTAAAGATGATATTCACGTGGTTGGAAAGTACCATAAATCATTTGCATAGAAAACATGGCTATTACATCTAAGACTTGTGGTTGGATTACTATTTTGCTTATTTTAAAAAATCTACTTCTTTTGCATGTCATAACAAATATGAAATACACATGATAGCTTGTCCATCTACACAAGGAGGATACCACCCAAGAGGTCCCCACTTGCAGTTCACTAAATAGATCAGGGAATTGTGTTCTAAGTGGAGAATCTCATTTCTTAAAGATCCAAAACATTAGTAAATGTACACCAAGAAGGCGTCACAAAAATAGCGCATTGATCCCCAAAACTTTTGGACCCAATTCAAATTAAATACATTCAAGGAGCCGAGTTTGACATACAATTATCTTTACTTTGATGAGATGGCCTCACAATTTTCCAAAAAACATTAAGCCTGCCTAAATGATGAAGAACTTCATCAACAAATACTATGGCAAAGCTTAGATTCCACCATTGTAAGTACATGCCAGTTCTTATAGATCTTGGTGCACTACAAGACAATGCTGCCATACACGCGTTTCATACACGCGATAAATTACGAACGCGTGTATGGTCGCGCTTGTATTTGAATAGAATCGGGCGCGTGTATTTTAGCATTTAAGTTCGCGTGTATATTTGCATTTATCAACACGTGTATAAACGCGTTTATATACACGCAGTAATACACGCATAAATACACGATAATATTCACGGGGTAATACTCGCTATTATACATGGATAAATAAACGCTACTATACACGGATTAATACACGCATGGCAGAGAAAAACTGAAAAAAAACTGAATTCCTTTACAAAATTAAAAACTATTTTCCTTAAACCATCTCATAGTAAATTACAGTATACATCATTACACAATCCCACTACATGCATTTACAACAATGAAATATATTCAAAAATAAATCATGCATATGAGATGATAGAAATGTCATCAATTTAGAACATACAGTGACGGATTGGTTAGGGTTCGATCTCATCTTCAATAAGATCCATCCTTGCCAAACGATCAACATCAATATCCATTTGATCAATTGGTAAGGCTACGATTAAATTTATTCCACTATCGATATTCTGTACTCCATTGATAATGGTATCGATGTCCTGATCATCCTCATCAACATCACCATCATCCTCAATGGTAGGGTCATTCTCATGATCATGAGAAATGGCATGCTCATCCTCATTATCATGATCATCTCTTATTTCTTGATCATCGATCACAACATCTTCAATGGCATGTTCGACGTCATCTTCATTGCGGCTTGTTACATCCTCCATATGCTCCATATCAGTGAATGTATTATATATCACTTTGCAACGTGGTGCAATAGGGATGACATACTACCATTTGATGTCATGCACCATTGGTAGATAGATAACCTACTCAAATACACATAGTACAGTAATTAATTAGCATATCAAAAGTCAAGGGGTACGCGAGCTTAGATATATATGTACATGAAACACATTAGTAAAAAAATGCATACCTGCTCACATTGTTGTGGCAATACGAGCCTATCTTTCTTTGTTTGCCAGAACTTTGTAGAGTCAATAGTTACATATCCACTTGCATGGCGTTTTATCGTTGCATCAGGCCCTTTTTCCACCACGTTCATTTGCCATTTGACATCCAAAACATACACAAAGAAGCGACGAAAGTCAAGCCTAAATATGTCTTGGATTATGCCACAATAATCATCCATTTTTCCATTAGCTCCCTCAAAGCTACTAATGACACCGCAATCTTGTGTATTTCTCTTTTCATCAATTCTTTGTGTTCGAAAATGCTTGCCTTCACACCATATAGCATTGAACATAGAGCACTGGACCAAAATAGAAGCAATATTTGTGTAAGCAATGTGAATAAATATTAAAAGCAAATCAATTACAACTAATGCAAAACATTAGTTCTATGTACCTTTGACATGCATCCTCGTGCATACTCCCATTCTTCCGCCGTGATATGCAGCCCCTCGTCGCTCTCTGCTCTCTCCATTTCCTCATGGAAGTGTTGCTAGATGCTTAGGGTACGCCTTCCGAGAGCCATGTTGCCTCCGAAAGAGAGCTCTTTCTGCTTGCCTTTTTGTCTTTGCATCCTCATATCTTGTAACCCATCTGCTCATCACATCACTATTAAGGATACAAGTGAAATTGAGATCATCAATCAATGTTCTGTCAATTACTTTACTCTGTCCTTTTCCTTGAGGCACAATAGAGGTCATCCTCAAGTCCTCTTCATTGCTCCATAGTCGTGGCAAAGAGCTGTCCACCTGACCAAGAAATTCTGAAATATATACAAGAGACTCTTGTATCAACCAACCCTTGGCCATGCTTCCTTCAGGCCTTGCACTTTGCCTCACAAAGTCTTTTAAGGTCTTCATGAAGCGCTCTAGGAAGAACATCCAACGTGCATGCACAGTACCACATAAAGCAATTTCGTCCACTAAATGCACAATGAGATGTAGTTGACTTGTGAGAATGGTTCGCGGAAAAGTCTCCTCTACCAAACAAACCACCTCCACTGCCATAACACGCGCATCATCCAACGTGGCTGGATCAATTGCTTTGGAACTAACATATCTGAAAAATAAATAAATAGTACGTTATACCTCATGCACGTTCATTTTGCAAGGTATAATGAAGGGTGATCTGAGCATGGGTTTTACATACCTCACAAGCTCGCCCATCTTATAAATACATTTTTTCAAACTCTTATTCGCACAATGGTCGATGCTAGTAGGTAGTATGAACTGTGCACATAAGAGCACATTTATGGTTTATGGCATTACAAAATTTAATTTCAACGTACGTACAAGACTTGGAAAACACTTACTTGAAGCATCTTGTGCCAATCGTGGGACTTCAACCCATATAGTTGCTCAACGCCTCTTTTCTTAGTGGTTGTAAAGGCTCCCTTCAATGATCTCATGCATCCAGTGGGAGTACGCAAAGTGGTGATGGCTTGCTTTACCTGCTTCTCCTCTTTCTTTGATATAATCCATGGTGCAGGCGGAAGACGAACGTGCCCACCCACCTCTCGTGGCCAAGCTTGACGCATACGTCCTGCGACCCGCAAGTCCTCACGTACGCTAACATTGTCTCGTTTACCAGTAATATGTTCCCAAATACCAAATCCCACATTCTTGAAGATGTGCATGGGATCAAGAAGATGGTTGATCTTAAGATGGGTCCAATATGGCAGCCGGAAAAAAATGGAGTACCTGCACAAGGGATTGCTCTATGTGACCTTTAATCCAATTAGAGACTACACAAAACAAGATTGAAAAAACATCACTATACCTGTTCATGCCATCTGGAGGAAGAATAGTTGTAGACTCCCAAATACGCTTCCAATCTTTTGCACGAAGTGTTTGTGGAGGAATGTTACTCTTACTAGCAACATATTTAGGATGATCTGAGGGGAGAAATCGATGATGATTATCGAATATAGTCTTACACAAACCATCAGCATACTCATGTACTAACGAAGGGCCACAAACAGGACATGCATGTTTACCCGATGTTTTCAAACCTGTTAAAATATAAATAAAAGTTAGAATAATAAAGTCAAACCGTCTAATTAATATATATAGCCAATAGTAATAGAGTAGGGAGGTAATTAGAATTCTTACCAGAACAATCGCTGTATCCTGGAAAGTCATGCATTGTCCACATCAACACTGCTTTTAAGTCGAAGTGTCGAGAGGAGGGAGGCCTACTAATGTCCACCACCGCAACACCTCTCCATAGTTCCTCCAACTCATCAATCAGTGGTTCAAGATAAACATCCATATGCTTGACTTTATGTTTCCCTGGAATTAGAAGGGATAACATAAGATGTCCCTTCTTGATCGCCATTGATGGTGGAAGGTTGTAATTCACCAACACAACTGGCCACACGCTATATGCGGTGCTTTTGAAACCAAATGGATTCACTCCATCCATACCCAGGCCAAGTCTCAAGTTTCTGGGCTCTGTTTTAAAGCTGGGCCACTCATCTTCAATATGCTTCCAAGCAGGAGTGTCTGCGGGAATTCTCCACATGCCATCATCCGATCGATGTGAGGAATGCCATGACATGAGCTCTGCTATGGATTTGCACTTGAACATGTGTTTGATGCGAGGAATTATAGGAAAGTGTCGCAAGACTTTACGAGGTACATCAAAACTCTTCATATCTGTTCTGTACCTTGCTTCACCACAAGTGGGACAATGTAGAGCCTCCTTATGCGTCCCACGAAAGAGAATGCAATCATTGACGCATGCATGTATTTTATCATAATCCAGTCCTCCAAGAGATGTCACATAGCGCCTCGCTATGTCTCTTGAGGTGGGTAGTCTATTTTCCTTTGGAAGCATGTTTGATAATAGCTTGCATCCAATATCATCAATTATAATTAGTCTTAAATCCTAAACCTTAAACCACTAATTCAAATTTGTAAGTTAGAATGCTTACTTCAACAATGCGTCGAGACTTGCATTGCTCCATCCATAAACTGTTTGTATATTAAGTAGTTCAAGTGAAGCACGTAAAACTGAGAATGTGCACCCTTCAAACACCGGTGTCGATGAAGCCTTATAAAGATGCTCTTGTTCCATATCATCGTCGTCCATACCTTTGGGATCATCCTTAAAAAGATTCCGCACCATATCATCAAGCACCTCCTCTTCCACAACTTCGTGGGGTGCAGGGCTATTGTCATCCCTTTCCCACTCATCTCTGACAATAGATCCCGAAGCTCCAGCATCATCTCGTCGACGCTTTACGTGCTCTCGTCGCGCGTAGGGTACCATGTTAGGGTGTGGTACTGCATCCTGCTTCAATTTATCAAATTATATGTTACAACTCTATTAATTTAATTTGGATACCATGAGTCATTTGAATACCATCAATTTACATCTACTCACCTCTAAACCTGTTTGATTCCATTCTCCATACATGGAGATGTGATTCAAGGTAATTCGACGTGCTCGTACAATGCATCCTTGACATCGATTACACATACATTTGATCCGTTGTCCCAACCACACATCGCGATTACGATGACGCATTGTCTCATCTTCCCCAGAACTGCTTGAAGAGGTTGATGACATCCTGTGTACAAATCAGAAAACACAAAATCATTATATGTTTTTAATGAAAGCACAAAATCGCGTGTATTGACGCGGCTATCTCCTAAAAATTGCGTGTATTAACGCGGGTACTTCCTAAAAATCGCGTGTATTCACGCGGCTAATTTCTGCAAAACGCGTGTATCAACGCAGCTAAAATCACATACACGCGAATATACCTGCGTTTATAAACGCGAATATAAACGCGGCAGTATGTTTAAACTAAAAATAGCCCGCCTTCCCCAAATATAGATTTTGAACTAAGAAATCAACAGTGCATGCGTTTTCGCCTGTTTTCGCCTCTTCCAACAGCAAGGAGGGAGCAGAGAAAGGAGCACACACACGGGAGAAGGAGGGAGCAGAGAAGGAGCAGAGAAGACTCACTTTTTCAGAGGTGAGTCACTTTGTCCTGTGCCTTGTCTCTTTTGTCAGATTTGTTTACTTTGCTCTTTGCTCTTTGGGTTTGTCTTTTTGCACACGATTGGGTTACTGCATCCTGACAGGGGCGACAATGGCTGGTCCTTTTATAAGGACATTCTGTCTTTGTCGGGGGGTCGGTCTTTTCGAGAAAATTTTTTCGCAGGTCGCGTGTACGAACGCGTGTAGAAGCGCGTGTAACCTGTCTGCAGAGTATGTTCACGCGCATATACATGCGTTTTTGGACGGGTGTATACACGCATTTTTTGACGGGTGTATACACGCGTTTCTGCAGACAGAAAACTGCGGCGTTTCAGATTTCATGATTTGCAAGCAACTGACTTGAATGATTTAATTTGTGTGAGTCAAGAGACAGCCCATGATGTACATGAAGATGTTTGTTGCAGGTTCTTTATGGATATTCCAGGTTCTTCATCCGATCCATTTGCGTACAACAATTGGTTGATGGAGATGATGAATCACTTTGGGCGCCAACCTGGTCCGGTTGAGCTTACAGAGTATATGTATGCCCATCCCCCTCCTTCCCTGCCTGGTGTCTATACCCCTACCGCGAGTATCCAGGGCACTCCAGTGCCGTCTATTCCTCCGAGTCCGACGAGACGGCATGCAGCTTCTCCTCTTCCACGTCCACCGAGGAGACATTCCTCGTCCCAGACACACTCACGTACACCCTCACAGCCACCATCACGTGCTCCCTCAGAGCCACCGTCACGTCAGGGCTCACAGCCACCGTCACGTAGACAATCCCCCAGTCGTGACTCCACCCGCAGCAGTAGGAAGAGTGGGAGTGGAGGATGCGGCGGGTGCTTTGGTGGGGGAGGTGGGGGAGGTGGGGGAGGTAGTAGGGCACGCGGTGAGAGAGGAGATAGAGGGAGAAGAGTTAGAGGAGACAGTTCGGAAGAGGAGGAGATGAGAGAGATGGAGAGAGTGGTTTGCTATGATGTGACGGATAGGGGCGGGATAGTGATGGATGCGAGGGGGAGGGAGGTAATGGAGTACATGCGTGGGGTAGTATCAAACTCATATAGAAATTGTTTTATTAAATTTAAAGATCAAAATAGCCGATTAGTTGGGGAGGTGATAGAGGCTGTACATAGTCGGTACCCCAATCCCCCACATGCTACATTCTCGGATGTATGGGGAAGGACGCGAATAAGGGAGATCTTAAGTAATAAAAGATCTCACCTTAAAAAACTCGCGTACGATGACCGGCTAAATGTAGCTGCGGGTGGCTATCCTGCCGAGAAACCTGCCACTGCGCACAAACGCGAGTGGAAGGAGGCAAAGAAACGAGCAGAGGGTGGCGTGAAGAGCAGGCAGCATGTGGAGGCACGACGGATCCAGATGGAGACCGTTGGATCTTCGCATTTCGGATCTGGCGGCGTCGAGTCATGGGAGGCAGAGTTCGTAAGTATCCTGCCACTTTATTTGATTGTTTACTTAATTCATTGATTCTATGATTGTTTTAATCTTACAAATTGTGTTGATTATGATACAGCGATGGGTTACGGGGAGGAAGCCCACAACCCACGATACTGCGTATGCTCGCCGGCATAGCAGACGTGACACGTGGGCCATCTTCAGAGCCGAGGGACGTATTACGGACACGCAGTTTGAGTTGGCCATGAGACCATACGGTCGACAGGTACTTGAAAATTCGTAACGAATGGTTTTGGTTTATTGAATTGCATATATATATACTTATATACTATATATTACTTGAACAGGCACAAGCTGCTGATGATCCACCGGCCGCCGCTGCAGAGGGTGGACGTGAGCACTACTCCTCGGACATTCCGACCGATGTGAGCTCATCTGAGCATGGGGGGAGCACCGAGTCATCATCTGGGTCTGAGTAGTACTCAGACTTGTAGTATCACATTCCATATTGAGAATGTGATTGTATATATTTTTTTGTAAACTCAAGCCATGGGCTACTTCGAGATATGGACTCCCTTGTATACATGTATGAAATTTTGATAGTAATATTGAATTGATTGATCGATAGTATTACATTCATGTCTGTTTTGAATCGTGTAATGACAATGTATGCATTCATGTCGTTCTTGTCTTAATCTCCCTCGTGCATATGTTCTTCGTGGATGGTCTAATGGGATGGTCTAATGCACCAAAAACCCTAAACCAGAGAGTGCTATTGGGTGCTGGAATGCTGGAACAGTATTCAGGCACCAAATAGCACTCTCTGGATTTTTTTTTGGCTCTCTGTTCGCGTGTATAAACGCGTCAGAACTGCTAAAACTCGCGTGTATCTGCGCGGATACCCTGGAAATTAAACGTGTATTAATGCGTATAAACTGGCAATCACGCGTGTATAAGCGCATCTAAATTAAAGAAACGCGTGTATAGACGCAGGTATAAACGCGTCTGGGATATTGAACTGAACAGGATGCGGCTATACACCCGTGTATAAGTGCGTCTAAGATAAGAAAAAGCGTGTATAGTCGCGTGTATCAATGCGTCTGTGTAAAAAATACAGCTACACACCCATGTATACGCGCGTCTGAGTTGTACTATACACGCGGTTTTACACGCATGTCTCTGGCCGCGATGACACACGCGCTGATACACGGGCCTGCTACTTTTTTTCACAAGTCATTTTTAGCGGCTAAGAGCGCGGGTATGAGCCCGATCCCTTGTAGTGGTGCTTACATGAAGGTCCAAAAATGAAGGACTTCGTCAACAAATATAATGGCAAAGTCTTAGATCCCACCATTGTAACTACATGTAAGTTTTTCTAGATCTTAATGCTCACACTTGAGAAGATTCTCTACAAGTAATGGGATGATTATGAGAGCTTGATGTTTGACTTTAACATTGTCCATTCTTTTTGCTAGCAACTATCGTTCTAAAAGCAAGTAAAATGCTTCCATGGTCATTGCCTAGTCACTTTTGAGAGCATGTAAACACCGTGTTTTGGAGAGCCTATGCACTCTTGATACAAATAGGCCATTAGCTATCCCACAAACATAATCAACCTAGCCAAAAAAAAAAGCTAACTATATTCCATAATCAACATCATGTATGAGCCTTCACCCTCCATGCTACTCCATGTCAACCTTGCATCTTCTCTGTATGTCAACCTCTGTGACTCTTGCATTGGATTTTCACCCTCTACACTAGCTACACAAATGAGTCCAACCGTGCTAGCATCATAAGAAAATCTAGCATAATAGGTCACAAGGATCTAGAATAATAGGTTGCAAGTATACCCATACTCTCCAAATGATAACACAAAAAGCCCACCAAAAAACTAAAACCCTCCCAATAGTTACCCAAAAAAGCTTCCTAAATGGTAGCCTAAAAGACCCTCCTACCTAACTTCACCAGGCAGCCAGATAACACCTTTAGGTACGTGTTAAACCACATTGGCTACTAAAATTACTCCAAACATGGGGTGACACTTTCAAGCCATATTTTTGTACAACGCAATGCGTTTTATGTAAAATGATTATGGAAAATCTCCAAGCTTACGACTTGTGTAATGTTGAAAGATACTCAAATACAAATCTCACGACTTGTGTAATGCCAATAATGTACAATTAGACTAGGAAATTAGCCTAGACTAATTTACTAGGCCCTTCATTATTTAGGCGGTTGGGCATTATCTCGGGGGCTTCACCTAAATATATGAGTATAGCATGTGAGTTCAAATGAAGGGGTTTTTTTATTCAAAAATTTTAGGTAAATTTACATAAATAAATTTATAGAATGGATTTTTTATATCAATTTTGAAAAAAAAACTGTAAGTCTATAAAGAAAAAAGGGTCATTCTATTCATGAAAAATTCACAAGGGGTTTTTTTAATACCCCTTGAATGCACATGATAAATAGGGTTTCTTAGTAGTGCACCCTCCCTGAGGGAATTATACAAATGAGTCTTGTGTATAAGACATTTTAACTTATGAGAAAAGACTTAATCCCATTCTCAAAAATTGAGTTTGAATCTTCTTACTCTTGTGATTGAAGTTGCTTGTATGCTTTCTCTTTTTCTTTATTGCATGCATGCTTAGGGATTGTGTGGGTGAGTGATGGTGTTGATGTGTTGATGTGTTGATCTGTATGTTCTCTTCTCTCTCTCTCTCTCTCTCTCTCTCTCTCTCTCTCTCTCTTCCTCTTGTCTAGTCTCTCATGATCTCCCTCTCTCTTCCTCTTGTTTACTCTCTCATTATCTCACTCACCATGGCATAGAAGTAGAGGTTGAGATTTTCATAGATCTCTCTCTCTCTCTCTCTTTGCTTCCCACCCATTTGCAAGCTCCTTTGTGGTGACAACAAAGGAGGCAAGGTTGAAGATCCTAGCTCTCCATAAGAGAGGGTTACTCTACCGAGAGTGGCTAGAGCTGCAATCCAGTAAGACCTTTGCATTCTCCTCTCCTTATCCCTACCTTGCAAGGCTTAAGTGTTCTCAAATCAATAAACATCTTTGGAACCGCCACTGTCGAGGAAGTACCTTTTGTTAGGACTCCCTTGCTATACTTTTCATTTGGAGTATTGCCATATAGCTTGGAGTGCAAATACACCAGTTTAAATCTTGTTTGTTGTTGGTTTTTGGTTTATTTTACTACCTTTGTGTAATGGAGCATGGAGTAACCCTTTCGACTCAAGTTGCATGATTATAAGTAAGTATTCTACTTTGGTTTATGCTATTTCCTTCTTGCATTTGTAAAATTCTAAGATTAGAAAAACCATTAGATTTCATTGTATATATCATTAGATAGGTTAGGGAAATCTAAATCATTCTATTAAATCAAAAACCCAAAAACATGCACCATTCAGGAGAAATTAGCGAGCAAAATTTGGATTTTTTGGCCAAAACACAAAAAACTGCTCTCTAGTCTACCTATGTATGTGTTCAATTGGGCCTACGTATGCACATTTGTAAGTAAGAATGCACTTTCCTAAGTCTGATAGGGAAGATCGACATAATATTCTCATTAAGGAAAAGTCAGATAATATTCTTCCCATTAATGACCATAATGATAAAAATGGTTGAAAACTAGCAATCATGTGGCCCTGATTTCCACCACTAAACGACCGGTAGACCTATCACAATTACATATGGATGTGCCAAAGTAAGAACGCACATTGTCACTTCTGAATGCATGTTCACAAGTCCACAAATACATGGCCATGGATGTTCCTATCTTTCCTAACCATGCACGTTCATATCTCAGAATGCATGTTCATAGATCTTACCTAGCCATGCCCGTTCTTAGTTTCCCAAGCATGTTTCTAACTCAAAATGTTAATTCATAGATCTTACCTACTAGCCATGCACATTCTCAGTTTCCCATGCATGTTCCTAAGATTTTAAACTCAAATTTGCAAGTCTAACTGGGGCCTAGCCACGTACATTCCTAACTCACTTAGCCATGCACGTACCTAGTGGCAATGCATGTTCTCAACTTGTGAACATGCATTCACATCTAACAGAGATTGAAACATAAAAAAAATTAGCTAAATTTAGAATATCCAAGATGATCGCTTAACTTTTGTCAGGAGGGGTGTGCTCTAAGTTTATTACCCTTACATGTATACGAGGTCAAGAAGGATATTTAGACTCAATCAGCCCCTAGAAGAGAGTGCCTCAAATAATGCTAAATCGAGAGCGCCTTCTTAAGAGGAATCTCTACATAATCCCTTTTGAACCTCACAAGAGCTAAACAATCCTAAGGATTTGACTAATAGGTGAGGACACTATCTTGCATGAGGCAAACTACTAGAAACCTATCCCTGAAAAGATGTGTATGAACCAAGAAGTTAGAGTGCCTGACTCCCTACAACCACTCAAGGGAGTTTTGTGGACCTGATTAGAGACATCATCATAGGAGGTCTGGCCAATAAGACAAGTGGGGGTCCAAAAATCATTAAATTTCCTAGTAAGTGAGAGGCTACCTATTTCCTAGTAAGTGAGAGGCTACCTATTTCCTACTAGAAAGACCAAGCATGAAGGCTTTCATTCCTAATATGAGCCCTAATTAGTCTATTTAGGAATGGGAATCACCAACCCTGTAGGGGAAGGATTAATCCTTCCTATATTGATAACCAGAATGGTCAGAGAGATGGTGGCAGTTACATTTGTAGCTTTTGGCTCATCTTGCTCTCAGAACACAAACCTTGGAGTGTTTGGAGAATAGCCGTGGGAATTGATTCTTGAATTTTTGGCTCAAATATTGTCGCTTGTTGGTTACCATTAGGGTTGCTTGAACACACAAGCTCTTGTGTAGCTGAATGCATGAGAGTGGTTGAGTGACTTGCTTGAGGTTTCTTGGGCCTCCACTCTTGTCGAACTTTAGGTGAAGTTGTTGGGGTTGAAGTCGGTGGTGAGGATTTCTTCATGTTGTTTGATTTTGGTAACCATATGATGGGATTACCATCATAGTATCCTTGTTGAAGCACATGTATAGGCACCCATCTTTGATGAACACTATAAACTGGTGGCTTCCTTCTTTGTGCGAGCTTAAAGAAAATTTGTGATGTGTTTAGGAATCCAAGTCTTGGTATTACTTTGGTAGTACCCTTGTACCTACAATAATATGTTTGGTATCCACACTTGCTGACTTCAGTGGAGTTTGTTAAGAAACTCGCATAGGATTTTGTGGACAGTGTTGTGGAGTACTTTTCTTTTTCTTTGTCCTATGAGTGCTACGTTGAGTGCTACGTTGTCCTATGAGTGCTTTTCTTTTTCTTTGTCCTATGAGTGCTACGTTGAGGAAGAGGCTTTGACTGTTGAGGCACCCAAATTTTATTGGTACCTTCATACTAGCTGCTTTTCCACCCACATCTTGATACTATTAAGATACCTTGATTGTTGGTCGTCTTGGTGGAGTTTTCTTTTGGGTTGATAAGGAAGGTTTGGGGCCCTCCTTGACTTTGGTTGGCGTTGAGGCTATAGGTTTGTGACTCATGGGCATTGTTGACGACGATGAGGCTAGAGTCTCTTGTGGAATGGTTATCGATGGCGAGGCCTTCGAGCATGTGGTTGCCTCCTTTGGTTAGGTTTGTCGATCAGGGATTTAATATTCACGTGATCACAAGATTTTTTTTGATAATAACACATGTGAACAAGTTATTCACATGTTGTCGTGTTACCGTTCACAGGTCACTTGCCATTTGGGAACCCCTTAAAAGCTTGGCTACACATGGGAATAAGCTATTCACATGTTCTCATGTTACCATCTTCACATAATAGCAGGTCAGTGGCCACCTAAGAAGATTTTTTATGCCCGATAAAAATAAATTTTTTAGGCCCTTATGAAAGCTTTGTGAATATAACATGTGATCACAAGATTTTTTGTGTTATTAACATGTTCACATGTTCTCGTTTACGTCAATGAAATCCTTGTTGTCGATGAAGATGCATAGGCTTCGGGGCTTTTCCTTTATGTTCCTTGTTTAGAGATAGATGGTTGAGTTGTGGGAACTTCTTCAAGAATAGCTATTGATTGCGAGATTTTGGCATTGAACTTCATAGGTGAGGGTGGGGTTGAAGGAGTAGATGCTTTATCGGAGTTGGTCGATGACGCAAATGGTAGGTTATTTTGTAGAGGGGCTTTCGTGGAAGAGTCTTGTTGCAACCTTTTATGTTCAGCATCATAGAAACATTAAAGTTGGATCATCTTCCTTAAAATATTGTATTGTCAACCTTTTGTCATTGACCATCATGATGAATCGATTGCTGGCAAAGCACAGTGGTGCTTGGGCAGCCTGAAACGATGCAGGGGGGAAGAGAGCTGGGGGAAGAGAGCTTGAGCTCTTGCAAGCACACACACACACTCACAAAACCCTAATAGAGAACACACAAGGTAAGAGGCTGAAAATCTTCTTCTTCTTCACTCACTCAACACACCATATACAAGATAAGAGTACACACAATATGAAAGGTACTCAACCAAATACATACAAGGGTTCTCTATAGTGTGAACCCAACTAAATGAGCTGGCGCTATAACTATGCCAGTCTCTAGAATGGCTGTCACACAGCCTGTCATATCACCCATGATCTCACCAACCATGCCAGTGGTGTAAGTGTGGGGCCTATCCCCCAGGCGGGTCATTAGTGTCCACCGCCTCACTAGACGAGCTCGATATCTCAACACTCCCCCTCGAGCTCAACTCCATCTCATGTACACCAAGTGAAGCCCTGAATCTGCAGAGCTTCTCTGTACCCAATGCTTTGGTGAAGATGTCAGCTACCTGATCCTCTGTGGTGCTAACATAAACAAGCTAACATAAACAAGCTCAAGGTCTCCTGCCAAGACCTTCTCTCTGACGAAATGGTAGTGGACCTCTATATGCTTTGTGCAAGCATGAAAAACTAGGTTTTTGGCCAACTGTATACTGCTAATGATGTCACAGAAAATGACAACTTGTCTATCCACTGATAGACCCAAATCTGCAAGTAGCTTTCTCAACCAAGCTACCTCACATGCTGCCATAGCAGCTCCTCTGTACTCGGCCTCTGTACTAGATAGGGCAACCGTAGGCTGCTTCTTGCTACTCCAAGTCACAGCAACACTCCCCAAAGAAAACATGAAGCCACTAGTAGATCTTCTATCTGAGATACTACCAGCCCAATCAGCATCTGTGTATCCATGTACACATATCTCTGTCCCAGTCTCATAAAATAGTCCACAATGCAAAGTAGACCTCACATACCTCAGTATGCGTCTCAATGCATCCAAATGTGGTTTCTGTGGAACCTGCATAAACTGACTCACCAACCCAACAGCATAGCTCAAATTTGGTCTGGTGATCGTCATGTAGATCAAGCTTCCTACTATGGGCCTATACATAGTAGGATCCTCCAAGATTTCTCCTGAATCTACACTCAACTTGCCATTCTGATCCAATGGCATAGAAATAGGCTTACAGCCTATCATACCATACTTGGACAACATGTCCAAGCCATACTGTCTCTGCAGTAATCCAATACCATGTGGTGCCCTAATCACCTCAATGCCCAAGAAATATCTGAGCTCCCCCAGGTCCATCTCAAACTTCTGTCTAAGCAAGATCTTTACATCAAAGATCTCTGCATCATGGTCCCCCGTAATGATCAAGTCATCTACATAGATGACAACAAGCACAACCCCTCTATCACCATGTCTCACATACAGCGAGAAATTTGCATTGGCTACATGAAAGCCAATAGTGACAAGATATTCTGAAATCTTGTTAGACCATGCTCTTGGTGCTTGTTTTAAGCCATAAAAGGCTTTCTTCAACCTGCAAACATGCTTGGGGTGACTCACATCCTCATAACCAGGTGGTTGCAACATAAACACCTCTTCTTGTAAATCCCCATGCAAGAATGCATTCTTTACATCCATCTGATGTAAAAACCATTGCTTTGATGCAGCCACTGCTATCACAACTCTCACTGTTGCCATCTTGGCAACTGGGCTGAAAGTTTCCTCATAATCAATGCCATATGTCTACGCATATCCTTTGGCAACCAATCTAGCCTTGTACCTGTTTATGCTTCCATCACTATTATGTTTTACTTTGTACACCCACTTGCATCCAATGGCTTTCTTGCCTTCAGGCAATTGCACTAAATCCCAAGTCTCATTTCCATATAGTGCATCCATCTCCTCATCCATAGCTTTCTCCCAACAACACACATTTCCAACAGCCTCATGGGCTCTACAACCTGCACAACCTTTGCCATATATGCATAATGATGTGCCACATAACCATCATAGGTAAACCTCTGCACAGGATTTTTCACTCTCCCAGATCTTTGCAGCTTTTCATTCATGGCTTCCATAGCCTTCTTTACACCAAGTGTTCTCATAGCTGGGATCCCAAGCTCCTCATCAAGGCTCATATCTGAGCCACTCTCCATCAACATGAGAATGCCCTGCAAAAATGTCAGGCATACTAAGGGGCTCAACCACTTTCTCTTTTCCTTTACGTGATGTACTAATCACATTTGCAAAGACTGGTATTATGACGCAGCCTGCCACTCCATGGTCTATCAACAAACCCACTAGATGAGGACTCTCTTGGTCCACTCAGTGACTGTGATTGCTGACCTGCATTCTATGCAACCACACTTCCACTCACATCAGCCCCAACAACTTCTTTTTTAGTAGCATGCTAGCTACTCATCTCATCAAAGACAACATCCCTACTTACCCTCAACTCACGTGTAGCAGGGTTATAACACTTGTATCCCTTTTGCTCAAGAGAATATTCAATAAGCACACATTTTTCAGCTTTTGGATCCAGCTTAGTTCTCAGCTCATCTAGCACATGCACATATGCAATGCATCCAAAGACAGATGAGACAAATCAGGTTTTCTGCCAGTAAACCTCTCCTCTGGAGTTACATCATGTATGGCTACAGTTGGAGTCCTGTTCATGATGTAAACTGCTGTAGAAACAGCCTCAGCCCAATAGCCATGCGGCATATTCTTCTCTTCCATCAATGCTCGCGCAATCTCAGCAATGTGTCTATTTTTTTGCTCAGCAACTCCATTTTGCTACGGAGTGTATCTGCATGTAAACTGTCTTCGAATACCATTCTTCTTCAAAAATTCAGAGAACTCATTGGAGAAGTACTCTCCCCCTCCATCTGACCTTAGGCACTTTACATATTTCCCTGTTTGCTTTTCAACCAAAACTCTGAAATTCTGAAAGTGAGTGAACACCTCACTCTTCTCCTTCCTGAAATATACCCACACTTTCCTTGTGTGGTCATCAATGAATGTCACATAATACCTGCAGCCTCCCATAGACATGGTCTTTGTAGGACCCCATACATCTGAATGCCCAACATCTACTGCATTTCTGCTCACATATCTGTTACGTGGAAATACATGCTTTGTTTGCTTTTTTCAAATTGGCATGCTTTACATATTCTCTGCATACCTTCCACTTTAAATTTTGGCAGCCCTATCACAATTCCTTTAGTCTGCATAGACTTCATTCTCTGCACATTCACATGTCCAATTCTTTTATGCCAAATGTCTGTGTCTGTAATAATTCCTGAACCATTTGCAAACATCACAGTACTCATTTCAGGCATGTCTACATTCAATGTAAACATTTTGCCCACTCTGTTGCCTTTTCCAACTAGCCTGCACTTGTCTTTAAAGTCTTCAACATAACAGCCATCAAGGTTAAACCGAACCTGCAAACCCTACTCAATCATCTGGCCAACTAAAACCAGATTCTTTGTTTTGTTCAGAACGTGAAGTACATCTGCAAGGTACTTCACTTTGCCATCCTGCATAGACAATGGCACATCTCCAACAGGGGCAATTGGATAAGCAGTGTCATCCCCTGTTTCCACAAAACCTAGTCTTTCAAGGTTTTTCATCTCCTTGAACCACTCCCCATGACTTGTCATGTGGTTCGAAGCACCTAAATACACATACCATACATCATCTTTTTGCGCTGCTTCAACATTTTCAGACATGGCATTCACGACATGCTGCATAACAAACAACCTTTCATTATCCTCATTGTTTCTGCCTGAGGATGCATAGTTGTTCTGCTGCACTTTCCCATTTTGCATGTCAGCCTGCTTCTTATAACATTCTGCCTGCACATGTTCAGGCTTACCACAATAAAAGCATTCACATGAATCATTATACTGCCTTTGCCAATTTCCATGTCCTCATTGACTCCCCCTGCCTCTGAATTTGCCTCTTCCACCTGTGTGTTGTTGATGTTGTTGTTGTGTATTCTGGGACTGTTGTTGTTGTTGCTGTTGGGGCCATAATTCTGATTACCTATTCGGCCACCTTCTTGACCGCGTCCATGGCCTCCTCTACCTCATCCTCGTCCTGAACTTGTGTAGAAGGCCTGTTGCTCTGAACTACTTTTGTTTTATGAAGACTGCTGGTCTTCACCCAAGCTCTTCTCTTCCATAATTAGCATAGACACCAAATTTGTAAAGTTGGGAATGTTTTTCGGAGTCTCAATAGACGTCTTGAACGCCTTGTATTGTGGCCCGAGACCACATAGATAGACTTCCACCTTATCATCATCATCTACTGACACACCAATAGATGAAAGGGATTCCACAATACCCTTTATCTTCAATGCATAGTCATTTACAGACATGCTCTTTCTCTCCACAGTATGAAGTTCATTCTTCAACTATATCTTACGTGCCTTGGTATTTGTTTTATAGAGTTTTACCAAGGTATCCCACGCCTCCTTGGGGGACTTGGCATCTTGAATGTGCCCAATCATGGTGTCCTGTATACTAATGGAGAGCCAATACATAACTTTCCTGGCTCCTTGGTTCCAGTCTTTAAACTCTTTCACATCTGCAGTAGTCGGATTTATGTCCGGTATCTCTGGTGCCTCTTCATGCTCACCTTCTATGTAGTACCAATAGCCCTTTCCCATCAGGAAATTCATCAACCTGAATCTCCAAGCATGGAAGTTGTTCTTATCAAGCTTCTCAGCCACAATCTAGGTTATGCCATCATTTGACATCTTGCCAGACACACAATTTTACCAGCAACAACACTCTGGTTTGTCCTGCACAAACTGCTGTATTTTCTACAGCGGTACTGTTATACTCTCAAATGTCACCAACCAGTGATTTCAATATGCATACATACACCCAATGGCAACTGTGGACCTCTTTGCAGCACCCACAGTGTTTGCACAGCCAATCTGTCTTTCTGCAGCTCTTAAAACAGAGTTCTGGAGAGAATCCATGACTTACACACGCAGTGCTCGAAATTGCCTGCTTTTTGAAAAACGGAGATCCAGACACGCCCGAAACGCGTTTTTGGCCCTAGAATATTCTGTCCGATAGGACAATATAGTTGCCCTATAGCTTTATTTCCGCGAAGAAAGATCCTCAATCAGAGATCGTTTGCCGATGCCTCCCATAGAGCTCCTGACAAGGGTGTAGTCACCAACACAAATAGGGAAGAGTAGTTGAAGCTTTTACCGTCGTACTGCTTCCTCTGGTTCTCTTGCTTGCAGCTCAGCCCTTAGCATGAACCAGGCTTTGATACCATGAAAAGATGCAGGGGGGAAGAGAGCTTGAGCTCTTGCAAGCACACACACACACTCACAAAACCCTAATAGAGAACACACAAGGTGAGAGGCTGAAAATCTTCTTCTTCTTCACTCAACACTCAACACACCATATACAAGATAAGAGTACACACAATATGAAAGGTACTCAACCAAATACATACAAGGGTTCTCTATAGTGTGAACCCAACTAAATGAGCTGGCGCTATAACTCTGCCAGTCTCTAGAATGGCTGTCACACAGCCTGTCATCCCACTGGCTGCATATCACCCATGATCTCACCAACCATGCCAGTGGTGTAAGTGTGGGGCCTATCCCCCAGGCGGGTCATCAGTGTCCACCGCCTCACTAGACGAGCTCGATATCTCAACACAGCCAACAGTCCATTTATGCCCTAAGATCAAATCTGCTTCCAACACATAGGCAACCACAAAAAACTTGCAAGTAAGGGGATTAGTTTCAATATACATTGTATGTTCAAAGTACCCCAAACATGGCATGTTCAAGTCTTGTGTAAAGGAAATTCTTTCAAAATGGGCTGTGAGTGTTAGTTAACCTAACAAATCCCATATCTCGAGGGTCATGAGATTGTGTTCTCGTGCTAGATAAAGTTGTGCTTGAGCTCTCATGATTTTATTTGAAATTTCTAATCCAACCAGAATCCTAGGGATCTTTTCAGTAAGATATGTTGGAAGTTCTAGCTCCTCCAAGGTCTCTTCCTCCCGTATAGCAATTGTACATTGCCTACAAGAGTGTTCAAGGTGACTATCTGCATGGATTCATATATTGAATACAACAAGTCATGTATCCAAGTTCCACCAAGGATGACATCATACGCAAGGGAATCTAGGGTTACATGGAATGTACATTCCATATCTCCATTGATGGTTTGAGTAGCATAGCTAAAGTAAACTGGAACTTCAATGTTTTGTCCATTGGCTCCTCTTGCAAGACCATTGTCAGTAGTAGGGATAAGTTTAGGTTGTCCCAAGGACACCCAAGTGTCTATTGTCATGATGTTATGACTAGCTTGAGAGCTAATCAATGCGCATTTGCGCTTAACATCCTTGCTTGTAGGGAAATCCAACCATATCATGATAGAATCTTCAAGAGGAGACATGGATGTTTTAGTTTTTGTTTCAACTTTAGATCTTATTTATGTTTCATATTCCCATTCACTTTTGTCCTCTATTTGGCTCTCCGCTTTTTCAAAAGTACCCAATGTGTACACTGGCACACTTGGTCCTCGGACAATTCTTAATGAGGTCTGTTTGGAAACTTACAAATCCTCATATTCCTATTCTATGGAGTTCTTTATGTCTTGGTATAATGCATGTTGAGCCCTTAAAGGTGCAAGTGCCGATGTTATGTTGGCTTCACCACCATGAGAGAAGAGAATTCCTCACATGCTTTCTCAATTGCATAATTTGTGCAATCTGACTCGAATGACTCTTCTCTGTAGAGAGTATGTCTTCCTCTTGAAAGGCGAAGCAGTACTCCTCTTGGTTTTGTATTTTGGTTGTTTTTTTAGGTTTGGCATTATTAGGTTCAATCATAGCCCGTGATCCTGTAAGACATGTTAAAAACCATTCTAAGGAGGATCAAACACTAGCTCCATTGCATAGTTGAATAGAAATGAAGAAGATGAAGTTAAGCTACTAATCAAGAAGTAATTAGCATAATGATGAGCATAATGACAACATAAGTGAGGGGCAATAAAATGTGTTGATTTCAATAGATGAGAGCCTCTTTATATAGGCTGAAGTACATGAGGATTAAGCTCAAGATTAGGTGTTAATCATCATCTAAATCATCTCCACCTTCCCTCCTAGATTCAAGCACCTAAAAGTGACCACCAACCCTAGAATCTTGCTAATCACACCAATGCTACCTAATCAAGGGATCACGACCCCTTTGGCTGATGTTGAGCTCCTAAATGACTCTTTTACATCATGGTAAGATTGCATAATAACCTTTGTATCCATTTGCCCATAATCTATGACTTTAGTGCATAGTGCTAGTTACAAGGTATGTGCCCTACACATCATTTTAGTGAAGGTGTTTGCCATATTTTTTAACACCCCTCCTCAAACACTGAATCCACTCAATGATGCAGTTGGTCATGCTGACTCTCATGAGCCTAATTAACCACCCAATGCTCAGTGATAGCATGCATGAGCATGGTCTGACTAGCAATGCCATACATAGGTTATGCCAATGTGAACTCAAAGGCTTTAGTCATGCATACAAAAGAGGTATGGGACGACTTTAGAAGAGTGTGACAAGACGTGGCTACATGTATGAGTGAAGAGGACACCCATGTGTATAGGGCATGCCCTTGCTTTTAGCACTTTAGAATAAATGATTTGATCTAATCATAGATAGGGCCTCATGATGGTGGCCCTTGTCTTCATCTTTTTCTTCTTCTTGGTCTTCTTCCTGCTGCACTTCTTCCATGATGTAGACTCGTTGCATCTTCTTCTTGGCAAAACAATTCTTCTCTACATGGCCAGGTTTGTGACAAAAGTCACAAATGAGATTGTTGTTGTTGTAGCCCTTGTTGTAGTTGCCTTTGTTCTTGCCATACCTACTAGATCCTGCATAATAAGCATTTTCAGTAGACAAGGTTGATGACGATGGAGACTCCATTTGCTTGGTCTTCAAGGTTGATGACGATGGAGACTCCATTTGCTTGGTCTTTAGTTTTCTCTCCTCCTCAAGAAGAGATGCTTCAATGTCCACAAGCTTTGATATTGGCATATTGGTCAAGGTTGTGACCACATGGTCATATTCTTCAGGTAAAGATTTAAGTAATACACCAATGGAGACATCTTCATCCATCTTAAGACCTATTCCTGCAAGTTGTGTTAATAGGCCTTTCATGTAGTTCAAATGTGAGGCTAGGGATGTGCCAGACTTCATTTCTAGCTTAAAAAATTCAATGAGCAAACCAAACTTTGAACTTTTAGATCGAGCCCCAAATAGAGTTGTGAGTTGGTCCCAAACTTCCTTGGAAGTTTCGCATGATGAATGTAAGTGTCATCAAGCTCCAATGTGATGATGGCACGAGCTTTGTCATCTCTTACTTCCCAACAAGGAACATCAGCAAGAGTCCTTGGCTTCTTCTCATTCCCATTTACTATGTTGAAGAGCCCCTTCTTCATGAGCATTAACTTGATGCGGGTTTGCCATGTGTGAAAACCATGACCTTTAAAGCGCATTGATGGAGAATCCTTGGTAGCCATTATGATATGGAATGAAGGGGGTCTTACCTCTGATGATTGAGGCAGTGTCTACCCTTTTACAAGAGAGATTAAGACCAAAGAATAGTGCTAAATCAAGTTATTTAGCATATGCTTTCCAAAAGATAAAACCAGAAAATATATTGATTTGTGGGAAGCAAGGGAGACACCTAATCAAGGGGCAAATTAAGTGTGAAGTAATAAGGGGATGTAGCAAGTCCCTAATGACATGTATGAACCACTTATTGCACCAAATGATAAGGATTATGATAGATTAATCATTGATTAGTGGAGTTGAATATTCTGCTCACTATGCAGAGAAATGAGCTCACTTGGAGTCAATATTTGAAGGAGTTGCACAAAGAATAAGCTAAAAATCTTCAAGGGCATTGAATAGCAGTATGTCTAGATGATTTTAGAGCCCACAAACACTTGCTTAAGCAACTTAATCAATGAGTAATCTCAAATTTACCAAAGTACCTTTTCTGGCTATGGCAGTTCTGGACAGCACCCTGGTTTTTTGCTTGGTGTGTGAAGCACACTCAATCATTTGCAAAACCCTCTTAGGAGGAGTAAGTTTAGGTTCCAATGAAGCCACACCTAAGAGGAATTAGACCAATTTGATGTGTGTGAGCTGCAACAATACTTTTGGTGGTCGCCTATCAAGAACGTGCCTGTTTTGGAGAAAACGAAGTTGCCGGCGACGTGGAGCTATGAATGGTGCAATTGAGGTGCCATGCCCCTTAGCAATATTGCTGGTGAAGTGCCCACAAAAGGATTTTGGCAATGGTTACGTGGTTTGTGAGCAGCAAGGCCTCCGCTCAGCTGCTATTCTAGATCCTATTTTCTAGGAAACCCATAAAAGCTAATGAAACCCTAATTTTCACTAATCTCTTGCTAAGCAAATAAGATGGGGCTTGATTCTAAATGCATGGGCTAGTCCTAGCTCTGATACCATGTTAAAAACCATTCTAAGGAGGATCAAACACTAGCTCCATTGCATAGTTGAATAGAAATGAAGAAGATGAAGTTAAGCTACTAATCAAGAAGTAATTAGCATAATGATGAGCATAATGACAACATAAGTGAGGGGCAATAAAATGTGTTGATTTCAATAGATAAGGGCCTCTTTATATAGGCTGAAGTACATGAGGATTAAGCTCAAGATTAGGTGTTAATCATCATCTAAATCATCTCCACCTTCCCTCCTAGATTCAAGCACCTAAAAGTGACCACCAACCCTAGAATCTTGCTAATCACACCAATGCTACCTAATCAAGGGATCACGACCCCTTTGGCTGATGTTGAGCTCCTAAATGACTCTTTTACATCATGGTAAGATTGCATAATAACCTTTGTATCCATTTGCCCATAATCTATGACTTTAGTGCATAGTGCTAGTTACAAGGTATGTGCCCTACACATCATTTTAGTGAAGGTGTTTGCCATATTTTTTAACAAGACACTCAACCAAGATAAGCATGCTCTCGTGAGCTTGTTTTTTGCATTTTGCATATGTCATGTGATCATGATTTTCAATTCAAGTTGGTTGGGTGGGTTCCAGTTTCTTGATTAAAGACAATATTAGATAATTTGGGAAAAATCTCATACTTTGGGAATTACCTTTTCAACATAGTTTTGGCCATATCTTGAGCATATTAACTCCAAATTTGTCGGACATTGCAGATTTAGATCCTACTCTTCAAGATCTTTCCAATGATATGTCACATGATGGGGTTTTGACAAAAGCTTGGATAGGTTCACCATGATCCCATTTTTCAAATGGGAATGGGATTTTTTTCAAATTATCTAATATGGTGTTATTAGTTTATGAAGGGCACTAAGTGATGAATCGGAACTTGTTTCATCCTCACTAAGTGATAGAACTTGTTTCATTTTCTGACTTTCTTTGGATTGTCAGGTTTTCTTTATGCAACGAGATCGAATTTTCTTTTGCGTTTTTTAGCTTGTGTCGTCGCACATATGGATTTTGTGGTTTGTGTAGTGGCCTTTGAGGTGGATGCTTCTGCGTCATGTGTAGCTTTTGGCTCTTTTGGGTTTATGTCCCCTCCTTTTAGGTTTATGTCCTCCACAGGCTCCTTTTCCCTGTCCTTTAGTTCAACCTTGGTTTCGATGGTTTGTTGTCCCTTGTTTTTCTTAGGTTTAGAAGGTTTTATTTTTTGTTTTGGGTTCTACTTTAAAGCATATTCTTCTACCCATGAGGTATTTTCTTTTGCGTTCTTTTTTACAGTTTCTTGTGCCTTGGCTTGTAAGCGTGTAAGCACATTCAAGGGTACTGGGACAATTGTCCATTTTGTACACTTAAGATGTTAAGAGTTGTATTTTGTGAGACAAGTTGCATTGAAGCAGCTCGTCTTGGGTAATCTTGGAACATGTGATCAATGCCACAACATTCACACATGGGTTGTAAGGTGTCAGTGACTATGGGCATGGAAGTACTCCAAACTGTGCAGTCTGCCACCTTGTGAGGTCCATGACAATCAAAACATTGAAGTGTTCGATTAATTGCTTCTTAAGTAGTTTCTACCCTTTGGATTGTTTTTGTTTTGTGCACGGGAGATGCAGGTTTTGAGTCAATTGTGGATGAAGTGGAACACTTTTTAGTATCATGATCAAAGGTTTTACAATATATGCAATACAGAAAATAGGTGCCTTGTATGCACAATGAGGATTGGGATGGTCATAGTGATTGCACTCAATACAAGGCATTTCATTCCTCACTTGTAGAGGCATTAAGGATGTTTGGTTTTGAAGGATCTCATCCTCTCTTAGAGATGTCGATTGAAAGTTTTTAAGCAAGGTTGCATAGAATTCGGGGAATGATAATTCTGAGATCGGTGTTTCTTTTGCCATTGCTTCACTTGGTTTAGATGAGGAACACCTCATAGCATGATCATCTTCCAGCATGTTGTCATCTAAACGTATTGCTTCGTTAGATTGGATAAAATGATCAAGTTGTGTAAGCTGTTATTCTTTAAGCCCATCATGAAACATCTCTTCAATTGAAAATCGTTTAATTTTTCCCATGACTCACATTGTGAGTCCAAGAGTTTTATCCGTAGGATAAAGTCTCTAATGGATTCATTTGGTTTATGCTTAATTGAATAGAGTTCTTTTGCTGGACTTCACCGATCACCTTGTTTGTAAAAGCCATGGTGGATAAAGGATGTTTTCAAGGTTTTGAAGTTGGTCTTGATTGCCGGCATCAATGTGATGAACCATCGACTAGCCTTTCTCTTTAAGCATAAGTTAAACGCGTATACCTTGTTGGAGCAGTTGGGATTTCCAAAGGCTTCACATCTCTGTTCAAACATTTGTATGAATTGAACAGGATCTGTTGTTCCATCATATTTGCCCATGATTTTGGAAATTTATATGGCCGTATTTCTGTAGTATGAGTCACTAAGGCCGTATGTGAGTGCTCTTGTTGGGAGAGACTCACTCAGTCCTTGGGCTACCCCCCTTTTCAGACTAGTCAGTATGTCCAAGGTGTGGGCATCCAGAAAAGGGTTGGTACCTATAGGATTTGTGCGAATGTTAGGTAAGGGACCAAAGCCTGGTGGGATCAGTGTGACAGGTGGTGTAAAACCCGATGACATGCTTGTTATTATAGGCATGGCCAATGGTATATTGGGAGGTGCATTTGGGACATAGATCTCAATGGCTCGAAGATGTCAGCCACCATTGGGTTCAGTCCTTGTGTAATCCCTGGCAATCCCTCTATCGTTGCCATGTCGGATTGCCTAAATGCTCCTTAATGAGCAAACACGTGTTTTTTTTTCTTTTTATTTCTCACAGTCCGTTATAGCCTCAAGAGGCTTGGCATTCTCTTAGTTGGGTCAAAAGAGTGTCGGTTTGCCCTAAATAGATTAGGTGCTACACACACGTGAACGATTTTTCAAAAAAAGTGTATACTAGTAACTTCCCAGATGGAAGAGACGGTCATAAAACCTATTTTCTATCACTATCTCAAGATGAAAAAAATTTATGGGAATTTTTCCTTGTTTCGCAGCACGTTTTTTAGGATATTCTAAAAGGAATTTTGAAAAACTATGTATAAGAGAGTAGTATATTTGGAGTACTACAACTTTGTTTGCTTGAGTCATCCGTGATTTTACCAATTAGACCCTCAAAAGTAGCTCGAATATGATTCGATGTCACGCTATTTTTTATGATGTTTTGTGCTTTTCGGACTATTTTTTGACTCGATTTTTGGGTCAAGTTTTGAGGCTGCTAGTAGTCGGAGACCAAAATGACTGATTTTGACTTCAGACGGTTAGTCCAAAGTTGAAGAGCTCGATGTCAGCTTTCCGATAAGCCCTAAAGCGCCCTCATCATATATACGATTTAGGAGATACGGGCCTCCAAATAGGGGTGTTTTCTAGAGTCACTTTTTTTCTTTTTTCTTTTTTGTCGACGAACCTCCTTTCACGTCGTGAACTAGCAGGGTGTAGTTCATGGCACGAAGCAGACCATAAATTTTATAATTTTTTTCTCAGGCGTGAGAATGGAAGGTTTTAGGCCGTGAAACCTTAGGGTTTCATGCCGTGAAGTGGACTTCACGAAAAGTCAAATTCTTTTTTTTTTTTGCTACGTGAATGAAGGGTTTCATGCCGTGAATCCTTAGCATTTCATGCTGTAAAGCGCACTTCAGACGAAGAGTTGAATTTGATTCTTATTTTTTTTACTGCATGAACGAAGGGTTTCACGCTGTGAGCTGCACTTCCGAAAAGTTAAATTCAATTTATTTTTTTTGCTGCGTAAAAGAAGGGTTTCATGCCGTGAACCGGACTTTACAAAAAAGTTAAATTTGATTTTTTTTTTGTCTAGTGGAAAATACGATTTTTTTTGGGGGGAGATATTTTTTAAATTGAAAATTAAAGAGATATGGGCATTTTTCCAAAAAGGTAAGTGGGAATCAAAAAAGTCAACCTTTTTATGACACCCCTTACACCCTTCATAAATGACCTCCAAAATGGACAATTTGACAACTCATGAGCATCTACTCATTGAATGCTCATTAGTCTTAATGAGTTATGTAAAAAAAGTGATTAAAAATTAATCTAAGATTAATTCTTTCACTAATCTTTTCCTCTTTTATACTAATCAAGGCCTCTAATTAACCACTAATCTCTAATTAATTCACACATTTGAGCACATCATTGGATAGCGGAAGGGAATGCTAATCTATGTGCATCAACAAATGTGTAAGTTAATCTAAAATAGGAGATTAATTAGACTCTTAATGTTGCTCTCCTCTTTTAAGGTAAAATTAAGCAGAGAGTCAAATTCCTCCAATTAATAAAGAAATTGATGTAATTAGCTATTTTGATGCATCTAGATGCTCTCAAAACACTCAAAAATGCTAATTTCAACTACTCATATGATCAATTTAGACCCCAATTAACACATTTTCTAAAAATTTTACCTCTTAAACAAGATTAATCACCCTTAATGACAAACACCAGTCCATTAAGAGAAATTCGTCAAATTCAAGGGTTTTTTTATGGTTTTAAGAAATGTTTTTGAAAGATTAAGCTACTCCTATTGCAGGGTCTCCCTTTTGGAGGATACTTTGTACCAAAATGGAAAGAGGTTTTAGAATTAATGGTCTGGGATGGATGTGATAGGGCTTCAAGAGGTTTTAGAATTAATGGTCTGGGATGGATGTGATAGGGCTTCAAGAAATTTGTTGCTATGTTTAGGGATCTAGTGGACTCATAAGCCTCCCTTAGCTCTGCAAGATCCTAGAATAGCCAAAACTATAAACAATAAAGGCTTGAGAAGGTTTTCTAAATGTTGGGATGGGGTATCAGTTTTGGGTGGAAGGAGCCTTAACAGCTCGGAGTGAAACTTGTCATGTCTTATAGGGAAGGTCAACTTGTTAGACATGTATTGGATGATGTGCAGAAAGGATGGATCTCCACAGTTGTGGATGAATCTTGTTGGTTAAGGGATTGGGTCTAGTTTAATGGGTCTAAACTAGAGAGTTGTGCAACCAAGGCTCTGTACAAAGCACTAAGAAAGAGTGAGGATAATGTTATTTATTGTAAAATCTAGAGAGTGAGTTGGAGTTCTAGCTGTTGGAGAATGAAATGAAAGGAAATATGGGAGACTGAAATGCCTACAAAGTCTCAGGTCTTTATATGGAGAGTGTGCATGGGAGCCTTGCCTATTGGATCTAAGTTGGTAAAGAGGAATTTTACCAGTGGATGTTGTCCTAGATGCAAGACTTCTCTGGAAGATGGAAAGCATGCATTTTGGGATTGCCCTTCCATTAGGAGTGCTTGGACCAAGATTCGGAAATGGATTCATAGTAACTTAGGGGTACAAGGACAATGGGGGGATTGGTTATTAGGGAGATGAACAGCCAATGTTGGACATGTTGATTTAATTTTTAATATAGTCAAGTTTTGTTGTTTGTGGGAGAGATGGAATTCTAGGAATTGTATTATGTTTCAGAAGGCTTGTGACACAAGAATTGATGTGAATGGGTTGATTCATAAGTGTATATGTCTGTGTTGGTCCATATGTCTGTTAACAAGTTGAATGGGATGGATCTAGTTCAGATGATTTAGACCTTGCAAACAGCCATCACTTGATCTTTTCCTCTAGGAGAGACCTTTATTCATACTGGGCTTTACTAACTGTGTGGTGTATTTGCTTTCAGGGTCTTGCAAAGCTGAAGTTCAAGTCTAAACCAGTCAAATATGGACCTAAAACTAAGAGATGGTACAAGAAGGTGAAGGAAATAAACTACACTTTTGTTGCCTTTATTGAGAACCGAGTTGGCACCAGAACCACAGTCAAAATATGGTCCAAGAAAGGGGATGTGTTGGAGATACAAGCACCCAGAGGATGCACCACTGAGGCTATGGTTGAAGCATACATTCTGCTTGGTTATCAGATATCTTAATTCTCTCTCACTAATGCTCTACTAAAGATTAGGAAAAATGTGAATCCTAAATAGAAGGCACTTAAAAAGGAAACTCTCTAATCTTAATGTGTGAGACCCTAATATTGCATGGACTCCCATAATGACCTCCTAATCTCTTCATGATGGTGATGCATGAAAATTGAGAGAAATGTTAATCCTCCTAAACTCTATCATTTGATAAAATGAGCTAAACTTAAACTAGGAGAGCTAAACCTAACCTTTGATACCATGTTGAGAATCATGGATCGGGCTCTCCTAATAATTACAATCAACTTCTTAATGAGATGCTAATCCCACTCTAATGAAAATAAAATTAACATGACTAATTTAAGGTGGGTGATATCTAAGTGAACTCATGAATTAACATGACTAATTTAAGGTGGGTGATATCTAAGTGAACTCATGATAATGAGTATGTGCAATAGACTCAAGAACAATTAGGTTACAAGATTAAGACTTGTACTCATAAAGAGGCTTGAGATGTGTGCAAGTGATATGTTTCATTGCTTGAAATGGCCCCCTTTTATATGAGGAGGTACACCCTTGGGCTTGCACATCAATGTGGGATAAATCCCTTTGCTCATGTGGCTTTATGCTAGGCTTTGCACTTCCTTGGCTTACTCAACTCACTCCCTACCTCTTCCTTGTGCTCTTTGGCACCACATTTCTCAACAAATACAAGGGATGTTTCTTCAATTACATTGAACTTCACTTGTATCTTGAAAGTCCTCTACAACATGATGGGAAGAGTTAACAAGTGAGAATACAAATCATGGCAAGATTACACAACATGGGCTTTTAAGAAATAGTAAGCTACTTAGAAGCAAATACAAGATAACTAAAAACCATACACCTACATGAGAAGTAATTTGACTCAAATCTTGTAAAGAAAAATTCTATACGACAAATAAGAAAAAAAAGAATGAGCAATTGCTGAGAAAAAGAAGTAATTGGTCTAGTTGGATATAGTGCTTTAGCGGCAAGAATAACTGGTACCACAACTTTGTCATGGAGCATGAAAGCTTTTCGTCGCCCAGTCCCTCTCCATGTAGCACCACATGTGTGACCACTCCTCCGGGTATCTCTAGCGTGTTGAAAGAACGGTAGAGGGGGACGAGACACACACACAAGAGCAAACCCTAATGTATATTGCAAACCCTAACCATAGAGGGAAGCCATGTCCACTCTCACACAAAGCATAATGCATAATCCATAATCCACACAACACACTATGAGTTGTGTCCACACTCAACTAACCCTAGCTAATGTCCACACACTATGACTGTTGAAAGAACGGTAGAGAGGAGGAGACACACACACACAGGAGCAAACCCTAATGTATATTGCAAACCCTAACCATAGAGGGAAGCCATGTCTACTCTCACACAAAGCATAATGCACTAATCCATAATCCACACAACACACAATGAGTTGTGTCCACACTCTACTAACCCTAACTAATATCCACACTATGACCAGCTGGACACGCGGTCATTTATGTCTCACACATGTTCCTACCTAATCTGCCAGCACATAGCATAGCTGGCTCACACTGACATCGAGCTTGAATCTCAACAGCCCCTCTCAAGCTCACGATGTACTACCGATGAAGATGTAGATGAGCTTGGGATATCAAGACTCTCAACACTCCCCCTCAAGCTCATCCCATGTACTCCCAAAATCGTCCGGAAGTACTCAAACTTCTCCCTACTAAGTGGCTTCGTAAAGATGTCTGCCACCTGCTCATCAGTCTTCACATACTGAAGATCAACTGTACCATCTAGCACCTTTTCTCTGACAAAGTGATAATGGACCTCTATGTGTTTGGTCCTCGCATGAAACATTGGATTCTTTGCCAACTGTATACTGCTCATGTTGTCACAATGAATGACAACTTTGCCATCAATAGGCTCACATAAATCTGTCAAGAGACTCTTTAACCATATAGCCTCACAAGTAGCAATGGCTACACCCCTGTACTCAGCCTCTATACTAGATAAAGCAACTGTAGGTTGCTTCTTGCTACTCCAACTCACCACGGCACTTCCAAGTGTAAAAGCATATCCACTAGTAGACCTCCTGTCATATGCGCTACCTGCCCAATCAGCATCTGTGTAGCCATGTATGTCCAAGCTTTTACCACTCTCATAAAATAAACCATAATGTGCTGTGGTCTTCACATATCTCATGATACGTCTCACTGCATCCAAATGTGGTTTCCTGGGGCTCTGCATAAACTAGCTGACTAGCCCCACAGCATAACTCAAATCCAGGCGTGTGATAGTCATATATATGAGACTACCAACCATCTTCCTGTACATAGAAGGATCATCCATAATCAGCCCGCAACTTCACATTTTGCTCTTATGGTGTACTCATAGGTTTACACCCTGTCATGCCATACTTTGCCAACATATCCAATGCATATTGGCGCTGTACTAACCAAGTACCTGCATGATCTTTTACCACTTCAATTCCAAGGAAGTATCTCAACTCACCAAGATCTTTCATGTCACATTGCCCACTCAAAGCTTTCTTGACATGCATCACATCTGCACCATGATCACCTGTGATAATCAAATCATCCACATAGATGACTAGTAAAACAATCCCATGCTGTGTCTTCTTCACATAGAGTGAAGAATCTGCTGTAGAAATCTGAAAACCAAGTGAGATAAGATATCTGCTCATCTTATCACTCCAAGCACGAGGTGCTTGCTTTAGACCATACAATGCCTTTTTCAACCTGCATACGTGAGTGGGATATCTAGGGTGTACATACCCTTCTGGTTGTGCCATGTACACTTCTTCCAACATGTGTAATGACATGCTGGGTCTCCTGAGTCCATATACCATGTGTCATCATTCTCAGCATTTGTCGTCATAGAACCCACAACATGCTTCATGGCAAACAAATGATTTGTTGTGCCACCATTGCTGCTTGATGCATAGTTTCCACCATGTTGTGCATAATTTCAATTTTCCACCATAGTGACCACCACGCTGTGCTCTACCCCCTCTCAAATCATTCTGTTTGCAGAAACAATCTCTCGCCATATGACCATATTTGCCACAATAATGGCATTCCACATCTTGCATAGAATTTTGTTGGCCTTGCCAACGTCCTCAACCACCGGGGTTACCTCTGCCTCTCTGAGGTGCATATCCACGACCACCTCGAGCACCATATGAAGGCTGAAAATTCTATTGTGCAGGCCTGTCCTGCCATCCATGACCATTACCACCACGTCCTCGTGATGCAAATGTCCCCCTGCCTCTAAAGCCTCTCTGCGTGTAGAAAGCCTGATTTCTGCCATCATCATGGCTAGTAGATGCATCCAGAAATGAATCACTGAGCTTGATTTCCTCAACCAACAAGAGGGAAACCAACTCATCGAAGTCGGGTAAACCTGTACTCCTCACTGAGATAGATGTATCAAATGATTTGTATTCCTTGCCAAGACCACGCAAGGTAATATCCACCAAATCATTATCAGGCATGGGGGCATTTATTGTGGCCAATCCATCTACAAACTTCTTGATTTCTTGCACATAATCATGTATGCTCTTTTTATTCCTTTTCACATTATGTATCTACTGTCGCAACTGAGACTTGCGAGCACTCGTATCTGTATCAAACATCTTGACCAAAGTATCCCATGCATCTTTGGGATTCTCAGCATCCTGTATGTGTATGAGCATAGCATCAGATATACATATAGACAAATAATGCAGCACTTTGAATGCTCTCTCTGACCATTGCTTATGAGCAATAAGCTCTGCTGCTGTGTAGGTTGTCGAGGTAGCTCAGGCTCTGGCGGCTCAGCACCTGTAATGAGATTCCAAAATTCTTTCCCTTTTAAGAAACTCTTTATCCTGTACTTCCATGCCGGGAAGTTCTTCCTATCCAGCTTTTCACCAACAATCTGAACTAGATTATCCGACATGTTTGCTCAATGCATACACCTTCTGCACACTTCAAATCTGTAAATGAGCCTTCCTTAGCTCAACCACACTCCAATGAATGTTCCAGATACTCCAAGGTATCCAACAAACTCCAAATTTGATATAGAAAATCAACCTGTAATCATCCAAGATGAACTTTCTCATGCAGTCCGGGATACCCTGCTTTGACACGCCTTCCAAGGCTCCAAATCACAATGTAATGGTGCAATCAAGTATGGGCAACTTGCATTGACACCTAATCAACCTCAATATTGAGTATCAACACCATCTGACATGTGTACATATCAATTTTTGAAAACCCCTTTCTCTGTTTTTGGAAAAACCAGAGAAACCAGAAAAACCAGTAGAAAATTTGCTCTAATTCCTTCAATATTTGTCCAAATTGAGCAACCACGCATTCATTAGCTTAGTATTAGTGTCCATCAACTCCATGTAAGAGGAATTTGTCCAATTGTATAAGACCAAGGATTAATTGCTCAATTAAAAATGCTCTGTTTCTTTGCAACCAGTGGACAGCCTGTTTTAATCAGCTCATTCCCAGCTCAATTAGGCATAATTGACCAAACAAATCACATAGCCCTCTTCTCCAAAGTATAAAGCAACCAATTGCTAAAGCAAACTTGAAATGTATCAACCAACCAATGAGAATCGGATCTTCTCGTAGGCAAAATGATCAAAAACTGCTCTGTTTCCTCTCTTCTAACTGCGCCGCCTGCAAATGAGGGGTTTAGGAGAGTTTGTGTTGACAATTGATGATGGTAATAAGTCCTCAAGACACCTAGGTACATGTGCAATCCACCAATGGTTGGATTTTAGCCAAAATCACACTCCAAATGCTTCAATTTTGGGCTTCCTCTTCTCTGTTTTGTGAGAGCTCAAAAACTAGAGATTTTCATACATTCAAATGCTTCCAAAATGCTCCAAAATCACAATAGGGCTTGCATAGAAGTTGCTAATGCATCTCTCATTGTCAGATACATGTTTGCTTTGCCAGATTTACATGTATTTCCACCATACATCAATGTTGCCAAGCTTTAATGGAAAGCTTCAAAAACCAGAATTTTTCTTTGCTTTGATTTGCTTTGTTTTTGCCTGTATCACCTGCAATCGCTCAAGGATGTTTAGAAGACCTTACCCGATAGGCCAAGCTCTCAGATCTGATAGTATTTGGTGTGCTCCAAGCTTCACAGCTCCAATGGCAAGCTTCACAGCTTCTCTTCACAGCTTCTTCTCCCTCTTCACTCACTCACTCATAAACCCTAATAAACAGCACAAGGCTCTGATACCATGTTGAAAGAACGGTAGAGAGGAGGAGACACACACATAGGAGCAAACCCTAATGTATATTGCAAACCCTAACCATAGAGGGAAGCCATGTCTACTCTCACACAAAGCATAATGCACTAATCCATAATCCACACAACACACAATGAGTTGTGTCCACACTCTACTAACCCTAACTAATGTCCACACACTATGACCAGCTGGACACGTGGTCATTTATGTCTCACATATGTTCCTACCTAATCTGCTAGCATATAGCATAGCTGGCTCACACTCACATCGAGTTTGAATCTCCACAATGACCAGCTAGACACGTGGTCATTTATGTCTCACACATTTTCCTACCTAATCTGCCAGCACATAGCATAGCTGGCTCACACTGACATCGAGCTTGAATCTCAACAGCCCCTCTCAAGCTCATGATGTACTGTCGATGAAGATGTAGATGAGCTTGGGATATCAAGACTCTCAACACTCTCCCTCAAGCTCATCCCATGTACTCCCAACATAGTCCGGAAGTACTCAAACTTCTCCCTCCTAAGTGGCTTTGTGAAGATATCAGCCACACCTGCTCATCAGTCTTCACATACTGAAGATCAATTGTACCATCCAGCACCTTTTCTCTGACAAAGTGACAATGGACCTCTATGTGTTTGGTCCTCACATGAAACACTGTATTCTTGGCCAACTGTATACTGCTCATGTTGTCACAATGAATGACAACTTTGCCATCAATAGACTCACATAAATCTGCCAAGAGACCCTTTAACCATACTGCCTCACAAGTAGCAATGGCTGCACCCCTATACTCAGCCTCTGTACTGGATAAAGCAACTGTAGGTTGCTTTTTGCTACTCCAACTCACCACGGCACTTCCAAGTGTAAAAGCATCTGTGTAGCCATGTATGTCCAAGCTTTTACCACTCTCATAAAGTAAACCATACTGTGCTGTGGTCTTCACATATCTCATGATGCGTCTCACTGCATCCAAATGAGGCTTTTTGGGGCTCTGCATAAACTGGCTAACTAGCCCCACAGCATAACTCAAATCCGGGCATGTGATAGTCATATATATGAGACTACCAACCATCTTCCTGTACATAGAAGGATCATCCAATTCCTTGCCATAATCAGCCCGCAACTTCACATTTTGCTCCAATGGTGTACTCATAGGTTTACACCCTATCATGCCATACTTTGCCAACATATCCAATGCATATTGGTGCTATACTAACCAAATACCTGCATGATCTTTGACCACTTCTATTCCAAGAAAGTATCTCAACTCACCAAGGTCTTTCATGTCAAATTGCCCACTCAAAGCTTTCTTGACATGCATCACATCTGCACCATGATCACCTGTGATAATCAAGTCATCCACATAGCTGACGAGTAAAACAATCCCATGTTGTGTCTTCTTCACATAGAGTGAAGAATCTGCTGTAGAAATCTGAAAACCAAGTGAGATAAGATATCTGCTCATCTTATCACTCCAAGCACGAGGTGCTTGCTTTAGACCATACAATGCCTTTTTCAACCTGCATACGTGAGTGGGATATCTAGGGTGTACATACCCTGCTGGCTGTGCCATGTACACTTTCTCTTGTAGATCTCCATTTAGAAATGCATTCGTGACATCCATTTGATGCAATGACTGCTCTCACTGTGCCCATCTTAGCCACTGGACTAAAGGTTTCATCATAGTCCAATCCTTGGGTCTGTGCATAACCCTTTGCTACCAATCTTGCTTTATGTCTCTCAATAGAACCATCAAATTTGCACTTCACTTTGTAAACCCATTTACATCCAATAACATTCTTGTCCTTTGGTAATGCAACCAAGTCCCATGTATCATTATGGACCAATGCGTCCATCTCAACATCCATTGCTTTCTCCCATACATGCTCTCCAATAGCCTCTGTATAGCATGTAGGTTCCACATGCTTCACCATAGATGTCATATATGCATAGTGCATAGGAAAATCTCGATATGTCAATCTGTCAACCGGATATCTGACTCTTTGTGATCTCCGCAATGCATGCGGGTCACTCTGTACACCTGTAACTCTAGCATGTGGTGGCACATATCTGTCCTGCCTAGCACCAGGTGTGCATAAAACAGGTATGCCAAGCTCCTCATCCAAACTCTCAGAACTAGATGACTCATAACCTGTGATTCCAATTCCTTCGACTTTCTTCTTTCCTTTATCCATAGCACTACTCCCAGTGCTCACACTCTCATGCCTTAAACATCCTGACCATGGACGTACACTGCGACTCTCAGCCTCTGCTCTGCTGGCCCAGACATAGTAGTAGAACTAGAACTTGCTTGTGGCAAGTTCACAGGCACATCAGCCTCAAGTGACTCAATGACTCCCTCATCTTTTGCTTTGTACCAACTAGCAAGCTCATCAAACACCACATCTCGTGAGATGACAACTTGCCTAGTTTGAGGATTATAACATTTGTATGCCTTTTGATCCTGTGCATATCCCACAAATACACATTTTTCTACTTTAGGATCCAACTTTCTTCTTCTTTCATCAGGCACATGTACATAAGCTATGCATCCAAAAACTTTAAGGTGTCCAATGTCTGGCCCGTAACCTGTAAGCCGCATCTCTGGCGTGCTTCCATGAATGGCTGCTGTAGGTGTTTTGTTCAGTATATACACTGCAGTAGCACATGCTTCTGCCCAATAGTAATCTGGCATGCTCTTTTCATTGAGCATCGCCCTAGCCACTTCACATATGACTTTATTCTTTCTCTCAGCCACACCATTCTGCTGAGGTGTATACCTGCAAGTCAATTGTCTTCTTATTCCATGCTTCCTCAAGAAATGCTCAAAAGCTTTTGAGGTGTATTCACCACCTCCATCTGTCCTCAGACATTTAATCCAATAGCCATATTGCTTTTCTGCAAAAGCTTTGAAATCCATGAACTTTTCCAACACTTCACTCTTCTCTTTCAGAAAGTATATCCATGTCATCCTGCTAAAGTCATCAATGAATGTCACATAGTATAGACTGCCTTTGATAGATTGGTTTTGTGCAGGACCCCATACATCACTATGTACGATCTCAAATGGCCTATTACTCATATTTCCTTCTCTAGGAAACCTCAACCTTGCCTGCTTTCCAAACTGACAGGCTTCACAAACATGCATATGTCCATCATATTTGAACCTAGGCAATCCATTGACAATGCCTCTTGTTTGCATGTTCTTTAATCTCTGTATATTGACATGTCCAATCCTCTTATGCCACATATCAATGTCCTGTACCACATTCCTGCTCTTTGAGAACATGGCTGATTTTAGCTCAGGAATTCCAGCATCCCAGCTTAAATAATCTGCCTTCTTTCTTTCCTTTAGCAATTACTCTACATCCATGTTTGAAATCTTCAACGAAGCATCCATGCTCGTTGAAACGAACCTATAATCCCTGTTCCACCATTTGACCAATTGAGGCCAAGCTCTTTGTGATAGAAGGCACCTATAACACATCTGACATAGACTTTGTTTGACCATTGTGCATGACCAATGGTACACTTCCACCATGTGTAATGACATGCTGGGTATCATCACCTGTTTCCACATAGCCTTTTACATCCATAGGCTTCATATGCTCAAACCATTCACCATGACATGTCATATGGTTTGATGCTCCTGAGTCTATATACCATGTGTCATCATTCTCAGCATTTGTCGTCATAGAACCCACAACATGCTTCATGGCAAACAAATGATTTGCTGTGCTTGATGCATAGTTACCACCATGTTGTGCATATTTTCCACCATAATGACCATCACGTTGTGCTCTTCCCCCTCTCAAATCATTCTGTTTGTGGAAACAATCTCTCGCCATATGTCCATATTTGCCACAATAATGGCATTCCACATCTTGCATAGAATTTTGTTGGCCTTGCCAACATCCTCGACCACCACGGGGGTTACCTCTGCCTCTCTGAGGTGCATATCCATGACCACCTCGAGCACCATATGAAGGCTGCAAAATTCTGTTGTGGAGGCCTGTCCTGCCATCCACGACCATTGCCACCACGTCCACGTGATGCGAATCTCCCCCTGCCTCTAAAGCCTTTTCACTAGTAGAAAGCCTTATTTCTGCCATCATCATGGCTAGTAGATGCATCCAGAAATGAATCACTGAGTTTGATTTCCTTAACCAACAAGAGTGAAACCAACTCATCGAAGTCAGGTAAACTTGTACTCCTCACTGAGATAGATGTATCAAATGATTTATATTCCTTGCCAAGACCACGCAAGGTAATATCCACCAAATCATCATCAGGCATGGGGGCATTTATTGTGGCCAATGCATCTGCAAACTTCTTGATTTCTTGCACATAATCATGTATGCTCCTTTTATTCCTTTTCACATTGTGTATCTGCTATCGCACAATTGAGACTTGCGAGCACTCGTATCTGTATCAAACATCTTAACCAAAGTATCCCATGCATCTTTGGGATTCTCAGCATCCTGTATGTGTATGAGCATAGCATCAGAAATACATATAGACAAATAATGCAGCACTTTGAATGCTCTCTCTGACCATTGCTTATGAGCAATAAGCTGCTACTGTGTAGGTTGCCGAGGTAGCTCAGGCTCTGGCTCAGCACCTATAATGAGATTCCAAAATCCTTTTCCTTTCAAGAAACTCTTTATCTTGTACTTCCATGCTTGGAAGTTCTTTCTATCTAGCTTTTCACTAAGAATCTGAACTGGATTATCCGACATGTTTGCTCAATGCATACACCTTCCGCACACTTCAAATCTATAAATGAGCCTTCCTCAGCTCAACCACACTCCAATGAATGTTCCAGATACTCCAAGGTAGCCAACAAACTCCAAATTTGATGTAGAAAATCAACCTGTAATCATCCAAGATGAACTGACTCATGCAGTCCAAGATACCCTGCTTTGATGCGCTTCCACGGCTCCAAATCACAATGTACAACACCATATGACATGTGTACATATCAATTTTTGAAAACCCCTTTCTCTGTTTTTGGAAAAACCAGAAAAACCAGAAAAAACCAGTAGAAAATTTGCTCTAATTCCTTCAATATTTGTCCAAATTGAGCAACTAGGCATTCATTATCTTAGCAATAGTGTCCGTCAACTCCATGTAAGAGGAATTTATCCAATTGTATAAGACAAAGGATTAATTGCTCAATTAAAATGACCCTGTTTCTCTGCAACCAGTGGATAGCTTGTTTAATCAACTCATTCCTAGCTCAATTAGGCATAATTGACCAACCAAATCACATAGCCCTCTTCTCCAAAGTGTATAGCATCAAATTGCTAAAGCAATTGTGAAAGGGACCAAGCAACCAATGAGAATTCGATCTCCTCGTAGGTAAAAAATCAAAAAACTGCTCTGTTTCCTCTGTTCTGGCTGCGCCGCCTGCAAATGAGGCCTTTGGGAGTGATTAGATTGCTAATTGATGAGTTAAACAAGTCCCCAACACACTTGGGTATGTGTGCAATCCACCAATGGTTGAATTTTTACCAAAAACACACTCCAAATGCTTCAATTTTTGACTCCTTTATCTCTGTTTTGTGAGAGGTCAAAAACCAGAGTTTTTCACACTTTGAAATGCATTCAAATTGCTTCAAAAATTGTTCAAGGCTTGCACATGGGTTGCCAATACATCCCTCTTTGTCAAATACATATGTCTTTTGCCAGATTTACATGTATTTCCACCATACATCAATGTTCCCAAGCTTTAATGGAAAGCTTCCAAAAACCAAAATTTTTCTTTACTTTGATTTGCTCTAACTTGCTTTGTTTTTGCCTGTATCACCTGCAATCCGCTCAAGGATGTTTAGAAGACCTTACCCGGTAGGCCAAGCTCTCATATCTGATAGTATTTGGTGTGCTCCAAGCTTCACAATTCCAATGGCAAGCTTCACAGCTTCTTCTCCCTCTTCACTCACTCACTCATAAACCCTAGGAAACAGCACAAGGCTCTGATACCATGTTGAAAGAACGGTAGAGGGGGAGGAGACACACACACAGGAGGAAACCCTAATGTATATTGCAAACCCTAACCATAGAGGGAAGCCATGTCCACTCTCACACAAAGCATAATGCATAATCCATAATCCACACAACACACTATGAGTTGTGTCCACACTCAACTAACCCTAGCTAATGTCCACACACTATGACCAGCTGGACACGCGATCATTTATGTCTCACACATGTTCCTACCTAATCTGCCAGCACATAGCATAGCTGGCTCACACTGACATCGAGCTTGAATCTCAACATAGCACACACTCCTCAGTTTGTACAGTAGGCACTATGGGGGTCGAGGGATTTGATGGTCCCTCTCTTGATCGATGTGATTGTAATTGGAGATGTAAAGTGGTTTATGCATCCTATGGATATGTAAAGTGGTCAATTTATCCTAGAGGGCCTCTCATGTCAAGGAGCGATAGAGCTCTCTCCGGAGCTCCCCCGCACAAAACCCCACTCTACAGAGGCCATCATTGTGTGGGGTGTCAAAGGCTGAAATGCCTATGAATGTGGTTGCTCAGAGAGGGAGGAAGAAATATGTGTATGGGAGAGAAAAAAAGAAATAAATGAGTGTGCAAGAGAAAGCCTCAAAGAATCATTGTGTGGTGTAGAGAGAGAGAGAGATAGAGAAAGAGAGGAATAGGGATGTGTGTGTGTGTGTGTGTGCTTTTGTGCATACATACATGCATGCATACATACATACATACATACATACATACATACATACATACATACATACATATATATATATATATATATATATATATATATATATATATATATAGAGAGAGAGAGAGAGAGAGAGAGGAGGGAAGTGTGTGTGGGGGGGTATGAGAAACAAGCTATGAGGTGTGTGTGTGTGTGTGTGTGTGTGTGTGAGAGAGAGAGAGAGAGAGAGAGAGAGAGAGAGAGAGAAAGAAAGAAAAAGAGAGAGAGAGGGGGGGTGGAGAGAGAAAGCTATGAAAATCTACCTTGGTTCCATAGAGTACGCATGAGCAAAAACAAGCTAAGAGTATTTGAAGTGCTGGTATACTATCATTATGGGTCCCCGTCTCCTACTTGTGATAGTGGTATTAGAGCATAGGTGTGTGTGTGTGTGTGTGTGTGTGTGTGTGTGAGAGAGAGAGAGAGAGAGAGAGAGAGAGAGCTATGAGAATCTATTGTGTGTGTGTGTGTGTGTGTGTGTGTGTGTGTGTGTGTGTGTGTGTGTGTGTGAGAGAGAGAGAGAGAGAGCTATGAGAATCTATTTTGGTGCCATATAGTATGTGTGAGCAAAAAAAAGCTACGAGGGGGGTGTGTGTGTGTGTGTGTGTGTGTGTGAGAGAGAGAGAGAGAGAGAGAGAGATCTATGAGAAGCTACCTTTCTACCCATAGAGTGCGTGCAAGCAAAAACACAAGGAGACAAGAATTTGATATGCAAAGGACTGACCGCCAATACCCAAATCTAGTTTGCAAAAGTCGTTTTTAGAGTTTCTTAAGCTATTGGTGGAAAAATTGGGTTGCTTATGCAACTTCAATAGTGACTCAAATTAAAAGTCAATTAAGTGACTTATTAGTCAAATATGTGATTTTTTTCTTAAAAACAATGTTTATTAAAGCAAAGGATGTTATTTTTTTTAAATAAAAACTAATGAGATACTTTGTTTTAAATTTTTAATAAAAATGTCACTTTTTGAGTCGCTAAATAGCATATCTCTTGTAGTGGAGCTTTGCTACTTTTGTGGCCTTTATCTTCTTGGTGGATGTCAAGAGAACTATATGCGAGGAGGTCTCTTATTCTCCTCTGCTGCCATGATGACAATGGAGGAGGCAGAGGACTAGGAGGATTCTGGAAAAATTTGGCAAGAGTTTGTCTAGCTAGAGAAATGAGAGGAGGGCTCCATGTTTATATAGTTTTTGGTTGGGAACATACATATATATGTGGATATATACATAAACCATTATTGGGAATGTGCATACACAAGGCGACATGTATGTTTATAGCTGTGAGATCCCTCTACCCCCTCCGCGCACCGGCGGACTCCCAGTAGTTGAAAGCGGAAGCAGCCCCCTCACGCACGGGGCAAGGTTTCTCACTCGAGGCCTCGCCCACCACGAATGTCTGGGCACGAGACTAGGCTGGTGGTCACTCCAAAAACCGAAGCCAAGAAAATTTCCCATGCCCGAAAAGCGGGGACGATTCCACCTTTTTGAATTTTCTTAACGAATTTTTCTAATGAGATCAATTCTAAACTATCCTTCACCTGAATAAACCAGATAGAAGGAAACTATCACTGATATAATTTGATCATCTGAATAATTTGAACGCTTTTTTCCTAATCAAGATTAGGCACAGCCGTTGATCCATTCAATTGAGAAATTTATCAGGGAATTAATTAGCTACTCGAATCCTAGCGTAATCCTAAGATTTTTCAGTTTGATTATTAAAACTCCACTTATTCTAGCCTAACCCCATCCGGCCCATGGGTTAGCCACCACCCTACCACTGGAATCGGTGGAACCAAACAAGTACTCACCCACCCATAATTGAAATGCCTTTCTTAACTTTAGCTTTAGAAAACAAATTCGCACACACTCCTCTTTAAAACTTTAATATAAAAATAATCCATTGACAAAACAGATATGATCACAGATTTTATAATTCAAAATTTTCATTCAATCTCTTGTTTCACAAAAACAGTACCACTCTGGACTCTCCGTTGGGACCAACTGGTCAGCAACAAGATCCAGTAACAGATTACAATAATCACTTCGTCAACATACATATATATATCTTCCTCGACATACGTATGGGTGTCCTAAGCACTGTTGAGATATCGAGCTCGTCTAGTGAGGCGGTGGCCACTGATGACCCGCCTGGGGGATAGGCCCCACACTTACACCACTGGCATGGTTGGTGAGATCTTGGGTGATATGCGGCCAGTGGGATAACAGGCTGTGTGACAGCCACTCTAGAGACTGGCATAGTTATAGCACCAGCTCATTTAGTCGGGTTCACACTATAGAGAACCCGTGTATGTATTTGGTTGAGTACCTTTCATATTGTGTGTACTCTTATTCTTGTATATGGAGTGTTGAGTGTTGAGTAGAGAAGAAGAAGATTTTCAGCCTCTCACCTTGTGTGTTCTCTATTAGGGTTTTGTGAGTGTGTGTGTGCTTGCAAGAGCTCAAGCTCTCTTCCCCCCTGCATCTTTTCATGGTATCAGAGCCTGGGGCTGAGCTGCAAGCAAGAGAACCACAGGAAGCGGTACGAGGGTAAGAGCTTCAACTACTCTTCCCTATTTGTGTTGGTGACTACACCCTTGTCGGGAGCTCTACAGGAGGCACCGGCAACGATCTCTGATTGAGGAGCTTTCTTCGCGGGAGTAAAGCTATAGGGCAACTATACTGTCCTATCAAAAACGCATTTCGGGCGCGTCTGGACCTCCGTTTTTCAGAAAGCAGGCGATTTCGAGCACTGCGGGTAAGTCATCGATTCTCTGTAGTACTTTGTTTTAAGAACTGTAGGAAGACAGATTGACTGTGCAGACACTGTGGGTGCTGCAAAGAGGTCTACAGTTGCCATTGGGTGTATGTATGCACATTGAGGTCACTGGTTGTGACATTTGAGTGGACTGCAGTACCGCTGTGCAGAAAATACAGCAGTTGTGCAGGAAAAACCAGAGGGCAGTTTCTGGTAAAATTGTGTGTTTGGCAAGATGTCTAATGATGGCATAACACAGATTGTGGCTGAGAAGCTGGATAAGAATAACTTCCATGCTTGGAGGTTCAGGTTAACGAATTTCCTGATGGGAAAAGGCTATTGGGACTACATAGAAGGTGAGCATGAAGAGGCACCGGAGATACCGGATATAAATCCGGTATTAGAAGGTGAGCATGAAGAGGCACCGGAGATACCGGATATAAATCCGAATGCTGCAGATGTGAAAGAGTTTAAAGACTAGAACCAAGGAGCCAGGAAGGTTATGTATTGGCTATCCATTAGTATACAGGACACCATGATTGGGCACATTCAGGATGCCAAGTCCCCCAAGGAGGCGTGGGACACCTTGGTAAAGCTTTATGAAACAAATACCAAGGCACGCAAGATACAGTTGAAGAATGAACTTCATACTGTGGAGAAAAAGAGCATGTCTGTGAATGACTATGTGCTGAAGATAAAGGGTATTGTGGAATCCCTTGCATCTATTGGTGTGTCAGTAGATGATGATGATAAGGTGGAGGTCTGTCTACGTGGTCTCGGGCCACAATACAAGGCGTTCAAGACGTCTATTCAGACTCGGGAAAACATTCCCAGCTTTACAGATTTGGTGTCCATGCTGATTATCAAAGAGAAGAACTTGGGTGAAGACCAACAGTCTTCACAAAGCAAAAACAGTTCAGAGCAACAGGCCTTCTACACAAGTTCAAGAAGAGGACGAGGTAGAGGAGGCTGTGGACGCGGTCAAGGAGGTGGCCGAACAGGTAATCAGAATTATGGCCAGCAGCAACAACAACAACAACAGTCCCAGAATCAACAACAACAACAACACGCAGGTGGAAGAGGCAAATTCAGAGGCAGGGGGAGTCAAAGAGGCCGTGGCAAAGGCAATATAATGATGCACGTGAATGCTATTATTGTGGTAAGCCTAGACATGTGCAGTCAGAATGTTATAAGAAGCAGGCTGACATGCAAAATGGGAAAGTGCAGCAAAACAACTATGCATCCTCAAGCAGAAATAATGAGGATAATGAAAGGTTGTTTGTTATGCAGCATGTTGTGAATGCCATGTCTGAAAATGTTGATGCAGCACAAAAAGATAATGTATGGTATGTGGATTCAGGCGCTTCGAACCACATGACGAGTCATGGGGAGTGGTTCAAGGAGATGAAAAACCCGGAAAGACCAGGTTTTGTGGAAACAGGGGATGACACTGCTCATCCAATTGCCCACATTGGAGATGTGCCATTGTCTATGCAGGATGGCAAAGTGAAGTACCTTGCAGATGTACTTCATGTACCGAACATAACAAAGAATCTGGTTTCAGTTGGCCAGATGATTGAGCAGGGTTTGCAGGTTCGGTTTAACCCTGATGGATGTTATGTTAAAGATTTTAAAGACAAGTGCAGGTTGGTTGCAAAAGGCAACAGAGTGGGCAGAATGTTTACATTGAATGTAGACATGCCTGAAATGAGTGCTGCGATGTTTGCGAATGGTTCAGGAGTTGTTGCAGACACAGACATATGGCATAAAAGAATTGGACATGTAAATGTGCAGAGATTGAAGTCTATGCAGACAAAAGGAATTGTGACAGGGCTGCCAAAATTTAAAGTGGAAGGTATGCAGAAAATATGTGAAGCATGCCAATTTGGGAAGCAAACAAAGCATGTGTTTCTACGTAACAGATATGTGAGCAGAAATGCACTAGATCTTGTGCATTCAGATGTATGGGGTCCTACGAAGACCATATCTATGGGAGGCTGCAGGTACTATGTGACTTTCATTGATGACCACACAAGGAAAGTGTGGGTATATTTCATGAAGGAAAAGAGTGAGGTGTTCACTCACTTTCAGAATTTCAGAGTTTTGGTTGAAAAGCAAACAGGGAAATATGTGAAGTGCCTAAGGTCAGATGGAGGGGGAGAGTACTTGTCCAATGAGTTCTCTGAATTTTTGAAGAAGAATGGTATTCGGAGACAGTTTACATGCAGATACACTCCGCAGCAAAATGGAGTTGCTGAGCGAAAAAACAGGCACATTGCTAAGATTGCGCGAGCATTGATGGAAGAGAAGAATATGCCGCATTGCTATTGGGCTGAGGCTGTTTCTACAGCAGTATACATCATGAACAGGACTCCAACTGCAGCCATACATGATGTAACCCCAGAGGAGAGGTTTACTGGCAGAAAACCAGATTTGTCTCATCTGAAAGTCTTTGGATGCATTGCATATGTGCATGTGCCAGATGAGCTGAGAACTAAGCTGGATCCAAAAGCTGAAAAATGTGTGTTTATTGGATACTCCCTTGAGCAAAAGGGATACAGGTGTTATAACCGTGAGTTGAGGGTAAGCAGGGATGTTGTCTTTGATGAGATGAGCAGTTGGTATGCTGCTGAAAAAGAAGCTGTTGGGGCTGATGTGAGTGGAAGTGTGGTTGCACAGAATGCAGGTCAGCAATCACAGTCTTTGAGTGGACCAGGAGAGTCCTCATCTAGTGGGTCTATTGAGCCATGGAGTGGCAGGCTGCGTCATAATACCAGCCCTGCAAATGTGATTACTACATCACGTAAACGAAAAGAGAGTGGTTGAGCCCCTTGGTATGCCTGACATTTCTGCAGGGCATTCTCATGTTGATGGAGAGTCTAGTGGCTCAGATATGAGCCTTGATGAGGAGCTTGGGATCCCAGCTATGAGAACACCTGGTGTAAAGAAGGCTATGGAAGCCATGAATGAAAAGCTGCAAAGATCTGGTAGAGTGAAGAACCCTGTGTAGAGGTTTACTTATGATGGTTATGTGGCACATCACTATGCATATATGGCAAAGGTTGTGCAGGTTGTTGAGCCCACATGCATTGATGAGGCTGTTGGAAATGTGTGTTGGGAGAAAGCTATGGATGAGGAGATGGATGCACTATATGGAAATGAAACCTGGGATTTAGTGCAATTGCCTGAAGGCAAGAAAGCCATTGGATGCAAGTGGGTGTACAAAGTTAAACATAACAGTGATGGAAGCATAAACAGGTACAAGGCTAGATTGGTAGCCAAAGGATATGCGCAAACATATGGGATTGATTATGAGGAAACTTTCAGCCCAGTCGCCAAGATGGCAACAGTGAGAGTTGTGATAGCAGTGGCTGCGTCAAAGCAATGGTCTTTACATCAGATGGATGTAAAGAATGCATTCTTGCATGAGGATTTGCAAGAAGAGGTGTATATGTTGCAGCCACCTGGTTATGAGGATGTGAGTCACCCCGAGCATGTTTGTAGGTTGAAGAAAGCCTTGTATGGCTTAAAGCAAGCACCAAGAGCATGGTCTGACAAGATTTCTGAATATCTTGTCACTATTGGCTTTCATGTAGCCAATGCAGATTTCTCATTGTATGTGAGACATGGTGATAGAGGGGTTGTGCTTGTTGTCATCTACATAGATGACTTGATCATTACGGGGGACCATGATGCAGAGATCTTTGATGTAAAGATCTTGCTTAGACAGAAGTTCGAGATGAAGGATCTGGGGGAGCTCAGATATTTCTTGGGCATTGAGGTGATTAGGTCACCACATGGTATTGGATTACTGCAGAGACAGTATGGCTTGGACATGTTGTCCAAGTATGGTATGACAGGCTGTAAGCCTATTTCTGTGCCATTGGATCAGAATGGCAAGTTGAGTGCAGATTCAGGAGAGATCTTGGAGGATTCTACTATGTACAAACGCATAGTAGGAAGTTTGATCTACATGACGATCACCAGACCAAATTTGAGCTATGCTGTTGGGTTGGTGAGTCAGTTTATGCAGGCTCCACGGAAACCGCATTTGGATGCAGTGAGACGCATACTGAGGTATGTGAAGTCTACTTTGTATTGTGGACTATTCTATGAGACTGGGACAGAGATATGTGTACATGGGTACACAGATGCTGATTGGGCTGGTAGTATCTCAGATAGAAGATCTACTAGTGGATTCATGTTTTCTTTGGGGAGTGCTGCTGTGACTTGGAGCAGCAAGAAGCAGCCTACGGTTGCTCTATCGAGTACAGAGGCCGAGTACAGGGGAGCTGCTATGGCAGCATGTGAGGTAGCTTGGTTGAGAAAGCTGCTTGCAGATTTGGGTCTATCAGTGGGGATAGACAAGTTGTCATTTTCTGTAACAACATTAGCAGTATACAGTTGGCCAGGAACCCAGTCTTCAGTATACAGTTGGCCAGGAACCCAGTCTTTCATGCTCGTACGAAGCACATAGAGATCCACTACCACTTCGTCAGAGAGAATGTCTTGGCAGGAGATCTTGACCTTGTTTATGTCAGCACAGAGGATCAGGTAGCTGACATCTTCACCAAAGCATTGGGTACAGAGAAGCTCCGCAGATTCAGGGCTTCGCTTGGTGTACATGAGATGGAGTTGAGCTCGAGGGGGAGTGTTGAGATATCGAGCTCGTCTAGTGAGGCGGTGGCCACTGATGACCCGCCTGGGGGATAGGCCCCACACTTACACCACTGGCATGGTTGGTGAGATCTTGGGTGATATGCGGCTAGTGGAATGACAGGCTGTGTGACAGCCACTCTAGAGACTGGCATAGTTATAGCGCCAGCTCATTTAGTCGGGTTCACACTATAGAGAACCCGTGTATGTATTTGGTTGAGTACCTTTCATATTGTGTGTACTCTTATTCTTGTATATGGAGTGTTGAGTGTTGAGTAGAGAAGAAGAAGATTTTCAGCCTCTCACCTTGTGTGTTCTCTATTAGAGTTTTGTGAGTGTGTGTGTGCTTGCAAGAGCTCAAGCTCTCTTCCCCCCTGCATCTTTTCAAGCACCGCGAGCCCGTGCATCGCTTGGTCAGAACCCTCCGGGATCCTCCTTAGGTGTTCTCGTACTTCACTCAGGGACCGCTTCGTCGGCCCTCGCCCATCATACCAGAAGCACACCATTTTTCACCATACCCAAGCTGGTCAAGACCTGGGCAGGTTTTTGCCGCATGAGGTGTCCCTCGAACACTCCCTGCCAGCTGTTGCAACCGAACTTCCCTTAGTTAAACACATATGCCAAATGCTCCCTCCAGCATTCTAGTGTAAGACAATCCTTTAAGAAAACAGGGTTTCTATGCAAGTTTTTAGTTTTGATTTTGTTTGAAAACCATGAATAATCTTAAATCCGTATCTTAATACTTCTAGATCCAGGTCTGAATTCCAAACAGAATTCCTCAAATTCTGTTAACTTGAACCTCAGATCAAAATCAAAAGTCTTAGCTTAGTTTCAGATTCGGTGGGAGATTTGAGTGCATTTTTCCTAAACTGGATACATTCTCATCATTGATTGAAATTGACGAAGGAATTAGGTCTTGGTCAATAGTCTGAATCAGAGTTTGGGTTTGGAAAGGTTCTTCCTAAACTAACTATCTCGAAAGGTACTATTTCAATTTCTCTTTTTCTAAATTTCGTTCGACGAATACTTGCTTACAGATTTCTAAAACATGAATTTCTTATGATGAGGAATAAAATAATCATTTATCTCGATCTCCGACTTTGATAGTTTAATTGAATTTTCTCATTTTACCATCTTAGTGAATATGAAACGGTTACATTTCTTCACACGGATTATATACTTATTCATTTTTTCAATTTTTGTAAAAATTAAACAGAGGATTAAGGAGAACCCTTATTTAATTATAAAGATTCTATATGCATCTAATTATGCAAAAATTAAATAGAGGATTAAGGAGAACCCTTATTTAATTATAAAGATTCTATATGCATCTAATTATGTATAAAATCCAATTCTGATGAAAGTCACACTTTTATCATCATAAAAATCATTTATGTTGAAAATCACTCTTTTATCATGAAAGAATTTCTTTTATGCATTTGTTTATGCATATAAATCATTTATGATGAAAATCATTCTTTTAATATAAAAGAATTTCTTTTATGCATATGTTTATGCATAAAAATCAGTTATGATAAAAATCACACTTTTAATAAAAAATAAAATCTTTTATGCATATATTTATGCATACAAATCATTTATGATAAAAATCACTCTTTTAATATAAAAGAATTTCTTTTATGCATCCATTTATGCATAAAATTCATTTATGATGAAAATCACACTTTTAATATAAAAAATGTCTTTTATGCATACAAATTATTTTTGATAAAAATCACTCTTTTAATATAAAAGAATTTCTTTTATGCATAAAAATCATTTATGATGAAAATCACACTTTTAATATAAAAAAATATCTTTTATGCATATATTTATGCATACAAATCATTTATAATAAAAAATCAATCTTTTAATATAAAAGAATTTCTTTTATGCATCCATTTATGCATAAAAACCATTTATGATAAAAACCACACTTTTAATATTATTAAATATATTTTATGCTGCATACTTTTATGCATAGAAATCAATAATAATAAAAATAACACTTTTATAATAAAAAATATTCTTTAATGCATGAAATCAATAATGATAAAAGTAACACTTTTATAATTAAAAAAATATTCTTTTATGCATACTTTTATGCATGAAATCAATAATGATAAAAGTAACACTTTTATAATAAAAATATTCTTTTATGCATAGAATTCAATAATGATAAAAGTTATACTTTTATAATAAGAAAATATTCTTTTATACATACTTTTATGCATAGAATTCAATAATGATAAAAGTAATACTTTTATAATAAAACAATATTCTTTTATGCATACTTTTATGCATAAAGATCAATATGATGAAAGTAACTCTTTTGTAATAAAAATTTATACTTCTATGTATTATTTTATGCATAAAAAATCCATAATGAAGAAAGTAACACTTTCATAATAAAAAATTATCAATAAGCATCTGTCATAGAATTTATTTCTATTGAAATTCATTCTTTTATAAAAATTAATCAATATGCATCTTTCTATGCATCAATGAAAATGACACTTTTAGAATACTGTAACAATGGGGATTACTCTTTTTGATTAATAAAAGATGAAATTTATTCCATAAATTTTTAGAAAATTTTGCCATAACCTCCTTTGTATGGTTGACCATTTTTCAATTTTTAACTTACTAAAATTATTTAGAAGTTCACCAATAGTATTTAAATCATTCTAGTGTAAACGTTTTCTACTTATTTAAGAGAACATTGTGAAAAACTTGATTTTATCCAATAATCAATCATCTAGGATAAAGAATAGTTGGATTTACTAAAGAAGAGAGGGGAATGCCTTTTTTCAATGAGGCATAACATCATTTCATTTTAGAGAAGATAGAAATCATAAAAAAACCATAAAAGAAATAGAAAAGAGAAGAATCTCCAACTTACATAGATAATTTGAGAGCTTTCCTTTGGCTTGATGGTTTGAGGGTTCTACTCTTGTTTGAAACAAGAGTGTCCACCAATCGTTTAGAAGAGGGAAGGTCAAAAACTAATGAGTAAAATCCACTGTTTTTGGCACTTGGAAGAGGGAAGGTCAAAAACTAATGAATTATGAGTAAAATTCACTGTTTTTGGCACTTGGAAGAGGCAAGGTAACAGTGCAAAACACTATTGAGTTTCAACAAAGGGGAAGGCTTCTATTTATAGGAAAAAGTGAGCTTCCAACCAAGCCAACTGATTCTAGAATTTTCCAGATTAGTTTGGTCAATTTTTGACCATTTTTGGGTCAGTTTAGTCCACTCTTTGGATCTAGTTGAAACAAGAGAGAGGAGAGATAAAAATATCTCATTATTTGGGAGTTTAGAACTCATTCAAGCATGTGAAATAGCCACCTCCTTCATGAGGGGAATTCCCCCATACTCAGGTGTTAAAAATGCATCATTTCACCTAAATATATCTCTTTTTTAACTATTAACCTTGTCCCTAGTCAACTCTTCATCTTATGTGAGTATTTACTCATTTTTGGGGGATTCTTCTTTTATTCTTCTATTTATCTCCTTCCTACATTTGGATGAATCTTATTGGTCCATAGTAACCTTAATTTAAAATTTTAAAAAAATCTTGACCCTCAAGATAATGCCTCTTTGTACTTAATTTCTAATGCACCTTCTGAAAATCTTTTTGAACTTCTATTTCAGGGAAACTTATTTTAATAAGATGAGATATTTTTCTATCCAAAAATATTTAAAAACTGGATTACCACTCTCTAGAAGATTTTCTCTCTCGAGGCCAAAACTGGTAGAAACAAGATCTTTTATATTTCTGAAGAGGGATTTGATTACAGGGAAAGATGCTGGACATCTTGAGAGCGTGGGGAGGAATCTTACATTCTCACCCACTTGAAAAACGCGAGATGCCCTCATCTCGCAAACTGGGGGTAATCCCGCAATAGATCGGTTTCATTCTCCCAGGTGGCATCTTCAAAAGGATAGAACTTTCATTTTACCAATAATTCTCTGAGAAATTTGCTCCTGAGAATCTTTTCTCAAACATTTAGAATTTTTTCAGGTTGGAGTTCCATCTGCCCTTGGGTTGAAGAGGTTAGGATTTCATCATCATCATCAAGTACATGATTTGGGCTTGGCACATTTTTCTTTAGAAGGCTTACAAGAAATACATTATGAACTTTGAGATGAGGAGGCAGAAGAAGTTCGTAGGCTAAGTCACCTACTTTCTTTATAATTAGATAAGGCCCACAATATCTGGGAGATAACTTCTTGTACTTCCCAAGAGATAGAGAACTTCTTTTGGGCCGTACTCTAATGAAGACCATATCTGCTTCTTTAAACTTTCTCTCTGTCCTCTTCTTATTTGCATACTGCTTTTGTCAATCCTGGGCAGCTTTAATATCTTTAGGAATGGACTGCATCTGTTGCTTCATGTCGTCAAGCATCTGTTTGGACATCTCGACCCTAATCAATGGGTCAGACCAAGTTAATGGAGTTAAGCAATCTTGTCCATGAGCTTTGAAAGGGCTCATCCCGATACTTCAGTGATAAGAAGCATTGTAGGCGAACTCGACTAGGTGCAGATAGTTTAGCCACTTCTTGGGTTCCCTTCCATAGCATGACCGAAGTATATCTTCGATTACTTGGTTTACTCTTTCAGTTTGACCATCGGTCTTAGGGTGATAAGCTATGCTGAGATCCAAGAAAGTTCCCACTACTTCGAAAAATGTAGTCCAGAACCTTAAAGTAAACTTGAGATCTCGATCACTTACTATTCTCCTGGGTAGGCCATGCAATCTGAAGATTTCTTTGAGAAACACTCTGGCCACATCCACCTGCAGCATAGGTTTCTTTTACTAAAATCAGAAGGGCAACTTTGGTTAGTCTATCAACTACCACAAAAATGGAGTTGTAACCTGATTGCACTGAAGGTAATCTAGTAATAAAGTCCATACTGATACATTCCCACTTCATCTGGGGGATGTCCAATGGATGTAACTTCCCACGCATTTTTACTCTTTCAGCTTTGACTTTTTGGCATGTCAGACATTGACGTACATGATTCAGTACATCCTTTTTCAGACCAAGCAAAAAGAAGCTTTTCTTTACATACATGTAGGTTTTGATGAAACCTGGATGTCCTGTTATAAGGCTGTCATGGGCTTCATTCAGAATTTGATCCTTGGTTCCCTCATCATCGGGGATGCATAGCTTGCGATTATAATACATAATGCCATCATCCAGGCTGTACCCTTGAACTCTGTTCAACTCCTGTGGAGTTTTGCTTTCCTGCATAAGTAGGGTAGCAATAGGGCCAAAGAATCTATCCTACACGATCTTCTCTCTTGCTTCAATAATCAAAGGATTTGATACTACAGTAATTGTAAGCAAGGAGGCTTTTCTGTTGCTGAGGGCATCTGCTACCACATTTTCTTTGCCTGGGCAGTACTTGATTTCAAAATCAAACTCCTGTAAGGTCTGCATCCACCTTCTTTGGCGCATGTTAAGGTCCTTTTGAGTAAAGATCCACTTTAAGCTTTGATTATCTGTCATCAAAGTGAATCTTTTTCCCAGTAGGTAATGTCTCCACAACTTTAAGGCATAGACTACTGAAAGTAATTCCAGGTCGTGGACAACATAATTCCTCTCATGCGTTGTGAGATTTCGGGATTCATAGGCCACTGCATGACCTTCTTGCATGAGTGCACCTCCTCGGGCAAAACCACTTGCATCAGTTACTACCCAAAGGGTAGAGAGAAATCTGGCAGCTTCAGAATGGGACTGGCTACCAAGGCGGCAGTCTTCAGCTTATCAAAAGCACTCTGGCACTTGGCAGAACACTAAAATGGGGTATTCTTTTTGAGAAGGTTAGTCAGGGAGGAAGCTATGAGAGCATACTTTGGTATAAAAATCCTATACCAACTAGTCAATCCCAAGAATCCTCTGACTTCTTTCACTGTCTTTGGTTCAAGCCAAAATCTATGATTGCTTGGACTTTTGTGAAATCTGGAGAAATTCCATATTTGGATACCAGAAAGCCCAAGTATTCAACATGGTCAGCAGAGAAAGTGCATTTGCTCTTTTTTGCAAAGAGTAGGTGCTTCCTTAGAATCTCAAGAATTTTTTTGACATGAGTCTTATGGTCAGCTCCATTCTTTGAGTAAATCAGAATGTCATCAAAGAAAACTAGAACAAAATCATCCAAGTATTCTCTGAGAATGTCTTGCATTAGGTTTGAATATAGCTGGGGCATGAGTTAATCCGAATGGCATGACAGTAAATTCATAATGCCCATAGCGAGTATTGATGGTTGTTTTCGGTATATCTTGATCATTGATCCTGATCTGGTAATACTCAGATTTGAGATCTATCTTTGTGAAGATCTGGGCTCCATTTAGCTTGTCCAAAAGCTCATCAATTCTTGGGATAGGATACACACAGAGTCTAAGCGTTCCATCTTTCTTTTTCTGAAAGAGAACTGGCGCACCCCAAGGTGAAACACTGGGTCTTACAAACCCTTGTTCTAACAGCTGTCTAAGTTGTTCCTTGAATTTGATGGCTTCAGGAACTGGCATTTTGTATGTGTGCAGGGCTACTCGCTGAGCTCCGGGGGCTAATAAATTCATTTAATCATTCTGGTTCTTTAGCCTTAAGCTTTGAGTCTACTGGATTCATTTTGACAATATAAATTTGCTGCTTCTTTCTAAGTGTTCGGAGTCTTCCTGCATCCTGACCATGAGTTGTTCTTCATCTAGAGGTGGTGAATATTTGAGTAGAAGAGCAAAGGCCTGATGATATTCCTCAATGGTTTTGCTGTCCTGCTTTAGCTCTAAGAATTCATTCATTTTTATTTCCAAAAATCCAGGGGGACAAAATCTCTTTCATAAATAGATTTTTAGGTTGTTCCAAGACTGAGTATTTCTATCCAGACAGTTGGTGTCACAGTGGTTCCTCCATGCTGCCCTGGCTGTTCCACTATTTTTAGCCAGGCAAGAGCCATTTTGCTCCACTCATTGTAGCCTGTGACGTCAAAAGATTCTTCCATGGCTTCCACCCATTTCTCCATAGCCTCGCCTAGGTTCTCTCCTTCTCCTTTGAAGGGTCATGGTGGCTGAGTCCTATGAAGAGCCTTGTGAACATCAGGGTCAAGCTCATCATCTTCAAAGAAGGGTCTGGCTGATGGCCACGGTTTCCTCATCTCATGATTCTGTCAAAAATTTATATATTATTAAATTTTTATTTTGATATCATCCATGAGATCCTAAGACTTAAGAGGTTCGAAAAACAATTTCTTAAACAAGACAATGATCTTATTGGAGATCTATGACATATGTCCGATAACAAATTTTTCTTTATGAGATCATCCATAAACAATCACTTATACAACAGGGAATTTTTTTTGAAAAACATTTCTTTATTTATATAAAAGTTGCAATATGTACATAGAGCAGCTCGGCTCCAAAATTCAAAATCTCCTCGGGAGTCGCAAAAGACGACAGTACTGGGCCATAGCCATGCCCTGATACAAACGTTCACTTACTTATAAGGGAGCTATTATTTTCTCCTTAGGAATAAAACAACTAAGGAGTCTATAGACTTGGCATGAAAGTCTGAAATTCCGAGGCATCGAATGATATAGAATGATGCCACGCACCATTTTCAGTTTTAACAGAATCATAGCTAATGAGAGGTTCTGCCACACAGCATTGCACGGCGGTCGCAAGAGGCGTGGACATACTGCCCTGCAAACCACTTATGCTATAGTTTCTCCACTGGGTTAGGAAAATATAAATCCTCAAAATGGTGTGCGAGTCTAGCTCGGCTTGTTCGAGTTAAAGCGGAAGAAATGAGATGCTCAAAGGCGAATGCAGTCATATCTTGAGACTAGGTGAGGTAGGGAATACCAAACAAATAGGGAACTTCCATCTATAAAAACAATTTCTTTGATTGAAATTCTTCATTAAAGAAGCTTACAGAATGAAAATACATTATGAAAAATGCTTTTTTTGAGTTTTTATTATCAATTTTTGATAAGAATTTGTTTATCCTTATTAGCTTTCTTCGCTCTGATACCAACTGTGAGATCCCTCTGCTGCCCTCTCCGCGCACCCCCTCCGTGCACCGGACTCCTAGTAGATCTGACAGCGGAAGCAGCCCCCTCATGCACGGGGCAAGGTTTCTCACTCGGAGCCTCGCCCACGAATGTCCGGGCACGAGACTAGGCTGGTGGTCACTCCAAAAACCGAAACCAGGAAAATTTCCCATGCCCGAAAAGCGGGGACAATTCCACCTTTTTGAATTTTCTTAACAAAATTTTCAACAAGATCTATTCTAAACTATCGTTCACCTGAAAAGACCAGATAGAAGGAAACTATCACTGATATAATTTGATTATCTGAGTAATTTCAAGGCTTTTTTCCTAATCAAGATCAAGCACAGCCGTTGATCCACTCAATTGAAAAATTTATCAGGGAATTAATTAGCTACTCGAATCCTAGCGTAATCCTAAGATTTTTCAGTTTGATTATTAAAACTCCACTGATTCCAGCCTAACCTCATCCAACCCATGGGTTAGCCACCACCCTACCACTGGAATCGATGGAACCAAACAAGTACTCACCCACCCATAATTGAAATGCCTTTCTTAACTTTAGCTTTAGCAAACAGATTTGCACACACTCCTCTCTAAAACTTTAATATAAAAATAATCCATTGACAAAACAGATATGATCACATATTTCATAATTCAAAATTTCCATTCAATACCTTGTTTCACAAAAACAATACCACTCTGGATTCTCCGTTGGTTAGCAACAAGATCTAGTAAACAGATAACAATAATCACTACGTCAACATACATATATATATCTTCCTCGACATACGTATGGGTGTCCTAAGCACCGCGAGCCCGTGCATCGCCTGGTCAAAATGCTCCAGGATCCTCTTTAGGTTTCCTGGTACTTCACTCAAGGACCGCTTCTTGCCGGTCCTCGCCCATCGTACCGGAAGCACACCGTTTTTCACCATACCCAGTCTGGTCAAGACCTAGGCAGGTTTTTGTCGCGTGAGCTGTCCCTTGAACACTCCTCGCTAGCTATTGCAACCGAACTTCCCTTAGTTAAACACATATGCCAAATGCTCTCTCCAGCATTTTGGCGTAAAACAAGGTTTCTATGCAAGTTTTCAGTTTTGATTTTGTTTGAAAACCATGAATAATCTTAAATCCATATCTCAATACTTCTAGATCCAGGTCTGAATTCCAAACAGAACTCCTCAAATTCTGTTAACTTGATCCTCAGATCAAAATCAAAAGTCTAAGCTAAGTTTCAGATTCGGTGGGAGATTTGAGTACATTTTTCCTGAACTGGGCACATCGTCATTGATTGAAATTGACGAAGGAATTAGGTCTTGGTCAATAGTCTGAATCAGAGTTTGGGTCTGGAAAGGTTCTTCCTAAACTATCTTTCTCGAAAGGTACTATTTCAATTTCTCTTTTTCTAAATTTCGTTCGACGAATATTTGCTTATTATAGATTTCTAAAACATGAATTTCTTATGAGGAATAAAATAATCATTTATCTCGATCTGCGACTTTGATAGTTTAATTGAATTTTCTCATTACCATCTTAGTGAATATGAAATGGTTACATTTTTTCTCACAGATTATCTACTTATTTATTTTTTTAATTTTTACAAAAATTAAACAAAGGATTAAGGAGAACCCTTATTTAATTATAAAGATTCTATATGCATCTAATTATGCATAAAATCCAATTCTAATGAAAGTCACACTTTTATAATCATAAAAATCATTTATGTTGAAAAACACTCTTTTATCATGAAAGAATTTCTTTTATGCATTTGTTTATGCATATAAATCATTTATGATGAAAATCACTCTTTTAATATAAAAGAATTTCTTTTATGCATATGTTTATGCATAAAAATTATTTATGATAAAAATCACACTTATAATAAAAAATAAAATCTTTTATGCATATATTTATGCATAAAAATAATTTATAATAAAAATCACTCTTTTAATATAAAAGAATTTCTTTTATGCATCCATTTATGCATAAAAAATATTGATGATGAAAATCACACTTTTAATATAAAAAAATATCTTTTATGCATACAAATCATTTATAATAAAAATCATTCTTTTAATATAAAAGAATTTCTTTTATGCATCCATTTATGCATTAAAAAATTTAAGATAAAAACCAAACTTTTAATAGAAAAAATATCTTTTATGCATACTTTTATGCATAGAAATCAATAATGATAAAAGTAACACTTTTATAATAAAAAAATATTCTTTTATGCATACTTTTATGCATAGAAATGAGTAATGATAAAAGTAACACTTTTATAATTAAAAAAATATTCTTTTATGCATACTTTTATGCATAGAATTCAATAATGATAAAAGTAATACTTTTATAATAAGAAAATATTCTTTTATGCATACTTTTATGCATAGAAATCAATAATGATAAAAGTAACACTTTTATAAAATTAAAAAAAATATTCTTTTATGCATACTTTTATGCATAGAATTCAATAATGATAAAAGTAACACTTTTATAATAAGAAAATATTCTTTTATGCATACTTTTATGCATAGAATTCAATAATGATAAAAGTAACACTTTTATAATAAAGAAATACTCTTTTATGCATAAAAATCAATATGATGAAAGTAGCTCTTTTGTAATAAAAAATTATACTTCAATGCATTATTTTATGCATAAAAATCCATAATGAAGAAAGTAACACTTTTATAATAAAAAATTATCAATAAGTATCTTTCATAGAATTTAATTCTATTAAAAATCATTCTTTTATAAAAATTAATCAATATGCATCTTTCTATGCATGAATGAAAATGACATTTTTAGAATACTCTAACAATGGGGATTATTGTTTTAATTAAAAAAAGATAAAATTTATTTCACAAATTTTTAAAAAAATTTTCCATAACCTTCTTTGTATGGCTGACCATTTTTCAATTTTTAACGCACTAAAATTAATTAGAAGTTCACCAAGAGTATTTAAATCATTCTAGTGTGTAAACATTTTCTACTTGTTTAAAAGAACATTATGAAAAACTTGATTTTATCCAATAATCAATCATCTAGGATAAAGAATGGTTGGATTTACTAAAGAAGAGAGGGGAATGCCTTTTTTCAATGAGGCATAACATCATTTCATTTTAGAGAAGACAAAAATCATACAAAACCATAAAAGAAATAGAAAAGAGAAGAATCTCCAACTTACATAGATAATTTGAGATCTTTCCTTTGGCTTGATGGGTTAAGGGTTCCACTCTTGTTTGAAACAAGAGTGGCCACCAATCTTTTAGAAGAGGGAAGGTCAAAAACTAATGAATTATGAGTAAAATTCACTGTTTTTGGCACTTCGGAGAGGCAGGGTAACAGTGCAAAACACTATTGAGTTTAAACAAAGGGAAAGGCTTCTATTTATAGGAAAAAGTGAGCTTCTAACCAAGCCAACTGATTCTAAAATTTTCCAGATCAGTTTGGTCAATTTTCGACTGGGTCAGTTTAGTCCACTTTTTGGATCTAGTTGAAATAGGAGAGAGGAGAGATGAAAATATCTCATTATTTGGGAGTTTAAAACTCATTTTAGCATGTTAAATAGGTGCCTCCTTCATGAGGAAAATTCCCCCATACTGAGGTGTCATAAATGCATCATTTCACCTAAATATATCTCTTTTTTAACTATTAACCTTGTCCTTAGTCAACTCTTCATTTTATGTGAGTATTTCCTCATTTTTGGGAGATTTTCCTACATTTGGATGAATCTTATTGGTCCATAGGAACCTTAATTTAAAATTTCAAAAAAATCTTGACCCTCAGGATAATGCCTCTTGAACAGATTATACTTAATTTCTAATGCACCTTCTAAAAATCTTTTTGAACTTCTGTTTCAAGGAAACTTATTTTAATAAGATGAGATATTTTTTTATCCAAAAATATTTAAAAATTGAATTACCACTCTCTAGAAGATTTTCTCTCTCTAGGCCAAAACTCGTAGAAACAAGATCTTTTATATTTCTGAAGAGGGATTTGATCACAAGGGAAGATGCTGGACATCTTGAGAGCCTGGGGAGGAATCTTACATTCTCTCCCACTTGAAAAACGCAAGATGCCCTCATCTCGTAAATTGGGGGATAATCCCGTATAACAGATCGGCTTCATTCTCCCAGGTGGCATCTTTAAAAAAGGATAGAACTTTCATTTTACCAATAATTCTCTGAGAATTCTGTTCCTGAGAATCTTTTTCTCGAACATCAAGAATTTCTTCAGGTTGGAGTTCCATCTGCCCTTGGGTTGAAGAGGTTAGGATTTCATCATCAAGTACATGATTTGGGCTTGGCACATATTTCTTTAGAAGGCTTACATGAAATACATTATGAACTTTGAGATGAGGAGGCAAAAGAAGTTCATAGGCTAAGTCACCTACTTTCTTTGTAATTAGATATGGCCCACAATATATGGGAGATAACTTCTTGTGCTTCCCAAGAGATAGAGAACTTCTTTTGGGCCGTACTCTAATGAAGACCATATCTGCTTCTTCAAACTTTCTCTCTGTCCTCTTCTTATTTGCATACTGCTTTTGTCGATCCTGGGTAGCTTTAATATCTTTACGAATGGACTGCATCTGTTGCTCCATATCTGCTTCTTCAAACTTTCTCTCTGTCCTCTTCTTACTTGCATACTGCTTTTGTCGATCCTGGGCAGCTTTAATATCTTTACGAATGGACTGCATCTGTTACTCCATGTCGTCAAGAATTTGTCTGGACATCTCGACCCTGATCAATGGGTCGAACCAAGTTAATGGAGTTGAGCAATCTTGTCCATACAGAGCTTTGAAAGGGCTCATCCCGATACTTCGGTGATAAGAAGCATTGAAGGCGAACTCGACTAGGTGCAGATAGCGTGGAGTTGAGCAATCTTGTCCATACAAAGCTTTGAAAGGGCTCATCCCGATACTTCGGTGATAAGAAGCATTGAAGGCGAACTTGACTAGGTGTAGATAGCGTAGCCACTTCTTGGGTTCCCTGCCATAGCATGACAGAAGTGTATCTTCGATTACTTGGTTTACCCTTTCAGTTTGACCATGAGTCTCCTCAGGGTGTGATAAGCTGTGCTAAGATCCAAGAAAGTTCCCACTACTTTGAAAAATGCAGTCCAGAACCTTGAAGTAAACTTGGGATCTCGATCACTTACTATTCTCCTGGGTAGGCCATGCAATCTCAAGATTTCTTTGAGAAACACTCTGGCCACATCCACTGCAGTGTAGGTTTCTTTTACTAGGATCAGATGGGCAACTTTGGTTAGTCTATTAACAACTACCACAAAAATGGAGTTGTAACCTGATTGCACTGAAGGTAATCCAATAATAAAGTCCATACTGATATATTCCCACTTCATCTGTGGGATGTCCAATGGATGTAACTTCCCAGGCATTTTTACTCTTTCAGCTTTGACTTTCTGGCATGTCAGACATTGAAGTACATGATTCAGTACATCCTTTTTCAGACCAGGCCAGAAGAAGCTTTTCTTTACATACATGTAGGTTTTGATGAAACCTGGATGTCCTGTTATAAGGCTGTCATGGGCTTCATTCAGAATTTGATCCTTGGTTCCCTCATCATCGGGGATGCATAGCTTGCGATTATAATACATAATGCCATCATCCAGGCTGTACCCTTGAACTCTGTTCAACTCCTGTGGAGTTTTGCTTTCCTGCATAAGTAGGGTAGCAATAGGGCCAAAGAATCTATCCTACACGATCTTCTCTCTTGCTTCAATAATCAAAGGATTTGATACTACAGTAATTGCAAGCAAGGAGGCTTTTCTGCTGAGGGCATCTGCTACTACATTTTCTTTGCCTGGGCGTTACTTGATTTCAAAATCAAACTCCTGTAAGGTCTGCATCCACCTTCTTTGGTGCATGTTAAGGTCCTTCTTCTGAGTAAAGATCCACTTTAAGCTCTGATGATCTGTCATCAAAGTGAATCTTTTTCCCAGTAGGTAATGTCTCCATAACTTTAAGGCATAGACTACTGAAAGTAATTCCAGGTCGTGGACAGCATAATTCCTCTCATGTGTTGTGAGCTTTCGGGATTCATAGGCCACTGCATGACCTTCCTGCATGAGTGCACCTCCTCGGGCAAAACCACTTACATCACTTACTACCTCAAAGGGTAGAGAGAAATTTGGTAGCTTCAGAACGGGACTAGCGACCAAGGCGGTCTTCAGCTTATCAAAAGCACTCTGGCACCTGGCAGACCACTGAAATGGGGTATTCTTTTTGAGAAGGTTAGTCAGGGGGGAAGCTATGAGAGCACACTTTGGTATAAAAATCCTATACCAACCAGTCAATCCCAAGAATCCTCTGACTTCTTTCACTGTCTTTGGTTTAGGCCAATCTATGACTTCTTGGACTTTTGCGGAATCTAGAGAAATTCCATCTTTTGATACTAGAAAGCCCAAGTATTCAACATGGTCGGTAGAGAAAGTGCATTTGCTCTTTTTTGCAAAGAGTTGGTGCTTCCTTAGAATCTCAAGAGCTTTTCTGGCATGAGTCTCATGGTCAGCTCCATTCTTTGAGTAAATCAGAATGTCATCAAAGAAAACTAGAACAAAATCATCCAAGTAATATGTGAGGATGTCCTGCATTAGGCGATTGAACGTAGCTGGGGCATTAGTTGATCCAAACGGCATGACAGTAAATTCATAATGCCCATAGCGAGTATTGATGGCTATTTTTGGTATATCTTGATCATTGATCCTAATCGGGTAATACCCGGATTTGACATCTATCTTTTTGAAGATCTGGGCTCCATTTAGCCTGTCCAAAAGCTCAGCAATTCTTGGGATATGATACTTATTCTTAACTGTCAGGCTGATTTTGACCTATTTAGTCCACACAAAGTCTAAGCGTTCCATCTTTCTTTTTCTGAAAGAGAACTTGCGCACCCCAAGGTGAAACACTGGGTCTTACAAACCCTTGTTCTAATAGCTGTCTATGTTGTTCCTTGAGTTTGAGCTCCAGGGGTTACTCTGGACGACACAGAGGCAGATGGCTGAGCTGGAGTTCTTCTGGGGTTTCCCTGGCTTGGGCGAGACAGACCTTCATTAGACTGGTATGAAGGGGTTGGTCTCTGAATTCGGGGTCCTTGACTTCCTTGTCCCCTTGACATGGCAGGAGTTGGGCAGTCTTTCAATTGGTGAGCGAAACCTTGGCATCCAAAATATCGGTTTTCACTTCTGAGCTCATCCCTCTGATTTCTTGAAAGAGGTGGGGCTCCTGAGAAAGTATTATGGTGGGGGAAGGGTCTTCCTTCACTTCGGAGTCTTCCTGCGTCCTGATTCTGATTCGGGCCTTGCTGCGTCTTCGGGGGTGGAAAGTTTAAAGTACTTCCCTGGTCTTGAAATCTTTTAAAGTTAGAGGGTGCAGGCTTTGGCGGGACCTGTACTACAAAGGCTTTGGCAAAATCTTTTGCCGTTCTTACTGCTTCAGCCATGGACACTGGCTTGGCATTTTTGACCAATGTGTCCAAGGGTTCGTTCATTCTCCGAATGAACCTGGCCATGAGTTGTTCTTCATCTAGAGGTGGTGAATATTTCAGTAGAAGTGCAAAGGCCTGGTGATATTCCTCGATGGTTTTGCTCTCCTGCTTTAGCGCTAAGAATTCATTCATTTTGATTTCCAAAAATCCAGGGGGACAAAATCTCTTTCTTAAATAGGTTTTTAGGTCGTTCCAGGACTGAGTATTTCTATCAAGACGGTTGGTGTCACAGTGGTTCCTCCATGCTACCCTGGCTGTTTCCACTATTTTCAGCCAGGCACAAGAGCCATTTTGCTCCACTCATTGTAGCTTGTGATGTCGAAATATTCTTCCATGGCTTCCACCCATTTCTCCATAGCCTCGCCTAGGTTCTCTCCTTCTCCTTTGAAGGGTCGTGGTTGAGTCCTATGAAGAGCCTTGCGAACCTCAGGGTCAAGCTGACGGCCACGGTTTCCTTGTCTCATGATTCTGTCAAAAATTTATATATTATTAAACTTTTATTTTGATATCATCCACGAGATCCTAAGACTTAAGAGGTTCAAAAAACAATTTCTTAAACAAGACAATGATCTTATTGGAGATCTATGACATATGTCCAATAACAAATTTTTCTTTATCAGATCGTCCATAAACAATCACTTATACAATAGGGAATTTTTTTCGAAAAACATTTCTTTTTTTATATAAAAGTTGCAATATGTACATAGAGTAGCTCGGCTCTAAAATTCAAAATCTCCTGGGGAGTCGCATAAGACGATGGTACTGGGCCATAGCCATGCCCTGATACAAACGTTCACTTACTGACAAGGGAGCTATTATTTTCTCCTTAAGGAATAAAACAACTAAGGAGTCTGTAGACTTGGCATGAAAGTCTGAAATTTCGAGGCGTCGAATGATATAGAATGATGCCACACACCATTTTCAGTTTTAACAGAATCATAGCCAATGAGAGGTTCTGCCACCCACAACATTGCACGGCGGTCGCAAGAGGTGTGGACATACTGCCCTGCAAACCACTTATGCTGTAGTTTCTCCACTGGGTTAGGAAAATATGAAATGGCATTTGAGCCTAGCTCGGCTTGTTTGAGTTGAAGCGGAAGAAATGAGATGCTCGAAGGCGAACGCAGTCATATCTTGAGATTGGGTGAGGTCGGGAATAGCAAACAAATAGGGAACTTCCATCTATAAAAAAATGATAAAAGTAACACTTTTATAATAAGAAAATATTCTTTTATGTATACTTTTATGCATAGAAATCAATAATGATAAAAGTAACACTTTTATAATTAAAAAATATTCTTTTATGCATACTTTTATGCATAGAATTCGATAATGATAAAAGTAACACTTTTATAATAAGAAAATATTCTTTTATGCATACTTTTATGCATAGAATTCAATAATGATAAAAGTAACACTTTGATAATAAAGAAATATTCTTTTATGCATACAAATCAATATGATGAAAGTAGCTCTTTTGTAATAAAAAATTATACTTCTATGCATTATTTTATGCATAAAAATCCATAATGAAGAAAGTAACACTTTCATAATAAAAAATTATCAATAAGTATCTTTCATAGAATTTAATTCTATTGAAAATCATTCTTTCATAAAAATTAATCAATATGAATCTTTCTATGCATGAATGAAAATGACACTTTTAGAATACTGGGATTACTCTTTTTGATTAATAAAAGATGAAATTTATTTCATAAACTTTTAGAAAATTTTACCACCATTTTTTAATTTTTAACTCACTAAAATTAATTAGAAGTTCACCAAGAGTATTTAAATCATTCTAGTGTAAACATTTTCTACTTATTTAAAAGAACATTATGAAAAACTTGATTTTATCAAATAATCAATCATCTGGGATAAAGAATGGTTGGATTTACTAAAGAAGAGAGGGGAATGCCTTTTTTCAATGAGGCATAACATCATTTCATTTTAGAGAAGACAGAAATCATAAAAAAACCATAAAAGAAATAGAAAAGAGAAGAATCTCCAACTTACATAGATAATTTGAGATCTTTCCTTTGGCTTGATGGTTTGAGGGTTCTACTCTTGTTTGAAACAAGAGTGGCCACCAATCTTTTAGAAGAGGGAAGGTCAAAAACTAATGAAATATGAGTAAAATTCACTGTTTTTGGCACTTGAGAGAGGCAGGGTAACAGTGCAAAACACTATTGAGTTTCAAAAAAGGAGAAGGCATCTATTTATAGGAAAAAGTGAGCTTCTAACCAAGCCAACTGATTCTAGAATTTTCCTGATCAGTTTGGTCAATTTTTGACCATTTTTGGGTTAGTTTAGTCCACTTTTTGGATCTAGTTGAAATAGGAGAGAGGAGAGATAAAAATATCTCATTATTTGGGAGTTTAAAACTCATTCAAGCATGTGAAATAGGTGCCTCCTTTATGAGGGGAATTCCCCTGTACTGAGGTGTCAAAAATGCATCATTTCACCTAAATATCTCTCTTTTGTAACTATTAACCTTATCCTTAGTCAACTCTTCATCTTATGTGAGTATTTACTCATTTTTGGGGATTTTCCTTTTATTCTTCTATTTATCTCCTTCCTACATTTGGATGAATCTTATTGGTCCATAAGAACCTTAATTTAAAATTTTAAAAAAATCTTGATCCTCAGGATAATGCCTCTTGAACAGATTATACTTAATTTCTAATGCACCTTCTGAAAATCTTTTTGAACTTCTGTTTCAAGAAAACTTATTTTAATAAGATGAGATATTTTTCTATCCAAAAATATTTAAAAATTGAATTACCACTCTCTAGAAAATTTTCTCTCTCTAGGCCAAAACTGGTAGAAACAAGATCTTTTATATTTCTGAAGAGGGATTTTATTACAGGGGAAGATGCTGGACATCTTGAGAGCCTAGGGAGGAATCTTACAGTAGCTCTAAATGTGCATGCATAGAAGAGACATGGAAACATCAATACGTAGATGTGAACGTGCATATGCAGATGAGATGTGAAAACATGCATACGTAGATGTGAGCATAAGTCTTAGTTCCTCTATTTCTTCTATTTCTATTTTGTTCTTTATTCGATCTTAAATTCTTTCCTTGACTCTATTTTCTTCAACTCTTTTCATTAGTTTTTTCTAATTGGTGTCCCTTTTCACTGGACAAGCATGCATGAGGGACGTATTTTTAGACCATTGAGTGAGACTTTAGAGGGATGTCAGTTGTGGGCAGGGAGATGGGTTCCTGTCACTGCATCATAGGCTTTTGAGTTGAAGGTGGAAGGAATATCATGTTCATGGTGTGTTTGGAGATGGCCATGGGACTCCATGAATTCTTTACTTTTTACCTTACCCTTTGCTAGGGTTGTACATGGGGTTTACATGAATGGTGTTGGTAGCTTTGGGTTACCATTGCCATCTCTCCTTGGTTCTTTTTGTTGTGAGACTGAAGAGGTTGGGAGAAACATTGGTTTTAGGGGTCCGAATGCTTTTGTTACCTTCATAATGATCAAGATTGGGCCACTAGAGTGTCAGGTACTCACAATCTTTGGGTAGTGACATTTTTGTTAGGGTGGTCTTATTTGATGGGTTGTCTTTGATTGCACTGTTTTGGTAGCCATAGCTATTTTTTACACTGTAGTATCCTTGGGCTTCCAACAAATCATTTTTGTTAGGGTGGTCTTATTTGATGGGTTGTCTTTGATTGCACTGTTTTGGTAGTATCCTGTAGTATCCTTGGGCTTCCAACAAATCATTTTTGATGAACCATGTTTTTGGTTTGGGGTTGGGGTTTGATGTTTTACTATATGGTTCGGTTGGTGGCATGGATTTGATTGGCACATATGGTGGACCTTCCTCTTGGTACCTAGTTTTTTCTTTGCCCTTTATAGTAATGTTGTGCCCGAATCATTACTTTGGTACCCACTAGCTCTAATCATGCAAACATTGGTGCTACAGGGGACTAATGGGTGGCACTAGTAGACTTCTTGATTCTGTAAGGTTAGAAATGTTACATGGGGATTTGCAGGAAGAGGTGTATATGTTAAAGCCACCTAGTTATGAGGATGTGAGTCACCCCGAGCATGTTTACAGGTTGAAGAAAGCCTTGTATGGCTTAAAACAAGCACCAAGAGCATGGTCTGACAAGATTTCTGAATATCTTCTCACTATTGGCTTTCATGTAGCCAATGCAGATTTCTCGTTGTATGTGAGACACATTGATAGAGGGGTTGTTCTTATTGTTATCTATGTAGATGACCTGATCATTACGGGGGACCATGATGCAGAGATCTTTGATGTAAAGATCTTGCTTAGACAGAAGTTTGAGATGAAGGATCTGGGGGAGCTCAGATATTTCTTGGACATTAAGGTGATTAGGTCACCACAATTGGATTACTACAGAGACAATATGACTTGGAGATGTCCAAGTATGGTATGACAGGCTGTAAGCCTATCTCAGTGCCATTGGATCAGAATGGCACGTTGAGTGCAGATTCACGAGAGATTTTGGAGGATCCTACTATGTATAGGTGCATTGTAGGAAGCTTGATCTACATGACGATCACCAGGCTAGATTTGAGCCATGTTGTTGGGTTGGTGAGTCAGTTTATATAGCTCCTCGGAAGCTGCATTCAGATGCATTGAGACGCATACTAAGGTATGTGAGATCTACTTTGCATTGTGGACTATTTTATGAAACTGGGACAGAGATATGTGTACATGGGTACACAGATGCTAATTAGGCTGGTAGTATCTCAAATAGAGGATCTACTAGTGGCTTCATGTTTTCTTTGGGGAGTGCTGCTGTGACTTGGAGAAGCAAGAAGCAGCCTACGGTTGCTCTATCCAGTATAGAGGCCGAGTATAGAGGTGTTGCTATGGCAGCATATGTGAGGTAGCTTGGTTGAGAAAGCTACTTGTTTTTGCAGATTTGGGTCTATCAGTGGATAGACAAGTTGTCATTTTCTGTGACAATATTAGCAGTATACAGTTGGCCAGGAACCCAGTTTTTCATGCTCACACGAAGCATATAGAGGTCCACTACCATTTCGTCAGAGAGAGAAGATTTTGGCACGAGACGTTGACCTTGTTTATGTCAGCACACAGGATCAGGTTGCTAACATCTTCACCAAAGCATTGGGTACAGAGAAGCTCCCCAGAATCAGGGATTCGCTTGGTGTACATGAGATGGAGTTGAGCTCGAGGGGGAGTGTTGAGATATCGAGCTCATCTAGTGAGGCGGTGGACACTGATGACCCGCCTGGGGGATAGGTCCCACACTTACACCACTGGCATGGGTGGTGAGATCACGGGTGATATGCGGCCAATGGAATGACAGGCTGTGTGACAACCATTCTAGAGACTAGCATAGTTATAGCGCCAGCTCATTTAGTTGGGTTCACACCATAGAGAACCCTAGTATGTATTTGGTTTACCTTTTCATATTGTGTGTACTCTTATCTTTGTATATGGTGTCTTGAGTGTTGTGTGAAGAAGAAGAAGATTTTCAACCTCTCACCTTGTGTGTTCTCTTTTAGGGTTTTGTGAGTGTGTGTGTGCTTGGCAAGAGCTCAAGCTCTCTTCTCCCCTGCATCTTTTCATGCATGTGGAGAGAAAGGTTGTCATATATTGTGACAATCTTAGCAGTATACAGTTGGCCAAGAACCCAATTTTCCATGTGTGGATGAAACACATTGAGAAACATTACTACTTTATCATCAGGGAGAGAGTCTTGGCACAGGCAACATCGACTTGGCCTATGTTAGCACACATGATCAGGTCGGTGACATCTTCATGAAGGCCTTGGGATTTGAGAAGCTCTATAGATTTCAGGATATGCTTGGAGTTCATGAGTTGGAGTTTTAGCTTGAGGGGGAGTGTTGAGATGTCAAGCTCAAAATGAGCTGACACTCATGAGGCGCTTCAACATTTACATCACTGGACAGGTTTAGTAGCTGTCATCACTGACATATCTTCAACAGACATTCTATAACTGGACTACGTCAACTAGTCCACACCTACCCACACCTCTTAGCGTGTTCACATTATGGACCACTTGTATGTACTCTATTATGTGTGTTAGTTAGTTTATCTTCTTTGTAGACCTCTTTTGTTGTGTGAAGAAGAAGAAGAATTTTCAGCCTCTCACCTTGTGTGTTCTCTTCTAGGGTTTGTGTGAGTGTATGTGTGCTTGCAAGAGATCAAGATCTCTTCTCTCCTACATCTTTTCATGCAGTTCTATATAAAATGAGCTACATTAAGTGCAACCATACTTTGATCAAAAATAGTAGGAGTGATGTTAACCATTGTGGTTAATAGTTGAGTGCTGAGCAATGCAATGTGTACTAGAATTCAAAGGTGATATCCACAACCAAGAGATGATAGCTTGGGGCCCAAAATAATAATAAAAATAAGACCTATACCTCTTCTAGGGAGGAAATGAAGACCATCGGCTTATGTTGAGACTATAGACTCCCATGTAGACTTTTGTCTTTAATAGCAAAAAGTGCTCAATATTTCTAAAATTCTAGTCATATCAATGGCCATGGAGAAGATAAACCTACAAGATCGAATGAGTCTATAAAACTCTCGCTCCACAAGAAGAACAAAAGATAAACCCTTAGTAAAAGATATGATTGCATCATGAGTTTTTGCAACGCTAAGGCTAGACAAGAAAAGTTATATAATTGCCACAATTCTATTAACATGGCCCAAATCATTGCCTTAAAAGAGGAGGACTTAGAGGTGAACCCTGCTAGACTTTGGCTAGGCATGACAAAAAAAAATGGTCTAAGAACAAAATCATGTGCTCATCGACATAAGTCTTACATAACCTAATGTCCCATGTAACTTGGTATACACTATAACAATCGTTGTGGAAATCCACAAAAAAGCGAGAGTGGAAAGAGTAAATGTATTGAAAAACTCATTCATAGGTTCATTCACTGAGCTATGTTTCACATTGGAAATAACCCCTTGGAAGGGAAGTTCTATGTTATGTCTCTAGCACAGAAGAAGGCACCATGTGTGAAAAGTACTCCTTAGATGAGGATGGATGGGGCATAATTGGTGCTAAATAGACTATGACTCACGAACTGCTACTTGCACCTAGCCACCGTAGACGGATAAGTAATGGGCCCATTTCTTACCAAACTTCAATACCAGAAAAAAAGAAGTGCTCCAACCTATCCAAAATCCAAATGTACCATAGAATCTAGCCATGTTTCTTAAAAAGAGGCCTATTCTGTATTTGATCATAGGGGTAAGTGACCAAGATCCATTAAAAGCATCACCTAAGTAGATGTAAAGACCATTGCTTTGACGTAGCCACTACTATCACAACTCTCACTATTACCATCTTGGCAACTGGGCTGAAAGTTTCCTCATAATCAATGCCATATGTTTGTGCATATCCTTTGGCTACCAATCTAGCCTTGTACCTGCTTATGTTTCCATCACTGTTATGTTTTACTTTGTACACCCACTTGCAGCCAATGGCTTTCTTGCCTTTAGGCAATTGCACTAAATCCCAAGTCTCATTTCCATATAGTGCATCCATCTTCTCATCCATAGCTTTCTCCCGTGGGCTCTACAACCTACACCACTTTTGCCATGTATGCATAGTGATGTGCCACATAACCATCATAGGTAAACCTCTGCACAAGATTCTTCACTCTCCCCCCAGATCTTCACAGCTTTGCATTCATGGCTTCCATAGCCTTCTTTACACCAGGTGTTCTCATAGCTGGTATCCCAAGATCCTCATCAAGGCTCATCTCTGAGAGCCACTAGACTCTCCATTAACATGAGAATGCCCTGCAAAAATGTAAGGCATACTAAGGGGCTCAACCACTTTCTCTTTACCTTTATGTGATGTACTAATCACATTTGCAGGATTGGTATTATGATGCAGCCTGCCACTTCATGGTTTATCAATTGAACCACTACATGAGGACTCTCCTAGTCCACTCAAAGACTCTGATTGCTTACTTGCATTCTGTGCAACCACGTTTCCACTCACATCAACCCAAACAACTTCTTTTTCAGTAGCATACCCAGCTGCTCATTTCATAAAAAACATCCGTGCTTACCCTCAACTCACGTGTAGCAGGGTTATAACACCTGTATCCCTTTTGCTCAAGGGAATATCCAATAAACACACATTTCGCAGCTTTTGGATCTATCTTAGTTCTCAGCTCATCTGGCACATGCACATATGCAATGCATCCAAAAACTTTTAGCTGAGACAAATCAGGTTTTCTGCCAGTAAACCTCTCCTCTGGAGTTACATCATGTATGGTTGCAGTTGGAGTCCTCTTCATGATGTAAACTACTATAGAAACAGCCTCAACCCAATAGCTATGCGGCATATTCTTCTCTCCCATCAATGCTCGTGCAATCTCAGCAATGTGCCTGTTTTTCCGCTGAGCAACTCCATTTTTTGCTGCGGAGTGTATCTCCATGTAAACTATCTCCGAATACCATTCTTCTTCAAAAATTCAGAGAACTCATTGGAGAAGTACTCTCCCCCTCCATCTGACCTTAGGCACTTTACATATTTTCATGTTTGCTTTTCAACCATAACTCTGAAATTCTGAAAATGAGTGAACACCTCACCCTTCTCCTTCATGATGTATACCCACACTTTCCTTGTGTGGTCATCAATAAATGTCACATAATACCTGCAGTCTCCCATAGACATGGTCTTCATAGGACCTCATACATATGAATGCATTTCTGCTCACATTTCTATCACGTGGAAATATATGCTTTGTTTGCTTTCTAAATTGGCATGCTTCACATATTTTCTTCAACTTTAAACTTTGGCAGCCCTGTCACAATTCCTTTAGTCTGCAAAGACTTCATTCTCTGCACATTCACATGTCCAATTCTTTTATGCCAAATGTTTGTGTCTGCAACAATTCCTGAACCATTTGCAAACATCGCAGCACTCACTTCAGGCTTGTTTACATTCAATGTAAACATTCTGCCCATTCTGTTGCCTTTTGCAACCAACCTGCACTTGTCTTTAAAGTCTTCAACATAACAACCATCAGGGATAAACTGAACCTGCAAACCTTGCTCAATCATCTGGCCAACTGAAACCAGATTCTTTGTTATGTTTGGAACATGAAGTACATTTGCAAGTTACTTCACTTTTCCATCCTGCATGGGCAATTGGATGAGCAGCCCCTGTTTCCACAAAACCTGGTCTTTCAAGGTTTTTCATCTCCTTGAACCACTCCCCATGACTTGTCATGTGGTTTGAAGCACCTAAATCAATGTACCATACATCATCTTTATGTGCTGCTTCAACATTTTCAGACATGGCATTAACAACATGATGCATAACAAACAACCTTTAATTATCGTCATTGTTTTTGCCCGAGGATGCATAGTTATTTTGCTGCAATTTCTCATTTTGCATGTTAACTTGCTTCTTATAAACAATCTGCCTACACATGTCCAGGCTTACCACAATAAAAGCATCCACATTTATCATTATACTGCCTTTGCCAATTTCCACGACCTCTATGACTCCCCTTGTCTCTGAATTGGCCTCTTCCACCTGCGTGTTTTTGTTGTTGTGAATTATGGGACTGTTGTTCTTGCTGATGCTGGCCATAATTCTGATTACCTGTTTGGCAACCTCCTTGGCAGCGTCCACGGCCTCCTCTACCTCGTCCTCTTCCTAAACTTGTACCCATATAGCTCCAATGGTACACCTATTTCATAAAACAATGCATACTCAATAGTGGCCCTCAAATACCGAAGTTTGCATCGCACACTGTCAAGATGTGGTTTGCACAGAACTTGCATAAACTGGCTCTCTAAGCCAGCAGTGTAACTAAATCTGGCCTGTTCATCGTGACATAGATTAAACTCTCCACAATCTTCCTATATATAGTGGGATCCTCCAACACATAACTTGCATCCACACTAAGCTTGCCATTTTGATCTAATGGCACCGAGATTGACTTACAATCAGCCATCCCATACTTGGATAACATGTCCAATACATATTATCTTTGTAACAGCAGCCAAATACCATTAGGTGTGTGAATGACCTCAATTCCCAAAAAGTAGCGTAGATCTCCCAAATCCTTCATCTCAAACTTCCTTTCTAAGAAGACTTTTCACATGCTCAATCTCATCCAAGATGTCAGCCCCAACAATAAGATCACCTACATATATGGTGATGATCACAATACCCTTATCACTCTTGCACACATACAAAGAGTGATCTGCATCTACCATATGAAAACACTTAGTAACAAGATACTCAATAATCTTGTCATGCCATGCTCATGGACCTTACTTCAACCCCCATACAAAGCCTTACGAAGCTTACATTCATTCTCTGGGTGACCTGTATTCTCCAAACCAAATGGCTGGTCCATATACACTTCTTCTTGCAAGTCACCATGCAAGAACACGTTTTTTACATCCATCTAATGTAAAAACTCGCCTTTAGCTACAACCACCGCAATCACAACTCTCACAGTTGCCATGTTTGCAACCGGGGAAAATGTGTCCTCATAATCAATCCCATGTGTCTGCGCATATCCTTTCGCTACCAATCTAGCCTTACCTACTTACGCTACCATCACTATTATGTTTCACCTTATACACCCACTTACAAAACTAATAGCTTTCTTGCCTTCAGGGTGTAGTAGGATTATAGCATCTATATCCCTTTTACTCAAGGGAATACTTAATAAACACACATTTTTATTTCTTTGGATCCATCTTGGTACACAACTCATAGGCACATACACATATGCAATACATCCAAAAACTTTCAAAAGTGAGACAAATCAAGTTTCCTATCAGTAAACTTCTCCTTTGGCATTACATTATGTATGGCTGCAGTAGGAGTCATGTTCATGATATAAACTGTTGTAGACATAGCCTCATCCCAATAGCTATGCGACATATTCTTCTCTGCCATCAATGACCGTGCTATCTCTGCAATGTGTCTTTTTTTTCACTTAGCAACTCCATTTTTTTGCGGAGTGTATCTTGGTTTCCAAAATTAACATGCTTCACATACTTTTTGCATACCTTCAACCTTAGGCAGCCCTGACAGAATTTCTTTAGTCTACATAGAATTCATTCTTTGCACATTTACATGCCCAATTCTCTTATGCCAAATGTCTATATCTGCAACAACTGTTGAACCATTTGCAAACATTGTAGCACTCACTTCAGGCATCTTTACATTCAATGTAAACATTATGCCCACTATAGTGCCTTTTGTAACCAACCTGCACTTATCTTTAAAGTCTTCTACATAAAAGCCATCGGGGTTAAACCAGACCTGTAAACCCTACTCAATTATCTGGCCAACAGGAACCAGATTCTTTATAATATTTGGAACATGAAGTACATCTTCAAGAAGGTACTTCACCTTACCATCCTGCATAGACAATGGCACATCTCTAACATGGAAAATCGGATGATCAGTGTTATCCCCTGTTTCAACAAAACTTGGTCTTTCAAGACTCTTAATTTCCTTGAACCACCCACCATGACTTGTCATGTGGTTCGAAGCACCTGAATCAACATACCATACATCATCCTTACATGCTGCTACATCATTTCCAGACATAGCATTAACCACATGTTGCATAACAAACAACCTCTCATTATCCTCATTATTTATGCTAGAGGATGCATAGTTGTTTTGCTGCACTTTTCCATTTCACATATGTTACTCCATTTCTTATAGAAATCTATGTGTAAACGTCCAGGCTTACCATAATAAAAAAAACCTCGTGTATCATTACGTTGCCTTTGCTAACTAAAACGACCTCTTTGACTCCCCTGCCTCTAAACTAGTCTCTTCCACCTGTGTGTTATTGTTGCAAATCCTGGGACTGTTATGCTGATGACCATAATTCTGATTACCTCTTTGGCCACACCACCTTGGCCATGTCCACGTCCCACAACCTCTACCTGAACTTGTGTAGAAGGCTTGCTACTCTGAACTGTTTTTGTTTTGTGAAGACAGTTGATCTTCACCAAAATTCTTTTCTTCAATGATCAGTATTGACACCAAATCTGTGAAGTTGGGAATGTTCTCCCAAGTCTGAGTAGATGTCTTGAATGCCTTGTATTGTGGCCTAAGACCACGTAGACACACTTCCACCTTATCATCATCATCAACAGAAACACCAATTGATGCAAGGGATTCTACAATGCCCTTGATCTTCAAGGCACAATCTTTCATAGATATATTTTTCTTCTCCACAGTATGAAGCTCATTCTTCAACTGAATCTTTCGCGTCGTGCCTTGGTGTTAGTCTCATACAACTTCACCAAGGTATCCCATACCTCCTTAGGTGACTTGGCATCTTGTATATGCCCAATCATAGTGTCCTTTATGTTGATAGAAAGCTAATACATGACTTTCATTACTCCTTGATTCCAATCCTTGAATTCTTTTATATCTATAGCAGTTGGATTGATCTCTGGTATGTAGTGCCTCCTCATGTTCACCTTCAATGTAGTCCCAATAGCATTTTTCCATCAAGAAATTAGCCAATCTAAAGTTGTTTTTATCAAGCTTCTTTGAAATGATCTAGTTTATTCCATCATTTGACATTTTATCTTCGACACAAATTTACCAGAAACGACTCTTGTTTGACCTGCACAAACTATTGTATTCTCTGCAACAGTACTATACTGCACCCAAACTGTCACAACCAGTGACCTCAATTTGCATACATACACCCAATGGCAACTTTGAGACCTCTTTGCAGTACACACACTTTTTGCAAAACCAATCATCCTTCCTGCAGTTCCAAAATAGAGTTCTGTAACAGAGAATTGAAACTTACCTACAATGCCTGTGAACGCCTTCGAACTGGAAAAACGGAGGTCTAGATACACCCAAAACGCGTTTTCAGCTTGCAAATTCCGTCCAATGGACAATACAGTTGCCCCGTAGCTCTGCTACCATGAAGGAAGCTTCTTAATTGAAGTTCATTTTTGGGTGCTTCTCAAAGAGCTCCCGACAAGGGTGTAGTAGCCAACATAAAGGGGGAAGAGTAAATGAAGCTCTTACCCTCATACTGCTTCTTGTGCTTCTCTTGCTTGCCGCTCAACCCTTAGCATGAACTAAGCTCTGATACCATGAAAAGATATAGGGGAGAAGAGAGCTTGAGCTCTTGCAAAGCACACACACACTCACACAAACCCTTGAAGAGAACACACAAGGTGAGAGGCTGAAAATTCTTCTTCTTCTAAGCAATACTGACTCGTTCTTTTGCCATAATTTCTATTATCTCTTCTCTTTTGTTTTCATATTGTCTCACTAATACCTCTTGATTGTCGACATACTTTTGTATAATCTCTGATAGTGGTAGCCTATCAATGTAGATTGTCTTCTGTGACCAATTTAAATTGCGCTTTCTCCAAAAATCTACCACACCTCTGTATTCATTTTCATTGGATACTAGAGGTTGTCCGTAGCGATTAGAGTCAATGATCTCATGCACATCTTCACTCTCATCAAGCTGCAATAAGTAAGGGAGCAGCTCATCAATGAGAATATTGTCGACCATCTTTTCTTCATCAAACTTTGTAGGATATATACAATTATTATCAGGAGAAGCACATCCCTTGTATGGAGAGTCATCAATAAGAACAGTTCTACGAGCATCACAATCAAAACATGAAGCAATTTTTGACAATGTCTTGAACATTGCCTGAACTGTTGGATTATCAGGTCTAGCTATTTTACCACTTTTATCCTTCTCGCAAGCCTCTTGAGCCCAAACTACAAAAAAAGGAAATATCTCTCCTGCTCTGTCTTGTAATATTCTCAATATTTGAAGAACATTACTCTCTGTCGCTGTTGACCAGATCCCAACATTAATATTTTTTTATAAAATCTTCAAGAATTGGATACATCCTGGCCTTAGTACAATATATCATTTTGAATCCATTTGAATGGTTTCATGTATTGAAGATGGTTGTTGTTGACAACGTTTCAGTAGTAGACCATTCAGGTCCAACACAATTGTCAACACTGATTTCTTGGAGATAGCGGTGTCGGTACTTCTTGGTACTTCTTCTTCGGGCTGGAAACTCTCACCCATTGCTTCATTTGTTGGAGATTTAGGTACCCCAATCTCATTGTCAGCATTCAAAAACTAGCAAATTCTCATTAGGGCTATGCCTCAATTTATAGAGTTTACATCAAGCATCAAATCCCATTGATTTCTCCATGATTCACTCCCTGAATATCTCCACCTTTTGCCTGATTCTCTCCACCTCTTCTCTTTTCCCTGAATATCTCCCAGAATATCTCCACACTCCTAAATTCCCTCATGCTACCCATTATTCTCTCCTAGTAGATTCTTCTAACCTTTTCACAGGTTCTTTCACAATTACATCTCCTCTTTTACAGCCTCTATCCAAGAGCTTGTTCCCACACACACCCTATTCACTTGTATATTTCAACACTCTACACATTCACATGTCCAATTATTTTATGCCAAATGTCTATGTCTGCAACAATTCCTGAACCATTTGCAAACATCGCAGCACTCACTTCAGGCATGTTTACATTCAATGTAAACATTCTGCCCACTGTGTTGCCTTTTGCAACCAACCTGTACTTGTCTTTAAATTCTTCAACATAACAACCATCAAGGTTAAACCGAACCTGCAAACCCTGCTCAATCATCTAGCCAATTGAAACCAGATTCTTTGTTATGTTCAGAACATGAAGTACATCTCTGCAAGGTACTTCACTTTGCCATCCTGCTAGCATAGACATTGGCACATCTCCAACATGGGCAATTGGATGAGCAGTGTCATCCCCTGTTTCCACAAAACCTTGTCTTTCAAGGTTTTTCATCTCCTTTGAACCATGACTTGTCATGTGGTTCGAAGCACCTGAATCAACGTACCATACATCATCTTTATGTGTTGTTTCAACATTTCCAGACATGGCATTAAACGACATGCTGCATAACAAACAAACAACCTTTCATTATCCTCATTGTTTCTACTCGAGGATGCATAGTTTTTTTGCTGCAATTTTCCATTTTGCATGTCAGCTTGCTTCTTATAACAATCTACCTACACATGTCCAGGATTACCACAATAAAAGCATCCACGTGTACCGTTATACTGCCTTTGCCAATTTCCACAACCTCTTGACTCCTCCTGTCTCTGAATTGGCCTCTTCCACCTACGTGTTGTTGTTTTGTAAATTTTGAGACTATTGTTGTTGCTGCTGCTGGCCATAATTCTGATTACCTGTTCGGCCACCTCCTTGGCCGCGTCCACGGCCTCCTCTACCTTGTCCTCTTCCTAAACTTATGTAGAAGGCCTGTTGCTTTGAACTGTTTTTGTTTTGTGAAGACTGTTGGTCTTCACCCAAGCTCTTCTCTTCTATAATCAACATAGATACCAAATCTATGAAATTGGGAATGTTTTCCCGAGTCTGAATAAACGTCTTGAATGCCTTGTATTGTGGCCCGAGACCACGTAGACAAACTTCCACCTTATCATCATCATCTACTAAAACACTAATAGATGCAAGGGATTCCACAATACCACCCTTGATCTTCAATGCATAGTCATTCACAGACATACTCTTTTTCTTCACAGTATGAAGTTCATTCTTCAACTGTATCTTTCGTGCCTTGGTATTCGTTTCATATAGTTTCACCAAGGTGTCCCACGTCTCCTTGGGCGACTTGGCATCCTGTATGTGCCCAATCATGGTGTCTTGTATACTGATAGAGAGCCAATACATAACTTTTCTGGTTCCTTGGTTCCAATCCTTGAACTCTTTCACATCTGGAGCAGTCGGATTGATCTCTGGTATCTCCGGTACCTCTTCGTGCTCACCTTCTATGTAGTCCGAGTAACCCTTTCCCATCAAGAAATTCGTCAACCTAAACCTCCAAGCATGGAAGTTGTTCTTATCAAGCTTCTCAGCAACAATCTGGTTTATGCCATCATTTGACATCTTACCAGACGCACAAATTTACCAAAAAAATAGCACTCTGGTTTGTCCTGCACAAACTACTGTATTTTCTACAGCGGTACTATATTACACCCAAATGTCACAACCAGTGACCTCAATGTGCATACATACACCCAATGGCAACTCTTGACCTCCTTGCAGCACACACAATGTCTGCACAACCAATCTGTCTTTCTGCAGTTCTTAAAATAGAGTTCTACAGAGAATCGATGACTTACCCGCAGTGCTCAAAATCGCCTGCTTTTCAAAAAACGAAGGTCTTAACGTCCCCGAAATGCTTTTTCGCCCCAAAAAATATAGTCCAATAGGACAGTATAGTTTCCCTATAGCTTTGCTCCCGTGAAGAAAGCTCCTCAATCAGAGATCGTTTGCCGGTGCCTCCCATAGAGCTCCCGACAAGGGTGTAGTCGCCAACACAAAAATGGAAGAGTATATGAAGCTCTTACCCTCGTACCGCTTCCTATGCTTCTTCGCAGCTCAGCCCGTAGCATGAACCAAGCTCTGATACCATGAGAAGATTCAGGGGGGAAGAGAGCTTGAGCTCTTGCAAGCACACACACTCACAAAACCCTAAAAGAGAACACACAAGGTGAGAGGCTGAAAATCTTCTTCTTCTTCACACAACACTCAACACACCATATACAAAGATAAGAGTACACACAATATGAAAGATACTCAACCAAATACATACTAAGGTTCTCTATAGTGTGAACCCAACTAAATGAGCTGGCGCTATAACTATACCAATCTCTAGAATGGTTGTCACACAGCCTATCATCCCACTGGCCGCATATTACCCATGATCTCACCAACCATGCCAGTGGTGTAAGTGCTGAGCCTATCCCCCAGGCGGGTCATTAGTATCCACTGCCTCACTAGATGAGCTTGATATCTCAATAAGCATCACTAGGCACAGCTCCTCTTTGATGCATAAAGCCATAATCCATAATACACTACACACACAATGTGTTGTATCCACACACAGCTAACCCTAGCTAATGTCCACACACACTATGACCAGCTTGACGCGGTCATTTATGTCTCACATGCTGCTACCTAACATGCCAACACATAGCACAGCTGGCATACGCTGACATCGAGCTTGAATCTCAATAGCCCCTCTCAAGCTCATGATGTACTGCCATAGATGAAGATGTAGATGAGCTTGGGCTATCAAAGCTCTCAACACTCCCCCTCAAGCTCATCCCACGTACTCCCAACATAGTACGGAAGTATTCAAACTTCTCCCTGCTAAGTAGCTTTGTAAAGATGTCGGACACCTGCTATTCAGTCTTCACATACTGCAAATCCATTATACCATTAGCACTTTCTCTCTGACAAAATGATAGTGGACCTCTATGTGTTTGGTCCGTGCTGTATGAAAAACTGGATTCTTGGCCAACTGTATGCTGCTCATGTTGTCACAATGAATGATAACCTTGTCATCAATAGGCTCACCCAAATCAGCCACCAAGAGATTTGACCATTCTCCTTCACATGTAGCAATGGCTGCACCCCTGTATTCAGCCTCTCTACTAGATAAAGCAACAGTAGGTTGCTTCTTGCTACTCCAACTCACTACTGCACTTCCAAATGTAAAGGCATAACTACTAGTAGACCTGTCATATGAGCTACCTGCCCAATCTGCGTCTGTGTAGCCATGTACATCCAAGCCTTGACCATGCTCATAAAGAAGACCATAATGTGCAGTGGTCTTTACACATCGCATAATGCATCTCACTGGAGGTTTTCTGGGACTCTACATAAATTGGCTTACTAGCCCCACAGCATAACTGAGATCCGGGTGTGTGATAGTCATGTAAATAAGACTGCCAACCATCTATATATAGATGGATCATCCAACTCTTCACCAAAATCAGCCCGTAGCTTTACATTCTGCTCCAAAGGTGTACTCATTGGCTTACACCCTGTCATCTCATATTTTGCCAACATATCCAATGCATATTGGCGTTGCACTAACCATGTACTCACATGGTCTTTGATCACTTCAATTCCAAAAAAATATCTCAATTCACCCAAGTCTTTCATGTCAAACTGCCCACTCAATGCCTTCTTGACATGTATAACATATGTAACATGATCTCCTATGACAATCAAGTCATCCACATAGATGACAAGTAAGACAATCCCATGATCTGTTTTCTTCACATAGAGTAAAGAATATGCTGTAGAAGCCTGAAATCCAAGGGAGATAAGATATCGGCTCATCTTATCACTCCAAGCACGAGGTGCTTGCTTCAAACCATATAATGCTTTCTTTAATCTGCACACATGAGTGGGATACCTCGAGTGTACATATCCTTTTGGCTGTGCCATATAAACTTCCTCTTGTAGATCACCATTTAGAAATGCATTTTTCACATCCATTTGATGCATTTCCCAACCATTTGCTGTAGCCATAGCAATGACTGCTCTCACTGTTCCCATCTTTGCAACTGGACTAAATGTTTCATCATAATAGTCCAAGCCTTGGGTTTGTGCATAACCCTTAGCTACCAATCTCGCTTTATGACATTCAATGGAACCATGTGTTTTGCATTTTACCTTGTAAACCCATTTGCAACCAATAACATTTTTGCGTTGTGGTAAGGCAACCAAATCCCATGTTTCATTAACCAAAGCGTCCATCTCAACATCCATTGCCTTCTCCCATACATGCTTCCCAATAGCTTCTATATAGCATGTAGGTTCCATATGCTTCACCAAAGAATTCATATATGCGTAATGCATAGCAAAATCACAATATGTCAACCTGTCAACTGGATACCTGGCTCTTTGGGATCTCCGCAATGCATGCGGATCACTCTGAACACCTGTCACTCTAGCATGTGGAGGCACATATCTATCCTGCCTTGCACCAAGTGTACGTAAAACTGGTATGCCAAGTTCCTCATCTAAACTCTCTGAACTTGACGACTCATAACCTATAATGCCAATTCCTTCAACCATCTTTTTCCCTTTATCCACAGCACTACTCCCAGTGCTCACACTCTCATGTCTCAAGCGAGACTCTGCTGGCCCAGACATAGAAATAGGACTTGCTTGTGGCAAGTTCACATGCACATCAGCATCAAGAGAATCAATAACACCCTCATTCTTTGCTTTGTACCAACTAGCAAGCTCATCAAACACCACATCTTGTGAGATAACCACTTGCCTAGTTTGTGGATTGTAACATTTATATGCCTTGCAATCCTGTGCATATCCAACAAACACACACTTTTCTGCCTTAGGATCCAACTTCCTCCTCCTCTCGTCAGGCACATGTACATAAGCTATGCAACCAAACACTTTGAGGTGTCCAATGTCTAGCCTAAAACCTATAAGCCGCATCTCTGGCGTACTTCCATGTATGGCTGATGTGGGTGTCTTATTAAGTATATACAATGCGGTGGCACATGCTTCTGCCCAATAATAGTCTAGTATGCTCTTTTCATTGAGCATCGCCCTGGCCACATCACAAATGACTCTATTCTTCCTCTCAGCAACACCATTTTGCTGAGGTGTATACCTGCAAGTTAACTGCCTTCTTATGACATGCTTTCTCAAGAAATGCTCAAAAGCATGTGAGGTGTATTCACCACCTCCATTTGTCTCCTCAAACATTTTATCCAAGAGCCATATTGCTTCTCTGCAAAAGCTTTCAAATCCGTAAACTTTCTCAAAACTTCACTTTTCTCTCTAAGAAAGTAAATCCAAGTCATTCTGCTGAAATCATCAATGAATGTCACATAATATAAGCTGCCTTTAATGGATGGATTTTGTGCAGGACCCCATACATCGCTATGAACTATCTCAAGTGGCCTGCTACTCATATTGCCTTCTTTAGGAAACGGCAACCTCACCTGCTTTCCAAACTGACAGGCATCACAAACATGCATATTCCCATCATACTTGAATCTAGGCAGCCCACTAACACCTCTTGCCTGCATGTTCTTTAACCTTTGTATGTTCACATATCCAATCCTCTTATGCCACATGTCAATGTCCTGTACTACATTTCGGCTTTTAGAGAACATGGCTGATTTCAATTCAGGAATCCCAGCATCCAGCTTAAATAACCTACCTTCTTTCTTGCCTTTGGCAATGACTCTACATCCATTTTTGAAAGCCTCAACGAAGCAACCATGCTCATTGAAACGAACCTGTAAACCCTGTTCCACCATTTGACCAACTGAGGCCAAACTTTTTGTAATAGAAGACACATATAAGATATCTTCCACCATAGACTTTTTTTTACCATTGTGCATAACCAATGGTACACTTCCAACATGTGTGATAGCATGTTGGGTATCATCTCCTGTCTCCACATAGCCTTTCACATCCATAGGCTTCATATGCTCAAATCATTCGCCATGACAAGTCATATGGTTTGATGCTCTAGAGTCCATATACCAAGTGTCATCACTTTCAGCATTTGTCAGCATAGATCCCACAACATGTTTCATGGCAAACAAGTGATTTGTATTGCCATCATTGCTGCTTGATGCATAATTTCCACCACGCATAATTTCTTCCATGTTGTGCATAATGTCCACCATGTTGTGCTCTACCCCCTCTCAAATCATTTTGTTTGTGGAAACAATCACTGCCATATGACCAAATTTCCAATAGTAATGGCATTCCACATTTTGCATAGATGTTTGTTGGCCTTGCCAACGTCCTCTACCACGAGAATTACCTCTGCCTCTCTGTGTATATCCCTACGACCACCTCTAGCACCATATGTGGGCTGAAAATTCTGTTGTGGTGACATGTCTTGCCATCCACGACCATTACCACGGCCACGTGATGCAAATCTCCCCCTGCCTCTAAATCCTCTTTGTGAATAGAAAGCTTGATTTCTGCCATTATCATCATGGCTAGTAGATGCATCATGAAAAGAGTCACTGAGTTTGATTTCCTCAACAAGCAAGAGTGAAACCAACTCATCAGAATCTGGTAAACCTGTACTCTGAACCGAGATGGATGTATCAAAAGACTTATACTCCTTGCCAAGACCACGCAAGGTAATGTCTACCAAATCATCATCAGGCATGGAAGCATTGATTGTTGCCAATGCATCTGCATAATTCTTTATCTCTTGTACATAATCATGGATGCTCCTTCCTTTCTGTTTCACATTATGAATCTGTTGTCTCAACTGAGACTTGTGAGCACTAGTGTCTGTATCAAACAGCTTTACCATTGTATCCCATGCATCCTTAGGATTCTCAGCATCATGTATATGTATGAGTAAAGCATCCGAGATACATATAGATAGGTAATGCAAAACTTTGTATGCTCTTTCTCTGACCATTTCTTATGAGCTATAACCTGTTGCTGTATAGGTTGTTGGGGTAGTTCCGGCTCTGGCTGTAACAAGGTTCCAAAAACCTTTTCCCTTCAAAAAGCTTTTGATCCTGTACTTCCATGCCTGGAAGTTCTTCCTATCCAACTTTTCACCCACAATTTGTACTGGGTTGTCTGACATATTTGCTCAATGCAAATGCACCTTTCGCACACGTCCAAATCTGTAAACGAGCCTTCCTCGACTCAACCACACTCTAATGATGTTCCAGATACTCCAAAGGAATCAACAAACTTCACTTTTGATGTAGAAAATCAACCTGATTCCAAAATGAACTGGCATATGCAGTCCAAGGTACCTTGTTTTGGCACACTTTCCAAGGCTTAAAATTGCAATGTAGTGGTTCAATCAAGTGTGGATAACTTTTATTGACACCTAAACAAGCTCAATGTTGCATATCAACACCAACCAAGGTGCGTACATACCAATTTTGTCAAACCCCCTTCTCTGTTTTGAGAAAAACCAATAAAAATCAATAGTAAAATTGCTCTAATTTCTTCAATGCTTGTCCAAATTGGAAGACCATGCATTCATTAGCTTAGAAATGATGTCTACTAACTCCATGTAAAAGGAATTAGACCAATTGTTTAAGATGAGAGAGTAATTAGCTGATTAATCACCCTCTGTTTCACTAATCACAGTAGACAGCCTGTTTAATCAACTCATTTCTAGCTCCATAATGCATAATTGCTCAAACAAATCATGTAGCTTCCTTCTCAAGTGTATGTACCACACAATTGCTAAGTCAATTTTGGAATTTATCAAATACAACACTTGATTTGTGGCCTCCACTTAGCGAAAATCTAAAAAAGTGCTCTGTTTTTGCATATCTGGCTGCACCACCTACTCTCTTGAGGGAATTTGGAATGATTGTAGTGTCTATTGAGAGCATATACAGTTGCCTAACACTCCAAGGCATGTGCACAATCCATCAATTGACTGATTTTTACAAAAAACTAGCTCTAATTTCATCAAAAATTGACCTCTTTTCTCTGTTTTATGAGAGCTTCAAAAACAGTAATTTTTCAATCACTCAAATGCACCATACTTGCTTCAAAAACATGAGTTGCCAATACATTCCCATTTGCCAGATTCATGTTTCTTTGTCATATTTGCATCCATTTTCACAATACATCACCGCTTCCAAGCTCCAATGGAAAGCTTGCAAAAACCAGAATTTTCTTTTGCTTTGGGCAACCCTAATTTGCCTTGTTTAGTCTTGAATCACCTGCAATCCACTCAAGGGTGTTTAGTAGTCCTTACCCGATAGGCCAAGCTCTCAGATCTAATAGAAATCGGTGTGCTCCAAGCTTCACAGCATCAATGGCAGGCTTTAAAGCTTTTCTTCACAACTTCTTCTCTCTCACTCACTCATAAACCCTAATAGAGAGCACCAGGCTCTGATACCATGATGAAAAATAGGTAGAGAGAGACCCTAATGTATATTGCAAACCCTAATCATAGAGGGAAGCCATATCCCTTCTCACACAATGCATAAAGCCATAATCCATAATACACAACACACACAATGTGTTGTGTCCACACACAGCTACCCTAGCTAATGTCCACACACACTATGACCAGCTGGACGAGGTCATTTATGTCTCACACATGCTGCTACCTAACATCCCAGCCCATAGCATAGCTGGCACACGCTGACATCGAGCTTACATCTCAACACTTCCACCCACCACTTACCATGAGGAAGTAAGAGAGCTGAACCTAGGCACGGTAGAGTAGCCACGCCCCATCTTAGTGACAGCTTGGGTCTAGGAGAACCCTTCCACTCTTCAAAGAATCACCAACTTTTTCAAAGAACACCAAGATGCATTTGCATGTACCTACAAAGATCTCCCAAGGATAGACCCAAGCATTTGCACTCATAGAATTTCACTAAAATAAGGCAATCGACCAATCAGGAGAAGAGCATTTACCGCCGCAAGAATCCAAAATATTCAAAAGTGGTGAAGAAAGATCTGGACAAGATGGAAGAGGCAGGTATCATCGTTCCCATTGAGCACTCCAAGTGATTGTCACCTATAATGGTGATCCCCAAAAAGAAGACCGACAAGATCAAGATATGTGTAGAATTCAAACCCCTGAATCAGTGCATAATCAAAGGAGTGTTTCCCTTGCCTTTCATAGAGTGGGTTTTGGAAGATGTGGCTGGCCATGTGCTCTATTCCTTCATGGATGGGTTCAATGGCTACAACCAGGTAGTGACTGATGAGAAGGATTGGCTCAAGATAGCATTTGTCACACAGTGGGAAACATATGCCTAGAGGATGATGCCCTTTGGTCTTTGCAATGCCCCAGCCTCCTTCCAGAGGACCACCACCAAGATCTTCGAGGAGTATTTGAATGATTTCTTACGCATATTTTTGGATGACATTTCTAACTCAATGGGCAAAAGGGCATGCCAAGGGTGGTGGTGGTGTTCATAAAGTGCCAAGTATCGGGCCTGCGCCTCCTTTTTTTTAACAAAACAAAAACGTTTCTCTCACACCTCACCATCACCCCCTCTCTCTCTCTCTCTCTCTCTCTCTCTCTCTCAACTGACCCCTCACTTGCTCTCACTCCCCACCCCCATCTCACCGACCAACGTCCCTTCTCACTGGTCAAAGAAAAAAGGAGCCCCCTTGTAATATTTTTTCCACAAGAAACAAAAGCAAAACAAGAAACAGAAAGTTAAAAAAAATGCCTCTCGCTCTCTCTCTCCACCCCCCCTCGCCGACCACACCCTACATTCTCTAAGACACAAGCTCCCTGCCATCATCTAGCCTAGCCTGCAACAAAAAAATCTACAGTTTAGATGATGTTGCCTATTGCACTGCCTTCTGCATGATGGGTCTTAGCCTCACATAAAACTTTTCTCATTTGCATGTCAAGATTGGAAATTTTTTTTTTGTGGTTCCAAAATGGTGGTGAGCAGCTCTCTTTCAAAGCAGAGAAAATGCAGCACGGCCCCAAGCCCAATGGCTACCTTCAACCTCTCCTTTGAGCGGCTGAGCATCTTGCTCTCTACAAAGCCTGGAGAAGATCAAGGAGGGAGTGCAGAAGACACAGAATCGTTCCATGAGAAGGACGGTTTGTTTATGGAGGGGGAAGAAGGGGCACTAGAGGTAGAGAACGGTGCTTTCCAATACTTTGGAAAGGGAGGGGTGAAGCCCAACGCTATGTGCAAACAGCAAGGGCTAGAGGACTCATGTGATCTCAGTGACTTGGTTTTCTAATATGGGGCATAAAAGCATGGATCCGAGATGTGGCTTCTTCAGCCCTCATTATGGAGAGAGCTCTCATGTTAATATAGCAATTGCCTTAGCCTCCAAGAGTAGAACCACCAGCAAAGGCAGGAAAAGTTCTCTCTAAGAGAGAGCTTGATGTCTAAAGCTTGGGAGAGAAAAAGGGAGCTTCTGATGCATGAGGAGCTCGCCCACTGTCAAGGAAATCACCAAGTCCGAGATCCTCAAAGAAGTGTCTCTGATTGTGGAAAGTCGTTTACCGAGGGTACCAGTTCCTCTGAGCTAAGGGAGATCTCGAACTCAAAGCCTCACTAATGATGACTTCAGGGCTGCATCAACCTTAGCTTTCAGTTTGTTGACCAGAGCTCAATCCCAAATCCCTGTGACACTCTCTTGGCACTCAAAGTCTACTATGCGCTTGCCAACAACCTTCATGAATCTCCAAATTGCATTTCCCCTATCTCGCTTACCATTAAATCACTGTCAGATGCCCCTCACCACCATCACCAACCCTTCCCTCTTCCCTACACACCCTCTCTCTCTCTCACTTGTGTTGATTAACATGGACCAAAGCTAGGCTTAAGCTAAGGTGGATTAAAGCAAATGCTAAACATGATTAAAACATGAACAAGAGTAAAGAGTAAAGAGTAACTAAAAATAGATGGACAAGAAATGCAACCAAATCTACTTACTTGATATTTCTTGAGATGAGTTGATTGTGTTTACATTGCTTTAATGTGCCCCTTTTCTATGAGGTGGCTACTAAGTTTCTTGGGAGCTCATGTGGGATAAATTAGCTTTGATGATGTGGCAGCTTGCTAGATGACTTTGTACTTTACTCACTCCCAACCTCTTCTTTGTGCTCTTTGGCACCATATTTCTCAACACCCCCCCTTGGTGCCAAATCTTTGGGCTACTCAAGGTGGTTGGATGTCGGCTACAAAGTCTTGTTTTGACTTTTTACTTTCTGCATTCCCCTATGTGCTGTGAGCAACTTTAGCTCATGTGCTACTTTGGCACTTCCCCCCCTTAATGCTACTTTGGCTCCAGGTGAGAGATAAATTTCCAGCTTGGCTACGTCATCGGTCCCAGAGGCTGGTTACAAGCACTTTTTGTAAAAAGTAGGATTTTTTACAACAAACTTTTGTTTAAGAGTTGGGCAGTGATGACTGGTTGCTTCTTTGTTGCTTCGTTCTTTTATATATCTTTCTCGCTTTTTCTTCTTGAATTCTTTTCTTCTTTTTCGCTTTAATATTTCCCCCTTCATTGTGCCTTTGATTCTTTTTCTTACACACTGATGCAACATTATGTCATGCAGCGAGTGGTCTTACCATGAGCTTCTTGAGTCTCTATGGCAGAGTTTAGGACCCCAAAAAATGCGAACACAAATGAAATATTTTTACGGGAAGGTCATAGCATGTATGGCTAGTGTCTAATCCCAATGCAAAACATGGAAATAAAATGTGTCACTAGGACGTGCAATATTCATGCACATCACACTTATTTTAATGCAAGAAAATGTGTGATTACAAATTAGGTACGTGGGTACCAAAGCATGCCATCCTCTTCCTCCTTCTCTTCCATGCAACCTTGGCTTGCAGTATGATTGTGAATGATGATGAATACCATAACGAAATCATTGATGCACATGTTGTATAATGCATTGGTGTGCAAGGCTTGCAGTTTATCATCATCCACAAGTTTCGCCTAGGTATGTCCAGGATGAGCCCATAAAGTTTCTCGGGAGGCCTCACCATGGAGGAAGGACCGGATGAAGGGGGCTGGAATAGGCCTTAGAGTTCAAACCCAAATTCTCGAGATGAAATTTTTGTTTTGATTTTCAAAGAAGTGAAGTGGTCTGGAGGGAACAATAAGGAATCAAGTGGGCTTCGATGCTGGTGCAACGTCCATCGTGATTACCATGTATTGGGAATCATCCAACCGTCGGATGGCGCCCAGCCTTGCCGCCCACTATATCCATTGGCAACAAACTCTCCTGACATGAATCTTCTTTCTTGTAACAACCTTGTAACTAAATCTTACCAACGAGTAGTACCCGGGGAGATGTAAAGGAAAAAAGGGAAACTATCCACAACTAAGATAAAACTAAGAGTGTGATACGGCATTGTACTTCTTTGATCTAGTGATACAAGTGATTTGTCTGTGCAATCCTCCATTTTTTGTACTAAATAAATCTATTTGATTCCTCATCTGTGTTAGGAGATTTCTTATTACAATATGCCTTCTCACTGGGATTTGCACTCAAAGTCATTCCTTTCTAGACATGACTCCTATCTGGAAACAAGATCAAGAGTCACGTCAGGAATCGTAACAGATGCAGGAACCGACCTCTGTGTTGGCGTGACTAACTCTTTTAGCATAGGTAGATCGGCGGCATAACACATTAGCGTTAGCTTATTGCATTGGGCACAGTTGCCTTAATTGTGTCTCCTCCAGAGCCAACTAGGTGGTCTGGAACCACGCAAGTGTCAGGTCTCGACCGGACACCAACAAAACAGCTTCCAGATTTATAAGTATCACATGACGAACTTCCTAAAAGGGAAAGAACTTTAAAATTTGGTGTGACAAGTGAGGTGTGATTTTTTGGCAATCAACAATGAGCTTTTTTGCAAACAAAAAAAAATAGCAATCTTTTTTACAAATATATGAATTAAGAACGTCTAGAATGCTTTGGCAAGTTTATATCTTTATTTGGATTTAAGGAGCTAACAAAAAAGATATCTGCTTTTGCAAGTAAGCCACACTTGGCATACATATCTACTAAATAATTTTTAACAAAATTATCTCTTTCAAAGTCAAAATGTGCAAGTGTAAGATGATAGGATGTGAGAAGAACAATGAAGCTCCAACTTTGATGATAGAAAAATTCATTGTAGTATTCTACAATTATTGCATATTCCAAGAGACAACATGCATTCTTACGACACCCAAACCGTTTCCCACCAAACATATATATGAGCAATAAGAACATGTCAATTTGGGAAACAAGCAAGATTACCATTTCCCAGGGATAGTCAAATGAGTAGAAGACCACTTGATTTGGGATCCCACTCAAACCCAGTCAATAAATGGAAGTAGATATTACATCAAATTTATTGATGATTTTCGCAAAATGACATGGATTTATTTTTTAAAAGAGAAGAATGAAGCATTGGACAAGTTCAAGAAATTCAAAGCACTTGTAAAAAAGAAAAATGATCATTGGATTAAATGTTTGAGAACAGATGGTGATGGTGAGTACATCTCACATACATTTAATACATTCTTGAGAGACCATGGTATTAAATGAAAGCTTACATATAAGTATACTCCTCAACAAGATGAGATTGCTAAGAGAAAGAATCGAGTGATTGGTGAAGTGGCAAGAGAATTGATGAATGAGAAACTGAGTATACCTTTATATTATTGGGCAGAAGCATGTGCTACAGCAGTGTACATCTTGAATAAGACACCTACAGTTGTCATACATGAGAGTACTCTTGAGATGAGGATGACAGGTTTTAGGCCAAACATTGGGCATCTCAAAGTTTTTGGATGTATAGCTTATGTACATGTGTCGAATGAGAAGAGAAGGAAGTTGGACCCAAAGGTTAAGAAGTGCATATTCATTGATTATGCACAAGAGAAAAAGGCTTATAAATGTCACAATCTGGAAACTAAACAGGTGCACATTTCTAGAGATATGGTGTTTGATGAGTTGACAAATTGATACAAAAACAAAGATGCTGTTATAGTTGATGATTTAGATACACGTGCATATGAACTTGCTAAAAGAGAGTTCTACTTCATTGTCTGAGCCAAGTGAAACATCTAGTGGAAGTGATAATGTAAGTCCATGGTCAGGAAGGTTGAGACATGGTAGTGTGACCACAAATAAAAGTGTTGTTCACAAAGACAAAAAGAAGATTGAAGGAATTGGCATAACAAGTTATGAGTCATCTAGCTTGGAAAGTCTAGATGAAGAATTTGGCATCTCAGCCTTACGTACTCCATGTGTAAGGCAAGAGAGAGAAGTTCCCCCACATGCTGGAGTATAAGGTGTACAAAGTGATCCAGAGGTTTTGAGGTCACAAAGGATATATTATCTAGTGGCGGAGAGATTAACATATGATAGATACGCAATGCATTATGCATACATGACATCAATGGTGAAGCATGTGGAACCATCATGTTTTGAAGAAGCTATTGAAAAGTATATATGGGAGAAAGAAATGGACAAAGTAATGGATGCCTTGGTAGATACGCAATGCATTATGGATACATGACATCAATGGTGAAGCATGTGGAACCATCATGTTTTGAAGAAGCTATTGAAAAGTATATATGGGAGAAAGAAATGGACAAAGTAATGGATGCCTTGGTACACAATGATACATGGACTTGATTACATTACCAAGGAGAAAGAATGTCATTGGTTGCAAATGCGTGTATAAAGTGAAATGTAAGTCGAATGGATCAATACAAAGACATAAGGCAAGGCTGGTGTAAAGAGATTGAGGATGCAACAATGTACAAGAATATGGTTGTAAAATGTGAACCTAAGGACTGATTATGGTGAAGAGATTAAGGATGCAACAATGTATAAAAAGATGGTTGGTAGTTTGATATACATGAGTATCACTAGACCGGATTTATGCTATACAGTTGGGCTTGTGAGTCAGCTCATACAAAGCCCAAGGAAACCACATTTGGATACAATGAGAAGAATCTTCAAATATGTGCAAGCTACAGTACATTATGGACCCTTTTATGAGTATAACAAAGCTATAAATGTTCATGGATATAGACGCAGACTAGGTAGATAGTTCTTATGACAGAAGATCTACTAGTGACTATGGTTTCATATTGAAAAGTGCAGTGTAACAAAAAGCAAACCATAATTGCTTTATCTAGCACGGAGACAACGTATAGAGAAGCAATTATGACTACATGTGAGATTGTATGGCTGAAAAAACTACTCAAATATTTAGGATAGCAATGTGATGAAAAAGTTGTCGTACATTGTGACAACATGAGCAACATACAGTTAGCAATCATGCAAGGACCAAACACATAAAGATCCACTATCATTTCATCAAGGACAAAGTGTTGGATAGACAGATAGAGTTGATATATATGAAGACTAAAAAACAAGTTGTTGATATCTTTCCCATACCACTTTGGTAAAGAGAAGTTTGAGTACTTCACAGACAAGCTTGGAGTATATGAGATAGATATGGTGAGCTTGAGAGAGAGTGTTGAGAATACAAGCTCATCGAGACCTGATGGATCGGATAAGCGTATGGACACCAATCTAGTAATGTGTGTGTAGACAATAATGACCGTGTCTAACTCTAACCAAGTGTGTGGACATTAGCTTTAGGTTATTTTAGTATGAACTTATCATTAAGAAAATGTGTTGTGCTTTGTAGAGTGCAATGAAGAAAAACTATGAAGCTTCTCTACTTGGTGTGTATTAATAAAATGATTGCAAGTATGGTTAGATGTGTCTCCTATGTTTCCCTCTATTCTCCTTTCAGGGTGTTGAATATGGTATCCATCATGTCAGGTGTATATAGAAGTAAGGTAGAAGAAGCTTAAGATGTTATGAAATTGAAATGGATGCAAGCTAAGGTTATTTGGAGATGTGAATGAATGAATGTAAAAAGTAGTGAATGGTCAAAAAGTAGGCACATGGAAAGTGCAAGAGTACACAAGGCATGTGAGCATTTATGAATACATGGATGGTATAAATGTGTATAGAACATGTGGATGAGAGCTCTATGAGAGATATATCAAGCTCATTCTCATAATATAAAAACGTGATGTATTAATTAGTCTTGACTCATATCTTAATCACATTTATTAGTGTTGATATTATGATCTAATTATGTATTTTTCATCTTCTATCCATCATAGCTCTCACTTCTTATGGTTATACACTCAATACCCTCTTCAAATCCACTTCTTTCAACATGCTTCACAATAATGGTGAGGCATACTCTTCTCAACCATTAATGCACAAACAACCTCTTCGATGTGCCTATTCTTCCTCTCAACAACAAAATACCATTTTGCTTGCAGAGTGTACATGCATGTGAATTTCTCTAAATTCCATGCTTTTTGAAGTACTCACTAAACTCATTGGAGAAGTACTCTCCCCCTCCATCTGACCTTAAGTAGTTAACCTGCAAACCATTTTACTTTTCAACCAACATTCTGAAATTTTAAAAGTGAGTAAACACTTCACTTCTCTTTTATGAAATAGACCCACACCTTCCTTATGTGGTCATATCAATGAAAGATATATATTAACGATATCTTCCCATTGATGACGTCTTTGTCAACCCCCATACATCTGAGTGTACCACATGAAGTCCTCTTACTTATATTCTTATCATGTGAAAATACATTCTTTGTTTGCTTTCCAAATTGACATGCGCTTCACATACTTTATGCATTCCTGCCTCACACTTTGACAAACTTGTAACAATTTTTGAATTCTACAGACTTCAATCACTGCTCATTTACATGACCAATATGCTTATGCCAAATATCTATATCGACACGACACCTACACCTTGTACAAACATAGCAGCTTTTACCTTAAACATTCATACATCTAAAGCAAACATTCTGTCCACCGTTTTGCCCTTTGCAACCAAATGACATTTGTTGTTGGAGTCCTCAATATAACAACCCTCAAGATTAAAGCATACCTACAAACCCTGCTCAATCATCTACCCAATAGAAACCAAATTCTTTGATATGTTAGGTATATAAATTACATCAGCCAAGTAACTCATCTTGCCATCATGTATAGCCAATGGCACATTCCCAATATAAGCAATAGAATGAGTTGTCATTCCCCGTCTTAAAAAAACCCGTTTTTTTAGATTTTTTACATCTCTAAACCACTCACCATGACAGGTCATGTGGTTAGAGGCTCTCGAATTCACATACCAGACATCATCACGATTTGTAAATAAATCTCATGAAATTCAACATGTTACAGAACAAACAACTACTTATATCTATCTTCAACCTGCTTGCTTGAAGATACATAATTGCTACTGCAACCTGTCACTTTTTATGTCACTCTGCTTCTTGCGACATTCTACTACAAAGTGACCTAGTTGACCACAATAAAAGAAATTCTTTTTGAACCTACTAATGCCGATTGTTGTCTTTGCCAATTGCCTCGACCTCTATGGCTATCCATGCCTTGAGACTAGCCTCTTCCACCTGTGTGTGTTTGTTACTACCTCCAAATCATTAGACTACTATTTGTCCATAATCCTAATTTTCAAAACGGACCCACCACCTTGGCCTCAACCATGACCTCTACCTCTACCTCTATCTCTACTTAAATTTGAGTAAAAAGCATGTTCTAAAGTGTTATTGCTTTGGAAGGAATATCTTCACCCAAAGACTTGTCTTTTGTGAAACATATACACAAATCCCGAAAGTTGAGAACATTCTCTCTAACAGCAAAGCAATAGAGGTTTTGAATGGCTTGTATTCGCCAAGCCCATTCAAATAAATGCTCACCTAAGTCCTTGTCTTCCACTGAGACATTAATAGATCTAAAGGAGATCTAAAGGATCCAGCAATACCCTTGGTCTTCAATGCATACTTATTCATGGACACGTTCCTCCATTGTATGTAGTTTCTATTTTTAGCTGCAACTTCCTTGTATTTGTGTTTGTCTGGAACATCTTCACCAAGTTTTGACATGCTACTCCTAGAGTGTTGGCATCCTATATATGCCCTATCATAGTGTTGGCAGTTGCATTTGTGACTGTAAGGGAAGGCTAAACGATATTTGATTCAGCAAAGGCTAAGGTAAGCTCTTGACTTGAAACATACACCATAGAAGATCATCTGAGATTCTCTGGAATTGTTGATCTGCATAGAACTGGTGCTGCCAAGGCATAAGCTGCTTAATGCTTGTGTGACATCCCTAATTCACACATTGTACCTGGTTATCAAACTGCGATCTGTTACTTCATGGATGTCTCCAAGCATCTGCTCATCTCAGCTCAAACACTTTTTCTGCATGTTTCCATGTGGCATAAATGCTCGACATTAGCACATATCCGGATGCATATGATCGATCACATGAGACAAGATAATCATAGCATTTTTTACCTAGCTCCACGTTACCATTTGCTCTACAGTGGCCCAGCAATGATGTCCACCCGGGAAGGTTGTCTTGAAACGGCACACTTTCAAGTAAGCTCATTGCTTCATTCAAGCATCCAGCACGGCCCAGGATATCCACCAGACAATTGTAATGGTAAAGTGTTGGAGCAATGCTATGATACTCTGTCATGGTGTTGAAATGTGAACAGCCTTCTTCTACAAGGCCTGCATGGCCACATGCAGAAAGCAAGCCAACATATGTCACGTCATCAAGCCTACAGTCACCTTGCTGCATAACCCTAAAGCAATGCAAAGCTAGATTATAATCATTGTTTTGAGCATACCCAGCAATCATGGCGTTCCACATCACTGTATCTCGGCCACGTGTCTGCAAGAACAGTCTTTGAGCATCTTCACCACTCCCACACTTCACATACATGTCCACCAGAGAGCTCCAAACAAAAATGTCCCCTTGGAAGCCACCTTCGACAACTTGATCATGAACCAGCTTTCCCTTATCTAGGGCTAATATGCTAGAGCTTGCTTTCAAAATGCTAACATATGTGAACTTGTCTGGCTCGATGCCCGTATGTAGCATTGTTGTAAATAGCTCAAAAGCTTCTTGTCCAAAACTATGCAGGGCATATCCTGTAATCATCGCATTCCAAGTCACAACGCTACGGTTGGATAACATGTCAAAGACTCTTCGTGCATCTTTAATGCTTCCGCTTTTCGCATAAATATCTATAAGGGTGTTTGCAACCATGATATCCATATGCAATCCCCATTCAAAAACTTGGCTGTGAATCAGACTGATGCTCTCAGGTCCTGCAAGAACAGAACATGCTTTTAGGATGCTGAGAAACGTGACGTTGTCCGGCTCCATGCCTAGCTGTTCCATTTGCTGGTATAAACTGAAAGCTTCGTGGCTATGCCCATTTACAGCATAACCTGCTATCAATGCATTCCATGCCACATTGTCCAACTTTATGCCCTCCTGTTGCATTTGTCGCAAAAGTAGCTCAGCCTCATAGACATTACCATTCTGAGCATAGCCTGCAATCAGGGCATTCCATGTCACCATATTCCGGTTACTTAAATTGCTAAACACTTTATAGGCATCTGGGAGGCTCCCGAATTCGGCATACATGTCTATGAGAGTGTTGACTACAATCACATAATTTTGAAATCCCATCTCAACAATGTGGGCATGGACCTTTTTTACCAACTTCAGTGTGGTACATGCTTTCAAGAGGCTCACAAATGTGAAATTGTCTGGCTCTGGTTGCATTTGATGAAAAAGTCTGACAGCAGCCTGAAACTGACCATGCTGAGCATAGCAGGCAATCAATGCATTCCATGTCACGATGTTCGGCTCAATACCTTCATATGGCATTCGATAAAATAGCTCCATAGCTACATGATCATGCCCGTGCAGGGCATAACCTGCAATCAGAGCACTCCACGAAACCACATCTCGAGATGGTAACTTGTCAAAGACTCTCTGCCCATCCTGAAGACTTCCACATTTTGTGTACATATCAATCAGAGCATTAGCTACAACAACATCTGACTCGAGACCAGTTTCTAGAATGTGGCCATGAATCATCTTTCCGTGTGTCAAACACATTGCATTTATACATGCTTTAAGAACTGCTACAAACACATGGCCATCCGGTTTGACATTTGATTGCTGCATTCGGTAATATAAATCAATCCCCTGCTCACCTTGACCAAGTTTGCCATGAGCTGATATTATGGCACTCCAGACAAATACATCCGGTTTAGTCAATTTGCTAAACACCAGGTGTGCTTCACTTAAACTACCAAACGAAGTGAACAAGCGAATCAGATGGTTCCCTAAAAAGACATCCGATTCGAATCCCCCTCTTATGATAAGCCTATGCAGATCCCTGCCAGCTACTAGGTTCCCCTTATTGATGCATTCCTGGAGAAGCCGATAGAAGATGGTGCTGGAAATACGGTACCCTCGATGATATAGGAGGTTAAGAGCATGAAGCGCCTCATCGAGCCGGCCTTCTTCACACAACTTCTTAAGATTCCCAAAAGTACTGCACATAGCATTAGCCCTAGCCACACTGCAGATTCAAAAATTTAAAAGTTTTAGCTTTTTAGGCGAAAGAAACTCATGAACGTTTAAAAGGAACCTTGTCTAGAAGAAAAACCTGACATTGTCTTGACTTGAGTTTCCTCTCTCGATGCTAGGTAGGTGGGTGGCTCTTGCTGCACTACTTGAATCTGTGCGATTTTCATCTAAAGCAGATAGTTGTACCTCTACCCATGGGGGGTCATGCCAAGAGTCAAACCACAATGCCTGCTTAGTTGTTTTATGCACAAAGTCTGGGAGTTTTGGGTTCCCCTGTCATGGTCCATCAAATGACAATTAGTGGGCATAAAAGTACAATTCTACACACAAAGTTTCAAGCCAATTGAGTGATCAAGACTGTATGCTATGAAATCCCAATTCATCCACACCAGTTACATATAGAGATGTGCGCACAGGAAAGTTCAAATCTTCATACAGAACCATGACGCTGAGTTTCTATTACCACTTTAGGAAATAACAGCAGAGCGTTGCATCATTTAACTTCACTAGAGAGCCACAGAATCACAGATAACGTTCATACTTGCATACAAAGCTCTGCAAACATACAATAATCATTGTAGAAAGACAATTACAAAGTCTCCAAAACATCAGCCCAGCGATTTCAGCTTATGCCTTCTAAAATGAAAGTCGTGTATCATGCTGGTGCACATGATGGTAGTCACCCACATATAAATCAGACACTTCCGACGGTTCATCCTCTGCTTCTGCACTTCATACACGGTACATGGAACAGCAACATCAGCCTCGATGCTCTCGATTTGGGACTTGATTAGGCCTTTTCCAAGACTCATCTCCATGGCATGTAACTAGGTATCTTCAAAGACTCATCTCCATGGCACATAATTAGGCATCTTCAAAGAATCATCTCCAGAGATGGCCGAGTCATCATTACGAAGAGGAGGCCCACTTGACGGTGCGCGGCCTATGAGACCTTGCGATTCACGGTGTGGAATTGCAACGGAGCCCTTAGAACAGATGCAGGATACTTTGAGGATACTTTCAGACACAGCGATATTGCTAAGTATACGGAGACCCATCGGTGCACAAACAAGAGGCTTCCTAAAGTCCGGGGTTATAGATGGGAATCAGTTTTCCGCCCTTAGCCACGCACAGTGGGAGGCACCAGAGGATCTGGAGGAGTGGCAATACTTTACAGGGAGGAGCTTCGTGACAAAATACATGTGGTACATAGAGATGCAGATGCGAGGTACATGTGGGTCCGAATATGCAGAGAGGGGCTCCGCGAGCTATATGTGGCGGTATGCTACTTTCCCCCAGCCCACTCCAGGTTTGCACCATCAAGAGAGTCGCCCTATATACCACTATATGATGATATCATGAGGTTTGCCAGCATGGGAGACATATTACTATTGCGAGACTTTAATGCACGTACAGGCACAGAGCAGACAGAGTTGTATGATACTCAAGAGGCTATGTACCGGGAGATCACGGCAGAGGATGTAGGGTTGCAGAGATCAGCACAGGATGAGGGGGAGATTACAGATTATGGTAGGCATTTTCTCACACTCGGGAGTGCACATGGGTTGGTCATATACAATGGCTTATCGAGATGGCAAGGATCAGATGCTCTCACACACTGGAACTCTAAAGGGGGAGCGAGCACAGTGGACTACTTGATGGGATCTTCTTCATTGATACCTGGTGTGCGGGGTTTCACAATTTCCAGTAGGCCCATTGGCATAGCAGCCGATCATCCATACCTGAGTTTCACACTAGTAGGTAGATCCCCGAGAGATGGGCCAGCCACTCATCTACCTAAGTACCCGAGATATCAGTTTACACGTGAGACAATTGGGGTTTATCGGGATGCAGTATCTGATGGCTTGTTCGCTTTAGATCCGCATAGCCCTCTGGACGAGATCACGAGAGGATTGGCAGGTGTTCTACATGCATCCGCCTCATATGCGTTTCCCTGCACTATGATCCCTTCCACCCACCCCCGCAGCACTACCCCACAGAACAGTTGGTATGATGATGAGTGTCGTGAGACACGAGCACAGCTATAGCGTGAGATTGCCATTGGGTCTCATACGCATAGACAGGCCAGGATGATCTTTCGGCACCTTGTGCGGAGGAAGAAACGAGCCTATTTGGCTAAGCTAGAGGAGAAGATCTACCAACTCTTCCTGGGGAAGGATAGCACGAGGGCATGGAAGATGTTTCAAGAGAGACAGCCTGGTACTCCGATTACTGCACCTGAGGCATGGCATACTTATGCTAGAGAGCTATTTGATGCACCAGGATAGCCCCCCACCCCCCCTCCACTGGAAGCTAGACCGGCTAGCAGCACCTTTTTTACTATGCGGATGGTGCTAGATGCGATAGACAGGTTACAGAATGGAAAGGCACAGGATCATGATGGGCTAGTTGGAGAGCACTTCTCATATGCACGAGACACTTTGGCTCCGCTCATCGTACATGTGTTTAATCGTGCCATTTGTGAGGGTTTCCCGACAAGCTGGATAGAGCATATCATTGTACCACTCTTTAAGAGTGGGGACCCCATGGTACCAAGCAACTACAGGACGATCATGATTGGTCATTACTTGGCCAAATTATATGGCTCTATATTGGAGTCGGAGCAGAGCCGATGGGCAGAGAGGCATGGTCATCGAGCACATGGACATGTTGGCTTCACGAGAGGATTTACTACCTTGGATCAAATACTGACACTTCGGGCACTTATTGAAGAGGGCAGGGCACAGAAGAGGAGGATATACTGTTGCTTTGTGGACTTCCGCAAAGCCTTCGACACCATACCACGGGCCAGGCTTATGCACAGATTACATGACATTGAGGTACCCGAGGATATGCAGGGGGGGGGGGAGGGGGTATATGCTTTGTATGAGTATGTGACAGGCAAAGTCCGAGCTCCACGCGGACTATCTGATAGGTTTACCAGCACGATAGGGGTGAAGCAGGGATGCCCGCTCTATCGCCCACCCTCTTTGGATTGTACATTGATGCAGTCTCTGATTATGTAGACAGATTGGGAGGCCCAGGGGCATGCCTGGCAGGGGTGTTGATACCCAGCTTGTTATATGCTGGTGATATTGTTCTAATCTCAGACTCTCCAGAGGGACTACAGACACCTGGATGCATTACAGGCTTTCTATGCGGATAGAGATCTGACAGTGAACCTTGGGAAAACCAAGGTTATGGTGTTTAACACCACACAGGCATGGGTGACGGGATTAGAGCCTCAGTTCACTTTCCGAGGGGAGCCGGTAGAGTACGTCAGGTCATATGTCTACTTGGGAGTTACTTTCACAGGACCGCGTTTCTCCCTGAAGGAGGCAGAGCAGCTAGATTAGCTGGAGGGCATGCAACCTTGGGGGCACTTGAGAGGCAGTGTGCACACACACAGTTTCAGGAGCCACGCACCAAATTGTGGCTATTTGATACGCTTGTCACACCGACCCTCCTGCACGGAGCTCCAATTTGGGGGCCCAATATACATCACAGATCTCAGAGAGGGACAGATGAGGGATGGAGGCAAATGGAGAGACCACTATGATTGCCCGCATGATTCGGAGCAAATCATCAGTACCACATGCGATTGTTCGGGCTGAGCTGGGTGCCCCACCAGTAGTAACCGAGACCCTATTCCACGCAGTTACCTTTTTACAGTGGCTATGGGAGCTCCCTCAACAGAGGTACTCCTGTTTGGCATTGACCTCATCCATACAGTTGATAGAGGATGGAGATACTCATTGTTGGTACGCTCAGATGAGATCATGGTTTGACCTACATGGTTTGCGAATAGAGGCACTACCACCCTTTCAGTACAGTCTAGATTGTCCATTTTTGGATCTCACCCGCTCAGAGTAAAACCGCATGATCAGGATGGATATCATCAGAGTGGACACAGAGAGGACATGGACTAGCCCCCTTGAGCCCTTGGGCACGAAAATGGCTCATTACAAGAGCCATTTTCTACACCTCTCACCGGATGATTTTATCACCCGCCGGGCGTACATGGATGTACACCTATCACATGGGATACGTTGTGTCATTGGACAGATCCGGACCTCATCACACCAGCTGCGGATTGAGACAGGGCGATATGTGCATCAGATCGTGGATGACCGCATTTGTCAGCTATGCTACCAAAAGGTAGAGACAGAGGAACACTACATTTGCCGATGTACAGTCTATTATGAGATCCGAGGGAGATATCACTGCCTCTTCTGAGAGGGTTTTGGGCCGTTACGCAGAGTCATAATGTTTGAGGATCAGAGATGCCTGGGATTGTTTCTACTTGAGCTCAGGAGACACAGAGAGACCCTCTTGGCAGATAGGAGGCCGAGCCATGATGTACCTAGACAGAGGACCCTGACAGATTTCTTCGGCACCAACACCAGCAACCCAGCCCACACACCTGATACCTCCTCCATTGGGCCATCAGGGCACCGACCACTCTCCCAGGGAGTCACCACTAATAGAGCAGTTATCTTATGCCGTGCTCGTCGGCCACGCCCACCAGGATCCCGACCACGCCATCCTCACCATCGCCAGATCAGAGCAATTAGTACTCAGCATCGGAGACGCCTACCTCGCTTCTACGACCTCTCCATTCTAGACAGCCCCATGGCGGAGATACTTGATCTAAGGAGAGGACAACACTTCAACTGATCAACATACATGGATCTACCTGATACACATTTTTCAGTATTTTCTCCTCAGTATCATCTCGGAGTCTTACAGTTCTGTTCTTATAACTGTAGGACAATCAGTTTATTGTACTTTTTAGTCTCATTTAGTTGTTCTCTTTGATGAGACACCAACTTCAGATGTACTCTCAGTTTTGGTCTCATAGGCCACTATGGCCTCTTAGAGACGTTAATATATCATTTCATTTCTCTCTCTCTCTCTCTCGGGGAAGTATTTCTTATGGGCGACTTCAATGCCCACACACAGAGCAGACAGTGTGAGGTGTATGACTATGATGACATGGAGATCCTCCACCCTGTGGATCCAGAGGAGATAGGGGCTAGTCGGGCATCAGAGGACACTGGACCAGACAGAGGACATTATGGAGACCACTTACTAGAGTTGGGAGCTAGGCATCGTCTCGTTATTTATAACGGGATGCTACAGTGGCCGGGATCAAGAGGGCTGACATGCTTCCCACATGGGGGTCATACACGGACCGGACGCACGGTGGTAGACTACATTATGGGGTCTTTGGAGGCATCACAGCTTGTCACCTCATTCTCCATTCCACCTCGTCCTATTGGGGCAGATCATACATACTTGGCATTTTCACTAGCCGGATCACCAGTATCACCAGCCCCCCACATACCGACGCCACACACTACCATCTACTTCACACATGACATGGCAGACATATACACTGGCAGAGTAGAGGATGGGCTCCTACTCATGGATCCCCTGGAATCTATGGATACCATTACAGCCCAGCTCGCATCACTCCTACACACGGCTGCATTACAGAGCTTCCCACATCGTGTACACTCAGGAGAGCCTGCGAGACCTGGGACTATGCCCCAGAACAGATGGTATGATGACGAGTGCAGCGCCCTATACTCACGACTCCGCATACAGAGAGCCTTGGGAGCCATCACAGAGCAGGAGTCGAGGAGAGAGATGAGGAGACTTACTCGCCGCAAAAGGCGGGCCTTCGCAGAGATACAGGAGCTAGAGATCTTTCATTTCTTCATGAGTAGAGATAGCCCTGTCTCATGGCGGCACTTCAAAGAGCCCCGGACCTCGACACCTATTGCAGACCCACAGACATGGCACACATATGCAGAGGGTCTATACCATGCCCCACAACAGCCACCTATTCCTCAGCCACAGGAGCCTCGACCTACCACAGCTAGCTTCTTTACCCACTCGATGGTACAGGAAGCTATCCGCCCTACAGCATGGACGGGCCGCCGACCATATGGGCCTGCAGGGTGAGCATCTCATATATGCAGTAGATTCTTTAGCTCCTTTTCTTGCACACCTGTTTAACAGGGCACTAGCAGAGGGTTTGCCTGCGCAGTGGACGATGCACACCATTGTGCCGATTCACAAAACAGGGGATATGCTCGATCCGAGCAACTACAGGACGGTTATGGTTGGCCACGTGCTGGCCAAACTCTATGGTGCAGTGCTGGAGCAAGAGCTTAGCTTATATGCTGAGCGAGCAGGTTTACGCTCATCAAGGCAGGCAGGCTTCAGGAGAGCTTTCTCTACCACTGACCATGTATTCACTTTGAGATGTATGATTGATCAGGCCAGAGTGAGGGAGAGAAAGCTCTATTGCTGCTTTGTGGATTTCCGCAAGGCATTTGACACAGTACCACGAGAGAGGCTCTTTCAGCGCCTGCAGTCTCTTGGCATACCAGCAGATATGACATGGGGCATCTATGCATTATATGAGCAGGTTTTTGGGCGAGTCAGATGTCCAGGAGGTATGTCCGAGACTATTGCTAGCACCATTGGTGTGAAGCAAGGATGCCCACTTTCCCCCACGCTATTTGGGTTATACATTGATGAGGTGGCTGACTTCATTACACGGGGAGGCCGAGATGGAGTTGATTTAGCAGGTACCTCAGTACATATTATGCTCCATGCTGATGATATTGTATTAGTGTCTGAGTCCCCAGGTGGTCTACAGCAGCATCTACATGCACTCGATGATTTCTGCACACAGAGGGGTCTTACTGTGAACCTTGGGAAAACCAAGGTTATGGTCTTTCATACATCGAGACAGGGCAGGAGTCAACTGACATTCACTCTCGCAAGATGCCAGGTGGAGGTGGTGACATCATACGTGTACCTAGGGGTTACCTTCTCTGCAGCAGCCACACGCTTTACCATGGGTTCAACAGCCAGAGCTAGATTGACACGGGGATATGCAGCATTGGCTATGCTAGAGAGACAGTGCCACCAGGCGCATTTTCAGGAGCCCCGGACGAAGGGGTGGCTATTTGACACATTAGTCACACCGGCATTGATGTATGGAGCAGCAGTATGGGCGCCAGGCCTTGCTACCCATTGGTGGACACAGATAGAGAGACCACAGGCCCTCATGATGGCACGCATGATACGCAGCAAACCGTCAGTACCTCATGACATTATCCGAGCAGAGTTTGCTGCGCCTCCTATGATGGTAGAGGCCATATTTCAGACTATATGCCTGCTAGACAGATTCAGAGAGATGCCACGGGACAGATTATCATACAGAGCTTTTCAGGCATCTAGACAGTTGGCTGAGGCAGGAGACAGAGGACCATGGTATGCACAGGTCACACATTGGTTCTCACAGCATGGCCTAGACATGGATCATCTACCACCATTCCAGTATGACAGGGATGCACCACATATCCGTCTCTCTCATAGTGAGAGGAACAGAGTATTGAGACAGGATCTATGGCAGCTCTATACACGAGAGACATGGATATCGCCTACACAGCCTCTTCCACCGAAGATGCTATACTACAGAGATCACTTCATGAGTATCACTGATGATGGATTTATAGAGAGGCCTAGATACATGGAGGGCTTTTTACCACCGGCTCCCGAGTGGCTATTGGTCAGCTCAGAGTTTCATCACACCGATTGGAGATTGAGACTGGCAGAGCAGCACGGATCCCCCGAGAGGAGAGGGTATGCAGATTGTGCAGAGACGAGGTGGAGAGTGAGGAGCATTATGTATGCAGATGCAGAGCATATACAGCCATCAGAGAGAGATATCCCATTTTATTCAGAGAGCCACATTCCCTACGCCAGATCTTTGAGACAACAGACCAGTGCATACTGGGGAGATACATTCTAGACATACAGCGCCACAGAGAGACATTATTACAGGCTCAGACAGCTCCAGAGGGGGGGCGACAGACACAAATTACTACATTTTTTCAGAGATCCATACCGCTCCCAGCCCCTACACGGCAGGGAATTACTCTCCAGAGAGCAGAGACACTTAGAGCCCGCAGGAGACAGAGGACACCTAGCTTTCGGACACCACGCCTATACCAGAGAGAGATGACAGAGATCAGAGCTCAGTTTCACAGAGAGGGTACGGAGCGACTGGCTCGCTTCAGAGCACACCCAGGCATGTTCTTCAGGGAGCTGTGGACACCCCCTTCACTGATGTATACCATTTTATACCCCCAGTATGGTACAGGATGGAGCTAGCTAGGTTGCATATCATGATTGTATACTCCATGCATATAGCTTTGCATTCTCCTAGTAATAGAGCTCCATCCCCTGCACACCCAGATTCAGCTTTTTTATTCAGTACTTTTTCATTTTGTTGGGATGACAGAGGATACCCCATACAGGTACTCCGATTTGTCTCATAGGCCGAGTTCGGTCTTTTGGAAGACGTTAATAAAATCTCTCTCTCTCTCTCTCTCTCTCTCTCTCTCTCTCTCTCTCTCTCTCTCTCTCTCAGCAGGCATAAGTAAGGTTCTTCGCAACAAATTCGAAGGCAAACAATATCTAAACCTTCGTGAAGCTTGTGGCTCTAAGGGTAGAACCTTCGGGTGGCCAAAGCCAAGGTTTTCATGGCTGGTTATTTGGGACAGCACTATTGCTAGAGGGTGTGATCACATACTAGAGTATGGTTGTGCATGAGGAAATCTTGGAAGGCTGAGATTGAGGTCTCACACAATTTTTTTATTTGTTTTCATCATATTTTGGATGTATCTGGTGTAAGGCAGGGTGTGGAGTGACAGACTCAACCACGTGGATGTATCTGGCCATTGTTTTATTTGTTTTCATCATATTTTGGATGTATCTGGTGTAAGCTCAGCGGGGTGTGCAATGTTGACAGACTCAACCACATGTCCAAGAGATAAAGATATATATATAGAGAGAGAGAGACAGGGGAGAGAGAGAGAGAGAAGGAAATAGGGATCTCGCACAATACACCACACTGAGTGGGGAGTAGGCCCCGCCTCCTTTGAGGAATTTATTCAAGAACAATCCACGAGCACGTTGGCCAAGATAATACAATCAGTGAATACAAAACAAACAAATATGCTGATGTAGGATATCGATGTCGATGTCGATGTCGATGTGGAGGCACAAGATCTCTGATGCTGAGCACACCACGAGGATGACCCACAAGAAACTCTTTCCGAGGTAGTACCAGATCCAAATCCAAATCCAATGAATCCAAGTCCAAGTCCAAGTTCATATCCAAGTTCAAGTCCAAGTCCAAGTCCAAAAATCACTTGCTCGTCCCATGAGTAATTCCACAACTCCTACAGCCTTGTCGATCGAAGGAAACCATGGAAAAGCTCTTTCTGGTAAGAAAATTGATATAAAACGTCTTGTAATGGTTTTCAGACGATAAAAACCTCCAAAAAGCAATTTTTCGGGTTTTTGAAATTTCCAGTCCGTATAGCTCAGTACACGTGTGCATAGTTTCGTACGGTTGTACGGATCTGTACAGGCATACGAACAGGTGATGACATGGCACATCAGTTGACGGAGGTACTTTGAATCAGCGGGCATCGATGAAAAATTCCATGATTTGGTTCATGATCAAGTAGATGATGATGGAGAAGATGATCTCCACGCTTCAATGAAGATGGCAACACGACGAAGAGGTTCTTCTTCAACTTGATGCCCAAGAGGGACTCATGCGTTTTTTATACTTGGGGAAGCCTTGCTTTTTGCCAAAAAGTGATGCTTTTGCTTTGCTTTTGTCTTTTACTTTGCTTTTGGTCTCTTTAATAGTAAAATATTACTCAACTTTAGTCGAAAGTTCTTGTTTTGCTTTTCTAGCTTCAGGGCCTTGCTTTTTGGCCTTGGAGCTACTTTTTGAAAAAGCGGCTTTTAGCTTTTTGACCCGGCTCAGTCTCCTCTTTCCAATGGTGTCCTTGTCTCACAGTGAACCCTGTTTGGCTATTGATTATTCCGGATTTACATAAAAACCCTTTTTAGTTGAGTGTGATGCATGTGGAGACAGCATTGGAGCTATTTTGAATTAGGATTCAGGAAGGTCACGCCATAGCTTTTGAAAGCAAGCCTCTTCGACATGCAGAGCTTTTGAAAGCAAGCGTCTTCAACATGCAGAGCTTCACTTGCAGGTTTATGAAAAGAATTATTGGCAGTGATTCATGCTCTTATTGTATGGAAGCATTATCTTCTTGGGACTGAATTTGTTGTCCAAACGGATCACTAGAGTTTGCGGTACTTTTTGCCACAAACTAAATTATCAGAGAAGCATATGAGATGGGCAAATTTCCTCTCTATGTTTCATTTTCAGATTTTGCATACACATGGTAAAAAGAACGTAGTGGTAGATGCTCTTTCTAGAAGGCCATAGGTGCATGCTATCACTATTGCCTATCATCAGGATCTTTCCAATATGCGAAATTCGTATGATATGGATGATGATTTTCAGCTTGTATGGGCTAATTTATAGCAAGGCATTTCAGCCCTGAACTATTGCATACAGGATGGATATTTGATGATGCAAAATCGCTTATGTGTGCATAAAGATTTACGGGTTGAGGTGATGGATGAATGCCATGCACCGGCGTATGCAGGACATAGAGGAATTCTTGCCACTACATAGGTTTTGGAGAAGTTCTTTTTTTGGCCAAGCATGCGCAAAGACATAGATGTTTATGTGCGCGAATGTATAGTTTGCCAGAAAGTGAAGTTTGATAGGCATAAGGCATCCGGTTTGCTTCAACCGTTGCCTATCCCAGATCAGCCATCGCTCATTTCATTCTTGTGTGAAAGAATATTAAACCTGAGCACATGGCGAGAATATTCTTGGCCCAGATTTTCAAGCATCATGGTATTCTAAGACTATTGTGGGAGATGGGGATCCCAGAACCACAAGTTTGTTTTGGCGGGCTTTATTTGATAATATGGGCACAAAGCTGAATTTTTCATCAGCTTATCCTCAAACAGATGGGCAGAGTGAAATTGCAAATTCAGTTGTACTTATTTGCTCAAATGCTATGTGGCTGAACCGAAATCAGATTGGGAGAAGTACTTGTCTCTTGTGGAGTTTGCTTATAACAATACGGTGCACACCTCGACTGGGAAAGCACCCTTTGAGATTGTTTACGGCAGGGTGGTGCTTCCACCTATATTTCGCACGAAGGATGAATTTTTTTTTTTTCCGAGAAAAGATCCTTTCATTAGTTATAAAAAACGCCCGCTGGGCTACAAAAACTCTCCTGCTCATAAGAAGGCAGAGCAGAGATCCAATCAAGGCAGCTAGGGAGACTCTCCCTAGGTGCACGAAAGTACAAATATCAGTACAAATAACTGAGAGGCTATATCATACAATAGGAGGGGGGAAAATCCAAACAGGTGGCCTGTAATGCCAGCGGGGGTACCCGCGTGTAGGGTATAGAAGGGGCCGTTGCGCCAAGTGGTGTGAAAGGCCTGGCGCCGCAAGATCGCCGCATCCGTCGCCCCGGATGCGGTCATACTGCCCTCGTAGGGTGTGGATCAACTCCTGTCAAATCCCCCAAACAGTCTCTGCTGGTGGCTCCAGTCTCCCCTCAAAGGCCCTGAAACACCGGGCTCTCCAGGTGAACCATATGGTGAGGCTACTGAGGAGCTCCCATCGTAGATCCCTCTCTTGTGTCCAGCCGGCGGACGAGAAATCCGGTGAAGGAACAAGGCGAGGCTGGCCCCTAATGAATCTGATGGCCTGGCTGTCCTGCTCCGTCTCGTATCCCAGAGCAAGCCCTGACAAAGTCGACCAAGCAGCGGCACACCACGTATACATGCCCTCTGGAGAGAGGGGGGCCAAAATGCGCAGCATCCTCAACCAAATTTGCTGCGCCTGTGGACAGTCCCCTAGGCAATGTCTCTGTGTCTCCAATGGGTGGCCGCATCGGACGCAGGCCGCCGGAAGACCACTGTAGACAAGCCAGGTGCCAACTGCAGAGCCCCTGTGGGCAACCAGCCACTGGAAAGTCGAGATCCTGCGTGCCTGTCGGCTAGCCCAGAGCCTGGTCCAAAAATCCTCTAGGAACTCCTGTGAGAGTCCCTGTAGCTGCCAATGCTTCGATGCAGCTGGAGAGACGCAGACAAAATATGCCTCCCCAACCGAACAGTGTACTGGAAAAAGGTGATCTGTGTGGCCTCGAGGGACGCATAAGGGTCATGCCACTCGTACTCGCCAAGGTCCCACTGGAGCCGGGCCAAGGGGCGCGTAGCATATGCCCATATGCTCCAATCAGAGTCCACATCTGCACAGTCTGGATCAATATGCCACTTCTGGGAAGCAGCGGCCACTACCCGTATCCTCTGAAAGATGCACTCTGCAACCAAAGGCGACTCCGCCTCCACTCTCTGAAGTCTGCCCTCATCCTGGATCTCATAGTAGAGGCATCTACCATCCTCAGTGCAAGCTCTGACAGCAATCAGGATTTCCAGCTGTGTAAAGGCTCCCATCCACCGTGGGGCCGCTGGCTCGAAAGGCGTGAACCACTCCTCAGTGAGTGCTTCCTGAATGTCATCCCTCATGATCAGCCCCCCTCTGAAGTGACTCAACCTCTCTACCTGGATCTCCTCTGGGAGACTGCAGAAGGCCTGCCGGTCTCCAAAACTGCGTGCTGGGCCTGCCGCCAATGGTCCCCAGGCTAGACGAGGCCGAGAACCCAGCATATGACCCCGCTCTGTGCGTACCGAGGGGCTCCAGATGAGTGGCTGTCTGGCCCGCTCCTCATCACAAGTAAGAGCCAAATTTAATGGGGAGCAGTTTTACATATGGCAAACAAAAACCATGTATCTGCTCATGAGGAAAAATCTGTATGGGCTAGTTGAGGGAAGAGATGAATGCCCAGAGGTGAGAGGAAAAAATGAGTGGAAGAGCAGGAATGAAAAAGCATTGGGACTTATTGCAATCAGTTTAAATGATGAAATCATTCATCACATCACATGGATACAATGGGCAAAAGATGCATGGGATGAACTCAATAAATTATTTGGCACATAAGCTAAAAATTCAAAGATAAATCTGTTAATGCAATTCTACAAATTGGATATGAAGGAAAGTGAACCTTTAATCACACACTTGAATAGATATAAAAGCATTAAGCAACAACTGGCAGCTATTGGCAAAAAGGTAAAAGATGATGAGGTACTAGCAGTGCTTCTGAAGAGTGTGGACAAAGGTGAATATGAAAATATTGTAGCAACACTGAAGAATGTCTCTGAGAAAGCCCCGGTCTCAGCAGCTCCCAAGCTCGCAGGATGCTCAAGGCAAATCTGTCCTCCCATCCTCTACTGAGGCCTGTCCTCCTCATCTCTATGAAGATCCTTCTCTGGTGCCCAAGTGCCCCCTGCTGGAGGAGCCCTAGCCTACAGTCGCTGAAAAAGAAGCTCCTTCCAAGGCTCGGCGCCTGGAAGCAGCCCCCGAACAATAAGCTTCCCCAATAAGGCTCTACTCTGATCAACTGGATCTATAATGCCCAAGCCCCCCTCGGCCAGCGGAAGAGTAATAACTGCCCAAGCAACCTTAGCCCGGGTCGGCTGACCATCCCGCCCAGACCAAAGAAAGTTCCTGATCAGCCTCTGTACCTGGCTGATGCAAGAACTCGAAAAGATCCAACAAGACGTGATGTACCACATAGTCGCTAAAAGCACCTGATTTGTCACCACCACCCTCCCAGCCAAGGATAGCTGAGCTGTACTCCAATACCAAAGCTTCTTCCGAATGCTCAGAAGAAGCGGGGCGATCTGCTGCTCAAGTGACAAATCAAGTCCAATCTGGCATCCCAAATACCGCACTGCTGTGCCAGGAGGAATCCATCTAAAACCCGGGTCTGGGCTCCATGCCAGAGCGGGAGGGCTACTGATCCAAAAGGCCACTGTCTTGCGCCAATTGATCAATGCTCCGAAGCTGCACCAAAAACCTGTAGCGACTGCTCTGCCCTCTGAAGATTGGCTTCCTGGCCATGCAAAAAACAATCCCGTGTCATCAGCAAACTCAGAATCGAGCACATCCTCACCCCGGACTAGGAGCTGGAGTCCTCTCAAACCAACCTCCTCTGCTGTCAGATACATGCTCATAGCCTCAGCAAAGAAGAGTAAAAGAAACGGGGCAAGAGGGCACCCCTGACGTACTGATCTGGTCAACTCAAAACTCGGCCCCCGTCCTCCTGACGAAGGATGAATTCTTTGTTGCGGATGAGTATGTTAGAGATCTAGATCCAGCTTTCTCACAAGTACGGACAACGGCAGATAAACATCGTAGACATGTAGATTTCAAAGAGGGCGATTGGGTGCTTCTCAAGTTTGAGAAGGCACGCCTTCAGAAGCAACCTGGCAAGGAAGGCAAGTGTCCAAAATTGTCTCCCAGGTACTATGGGCCATTCCAAGTATTGGAATAGATTAATGAGGTGGCTTTTAAGCTTGCTTTGCTTAAAGCACTGGCGCATACATAATGCTTTTCATGTTAGCCTCCTCAAGAGATATGTGGGTCTTGAGCCGCTTGAGCCACTTATTGAGGACCAACCCGAAATTGATGAGCTTGAAGAAGTGCTTCAACCGGAATAGATTGTGTTTTATAAGGAACGGAGAGTTGTTGGTGGCAAGCTTATCCGCAAGTTCCTTGTGAAGTTTAAGAACTACCCTGCTATGGATGTGAAATGGGTAGATGCAAACTACTTCAAGGATTATTCGAATCTTCTATGGGTTTATTTGGCCGCTTTTCAGTTGTGGACAACTAATTAGAAGCTGGGGAGAATGTCATATTTTTTACTATACACGTGCAGAGGAACACCATGGAAGGGTAGACCTTGGTATGTGTTCTAGGCATGGTTTAGTACATGTGGAAGGACTCCATGGAAGGACTGAGATCCTGGTGTGAGCTCCTGGCATGGTTTGTTACATGTGGAAGGACTCCATGGAAGGATTGAGATCCTGGTGTGAGCTCTTAGCATGATTTGTTACATGTGGAAGGGCTCCCTAGAAGGATTGACATAGTCACAGGGGACGGCGGGGACGGAGCCTAGGAACGCTGGGACGCCGAAACGGGACGGCGCAGGGACGGGGACGGACGGACGTCCCCCGACGGGCGTTTCAAACAGGGGACGGCGTAGGGGACGGCGCAGGGACGGGGGACGACTGTCGGGGACGGCCTGTGCAGGGACGACAGAGAGCCGTTGCGTCTGCGCTTGCGCTCGTTTCTGGCCATTGCGCCTGCCTGCCGCCGTAGCCGTTTATGGCTGTTGGGCCTGGGCTCTTGTCATGGCCCTGTGAAAATGGAACAGCACAAGTGTGGGCATGGTGGTTGCAGAGTCAAAATATTGAATGTTCACATGGGGGGTGCCCGGACACAGTTATAGATGTGTGGACATCCTTAGGTGTGAAGGGAGGGACTAGAACATTAAACTTTAATGTTTATTAAAGTTGCCCCTAGGCCTTAGTGGCCCCTAGGGACTTTTTAAGTTTGGGGCCCTAGGATTTTTATGGGGAGGAGGCCACTCCACTTTTGGAGTGAGTGCTTCTCTCTCCTCCCCCTCTCTCTCTTCTTTTTGGGAAAAGGAGTAGTGGAGGATTGATGCGCTTGTGTACATGCGTGGAAAAGCTGAGGAGAAGCTTTGGTCGACTGCTGAAGACTGGTTTGCTACTGTTTTCTGTGTGCTGTGTGCTGGAGAAGGCCGTACAACAGCCGTACAGCTCTGTACGACAGCAAGAACTGCTGAGTACAGGTGGCGTTGAGCTGTGGAACAGAGGCAGCCATAGCATGCGACTATCATCAGGTGGCTGCTGGTTCAAGTACAGGCCGTACAGCCCTGTACGACTGCCGTACAGTGTACGGACAGGGCTGACACAGGCTGCGCTGAACAGAGCTGCTGCAGGCGGCATTGGACAGGTGCTGGACAGATCTGGCTGTGCAGATTCAGGCGAGCACAGGTGCAGACAGGAGAACAGGCTACAGATGTTGAGCCTTATGAGGATGTAACACAGCCAAAAGATGTGCATGGTAAAGAGGATGATGATGCTCGGTTCAAAGATCGTTTGGCTAGTGTTATGGATACTTTTATGCAGCTCACACAGAGTGAGAGATTTGCTGAATTTATGAGATCTCGCACAGAGCCCAAGAAAAAGAAGAAGAAGGTTCGTTCAAAGAATCTTCCACAGGGTCATAGTGGTGCCATCCCACAGGAACCATCTTTTGGCCAGTTTCCGAATATGCAGCATGCTTATGGTGCAAACTCTCAGAGTTCCTTCTATGGACAGCCACCTATTCCTCAGCAGAACATGCATCCAGGTTATTTTGGTGGTGGCTCGGTGTTTCAATCTATGACTGGGGGTTACCCTCAGGGAGGCATGGGTATGCACGGGCCTTTTGGAGCTAATTTTCAGCCTGGTATGCAGGGGAATATGTATGGTGGTATGCAGTCCGGTATGGCTGGAAATATGTTTGGAAGCATGCAACCTGGGATGCAAGGCAATATGTTTGGTGGTATGCAGCCAGGTATGCATAATGGAATGTTTGGAAACATGGCTGGTATGTATGGTATGCCGGGTGTGGGAATGGGAAATGTTGACCCAATGATGGGTATGAATGTTGGGGGCAGCAATCTTGCGAAACCACTTCCATATGATAATCTAACGCCTATGGGAAAGGCGAAGGATTACAAGGAAGGGGGAGCTGCAGTGAAGTTTGACACATTCAGTGGAGCCAAGGATAAACTTAAAGCACTTACCTTTTTACAGCAGTTTGACGCTGCTTTTTCTGGTGGGATTTCACTTTGGATATTTTGATGCATCACCAGAATGCAATCGAGGACGCTTGCCATTTTTCAAGAGGGGGGTATGTCATGGCCCTGTGAAAATGGAACAGCACAAGTGTGGGCATGGTGGTTGCAGAGTCAGAATATTGAATGATTCACATGGGGGGTGCCCGGACAGAGTTATAGATGTGTGGACATCCTTAGGTGTGAAGGAGGGAACTAGAACATTAAACTTTAATGTTTATTAAAGTTTCCCCTAGGCCTTAATGGCCCCTAGGGACTTTTTAAGTTTGGGGCCCCAGGATTTTTATGGGGAGGAGGCCACTCCACTTTTGGAGTGAGTGCTTCTCTCTCCTCCCCCTCTCTCTCTTCTTTTTGGGAAAAGGAGTCGTGGAGGATTGATGCATGGAAAAGCTGAGGAGAAGCTTTGGTCGACTGCTGAAGACTGGTTTGCTACTGTTTTCTGTGTGCTGTGTGCTGGAGAAGGCCGTACAACAGCCGTACAGCAGGTACTGCTGAGTACAGGCGGCGTTGAGCTGTGGAACAGAGGCAGCCATAGCAGGCGACTATCATCAGGTGGCTGTTGGTTCACGTACAGGCCGTACAGCCCTGTACGACTGCCGTACAGTGTACGGACAGGGCTGACACAGGCTGCGCTGAACAGAGCTGCTGCAGGCGGCGTTGGACAGGTGCTGGACAGATCTGGCTGTGCAGATTCAGGCGAGCACAGGTGCAGACAGCAGGCGGCGTTTGCAAGTACAACTCCTGGCACGTATCCCGAGGTAGTACAGACAGGTACGGTGCTGTTTTTCAGATCTGTACATTCAAAGACAGCATAGAAGTAAACACAAGGAGGAGGGTACAGACAAGTACGTGCATGCGTGTGAAGCAGGGTTGTGGAAACAAGTGCCTGCAAGTACAGATTGGTACCGTTGCTTCCTCCAGTGCTATTTCACGAGCTGAATTTGGTAAGCTCCGCTTCTGTTCATCTATCTCTCTTTCTACTGCTTGATGTCTGTTGCAGATATGAGTTATCTGGCCCCTTGTGACAGGAGGGGTATGGCAGATTGACGAGGGTTGAGACAAAGTTTGGACAGCATATGTATGTATGAGCTGAGATGTTGGATCATGTACTTGAGTTATGCCAGATGTATGCTCATGGCTGCCCTGCTTAGTGGTCTTGGCTGATCAGAGGGATGCACAGTGTGTTATTTGGAGACACAAATCTGTGTGCATAGATCCTCTGTGCTAAGAGGTATTGTGGGCCGTCAGATTGGACATACAGGTGTAATCTCTTGGCTGATTTTTGTTGTACTCAGCCATTCATATTTTTGGAATTGAATAAAGAAATACCGCAAGGGGCGCCAAGCTTTGGGACCAACAGGTGTCGCCTTGTTTTCAGATTTGGGCACTCTAGCTCCAATCTGTTTTGTTTTCATATCTAGACTACAAGTGGACGGGTGACTCCTAGTCTACCGCACTCTGGTTTCTATCAGAGGCCGGTTTCAGCTCTTCTAGCCGTTTATGGCTGTTGGGCCTTGGCCCTCTCTCTCTCTCTTGCCTATCTATATAAGAGCCCACCTCTACAAGGCTACAAGCACACACAAGTTCATTGCTCATTGCTCAAGCTTTCAAGGCTCAAGCTTCTTGAATCTTCTCTCATCCAACTTCCAAGTTCCAAGCTCTAGGGCCTAGGCTCTCACCTCTCCCTCAAGCCTCTTGAGTCTTCCAACTTCCAAGCCTCTAGGCTCTCTCTCTCTCTCTCTCTCATTCCTCAAGGCTCAAGAGTCAAGCCATCTTCAACCATGGCATCCTCCTCACGTGCCGGGGCTTCTCGTAGAAGGACAACGGGATGGACATGGTGGGAGGAGGTAAACTACACCACATCCATTCATGGAGGCGGTTCTCGGCCATGGGTATGCAAGCTTTGCCCGTACCGGCGAACGGGTGGCACCGACAAAGTGCGAGCCCACCTCTTACATGAGAGTGGGCATGAGGTGAGGTTTTGCACGAATGTCACGCCCGAGAAGAGACGGGAACTTCTTGACAAGCTTAGCGTCTACAAAGCGGTCGAAGCGACAAGAAGGACACCACGAGTGGCCGTGGATCCCGCGACGATGGGGAGAGGAACTCAAGCCTCTACCATGGAGTCATGTGGTGGATCGGGATCATGCACACCATCACCTTCACCATCAAGTCGGAATGTTACTCTATCCACAACACCAGCACCCTCCATCTCCACGGCCTCTCAATCATTACGTGGTCCACGGCAACAATCTACACATGGGGAGAATTGGAACCCCAAGTTGAAGGAGGAGGTGGATATGGCAGTGGCCCGCTTCTTCTTCCACGACCACATTGCCTTTCAAGCGGCTAGGTAAGTGCAATCGATCATTGCCAATTCATCATTCATGTTTTCATCATCCTAGTCCCCTTCTCATTAGTAAATTACTTTCTTGAATAGGTCGGAATGGTTAAGAAGATTGGGGAGTATGGCTCAACCTATACGCCCCCCTCATCCGAGAGCTTGCGCACTACATTGCTCGACAAGGAGAAGCGCATTGTAGAGCAAGCGGCCGACAACACAAAGCGGCAATGGGAGAGGAACGGAGTCTCCCTCATTGTGGATGGATGGAGTGACACCCGCAAGAGGAGTATTCACGGCATGGTTGCATATTCCCGTGGAGAGATGTACTTCATCTCATCTCATGATGCATCCGGCACTGGGAAGAGCACGGATGTGCTTGCGGCGAAGTGGGCTACCACCATGGAGATCGTCGGCCCCAAGCATGTAGTGGGCTTTGTTGCGGATGGGGAGCCTTCCAATAGGGCGGCGGGAGCTATTCTCCAAAGTATATATGGACATATCACGGTGTCCTTTTGTATGGCTCATTGCCTAAACAACCTCCTCAAGGACATCGGGGCATTACCATGGATCAGCCCGCTCATTGAGGAGGCCAACACCATGGTCTCCTTTGTCCTCAACCACCAAAGACTTCGGCATGAGTTTAACAAGAGGTCCTGTCTCTCTCTCCTCAAATATTCCGACACACGGTTTGCCTACAACTTTCTCATGTTGGGCCGGTTGAAGGATTATAGTGGTGCTTTGAGGGGGCTTTTCCTTAGCGACGAGTTTGTCGCCATGCAAGAGTCCCATACAAACACTGGCCAAGAGTGTAGGCTACGGGCGGATGACGCCTCTTGGTGGGAGCGTGTGAAGACCACAGATGCTATGGTGAGGCCCATAGTCCACCTGTTGAGGATTGTAGACGCTATGCAGCCATGCATAGGCAAGGTCTACGAGGCCATGGATCGCATGATAGAGAAGTTGAAAGACTTCGTGCCTGACGAAGACAGATACGAGGAGATCCATGCCTTGTGTCTAGGAAGGTGGAATTCCTACTACTCTCCATTGCATGCAGCAGCTTATGTGGTGGATCCAAAATTCCAAGGCAACAAGCAAGAGAGCGACCGGGAGGTGAGCGCTGGATGGAGGATCATCTTGGATCGTCTTGTGCCTGATGCATCGGTTAGGAGCAAGATCAGGGACCAGCTTTCGATGTACATGTCATTTCATGGCTCCTATGGCTGTCATGATGCACAGGTTGACCGCTCCAAAGTTGGTGCTGCTCTATGGTGGGAGGACTTTGGTTCAAATGGACCGGAGCTGCAGCAGCTTGCCATCTGCATACCTAGCCAGGCCATCAGCTCCTCTTGCTTGGAGCAACTTTGGAGTACCTACAGCCACATTGCCTCTAGGAAGAGGAACCGACTCGGGGTAGAGCGTGCCAATGACCTTGTCTTCGTTAGCGCGAACTTGCGAATGCTTTGCAAGAGCGTGACCAAGAAGGCAGATTTCTTCACCGAGTGGGAGATGAGTCAACAAGAAGAGCAACGGGAGGATGAGGTGTCGGAGCAGCATGCCAGTGAGGATGAGGTGTCGGAGCAGCATGCCAGTGAGGATGAGACTGAGGATGAGCTTGATGCTTCTTTGGCAGCCGCACAAGCTACCCATGACCATGAGGCGAGCACTTCACGTGGATGATCATTCATGGATCATGATTCATGGGCCTTACTACTTAGCTCTAGCCTCTAGCCTCTAGTCTTCAGCACTTTTTTGTCATTGACTCATTTGAGTCCGTCCTTGTATTTTGCCTCCTTAAGGCTTAGTCCTGACTCTTGAGTCAGGACTCTTGAGTCATGACTCATTTTGTATCTACTTAATTATTAATATGACTCAAAATCTTACCATTTTGTATCTACTTAATTATTAATATGACTCATTTTGTATCTACTTAATTATTAATATGACTCAAAATCTTACCATTTTACTTACCATTTTAGTGTAAATTTGTGCTCATTTTGATGTACTTCCAAAGTAGAATAAGTGCAGAGTAGAAAAATTTTTAAAAAAAGTATTTTTTGAGTGCCGTTCCCTCCCCCGTCCTCGTTCCCTACTTATGGCTGTCCCCCGTCCCGTCCCCGTCCCCGTCTCCCGTCTCCCGTCACCGTCCCCCGTCCCTTGTGACTATGAGGATTGATATCCTGGTGTGAGTTCTTGGCATGTCTTAGTACATGTGGAAGAGCTTCATGGAAGGGTAGAAACCTTGGTGAGAGTTCCTAGCATGCTGATGAAGTCTCATGGAAGGGTGGACACCATGGTGAGCATTCTTTATACCTGTATGGGCGGTGCCCGAGATGGGTTTTGTGTACAAGATGAATAAGTTGGGAGATGGAATCCAGAATATTATGCATAAAGCATTTGTGTGTTTTGACATGCATGAATGACTTGTCTTAGCTACCTGGTATTTTTACTTGTGATTATCCATGGGCTCCAGGTATGCCTGGAAACCTTGTGGACGCGTGTGTGCACACTTGTTTGGGATTGAGGCGGTGGTCTTATGTGTTTTGCAGGTGGTAAGTGACCCCAAACAGCTTATGTTTTATCATACTAAGGTTTATGAGTGCATGCGTTCACATATACTTAAATTTGGGCGGACAAATTACAAAGTGTTCACATACACTTAAGTTTGGGCGGACAGTTTATAAAGTGTTCACATCAAGTGGACTAGTTTTTAATGAAACTTGGCCATTACTCAAGGTGGGCAGCGCATGATGCAATAATAGCTCCACGAGTTGCTATCTGGGAGGTGGAGACGCCAAAAGCAGCTAGGCGCTCTCTTTGCAGCTATTTTTGGAGTGGAACACTCAAGGGGCTGGAGGACAGGTGTCAGTTTGACATGCTAGACAACTTCTCCAGGGCTAGTCGACTCCTTCCAGGGCGGATAAAAAGCTGATCGTTTGTGTGTGTGTGTGTGTACATGTGTTGGTGTGTGTGTGTATGCACGTGCGTGTGTGTGTGTATACCATACACATATACATACATAGAGATACATGTGAATAGGAGTGCGTGTGTGTATCATACACACATACATACATACATATGAATAGGGGTGGGTGTGTGTGTGTTTTTTTTTTTGTGTTATATCACAAATCGGCACTTAGTTGAACTAAAGAGACAATGAAACATCTTGTTTAATGGAGACAAATTTTGTTATTGAGAAAACAATAATAAAACTCCTTCAACATAGCCTCTTTTATCGATGTTCTCTTCTATAGTACAATACATCATCGTTTTATCATCAGTACACTCTGGGACAGCAGCCCACTCTCTGCTACATCACGCCATCGGGACGACAGCCCACTCTCTTCTTATCTTCACCATCGACACCACTCGGGACGGTAGCTCTGTCACGATTGTGACGTATGTATGTATCAGATTCTCTCTTCATTTGCTGATTCCTGTTGCAGATGCAAAGAGTAACCAGCCAAGGGAACCCCTACCCTCGACTGGTTGCGACTGGTTGCGACTCTTCGCCAAAGGATGTACCCTCGACTGGTTGCGACTCTTCGCCAAAGGATGTACCTCTTCATCGAATAGCCACATCCCTTCGACGAATAGTTGTATCCCTTGATGAATGGTTGTGTCTCTACATCGAATAGACACATCCCTTAGCCTAAGGTTGTATCCTTTCGTCTATGGTCATGTCCTTTCGTCAAAGGACATGCCTCTTCAAATGTGTCTCTTCATCTCCTATATAAGAGACCTATTGTACTCAGTTTAATCAATTCAATTCAATCTTCTCTCAAGTGTTCTCGTGAAGTCTCTTGTTCTCTAAGTTAAGTACTTAAGTAGTAATTAGTACACAATATGAGGGATTAACAACATAATCCTCACAGTGGTATCAGAGCTAAAACCTTTCCTACCCGTGGGTTGTGAAGCCCTCACCCTCTCCACGGCACTCCCTCGTCCACCCCTCTTCTTAGTGTTGTATGGAAGCAGCAGAGCGATGGTGGACTTGGCGTAAAGCTTCGCCCATGGTGATGTAAAATATATATATATATATTCCTCCCCCCGTGGGTTATGCGGGCCACTTAGCCCCATCACTCAGCATTCTCCCTCCTCGACAACCCACACACGTCTTGTATGGAAGTTATGGAGCGATGGTGGACCTGGCACAAAACCCCCCTCCTCGCTTTGTTCGCTACAAGCCATGAGCCCCCTCCTCGCTTCGTGCAGCTGCCGGCCCTGAGCGCCCCTCGCTGCTGAGTATCGACCGCCCCCCCTCTTCGCATCGTGCAGATGCAGCTGGCGACGCCTTTTCGAAGAGGCGCACCCCCTCTTTCGGTCGGGTATGTGACGATTCCAGACCACCGTCACCCTTAAGCCATCAACAAAAAATAAATAAAAATAAAATCTTGGGCACGCTACGTGGCATTTGGGCCACCAATCGTTTTTTTTTTTAAGGTGTGCGCGAGTGTGAAGCGCCCCCCCCCCCCCCCCCCCCCGGCGGCTGTCAAGATGCCGCCGACTGCACTTTCGCCTTCATCCTCTCTCCGGGCTCTGCCCACGTCACACTGTGTGCGCGCCCATGCCATCCACGTGCATGCTTCATGGACAATTTTCCCAAGGAGCCCTACATGCACATCCCCTACTTGAGTTACATCGACGAGATCCCCAAGGCTCTCCTTCCCGAACATAGCCCTCTTCGTGCCCCCACTCCGGAACCGGTGCCACTTTTCGCCGATGCTGGGTGGATTCCAAGTCTCCCAGACTCTCCTATCCCAGTAGCCCCGGCCTCACAGGTGTACCACATACATGTCAGCAGCCCGCATGTAACCGAACCCGACACTTGGGCGATCTGGACTATTTTCCTCACCTGCGAGCCACTGCACCTTGCTCATTTCGAGTACTTACTGTCATGGTACCCTCAGTTGGCACACTTTCTTCCAGAGTGCAGTGTGGATGGCCTCCGCAATATCTCCTCCATGCGCCCTCCTATGACATTCTACTGCGAGATCTTCGTCCCCAATCATACTTCATTATCTCCGGTGCCCAGCTCTTTGGCGAAACTAAACGAAGAAGTGGAAGCAGACGAAGTAACCTCCGAGGACGACCCGAGGAAGTGGAGGACCCCGAATTCGAGTACGAGGATCCCGTTACTGCCTCTCCAGCGGCTGTTCCTTCCATCCTACATCTCGGGTGGACCTTTCTTGCTTCACCTCAGTACTCTCTCTGAGTTCTCCAGATGTCGACTTCGCACGACGACGTGCCACCCGCCGATCCTCACATGGAGGCCTTGCAGATGACCACTCTTCAACAACAGATGGAGGACTTGCAAAGGGCCCTTTTCTACGGTATGGCATCAATGCGATCACAAATGGAAGACATGCAACAACGACACCAACACCAGCACGAGGGATCCAGGAAGTCACAACGAGCACGTCGATCGCGTTCACAGACTTCATCATCAACCTCGGTGGGCCAGCAGGACGATCCCTCAACTCCTCCTGATCCGACCACCGAGGTAGACAATGTTGAACTCAAACTTTTGTATAAATTAATGACCACAGCACAGACAAGAAAGATGGATATCAAGTTACCTGAGCCCTACAATGGCCGCCGCGATAAGCGGTTAATATCACTAGCTCTACAAGATGGAGGTTTATTTCTCAAATACCGAATTGCCCGAAAAATAAAAAGGTGGCATTGGTCAGTACCCTCTTGAAAGATACCGCCTTCCTTTGGTAGCGACGCAAGATTTCAAATGGCAAGTCTACTCCGACGTGGGATAATTCCGGCGTGCTCTTCGCAAGGCTTGTGAGCCTGCCAATGCGAACTTTCATGCCAGGTCTTCTCTCCGCCGCCTGAGTCAAACTGGCTCCGTGGCCGCATACATCTCAGAGTTTCAAAAACTGGCTCTCGAGATAGAGACACTCAGCCCCTCCGACCAACTTCACAGCTTCATCAAATTCGTATCCTAGGGGCTGTGAAGCTGTCAATGAAGCTGTGAAGCTGGTCGGAGGGGCTGAGTGTCTCTATCTCGAGAGCCAGTTTTTGAAACTCTGAGATGTATGCGGCCACGGAGCCAGTTTGACTCAGGCGGCAGAGAGAAGACCTGGCTTGAAAGTTCGCATTGGCAGGCTCAAAAGCCTTACGAAGAGCACGCCGCCGGAATTTATCCCACGTCAGAGTAGACTTGCCATCTGAAATCCTGCGTAGCCACCAAAGGAAGGCGGTATTTTTCAAGAGGGTACTGCCCAATGCCACCTTTTTATTTTCGGGCAATTGGGTATTTGAGAAATAAACCTCCATCTTGTAGAGCTAGTGATCGATTAACCGCTTATCGCGGAAACCATTGTAGGGCTCAGGTAACTTGATATCCATCTTTCTTGTCTGTGCTGTGGTCATTAATTTATACAAAAGTTTCAACATTGTCTACCTTGGCGGTCGGAACGGGAGGAGTTGAGGGATCGTCTTGCTGGCCCACCGAGGAGGATGATGAAGTCGGTGAACGCGATCGACGCGCTCGTTGTGACTTCCTGGATCCCTCGCGCTGGTGTTGGTACCGTTGTTGCATGTCTTCCATTTGTGATCGCATTGATGCCATACCGTAGAAAAGGGCTCTTTGCAAGTCCTCCATCTATTGTTGAAGAGTGGTCATCTGCAAGGCCTCCATCTGAGGATCGGCGGGTGGCACGTTGTCGTGAGAAGTCGACATCTGGAGAACTCAGAGAGAGTACTGAGGTGAAGGAGAAAAGGTCCACCCGAGATGTAGGATGGAAGGAACAGCCGCTGGAGAGGCAGTAACGGGATCCTCGTACTCGAAGTCGAGGTCCTCCACTTCCTCGCGATCGTCCTCGGAGGTTACTTCATCTGCTCCACTTCTTCGTTTGGTTCCGCCAAAGAGCTGGACACTGGAGATAATGAAGTATAATCGGGGATGAAGATCTCGCAGTAGAGTGTCACAGGGTGGAGGAGATATTGCGGAGGCCATCCACACTGCACTCTGGAAGAAAGTGTGCCAACTGAGGGTACCATGACAGAAAGTACTCGAAATGAGCAAGGTGCAGTGGCTCGCAGGTGAGGAAAATAGTCCAGATCGCCCAAGTGTCGGGTTCGGTTACATGCGCGTCGGTTATGCGGGCCACTTAGCCTCATCACTCAGCGTTCTCCCCCCTCAACAACCCACACATGTGTTGTATGGAAGTTATGAAGCGATGGTGGACCTGGCGCAAAACTCCCCTCCTCGCTTTGTTCGCTACAGGCCATGAGCCCCCTCCTCGCTTCGTGCAGCTGCCGGCCCTAAGCGCCCTCGCTGCTAAGTATCGACCGCCCCCCCCTCTTCGCATCGTGCAGATGCAGCTGGCAGCACCTTTTCAAAGAGGCGCACCCCCTCTTCCGATCAGGTACGTGACGATTCCACGCCACCGTCACCCTTAAGCCATAAACAAAATAAAAATAAAAATAAAATCTTGCGCACGCTACGTGGCATTTGGGCCATTAATCATTTTTTTTTTTTAAGGTGTGCGTCAGTGTGAAGCGCCCCCCCTCCTTCCGTTGTTTTTTTTAAGATGTGCGCCAGTGTGACGCGCCCCTCTCCTTCCGTTGGCGATTCGACGTCCCCCCCCCCCCGGCGCGGCTGTCAAGATGCCGCCGACTGCACTTTCGCCTTCATCCTCTCTCCGGGCTCTGCCCACGTCACACTATCTGCGCACCCATGCCATCCACGTGCATGCTTCATGGACAATTTTCCGGAGGAGCCCTACATGCACATCTCCTACCTGAGTTACATCGACGAGATCTCCAAGGCTCTCCTTCCCGAACATAGCCCTCTTCGTGCCCCCACTCCGGAACCGATGCCACTTTTCGCCAATGCTGGGTGGATTCCAAGTCTCCCAGACTCTCCTATCCCAGTAGCCCCGGCCTCACAGGTGTACCGCATACATGTCAACAGCCCGCATGTAACCGAACCCGACACTTGGGCGATCTAGACTATTTTCCTCACCTGCGAGCCACTGCACCTTGCTCATTTCGAGTACTTTCTGTCATGGTACCCTCAGTTGGCACACTTTCTTCCAGAGTGCAGTGTAGATGGCCTCCGCAATATCTCCTCCACGCGCCCTCCTATGACATTCTACTACGAGATCTTCGTCCCCGATTATACTTCATTATCTCCGGTGCCCAGCTCTTTGGCGGAACCAAACGAAGAAGTGGAAGCAGACAAAGTAACCTCCGAGGACGATCCCGAGGAAGTGGAGGACCCTGACTTCGAGTACGAGGATCCCGTTAGTGCCTCTCCCAACGGCTGTTCCTTCCATCCTACATCTCGGGTGGACCTTTCCTGCTTCACCTCAGTACTCTCTCTGAGTTCTCCAGATGTCGACTTCGCACGACAACGTGCCACCCGCCGATCCTCAGATGGAGGCCTTACAGATGACTACTCTTCAACAACAGATGGAGGACTTGCAAAGGGCCCTTTTCTACGGTATGGCATCAATGCGATCACAAATGGAAGACAGGCAACAACGGCACCAACACCAGCGCGAGGGATCCAGGAAGTCACAACGAGCGCGTCGATCGCGTTCACCGACTTCATCATCATCCTCAAGGGGCAACAGGACGATCCCTCAACTCCTCCCGATCCGACCGCCGAGGTAGACAATGTTGAACTCAAACTTTTGTATAAATTAATGACCGCAGCACAAACAAGAAAGATGGATATCAAGTTACCTGAGCCCTACAATGGCCGCCGCGATAAGCGGTTAATATCACTAGCTCTACAAGATGGAGGTTTATTTCTCAAATACCGAATTGCCCGAAAATAAAAAGGTGGCATTGGCCAGTACCCTCTTGAAAGATACCGCCTTCCTTTGGTGACAACGCAAGATTTCAGATGGCAAGTCTACTCCGACGTGGGATAAATTCCGGCGTGCTCTTCGCAAGGCTTTTGAGCCTGCCAATGCGAACTTTCATGCCAGGTCTTCTCTCCGCCGCCTGAGTCAAACTGGCTCCGTGGCCGCGTACATCTCAGAGTTTCAAAAACTGGCTCTCAAGATAGAGACACTCAGCCCCTCCGACCAGCTTCACAGCTTCATCAAATTCGTAACCTAGGGGCTGTGAAGCTGTCAATGAAGCTGTGAAGATGGTCAGAGGGGCTGAGTGTCTCTATCTCGAGAGCCAGTTTTTGAAACTCTGAGATGTATGCGGCCACGGAGTCAGTTTGACTCAGGCAGAGGAGAGAAGACCTGGCTTGAAAGTTCGCAATGGCAGGCTCAAAAGCCTTGCGAAGAGCACGCCGGAATTTATCCCACGTCGGAGTAGACTTGCCATCTGAAATCCTGCGTAGCCACCAAAGGAAGGCGGTATCTTTCAAGAGGGTAATGCCCAATGCCACTTTTTTATTTTCGGGCAATTGGGTATTTGAGAAATAAACCTCCATCTTGTAGAGCTAGTGATCGATTAACCGCTTATCTCGGCAACCATTGTAAGGCTCAGGTAACTTGATATCCATCTTTCTTGTCTGTGCTGTGGTCATTAATTTATACAAAAGTTTGAGTTCAACATTGTCTACCTCGACGGTCGGATCGGGAGGAGTTGAGGGATCGTCCTGCTGGCCCACCGAGGAGGAGGATGAAGTCGGTGAACGCGATCGACGCGCTCGTTGTGACTTCCTGGATCCCTCGCGCTGGTGTTGGTGCCGTTGTTGCATGTCTTCCATTTGTGATCGCATTGATACCATACCATAGAAAAGGGCCCTTTGCAAGTCCTCCATCTATTGTTGAAGAGTGGTCATCTGTAAGGCCTCCATGTGAGGATCGGCGGGTGGCACGTTGTCGTGAGAAGTCGACATCTGGAGAACTCAGAGAGAGTACTGAGGTGAAGCAGGAAAGGTCCACCCGAGATGTAGGATGGAAGGAACAGCCGCTGGAGAGGCATTAACGGGATCCTCGTACTCAAAGTCGGGGTCCTCCACTTCCTCGGAATCGTCCTCGTAGGTTACTTCATCCGCTTCCACTTCTTCGTTTGGTTCCGCCAAAGAGCTAGGCACCGGAGATAATGAAGTATAATCGGGGACGAAGATCTCGCAGTAGAGTGTCACAGGAGGGCGCGTGGAGGAGATATTGCGGAGGCCATCCACACTGCACTCTGGAAGAAAGTGTGTCAACTGAGGGTACCATGACAGAAAGTACTCGAAATGAGCAAGGTGCAGTGGCTCGCAGGTGAGGAAAATAGTCCAGATCGCCCAAGTGTTGGGTTCGGTTACATGCGGGGTGCTGACATGTATGCGGTACACCTGTGAGGCCGGGGCTACTGGGATAGGAGAGTCCGGGAGACTTGGAATCCACCCAGCATCGGCGAAAAGTGGCACCGGTTCCGGAGTGGGAGCACAAAGAGGGCTGTGTTCGAGAAGGAGAGCCTCGAGGATCTCGTAGATGTAACTCAAGTAGGGGATGTGCATGTACGGCTCCTCCAGAAATATGTCCATGAAGCATGCACGTGGATGGCAAGGGCGCACACACAGTGTGACGTGGGCAAAGCCGAGAGAGAGGATGAAGGCGAAAGTGCAATCGGCGGCATCTTGACAGCCGAGGAGGGGGGTTAAACGTCCAATCGCCAACGGAAGGGGGGGCACACCTTTTTTTTTAAAAAATTGATTAGAGGCCCAAATACCACGTAGCGTGCCTAAGATTTTTTATTTTTATTTTTTTGTTTATGGCTTAAGGGTGACGGTGGCCTGGAATCGTCACGTACCCGACCGGAAGAGGGGGTGCACCTCTTCGAAAAGGCGCCGCCAGCTACATCTGTACAATGCGAAGAGGGGGGGCGGTCGATACTCAGCAGCGAGGGGCGCTCAGGGCTGGCAGCTGCACGAAGCGAGGAGGGGGCTCATGGCCTACAGCGAACGAGCGAGGAGGGGGATTTTGCGCCAGGTCCGCCATCGCTCCATAACTTCCATACAACACACGTGTGGGTTGTCCAGGGGGGAGAACGCTGAGTGATGAGGCTAAGTGGCCCGCATAACCCACAGGGGGAGGAAAAAAAAAAATATTTTACATCACCATGGGCAAAGCTTTACGCCAAGTCCACCATCGCTCCACTGCTTCCATACGACACTGACAAGAGGGGTGGACGAGGGAGTGGCGCGGAGAGGGTGAAGGTTCACAACCCACGGGTAGGAAAGGTTTTAGCTCTGATACCACTGTGAGGATTATGTTGTTAATCCCTCATATTGTGTACTAATTACTACTTAAGTACTTAACTTAGAGAACAAGAGACTTCACGAGAACACTTGAGAGAAGATTGAATTGAATTGATTAAACTGAGTACAATAGGTCTCTTATATAGGAGATGAAGAGACACATTTGAAGAGGCATGTCCTTTGACGAAAGGACATGACCATAGACGAAAGGATACAACCTTAGGCTAAGGGATGTGTCTATTCAATGTAGAGGCACAACCATTCATCAAGGAATACAACCATTCGTTGAAGGGATGTGGCTATTCGATGAAGAGGTACATCCTTTGGCGAAGAGTTGCAACCAGTCGAGGGTAGGGGTTCCCTTGGCTGGTTACTCTTTGCATCTACAACAAGAATCAGCAATGAAGAGAGATATGATACATACATACGTCACAATCGTGACAGAGCTACCGTCCCGAGTGGTGTTGATGGTGAAGATAAGAAGAGAGTGGGCTGCCGTCCCGATGGTGTGATGCAGCAGAGACTCGAGAGTGGGCTGCTGTCCCAAAGTGTACTCATGCTAAAACGATGATGTACTGTACTATAGAAGAGAACATCGATAAAAGAGGCTATGTTGAAGGAGTTTTATTATTGTTTTCTCAATAAAAAAATTCGTCTCCATTAAACAAGATGTTTCATTGTCTCTTTAGTTCAACTAAGTGCCGATTTGTGATATAACACAAAAAAAAAATAACACACCCCCACCCCTATTCATATTATGTATGTATGTGTGTATGATACACACACGCACCCTTTTCACATGTATCTATGTATGTATATGTGTATGGTATACACACACACACACACACCAACACATGCACACACACACCCCCCTTTTCATATTTATGTTCGATGGTGTGAGCTGAGGAAAAACGCTGAAGTGCTCTATGTAGCAAAGAGGGCTGCTATCCCATGAGCTGAAGATAAAATGCTTATATGCTCTACTGTAGCAGAGAGGGCTGATGTCCTACGGTGTGGCCTGTAGTAGAGAGTGGGCTGCTGTCCCAAGGTGTGGTCATTTGAAGCAGAAGTTTGAGATAAAAGATTTGGATGAGCTGCGATATTTCTTGGGCATATAGGTGGTGAGATCTGTTAAAATAATGCATGTTTTGATATGCTATCGTGGAGGTCATGTCGGCCTGTTTCTATAGGCCGACTGTCATGTGCATGAATATGCCATGGACATTCTCAGAGATTATCCAAAAGAGGCAACCAGAAAAAGACAGTTAGAACCAGAATTTAGGAGCATCAGCAGAAGAGGCAAGTTTGGACTTGGAGAAGGACCAAGGTGCTATCGGCTACACCAAAAGACAAGGCTACTGCTTGAACTGAATTTTATGAATAAAATAAGCACGTCAGCTAGCCAACCAGCAGTCGGCCAGCTCTCCTTGTGTCCAAAGGGCCTATAAAAGGGCACATGAGCTCATTGTGTTAGTCATTCATTCCTTTATGGGGATGGGTCCTTAGGGTCCAAGTAGGGACCAGATTTTGGTGATGTTCACCTTTTTTATGAAGGCAGCCAAGGGCTGTAGATTAGGAGTACCTTTTTGTACTATATGAATATACTGAATTTCCAACATATCTCTCTCTCTCTCTACTCTCTCTTCATGTCTGCGTTTTGCATCAGATTGTTTCCATTGGTGTTTAGGGCTGAAAAAAGATCCCCAGAGCTTCCGCGTGTTACACCAACTTGGTTCATACACAAGTATATAAGAGTTGCTCACTTTTATTCATTTAATCATCCAATAGTGCCCTATTTGCTGGCTCTTGTACTCTGTAACCTCAAGCTAATAAAGGTCTTGTTCTTGCTTGCAATCTTTCTCTCTCTCGTGTTTATTTGCTTCCACTTGTGCACACTCTATCATGGTATCATACGCTTAGGTTCAAACTGTTGCACAAATCTTTGCCTCTCTCCTTCTTCAACTATGCCTTGCGTTTTTTGCTTCCCTAGATTCTCCAGGCTATAGATACTTCAACAGTGGCTGCATTTTCTTCATTAGCTGCGTTTTTTTGATCTACAAGCCCTCCTGCTGTTGTCGGCCAGCCCCCAGGCTGCGTTTTCTTCTACAGAGGCAAGTGGAGGAGTTCTAGCTGCAAATTCAGTAAGGGCATCAATTTTTTGGAAGGTTCTTGAAGGGTATTTTGCCAGACAGTTGGCACATCAGCTCTTCTCCCTCCAAGATCCCCTCCCCTTCTGGTAGGAGGTTCCCAGTGGTGTGTTTTGGGTTTCTTTTGCTGCTGTCCAGCTTGCATCTTCAGAGGGGGCTACTAGTCCCTAGTTGGATCATGTGGAAAGGTGCTTGAGAGAGCACGTGGATTGCTTAGCTACAGAGGTTGTTTGAGACAGCTTCTGTAACACGCGGAAGCTCTGGGTAGTCTTCTTTCAGCCCTAAACACTCTTGGAAACCTTCTGATGCAAAACGCACCATCTGATGCAAAAACGCAGGTAGAGAGAGAGTAGAGAGAGAGAGTGAGAAGTGCTGGAAATTCAGTATATACTATGGTACAAAAAGGTACACATCTTTACAGCCATGGGCTGCCTTCATAAAAAGGTAATAAACCCTAAAATATGTCCCCTATGGGACCTCCTATTGACTCACACCCCTAGTGGGTGGAATGAGTAAAACATGGAGCACTTGGTGCCTTTTATAGCACTCTTGGACAAGGTAGGAGCTGGCCGACTGCTGGTCGGCCAGTTTTAATTCATTAAATCCCTTTTAATTCAGCCGACTGGTCCTGGTTCTGGCGCCTGCCTGCTGCCCTTATCTGCTGGCTCAGCCGACCACTCCAGTATGCTGCTGACAGCCCTTTGACCATGCTGATGTCAGCCGACAGCATCCCTTTGGTTCTTTCTCCAAGCCTTGCTTCAGTCTGCACTGCAGAGGTGCTCTGAGTTCTGTGCTCCATCATCCTGGTTCTTCTCCTGGGTTCATACTCTTTATCTGGTTGCCTCTTCTGGATCTAGCTCTCAGAATGTCCATGGCATTACTGATGCACATGACATCCCCCTCTGCTAAACTTGATGACGGGAATCCAACCTGCTCTTGGATGACTGTCATCATCCCAATCCTGTTCCGAAGTCCCTCTGTCATCATCCATCCCTGGCAAACCTTTTTCCCTGAAAATCCGATCTGTTCTCCAATCCACTCTGTCTCTGATGAAGATCTATGCATCTGGTCTTCCTCTAGTCCACAATCCATTCCTGCCCTGACTCTGAACACCGTCTTGGTCTTCGTTCCTAGAACTGAGTCTGGCACTCTCACATCACCCTTGGAGGATCAACCTCCCTTGGGACCGTTCCCTTAGAACCCATCTGGCTCACGGAACTGCCATCCCCATCTGGCACTGTGGAACACCACCAACAAACCTCCTGGGAGTTCTTCCCGCTTCTGTGCTCCTCGCCTTGGGCTTCGAATCCGTGTACTTTCCTATACCTTGGACCTGTACACCATCATCTGGGACTGAATCAGTGTTTAGCTTTGCTGAGCCTGACGCTCTGATACCAATGTAACGCGCGGAAGCTCTGGGTATTCTTCTTTCAGCCCTAAACACTCTTGGAAACCTTCTGATGCAAAACGCACCATCTGATGCAAAAACGCAGGTAGAGAGAGAGTGAGAAGTGCTGGAAATTCAGTATATACTATGGTACAAAAAGGTACACATCTTTACAGCCATGGGCTGCCTTCATAAAAAGGTAATAAACCCTAAAATCTGTCCCCTATGGGACCTCCTATTGACTCACACCCCTAGTGGGTGGAATGAGTAAAACATGGAGCACTTGGTGCCTTTTATAGCACTCTTGGACAAGGTAGGAGCTGGCCGACTGCTGGTCGGCCAGTTTTAATTCATTAAATCCCTTTTAATTCAGCCGACTGGTCCTGGTTCTGGCGCCTGCCTGCTGCCCTTATCTGCTGGCTCAGCCGACCACTCCAGTATGCTGCCGACAGCCCTTTGACCATGCTGATGTCAGCCGACAGCATCCCTTTGGTTCTTTCTCCAAGCCTTGCTTCAGTCTGCACTGCAGAGGTGCTCTGAGTTCTGTGCTCCATCATCCTGGTTCTTCTCCTGGGTTCATACTCTTTATCTGGTTGCCTCTTCTGGATCTAGCTCTCAGAATGTCCATGGCATTACTGATGCACATGACAGCTTCTTTGAGGCAAACATGGGTCCCCCCTGCACGAACAAGGAGAACAAGCTCAGTGGTTCAAACTATGATCACTGGAAGCTACAGATGAAGGTCTGGTTCACACACAAGGGGCTCTGGGAGATTGTTCAAGCCCACGAACGAAAGCCCGAAGGCCCTACCAGTTCTCGGAAGTGGACTCAGGACCAAGAGGATGCCTTTCCCGCAAAACTTTCAACTTGGGAGGATCAAGACTCAAAAGCTCATTCTGCGCTTGTACAAGCTATCTCACCAGAGGTCTCCCCGGCCGTGCAAACATTGGATTGTGCTGCTTCTGTTTGGAGAAAGCTGACAGATCTATATGCACGGGTGGAAGTCCCTGTTGTAAACTCCAGAGACCCATTAGGTTGACAGACCGCATTGGTTAAAGAATCCATGACCAATTATTGGCAATGGGTACTGCCCTGACCTCTTCTCAGTTAGCTGCTCTCCTCCTCATCATGCTTCCTACAACTTATGACATGGTTTCCCGAGTTTTGCGGGTTCAGATCACAACACGTTCCCTCGAGTTTGATGATTTGTACTCTCCTCTTGGAAGAGGAATCCATCCTAGTTTCACAAGGGAAGTTGAAAGTTTCATCGCCTATTGGACCTGATCAGGCACTCGCAACGGTGCAGAAGAAAGTTTGGAGTCGATGTTACAAGTGTGGGAAGAAAGGCCACCTATCAAAGGATTGTCAGTCAAAGGACAAAGGCAAAGCCAAGGACACGGGCAAGTCTTCAAAGAAGGGCAAAGACGAGTCACAGGACACTGACACAGAGTCGTCTAGTGATAACCCTAGCTCTCCCAAGGCCTTACAGACTGGAGAGAACATGAATGGTGTCCTGCTATGATCCTAAGGGCATCCCCCCGCGTGCTGTCTTCCAGAAACGGCTTGTGGGCGGGAGAGGGGACTTTCAAAAGCTCTCTTATATTAAATCTAGAGCATGGGACCCGTGTGTCGGAGTTCCAAGTATAAAGACAGACAAGTTCACTTGATGGTCCGGATGAGTTCCAGGATCAACCAAGTTTCCTTCATGGTTCGGATGAGTTCCAGAACTATTGGTTAGCAAAGACTATGGACAGGATGTGTTCCATGTTCATTTGTTCGAGGTTATTAGATGTGATGTGTTCACAATTCTTCTTAGAGTTTGGAGCCACGCAGATTTTCTTTTGCTCTTTGCAGTGGCATTATGTTTTCTCAAGAAAACAAGCTGACATGTACATTTTCCGAGGTGTACTCAGTACTGGCCATGCTGAGGTGTTCATGGTCGCACCTTCGTCATCAGTTTTCTTCTGACATTTTTTGCACACTTCAAGATACAGAGGAGGTGTTAAAATAATGTATCTTTTAATATGCTGTCGTGGAGGTCCTGTCGGACTGTTTCTACAAGCCGACCTGGTTCATACACAAGTATATAAGAGTTTCTCTCTTTTATTCATTTAATCATCCAATAGTGCCCTATTTGCTGGCTCTTGTACTCTGTAACCTCAAGCTAATAAAGGTCTTGTTCTTACTCACAATCTTTCTCTCTCATGTTTATTTGCTTCCGCTTGTGCACTCTCTACAAAATCACCTCACGGCATTTTGCTATTGCAGAGACAGTATGACTTGGACATGTTGTCCAAGTATGGTATGACAGGCTGTAAGCCCATTTCAGTGCCATTGGAGCAGAACACAAAGCTTTCCGTAGATACAGGTGAGCTTTTGGAGGACCCCACTACATACAGGCGCATAGTGGATAGTTTAATCTACATGACCATTACAAGGCCAGACTTGAGCTATCTTGTTGGACTTGTGAGTCAGTTTATGCAAGCCCCTAGGAAGCCACACTTGGATGCGGCTAGACAGCTCCTCAGGTACATAAAGTCCACAGTTGATTATGGACTCTTCTATGAGGCTGGTACAGAGATACGGTTACATGGATACACGGATGCTGATTGGGCTGGTAGTATTGCAGACACAAGATCTACCAATGGTTTTATATGTTCTCATTTGGGAGTGCTGCTGTGAGTTGGTGCAGTAAGAAGTAGCCAATAGTTGCCTTGTCGAGTACAGAGATAGAGTACAGGGGTACTGCTATGGCAACTTGTGAGGTAGCTTGGTTTGAGAATCTACTTGGTGACATGGAAAAGCCCGTGGATAGGACAGTTGTCATATATTGTGACAACATGAGCAGCATGCAGTTGGCTAGTAACCCAGTATATCATGCTAGAACGAAGCACATTGAAGTGCATTATCACTTTGTGAGGGAGAGGGTTCTAGCAGGAGATGTAGATCTAGTATATGTCAGCACAGAGGATCACGTGGCTGACATCTTCACGAAGACATTGGGCAAAGAGAAGCTCCACAGGTTTAGAAGCTTACTTGGAGTGCACTGTGTGGAGTTGAGCTCGCGGGGGAGTGTTGAGATATCGAGCTCAACTAGTGCTACAACGGACATTGATGGCCCGCCTGGGTGATAGCTTCCGTATCTACACCACTGGCATGGTTGGTGAGATTATGGGTGATATACGGCCAGTGAGATGACAAGCTAGTGACAGCCATTTTGGATTACTAGAGACTGACATAGTTATAGCGCCAGCTCATTTAGTCGGATTCACATTATGGACCGACCCTTGTATGTTGTAGTACTAACCCATATAGTGTGTACTCTTATCTTTATGTTATGTTGGTTGAATAGAGAAGAAGAAGATAGAAGAAAATTCAACTATCCATCTCTCTCGTGTTGTAACACGCGGAAGCTCTGGGTAGTCTTCTTTCAGCCCTAAACACTCTTGAAAACCTTCTGATGCAAAACGCACCATCTGATGCAAAAACGCAAGTAGAGAGAGAGTAGAGAGAGAGTGAAGTGCTGGAAATTCAGTATATACTATGGTACAAAAAGGTACATATCTTTGCAGCCATGGGCTGCCTTCATAAAAAGGTGGCTAACCCTAAAATCTGTCCCCTATGGGACCTCTAATGATCCAATCCCCTAGTGGGAGAGAATGAGATAAATGATGAGCACTTGAGCCCTTATATATGGGTCTTGGACAATGTAGGAGCTGGCCGACTGCTGGTCGGCCAGTTCAGAATTCCTTTAATGCCTTTTTTAGCAAATCCGACCAGCTCTGCTCCTGGCTCCTGATGCGCATGCTGCTGCCCGACTGGACTCCAGTCCACACCCTCATGTGCCTGCAGCCGATTGATGCTTTTATCATCTTATGATGCGTTTCAGCCGCCTGGTTCTGTGAGCATCCTTTTGGTCCTTCTCGATACTTGCTCCAAGTCCTGCTCCAGTTTACACTGCCATCAGTGCTCTGTGCTCTGTCATCCTGGTTCTTCTACTGGTTCATGGTCTTTATCTGTTTGCCTCTTCTGGATCTAGCCCTGAGAATGTCCATGGCATCTGTGATGCACATGACATCCCCCTCTGCTAAACTTGATGACGGGAATCCAACCTGCTCTTGGATGACTGTCATCATCCCAATCCTGTCCCGAAGTCCCTCTATCATCTTCCATCCCTGGTAAACCTTTTCCTCTGAAAATCCGGTCTGTTCTCCAAACCACTCTGTCTCTGATGAAGATCTATGCATCTGGTTCCTCTAGTCCACAATCCATTCCTGCCCTGACTCTGAACACCGTCTTGGTCTTCTTTCCTGGAACTGAGTTTGGCACTCTCACATCACCCTTGGAGGATCAACCTCCCTTGGGACCGTTACCTGAGAACCTATCTGGCTCACGGAACTGCCATCCCCATCTGGCACTGTGGAACACCACCAACAAACCTCCTGGGAGTTCTTCCCGATCTGTGTTCCCGCCTTGGGCTTCGAATCCGTGTACTTTCCTGTACCTTGGACCTGTACACCATCATATGGGACTGAATCAGCGTTTAGCCTGGCTGAGCCTGATGCTCTGATACCAATGTAACACGCGGAAGCTCTGGGTAGTCTTCTTTCAGCCCTAAACACTCTTGAAAACCTTCTGATGCAAAACGCACCATCTGATGCAAAAACGCAGGTAGAGAGAGAGTAGAGAGAGAGTGAAGTGCTGGAAATTCAGTATATACTATGGTACAAAAAGGTACATATCTTTGCAGCCATGGGCTGCCTTCATAAAAAGGTGGCTAACCCTAAAATCTGTCCCCTATGGGACCTCTAATGATCCAATCCCCTAGTGGGAGAGAATGAGATAAATGATGAGCACTTGAGCCCTTATATATGGGTCTTGGACAATGTAGGAGCTGGCCGACTGCTGGTCGGCCAGTTCAGAATTCCTTTAATGCCTTTTTTAGCAAATCCGACCAGCTCTGCTCCTGGCTCCTGATGCGCATGCTGCTGCCCGACTGGACTCCAGTCCACACCCTCATGTGCCTGCAGCCGACTGATGCTTTTATCATCTTATGATGCATTTCAGCCGCCTGGTTCTGTGAGCATCCTTTTGGTCCTTCTCAATACTTGCTCCAAGTCCTGCTCCAGTTTACACTGCCATCAGTGCTCTGTGCTCTGTCATCCTGGTTCTTCTACTGGTTCATGGTCTTTATCTGTTTGCCTCTTCTGGATCTAGCCCTGAGAATGTCCATGGCATCTGTGATGCACATGACACGTGTCTTGCTCTCTCTTGTGTGTGTGTTTGAAGCTCTCCCTCTCTCCCACATTCTCTTTAGTTTTGCACAATATGATAGTGTCTAATCCTTTACAATACAGATTAAGTGCTTAATGATATCACTTAATGATGATTAATGCATACCTCCCCCTTAAAAAGATAGAAAGAAAACTAGTGTGATTTGGAGAAACAGAATCATGCATCAAATGGGTTTTGAACCCTCAATGACCCAAATAAATTGACCCGGATTAGCACTAATTAACTGCTAATGACGGTATGCTCAATATGATGGCCAAAAAGAATTTGATCCACCAAAAAACGTGTTTTTGAGCTGTGTTTTAGCGCTACAGAAACAACAAAGTTAGCTGCCTTCTCCTTCAAATCGGGGAGCACCCTTTGATATGGTGGAAGCCCTTTGTGTTAGCTTCCACGCCCTATCTTTGGTTTGCAAGAAGATGGCCTATGGAGGGAGCAATCAGCAAATTACTGAAGGCTGCGTTGTTTGCAAAGAGGACTCAGGAGGAAGGGGAGAATTACCTAATGGGTTATATGACTATGGTTTAATAATAAAAGTTAGAAATACTGGCTCTAATACCATGTTGGAATTAGACTATGGAGAGAGCAAGGTGGAGAGAATGAGCAAGAGAGATGAACACAGGTGAGTAGCATAACACAAGAGCATTATCCTTCATTAGTTGATGAGCCTTTATTATAACACGCGGAAGCTCTGGGAGTCTTCTTTCAGCCCTAAACACTCCTGGAAACCATCTGATGCAAAACGCAGATATAGAGAGAGAGTAGAGAGAGAGAGAGAGAGAGAGAGAGAAGTGCTGGAAATTCAGTATATTCATATGGTACAAAAAGGTACTTCTACTACAGCCATAGGCTGCCTTGTACAAAAGGTGGTGAACACCCAAAATCCTATCCTAAACTAGGACCCTAATGATCCACTCCATAAAGGAATGAATGCCTAAAACCATGAGCACACTTTGCTATTTATATGGTTCTTGGACACTTGTTTTACTGGCCGACTGTTGGTCGGCCAGTCCTAAATTCATTAATGCTCTTTAACGCAGCCCCGACTGGATCTCCTCCTTGATCATGATGCGCCTGCTGCTGCCCCTATCCTCTGGTTCAGCCGACCTGTTCTGTGAGCAGCCGACAGCCTATGTTTGCTTCTAACGCACTGTCAGGACACCTCCTTCATGCCCTCTAGGCCTTGCTCTGAGTCCATACATGTCCACTTCTGTATCTTGTGCTCCAAACCCCTATCTCTATCTGGTTCATACTATTTATCTGGCTCATACTATTTATCTGGCTGCCTCTTCTGGATTTAGCCCTAAAAATGTCCATGGCATTTATCATGCACATGACATCCCCCTCTGCTAAACTTGATGACGGGCTTCCAACCTGTTCTTGGATGACTGTCATCATCCCATACTTTTTCCCAAAGTCCCTCTGTCATCCATCCATCCCTGGCAACCCTTTTTCTCTGAAAGCCCGGCTTGTTCTCCAAACCACTCTGTCTGTGATGAAGATCTATGCATCTGTTCCATCTAGTCCACAATCTATTCCTGCCCTGACTCTGAACACCGTCTTGGTCTTCATTCCTGAGAAATGAGTCTGGCACTCTCACATCGCCCTTGGAGGATAAACCTCCCTTGGGACCGTTGCCCGTGAACCTATCTGGCTCAGAGGACTGCCATCCCCTTTGGCTTTGTGGAACACCACCAACAAACCTCCTGGGAGCTCTTCCCAATCTGTGTTCCTTGCCTTGGGCTTTGAATCCGTGTACTTTCCTGTACCTTGGACCTGTACACCATCATCTGGGACTGATTCAGTATTTAGCTTTGCTGAGCCTGATGCTCTGATACCAATGTAACACGCGGAAGATCTGGGAGTCTTCTTTCAGCCCTAAATACTCCTGGAAACCATCTGATGTAAAACGCAGATATAGAGAGAGAGTAGAGAGAGAGAAGTGTTGGAAAATTCAGTATATTCATATGGTACAAAAAGGTACTTCTACTACAGCCATAGCCTGCCTTGTACAAAAGGTGGTGAACACCCAAAATCCTGTCCTAAACTAGGACCCTAATGATCCACTATGAATGCCTAAAACCATGAGCACACTTTGCTATTTATATGGTTCTTGGACACTTGTTTTACTGGCCGACTGCTGGTCGGCCAGTCCTAAATTCATTAATGCTCTTTAACGCAGCCCCGACTGGATCTCCTCCTTGATCATGATGCGCCTGCTGCCGCCCCTATCCTCTGGTTCAGCCGACCTGTTCTGTGAGCAGCCGACAGCCTGTGTTCGCTTCTAACGCACTGTCAGGACACCTCCTTCATGCCCTCTAGACCTTGCTCTAAGTCCATACATGTCCACTTCTGTATCTTGTGCTCCAAACCCCTGTCTCTATCTGGTTCATACTATTTATCTGGCTGCCTCTTTTGGATTTAGCCCTAAAAATGTCCATGGCATTTATCATGCACATGACATTTATATAGGCACCAAAATTACATAAAAGTGAGCACCAACATGACAACTCTATTTGACTTTTACTCAAGGTGAATGTAACTCCTGATTTATCCTTTGAGCCTTTGCACACTCTACTGTCAATGGATGATTATTTGTTATTTCAACAAGACCTAGTATGTAAAACTTGCACCCAGCTTCTTCTCCATGCTATCATGTCACTTTCTTCCTTGGGGGACGAGCTCTAGAAATTTGTAGTAGTCCAAGGTGCTTTGTCTAGGATAGACTTCATGTGAAGCCTTTCTACTATTTGGCTGAATTCATTAGATCAGGTAAGGATTGATTTGGGTACACTTTGAAGCCTATCTTGGACGGTTGAATGCAGCCCCAACTCATACTTTTCCATCTTCACTTCTGAGTATAGAAGAGAAAAGGAGACACCTTGAGTGAAATCCTCCATAATTTGGCATTGTACTCACTAATGATTTCCCCCTCTTTGAGAGAGACTGACCCAATCAAATATAAGAGATAAAAACTACAGCTTTGGAGAACCCATTTAGAGGCCCACATTTTTCTGAAAGGTGTCTTTTCATTCCTTGCAGTCCGATACGTTCAATACTTCTTTGCTTTGCGAAAACATCCAAAAAGCATTTTTTTAAAAAGTATTCACCTTGTTGAACCTGTTGTCCCACCACTGAGAAGGGTCTGCAAATAAAATCTTCCACAGCTCTTGGGTTGCAACTGGCTTAGCTGCTGCAAGGTTAGAACTCTGAAGCATTAGAACTAATTAATGCCATAAACTAGAAAAAAGAAGTCGCAAGAAAGCAGTTATCATCATGGTTTTGAGTCGGCGGAAATGCAATATCTGCCGAAGAATTGGCACTGCTGCCTCAACTCCGATGTTTCAGAATTTTTTCTGAATTAGCTGACATGCAGCACCAGGACTTTCAAGACATCGTCATCATCTTGTGATTGTCCAACCTCCCAATCCCATGATGTTAGCCTACAGGAAATAGCTCATGCATGCCTCTTCTGCAGCTAGCTATTTTCTGAGACAGAATGGCCCTCCTCAGGGCCATTCTCTAACTCTTCAAAATACAATCTAGCCGAAAAAGGGGGAGGGGGGGAAAGTAAAATTTGAAGCACAGGAGGTGGTGGGTTCTAACCCCCTTCGCTGCAGCAGCAGGCGACCCAATAAAACTCTTAACAACAGCAACAACAAAAAATACCCTAAAAAATCAAGTTACCTTTCTTTTGAGTGGTGTGTCCTTGAGGAAGACATGGAGCATTTGACATGGAACGTGGCATCCCAAAGTGGTAGAGTCTCCTTGTGAAAGCTCTCCCCATCGACGAGAGGTGTTTAAAAGGTGGGTAGTTCTAGGCCGTCTCCGTCTCTTCCTGGGTGGAGGAGCCCTGCTGAGCATGAAGAGGAACAAACCCATGAGCAGTGGTAGTAGTAGTATGCAAGGGCATTGGTCTGGCTCCAGCTGCATCAGGGTGTTTGATCATGGGCGTTGTCCGCACGAAGACCTTCACAAGAAAGGTCCTCTTTTTTTTTATGTGCGCGCGTGTAAAGAGCACTGACAGGGCAAATGGGAAGAAAATGGGCGGGCAGGTATCTTGAAATTGTTTATGGGAAGATGTAACTTAGAGGTGGTTAGGCGGTTAGGCAGACAGGTAACTCGAGGGGAAATGGGAAGATATAACTAGAGATGGGCAGGCAGGTAACTTCATATTAAAATTGAGAACATTATTTAAGTGAATTTGAAATTAAAGCTTGGAAAAATTGAAGGTTTAGCCTGATAAGTGTTTTCCATATTGAGCGAAAAACATAACAGTTATAAACAAGCATAACGCGCTTACTCATTTAGTGTACGTATCGTGCATAAACATCACATAATACTCGTTTGCACTTATCGTTTTTTTTATCGCTAGGTCACTTAGACTATTAGATTAGAGCATTAACAAGACCAAAAGAGCTTGTGCATTCTTGATAAACACTTGAAGTGAGAAAATTATGAAATACTTAAAACACCCATGTACATATCCATAATTTATTTAGTTATACTAAACATTAACAAATGTAAGTGGAACTTAATAGAGTTTCTTAGTAGTGCACCCCTCGAGACTTTTTCTTACAAACCATCCCCACCTGAAGAAATTGACAAGTGTGAAGCAAGCACAAGCCAACACAAAAATAAAGAAATTGAGAAGTGTGAAGCAAGCTTAAAGGACATGCTAACTTCTTAGCAATATTTACTAAGGAACACTTAATCCTTCTTGCCAAAGGCAAAAAAAAAGCCATTTTTTTATTTTTAGCACTTCTACTACAAGGAATGCTACAACTCCTTAAAGCCAAGGCCAAGGAACAGTATGAGAACCACTGTTTATATAAAAAAAGTTTTTGTACGAAAGCTTTATATGAAAGTCTTTTATATAGGGAAAAAAACCATACGAAAAAAGGAATCTCGTACCAAGGAAAAAAGACAATAGGAAAATTTAGATTTTTTCTTGAAAAAATTGAAGCTTTTATACAACAAGGGATTTTGTGTAAATGAAAAAATGAATATTATTTATAATTCAAACCTATATTCGCTTACAAAAACTATTCAAGCCGAATAATGCAACTTAGTGCAAGATCACTCTACGAGAACTTTTGAATTGTAACACTTTGCTTTTTAAGTACGAAAAGATTTCCTCGCACTAGTGTGCTATAATACACACACACACACACACACACATATATATATAACCACGTTTTCATGTGGTTAGAGTTGGCAAACTTCGTCTCCAAAAAATTACAAGATCAATGAATGTTTCCTTTCTTGGGAATATGTATGTTCTTGATGACATAGATTCCATATATCGAAACTTTGTTTTCTCTAGGGCTTGAATTTAGTAGTTTATCATTCTATAGAGCTTCAGTATCTTTACTTTTTAGCTCTTGCACAGTACAATTTCAACACTAGCTAGGGCTTCCCTTAGATTTATTTTTCAACGTCAAAAGATCATTGAAGTATGAATTAACAATATAAAAAGTCATTAGGGCCAAAACCATTCTCATAAATTTTTCAATATACATCTTTGGTGTCTATATTATAAAATATTTGATTAGCACATTAAATTTAGTTTACAATGAGTGGTTAATCAAGCATAAGGTACAATATTAGGGTTACATGCATAAGTATAGCATGATGTAAGCATGCATATGACAAGAACATTATGGTAATAAACCTAGTGTAGCACATTATATTAAAAAAAACTTACTTGTAGCTATTAGGGTTGTATGCCCTTTAACAAGCTATTTATGTAAATGACAGAACCAAGACTCAACAAAAGTATGCATAATACATGATAAGAAAAAAGCATATAGGATTTAAGTGCATGGTATTATGCTACATATAAGTAGCATGTCATTGAGTCTTAAAGGCCCTTCTTGCTTGCTTTTGAGCCATAAAAATACAATGAGAAACATAGGGAGGAGCAATCACCATCTCAAAAGCAAGCCCCTTTTTTTAAATTAAAGTACTCAAGTATTATCTAAATCATGTCATGAGACTGTAAGCATGTCTTAAAGGCCCTTCTTGCTTGCTTTTGAGCCATAAAAATACAATGAGAAACATAGGGAGGAGCAATCACCATCTCAAAAGCAAGCCCCTTTTTTTAAATTAAAGTACTCAAGTATTATCTAAATCATGTCATGAGACTGTAAGCATGTCTTAAAGGCCCTTCTTGCTTGCTTTTGAGCCATAAAAATACAATGAGAAACATAGGGAGGAGCAATCACCATTTCAAAAGTGAGGTAGCTTTTTAAAATTAAAGTACCTAAGTATTATCTAAATCATGTCATGAGACTGTAAGCATGTCTCCTACATGACTTGAGTAAATCCATAGGTGGATACAAATAATACATAATATTAGCAATTACATGATTGAGAAACAAAAAAAAAAAACAAGAGAAAATAGGGTGACTATCCAAAGCACAACGATGGAGGCTCCCATGATGAGGGCATGATTCATTCATCACATAACAAAGTAGGGTGACTATCTAAACCACAACAATGGAGGGTCCCCTAATGAGGGCATAATTCATTCATCACATTAACAAAACCAAGAAATCTACCTAAGCAAGATAGAAAGTTGATATGTGTGGTCCATTATAGTCACTTAGTGCACTATGTAGAGAACTAAGAGCTAGTTTGTGATCCCTCAATCAATAGAAACCTTTGAGAACATGCATTAACAACCTGCCAGAACCTGCAATTAAACTCATGGCCTAATTATAAAGTTTACAACACCATTGATAGGAGACTTTGTCATAAGAGGCTAAAACTTTAAGTCTGTCACTAAAATGAAAATCAAACCAAAAAGGGCACCTAACAAAACTAACTATAAGTTTCTTACCACTAACTTATTATCAAGAAAAATAACTCACAAGTCTATTATGGATACAGCAAAACTCACATGCTATTATGATAAAAGTGTACTAATTAAACAATAGCTCTAAAATTAATCATAACTTTCCTACAACTAACTTATAAGCAAGCAAAATAGCTCAAAAGTTTGTTTGTGAACAGAGCAAAACGTACATGCTATTATGATAAAGGTCTACTAATTGAACCCAAGTCTAAACATGGAGGCGCCATCTATAATTAGAAGTTGTGGAAAAAATCTTCTGAGATTAATAGAGCGCTAAGATTCAAGTAGAAATCTAATGCAATCATGGAAAAACCTATTGAGATTAGGGTAGAACTCTACTACAATAAGGGAAAAACCTATTGAGATTAGTGTAGAATTCTGCTACAATAAGGGAAAAACCTATTGAGATTAGGGTAGAATTCTACTACAACAAGGGAAAAACCTATTGAGATTAGGGTAGAATTCTGCTCCAATAAGGGAATCTAATGCAATCATGGAAAACCCTATTGAGATCAGGGTAGAACTCTACTACAATAAGGGAAAAACCTATTAAGATTAGGGTAGAATTCTGCTATAATAAGGGAATAATCTATTGAGATTAGGGTAGAAGTCTTCTTGCAATCAGGGTAAAACCTATTGAAATTAGGGTGAACTCTGCCAAATCAAGGCAAAACTATTGAGATTATGGTAAAACTCTACCTTGCGAAACGATAACCCTACCTTGCAACGATAAGGGAAAAACCTATTGAGATTAGGGTAGATCTTTTGCGACAAAGTGCTAACTTTTTTTCATTAGTCCCTGGACATGTATTCAAGAAATCTCCTCCACGATGAACATTAGAATTTCACCATACTCAACAGATAATGGTTTTATACACCTTGGCATGTTCAATCCAAAAGAGGAAACTTGATAAACTATGTGAAACATAAACAAGTAAGTAGTGGTAGAACTTGTTGATGGAGTAAATCATTCCGAGTGCTTTTCTTTCTATTGTGGAATTATAGGTCCTCTCTACGTTGGACAACCTTTTGCTAGCATAGTAGATATACCGTTGGAACCATCCCCCCTCAACCTCTTACATTAGAACACTTTCGATGGGGCCACATTATGCATCTATAGCACATGGAAAGTCATATTCCAATCCGATGGAGTTAAAATTGGGGCTAAGGTAAGCATTTTTTTTAGTTTTGAAAATCGATTTTAGAGGCTTTATGGACCACATAAACAATGCATCCTTTTTGGTGAGTCCATATAGCATGAATGCCACATCTACTAGAAATCTGAAAAATCTCATTTGTAATCTCTCCAATTACTTAATATTGTTTAGTAAGACTTTAGGCTTTTGATTGTTGCCACTTTTTTTTGATCCATTGCCAAGCCTTTCTGTGAGAATATGTGTCCAATCAATGATCTAATTGTGAAACAAAGTGGATCTAGACAAGTTTAGACTAAATCATGCTTGCCTAGACTTCTCTAGACAAAGCTTGAGGTGGTGTAGGTGTTCCACTCTATTTCCGTATATACATAGAAAACATCCACAAACACCTTCATAAATGTTGTGTGAGAGAAGATTTCATACACCATCTGCTGAAGGTTGTAGATGCAGTCTTCAGCTCAAAGGTCATTACATATTGCAAGTAATAGCTCTGCATTCTATCACAAAATGTTGTTCTCTAGAGCCATGTGGACTTGATTGTACTTGTTGAATGTGTCAAGGAAGGAGTACATCTCATGTCTAGCTACCTCATCTGTGAATGGCAAAGGAAAGGGGTGAGAAATAGTGGTAGCATTGAGCTTTGATAATTCGCCTACACTCCGAGTTTTCCATTTTTCTTTGGTACTATTTCTATGGGTGACCTTTTCCACTATCCCACCATTGCATAGTTTGGATCCATATGATATCTTACATTGTTGAATCGAACTTGATGCTAAAAGAAGGAGGGATCAATACCTTTCAATAGCTCCAAATGTTGGTAGAAGGAGGGATCAATACCTTTCAATAGGTCTAGGTAAATACCTTTTAGTAGCTCCAATAAAACACATCTTTGTACTCTACTTGTAGCTTGAGCTCTTCATTTAGTTTTGCACTCACCTTGGTTGTTCATGGTGATTCCACATTACCCAATTTCATATTTGTTAATTCATCTACTTTTACTTTGTTGCTTTTCATGGATGACCGTGCTTTCTGGCCTAGTTCCATCGATCCTTCATCTCCTTTAAAGATGGGTGTGGGAAGTCCTCATCTTCTTGTTGCTTTTCATGGATGACCGTGCTTTCTGGCCTAGTTCCATCCATCCTTCATCTCCTTTAAAGATGGGTGTGGGAAGTCCTCATCTTCTTGTTGCTTTTCATGGATGACCGTGCTTTCTGGCCTAGTTCCATCCATCCTTCATCTCCTTTAAAGATGGGTGTGGGAAGTCCTCATCTTCTTGATGGAATTGCACGCCACAAATTTTGGGTTGTATCCATAGACTATTCAGAGACTATTTGCTCCACATTAACCTCAAACAATGGAAGTGCACCATCACATTTGATGTAAAGATGGAAGTACATTATCACAATTTTTAGGTTGTATCTAGACACTCTGCTTCACATATCAACCTCAAACAATGTTTTTTCTTTCTAGGTTTTCTTTGAGAATTGCTTCTTCTTCATTATCTTCCACTCCATCTAGCAGGTTTAAGCCTTTTGTATGCACTTTTCACGTGCACTGTGTGGGCGGACTAAAGGAGTGATCTCTACCTTCGTAGTCATGATCACCTTGATTTTCTTCTTTCCTTTTTGGATTCTTTCTTCCAACCTTGCTTGATTTTTCCATATTGGAGCCATGACCTTCAATAGCATGTGATATGCTCTTGCTATGGCCTCCATCCGTAGTACCACAAAGACAATCATAAAATTGTATCTAGCCTTCACAATGTTGAGAGACATGACTCTCTTTATGATCTACCATTCTGGCTGCAAATGGTGCAAGCTACATATCTGTGATACCTAGTGCTTTTGTAGTGGTTTCTAACGTTAAATTGGCACTAGAATCTCCATCTAACAATACATCTAGAATGGCTTATCCATGAGTTGACATTGTTACCTCTAGTGAGCCTCTGGTACCCAGTAGCACCTTTTGCTTCTATTTTGTTGTGATCCACTTCATTTTTAAATTCCAATTTTTGATTCAAATATCTCCTACTCACAAAGGGCTACATGTTTTTTCAAAAACTTTCTGTGTGAAATTTTGGAACAAGTGAGAGGAATCAAGCGTGACATTGATTTTGATGTTTTTGAGACCCTCCCATAAGTCATACTTTGAAGAACTATTAATGTCTCCTTTCTCATTCATGTCATGCTTCTTGCATTTCCTTTCCATGGATAATACCAACAACGGAAATTTCAGCTGTTTTTTCAAGTCTCACAACTGGGCATTTCTTGCATATGTCCCGTTGAACATTTTTTCCTCAGAATTTGATTTAGCAATTCTTTATCCAATGTTTTGTGAGGGTATTTTTGGCATTGACGCAAGCACACTAGCACCTTCGCTTCTTTTTCCTACTCACTTTATTTTTCAATTATTTCCATAACCCTTGACCTTGGGAGATTTCATCCTAACTCTCTCTTGACTTAAGTGTGTTTACCTATATTCCAAACTTTTTCTGGCATGATTGTGAGTAGGAACCTCTTGGTTCTCCACGATCTGACCTTGTATTTCTTGCACCATTTTTACCACTCTTGATCCCTGACCTTCGACTCTCCTCCCACTTGATGGGCCACTTATGCTTTATCCTCTTAGAGTTTGGATTTATGGGCATCATTTCATTGGTGGCCATATGTTTCCAAATTCTACCTCATGTGTGTCTGGATAATCCCCTTTCTTTCCATTAAATTTGGGGTATTTCATGTTGAGGTTCTACTCTTGCACCATGTTGTGTGGTGAAGGAGGTAGTGATGGATGGTGGGGAGCAAGTGGAGTACATGGAAAAGCCTATTTGGCTGATGGTTGCCATGGTTTGAAATGTTGAGGTTCTATTGTTGCACCATGTTGTGTGGCAGAGGAGATAGTGATGGATGGTGGGACACGACAAAGTCTGTTTGTTGATGGTTGCCATGGTTTGAGATAGTGCACCAGACAAGATTAGTTAACAAGAAGTTCCTTGCAACTTGAGCTACTTGTTCCTCCTACTTTGAAGTGATTATTATCATGTTCCCCCACTTTGAAGTGATTATTATCATGTTCCCTTGCCTAGCACTACTCATCTGCCATAATTTTAAGTGCTAGATAACGGCTATAACATTGTTGCCGAGATTCTACCATGCACTTTTTCCCTTTTGTCAAGCCTTTCTTTTGCTTATGGAGTCAAAATACCTAGGCATTCCACTCAACAAGGAGAGAAAGACGAAGAAAAAAAACCACAGTAGATGTCTATGTTCTCATGAGCTCCTCTGAGTAAACCAGTAGGATCACCAAATGTGTTGCCTTGATAATGCAGTGCTCGTATGAGCATAATGCATATGATTATAGTAAAATGCAAGAGAATAAATAAAGACCACTTAAAGACAATGTCAAGTCCCTGTCACTACTACGAACACGTTCGGGACACACTCTAACTACGCAGAGATGGAGAAAGCAAGGTTTATGTTCACCTCCCAGCCACCCCATAGAGTAGAATGAGGAGTCCCCCATCCCGTCGAGCTATATGTAGTGGCCTGCTTGTCCACATTGTTAAAATTACAGCAATGTGATGAGCTATGGTGGATTAAATGCTAGAATCAACATCATTAACAAAGTGATTAGCAAATAATTAAGATGTGATTAGTGAGTAATTAACAAATAGCTTAATGTAGGCATGGATAATCAAAAACCAGCAAATTCTCATTAGGCCAATGCCTCAATTTATAGAGTTTACATCCAAGCATCAAATCCCACTGATTTCTCCTTGATTCACTCTACCTCTTTTGCTTGATTCTCTCCACCTCTCCCAGAATATCTCCACACTTCCTAAATCTTCTCATGCTACCCTTTATTCTCTCTCAGTAGATTCTTCTCACCTTTTTACAGGTTCTCTCACATTTATAGATTCTCTTTTATAGCCTCTAACCAAGGGCTTGTTCTCGCACACACCCTATTCACTTGTATATTTCAACACCTCCCCTCAAGTGAATACTCCTAGCACACCTGGACCCTATACCAAGTTTTCCTCTTACTTGATAGTCCGCGAGACCAGTGCCTAGCACACCTCCCCTCAAGTTAACTTAGCACACCTGGACCCTATATCAAGTTTCTCTCTTACTTGATAGTCCGCGACCAGTGCCTCAAGTCCCAATCTCATAGTCCTTGACACTCTCTCTGTCTCTATGTGTCCAAGGCTACTACAAGTGCCCCGCGACCTTGACTAAAGTGCTCACACATACATCTATCTACCACGTGGCCTACATCATTGGTGGCTCAGAGGTGGTTTTACTTTGTTGGGGCACGTTACATTGGGTTGTGGGGTTTCTCTCTCTCTCTCTCTCTCTCTCTCTCTCAGAAAAGATGATCCGACTCCTCTTCCTTAGGAGCCTCCATGAAGTTTGCCGATGTCGTTCCTTCTCCACTGAGTTTGCTATAGCAGTCTCTTGCCATGTGTCCTGGCTTTCCACAGTTGTGGCAAGTGAAGGTCCTTCCTCCTACTCTGCCTCTTCCTCGTCCTCGTCCTCGTCGTCGTCGAGAGAATCTTCCTCGGGTAAAGAATGCTTTTTCTTCTCCTACTATTGAGTCAAGCCATTTCTTCTCTTTGCCTCTGCTCTCTTGCTCTAGTAGAGCTGCTTCTATCTCGTGTAGCTTCAATTCAGGTACATTCTTTAGTGTTGCTACAATGTTTTCATATTCACCTTTGTCCACACTCTTCAGAAGCACTACTAGTGCCTCATCATCTTCTACCTTTTTGCCAATAGTTGCCAGTTGTTGCTTAATGCTTTTATATCTGTTCAAGTGTGTGATTAAAGGTTCACTTTCCTTCATATCCAATTTGTAGAATTGCATTAATAGATTTATCTTTGAATTTTAAGCTTGTGTGCCAAATAATTTATTTTCACCCCATGCATCTTTTGCCCATTGTATCCCTATGATGTGATGAATGATTTCATCATTTAAACTGAGTGCAATAAGTCCCAATGCTTTTTCATTCTTGCTCTTCCACTCATTTTCCCCTCTCACCTCTGGGCATTCATCTCTTCCCTCAACTAGCCCCCACAGATTTTTCCTCATGAGCAGATACATGGTTTTTGTCTGCCATATGTGTAAAACTGCTCCCCATTAAATTTGGCTATTTCTTATGCTGTACTCATGATCATGTGAAGGGGGTCTTACCTCTTGATCGAATTTCAAGATTCAAGGGTAGTGTCTACCCTTTTACAACTCAATCTGGTGTTTAAGAGATTATTACAACAAATTTATCAACATAAAATCACCAAAAATTACATTAAATCAAGGGTAACCAATTTATACGGAATGGTTGGAGTATCAAACCAACTCCGAATTGCAATCTGAAGTTATAGAGATCTGTATTAGATACCTAATGATTAATTTGAACTCTCAATTGCACCAAAATATAGTGATTAGTACTGATTAATCATTGATTAGCAAATTAATCCCTTGTTTTGTGTGCAGAAAACAGAGTATGCGGGGAGCCCAGATCTGAGGCCTTAGAGTTCAAATGAGCTCAAATGATTTCAATTGCCATCAAAGGCAATTAGTCTAGTAGAGGATTAAGCCAAGAAACACAAGATTTGACTAAACATTGAATGCTTAATCTCTGTTTTACCAAAGTCACCTGTAGATTTGATGAAGAGCTTGGATCTCATTGTAGACTTGATCAAATTGAATTCTGACTTCACCAACTTGTAGAGAATGCTTGAAAATCCCTGGAGCTATGAGGAATTAGACCCATTTGATTGGATGAAGTGGAGATCTCTGATTTGCTGCAGAAAAACGATGCTTCTTAATTAGCGAAAATCGGGCGCTTGTGTGGGTAGTTTGCTACGTTGAATCGACTGGCTGGAGCACAAGGGTGTTGGCTATCTATGGCTAGAAGCAATGGAGCTAATGTTGAGCGTGTAAGGAGATAGAGCTCCTCCACTAGCTGGGGGTACAGCGAGTTAGTTGAAAAAGAGGAAAAATATTAATTTTCTACTAATCCTAATTAGCAAAGTGATTAGCAAGATAATGGGCTCACAAATTGATGGATTCTAGGCTTGGCTCTAATACCATGTTAAAATTACAGCAATGTGATGAGCTATGGTGGATCAAATGCTAGAATCAACATCATTAACAAAGTGATTAGTAAATAATTAAGACGTGATTAGTGAGTAATTAACAAATAGCTTAATGTAGGCATGGATAATCAAAAACCAACAAATTCTCATTAGGCCAATGCCTCAATTTATAGAGTTTACATCCAAGCATCAAATCCCACTGATTTCTCCTTGATTCACTCCACCTCTTTTGCTTGATTCTCTCCACCTCTCCTAGAATATCTCCACACTTCCTAAATCTTCTCATGCTACCCTTTATTCTCTCTCAGTAGATTCTTCTCACCTTTTCACAGGTTCTCTCACATTTACAGATTCTCTTTTACAGCCTCTAACCAAGGGCTTGTTCCCGCACACACCCTATTCACTTGTATATTTCAACACATATTAGCCCAGATACCTGAGGTACTTTGACCAAGATGTCTCTCCCCTGACCCCGGACCTACTCACTACCCGCTCTCTAGCATTCGTACTCAAAGTCCAGTCGAGCCCATGTATGCACTGGATGCTACGTGACATTACCTCCCCCTTAAGAGAAGAGTTTTCATTCACAAAAACAAACTTTGGATAGTTCTTGGTAAGCGTGCTCAAGCATTCCCATATGGATACTTCATCCTCTATATCCTTTCACTTAACAAGTGCCTCTTAGTATATAATATGTCTGGTCTTCCATTCTCTAAATTCAAGAATCTTCTCGGGTTCATGATGTGAAAGAGATGGTGGTTCAATAATTTCCACCAAAATGTTAGGAGTAACTCAACGGTTTTTCGGAGTCTAGTGACATGAAAAATAAGATGTACTTGAGAGCTCTCCTGTAACTCAAGTTTGTATGCTATGCTACCAATCTTCTTAAGGATTTTAAATGGACCATAATATCTAGGAGAAAGCTGACACTTTCTCATCGTGAGAGTCTCCAACTTTGTAGGGACTTTCAAGGAAACAAAGTCACCCTCTTCAAAGGTCACTTCTCTGCAGTTCTTGTCAGCATACGTTTTTGCATGACCTTGTGCACTATGAATGATATTTCTTGCTATTTTTCGCCTATATTGCATGTCTTCAAAGAAATCCTTGATAGATTGAATCTTCTCCTTTTGTAGCCCTATGACCACAGGAGATCTCGGTTGGAAACCATACATTATCATGAATGAACTAAATCCAGTCATTGAATGTTTAAACTATTATAAGCAAACTCCAAATGTGGCAAGTGCTCCTCGCAATTGGCTTGCTTTTTACTTACATACACTCAAAGCATGTCCTTCAACACTTGGTTGACTATCTCAGTTTGACCATTAGACTATGGATAATCAGCCATATGACTCATACTCAGAGTAATGCCCAAATTTTTGAAGACTTCCCTCCAAAAGTGACTATCAAATTTTCTATCCCTATATGAAACTATATCTATGGTGACGGGCAGGCCATATAGTTTGTAGAGATGTTTGATAAAAAACCTAGCTAATTCAAGATTTTTCTTCTCGTTTTGAGTAGGTATAAATTTGACCATCTTGGTCAATTTGTCAACCACTACCCAAACCCAATCGTTCCCTTGAGTCATTTTAGGTAAATCAGTGATAAAATATATGGAAATAATCTCCCATTTCCCTTTGGGAATATCCAATGGATGTAACAAACCTCCAACCTTGAGGCACTCATGTTTATTGCCTAAAACTTTTTGCATTTCAACACAAAGTCCTGGATGTCCTTAAACAAACTTGGCCAATAAAATTATCTCTTACATAGTGCTTAGGTCTTCTATATCCCGGAATGACTAGTACTCAGGGTATCGTGACTTTCAATAAGAATTTAGTGCCGAAAGTCAGCAATAGTAGTTGGTACACAAACTCTACCCTTGTAGAGTAGGTACTCATCGTCAATGGAATAGTGTCAATACTTTTCCCCTTTTGATGAAATTTATCATGCACAAATGAACCAATGCCAAGTAGTTGTGAAGGGTCCCACCCCAAGCTCTCCAACTAGCTACATAACCCAAGAGACTCACCTTGTCTCTCCAGACTAGTTCTCGTTCTCCTTCTTGTTGTCAAAACCTTGGTCTGTATTAGCACTCCTTTTGAACGAGGAAGGTGTAGGCTGCTAATAAGTGCGGCCGTGTACAGCAAGCCATACCTTTGAAAAGACTGGATCATGCTTACACATACCATGTAGTGGATCCAAGAATTTACTCTTGATTGTGCTGAAGCTCAACTCACCATCGGCATGTGACTCAGCACATTCCCTACTACCATGTTAAATTTATTGGTAATGGAGCTATAGGTCAAATTCTTGTAGGATCCTTGCCCACCAAGATTTTCTACCTTTTAACGCATTTTGAAAAGAAAGCCATTTTAGACTTTCATGGTTCGTTTGGACCTCAAAAGTAGCACCATACAAATAATGGCACCACTTTTTTAGAGCATGAATAATAACTAGTAACTCTTGCTCATAGGCCAAGTAGTTATGTTGGGGGGCGGTCAAGATTTTTGCTTTCAAATGTAATAGAGCAATCGCTTTGCATTAAAACCACCCCTACGGCCTCCCCTCTCGCGTCTATCTCTAATACAAACATTTCATTGGGCTCCAAAATACTAAAAAATGGGTGTTGCGGCTATGGCCACCTTGAGTTTTTCAAAAATCCTTTGTTGAGGATTCTCCCAAACGAATAGTTTTGTCCTTTTTCCTTAAAAGGGGACTCCTATCTTCGTGTAGTCCTCGACATACTATCGGTAAAACCCTGACAAGCCTAGAAAAATTACAATTCTTCTAGGTTCTTTGGCTCCAGCCATTGGCTCCAGCCATTTGAGAATGGATTCCACCTTCCCAAGGTCCAATCCGCATTTCCTCTGCGGATATAATATGACCCAAATATTGAATTTTCTTAGCAAAAATTGTGCATTTGCTTTCCTTTGCAAATAACTTATTTTCCTAAGCAATTCGAACACCAAGCACAAATGTTGTAAGTGCTCCTTTCTAGACTTACTATAAACCAGTATGCCATCTACTATGAATTTTCCTAAAGATGGACATAACACATTGTGTAATAGCATCATAAATGTCGTTGGTGCCTTTGTCAAGCCGAAATGGCATGACTAAGAAGTCATAATGCCCAAAATGAGTCCTAAATACGGTCTTGGGAATATTTTATTCCCTTATCTTAACTTGGTGATACCCCGATCTAAGATCAATCTTAGGTCAAACAACTTGTTAATTCATGGCATGCATTGGGTATTTGTTCTTAATCGTAATCTGATTAAGAGCATGGTAGCCTATGCACATTCGCATAGAACCATCTTTCTTTTTTACCAAAAGAATGGGTGATGTCCATGGTGAAGAGCTTGGTCTTGTGAACCCTTTCTTCACGTACTCAGCTAATTGCCATTCCACCTCCTGTGCTTCAGAGTGGCTAATTGTATAAGTAGGCTTGCTTACAAGTTTTAAACTAGGGAGCACCTCAATGCTATGGTCAAGATCCCTAGATGGTGGAACACCATCCAGCAAATCATTGAGAAAAACATCCCTAAACTCTCACAATAAAGAATTCAATATACTTGTGTACTTGGTTTTTATTGACTCAATTTTGGCCTTGGCTTTTAGGTTTTATTCATAAGACGACAAAATAGTGTTTAACAAACAGGGGTCTCTTCCAAGGCTTTTAGGTTTTATTCATAAGACGACAAAATAGTGTTTAACAAACAGGGGTCTCTTCCAAGGCTGTTTAAGTTTTCATTACTTAAACCAGTTTCGACTACACAAACATTAACTTTAACACTTGTTTCATCTACGGACATTATCAACATGTGTTTAATATACAAAAACACAATTATGTAAAAGGGTATAAAGATATATCTCATAAATATTGCTGGAATTGATGGCACGGAACAACTCTAGGGATAAAACAAGGGGTGCAGCTGGTACCTCATGCTCACACCATGGCCTCACTAATCTCCCCTCATGCATGAACTCTAGAGTATAATCCTAGGAGCTACGACATAGGACCTAAGGCCTAGGTTATATAACCACTCCTTGCATAGATAAATATCGGCTTGAGCCAAATGCATGACTTGAAAGTTTGATGACGTCTCATAGTCTTGCATAACTAGTGACACCTCTAAGACCAGGTGTCTCAGACGGTACTATCGTGCTAACGAGACCATATACTTATGGTCACTAATCGTAACTTCTTAACTAATGCATAGTTAAGGAAGTTGTGTGTGGCACCATCGTCAATAATGATGACAGCGGTGACTCTATGGCCACCTATCCTGCCATATAATCAAACCAAATCATAGGGTTCGAATGATAGATACCACATAGATTGTTCACGTAGTAAGCATAGGCACTATCTGTATGATAAAGTGTGATCTCTCTGAACTCTACAAAACTAAGATGTAATCTACCTTGAGGATTTTCATCCTTTTTGGCATCCTTAGAATTCCCTCTAGTACCTAGATTAGGACATGTTTCCTTGCTATGTCCCGCCTCAAAGCAGTTAAAACGGTTAATGCACATATTTTCTTTCTTGACTTTTTTGTACTATTGTTACTTTTGGATCTTTGCTTAGTTTTTCTCTCTAGTATGGCATGTTTTCTTCTACCAACACCCACCCTATCCCCTTTAATCACTCTGACTCCCCTGCCATTTGTCACTCCAAAATGACTTTCTTTTAAAATTACCACCATTCTCGTCAACTGTCTAACTAAGATCGAATGTAGATTGATGTAAAATGTCATCATAAATTTGGGCATATTTAATTGCTACATTGAAATAATTGGGCTGCTTAGGCTCAACATAAGCCTCGTAATTTAGGAGATAAACCCCTCACTAGTCACTCATGAACTCACGTAAAGTCTCGAATTCATCAATTCCCTTTAACTTCAATATGATCTTGCAGTAGTTAGAGATATATTGGGTGAGGGAGATGCCCTACATCGAGCACTTACCCCACTCCAGATGACCTCTGCACTTTGGTCACTTATCGAGCACTTATCCCACTCCAGATGACCTCTGCACTTTGCTCACTTATAGGAATTCCTTTCGAAACAACGTTTCGAACTCTACCCAAGTATGAGGATGCGTGCACTATCCACCAAGCCCATCCACCACTTATATGCCTTACCTATCCAACGAGAGGTTGGTCTCTATGGGCCTCACCTCATCTGGCAACTGCCTGAGGTTACGGACATCCGACCACTTTAGTAGGAATATATTTACCACGTCCTTGTTATGCTCTTTCTCCTCTCCCCCCCAAAGGTCAGCATCTTGAGGTCCTTAAGGAAATTCAGTAGGAATATATTCACCGCGTCCTTGTGTTGCACTCTTTCTCCTCTCCCCCAAAGGTCGGCATCTTTAGGTCCTTAAGGAAATTAGCAGACACTATAGACTACTTCGCAACAAGCATTATGGCTTGCTTACCCACATGAGGCTCCACGTCCTCTCAAAAAGGAAATTACACCCTCATCTACGCTGATTTCTGTACAACAGTGCTACCTATGGGCGTTGTCGGGGTGGCATCCAAGAGAAATTGAATGCTCCTAAGCATGGTTAAGATCTCACCATGTGGGTAAGTAAGCATTATGGCTTGCTTACCCACATGAGGCTCCACGTCCTCTCAGGAAATTACACCCTCATCTACGCTGATTTCTGTACAACAGTGCTACCTATGGGCATTGTCGGGGTGGCATCCAAGAGAAATTGAATGCTCCTAAGCATGGTTAAGATCTCACCCTGATTTTTCTTTAAGGCCCTAGTCCTAGCAAATAGATTGGCGACGGACTCATGTGAGATTTCCATCTCGAAATCATCCACATCCATGTTTGTACACAGAGAGCATCATCTCCATACTTCTCCTCATTCAGGAGATCGTCCTCAATGGGGTTGTTGTCAGGCTTGCCAGCCTCTGCGGATTGATCATAGTCTAACGTTATGTTGTCAATTGCTATGGACTGACCAACATGGTCATTAATGGACAAGATTTATGGAAGGGGATCCACTCGCTCTCACGCAAAACCGATGGCAGGTGAACTGCATCAGTCTGGCGAGCTATTGCGGCTTAGCGCATATGCCCAAGCTTGGCCTGCGAGAGGCCAAGAATAGGAGATAGGAGCTTAGAAAACCCTCCCAAAGTCCCTATCGGGTGGACTACCCCCACTAGATGCCTTTTAAAGATTTTCTAAATTTTTATTTACTTTTTCTTAAATTTTAAATATATGAAAATATATATTCAAAGTTAAAATAAATAAATAAAGAAATGCAAGGGTGACTTGTTACACGAAAATCCCCGGATTGTGCTGGCCTATGTCAAAGAAGCGCACTATGACAACAATAGCTCGGTGATGACTCTTTGGCAATCCAATGATGATAACTTATGGCACAACATAGCTACATGTGTCGAGGGTGCAGTGTGGTGATGCACTACGTGTTTAAATGCAAAGAGAGAGAGAGATGTCGATATTGCTCCCCCCTCCTTGCTTTTGAGCTCGAAGATTTGCATGATGATAACTTACGGCACAACATAGCTACATGTGTCGAGGGTGCAGTGTGGTGATGCACTACGTGTTTAAACGCAAAGAGAGAGAGAGATGTCGATATTGCTCCCCCCTCCTTGCTTTTGAGCTCGAAGATTTGCATGCTGGCTACACACGAAAAGAGAGAGAGATAGCCTTTTCCCCTTCCTTACTGTGACTGGTCCTCAAGCCTCTTTCTTCCATCCTTCCTTCCATTTTCTTGGTGCTTCTCTGAGTTGAGTCATGGTTCCAATGCCAAGTCTACTAAGCACATTTAAGACAATCCTCTCTAGTGATTATTGCACCATCGGCTTATTGCTTTTAATCTTGTAGAAGATATTGACTAGGAGTGTTACTGCTACCATCCATGCTAACATCTATGAATCTCTCTTTAGATTTGTATATGCGTGCCTACCCAATAAGCTGCAGCATTCACACATTTCAATGTGCTTGGTTCTAGCATGAAAGATACGATTCTTTGCAATTGCCATTACACCTCAACTATTAGTGAGGATAGGAGTAGAGGTTTTTGAAGTGGACACAAAGATCGTCCAATAATCTTCTCAACCATACACATTCATTTGTCACATTGAATGCTACCTGTATTCATCTTCAGAGGACTATGTTGCCATAGTTGGTTGTTTCTTGCTTGGCCACCAAGATATGTATGAATTTCTAGGAAAGAAATTTCCAGATGTGGAATATTATGTATCATAATCACCTACTCAATTAGAATCACTGAAGGCAAGTAGTTCTAAATCACCCCATTGGCATATAACAATCCAAGATCTTGAGTGCCTTTAGAAGATATGTTTAACTACCTGCCATGCTTATTGTAGGGGTAATGCATGAACTTTTAAAGTTTTAACACACCATACTAGATGTCCAGTCGTGAGTTGCACAAATAGTTTAGGCATCCAACAACTTAATCATAAGTGGTTATGTTGAATGTTTCATCAGTATTCTACAGACTAAGCTTTACACTAGGTTCCATTAGTGTAGATATAGGTTTGTAACTTTCTATGGTGAACTTCTTGAGTAGTGCTTTATTGGTACATTGACTACTTAATGACTATGCCATCATCTTAGTGTATAAACTGCATACCTAAGTAGTAAAAAAGACCAATATTTGATATCTCAAAATTTGAGACAAGGTTATCTAAGTAGTAGTAAAAAAGACCAATATTTGATATCTCAAAATTTGAGACAAGGTTATCTTTGAAAGCTATAATGAAATCCTCATTGGTGCCTATCACTAGCATGTCATCATCTACATAGAGAATGACAAGAAGTAAATCCTACTTGTTCTTTTTCACATACAAATTGCTTTCTATATATATGATTGTTTTGGAATCCTTGTCCACTTAAAAGGTATGAATCTTGTGGTACCAATCTATGGGAGCTTATTGTAAACTATATAAAGCTTTATTAAGCTTGTATAGCTTGTGTTCACTAGCTTGGGAAAATCTAGCTGGTTGACTAACATAATCTTCTTCCTATAAGTCACCATACCAATAAAAAGGCATTTCACTGCCTTGGTCATCAAGCTTAATTCTTTTTTTTTGCTAGCACATGTGCATATGCCAAGCAAAAAAAAACATCCATGTATTCAATCTTAGTTTTTCAATTGAACCAAGACTCATAAGGAGTGATAATATTAAAAGCTTTTAGTGGGGCACCTATTCAACACATAGGTAGCACAAAGAATTGCTTCCATTTAAAACTTGTGTGGAAGCTGCTTACCTTTAACCATGCATCTAACCATCTCTGTAAGAGTCTTATTTCGTCTCTTAGTAACACCATTTTGTTGTGGTGTATAAGGAGTTATACACTGATGTTGTGTGTGTGTACGTTTGTGCGCATGCGTGTGTGTGAGGTCATGTCTGTGCGCATGTGTGTGAGAAAATGACTTTTTTGCCAATTTTTTTTGAATGTATTAGACATATTTCCCCCCTCTATCTGAACGAAGAGTTTGAACTTTTAAGCCAGTTCATTTTTAACCATAGTGACAAAGTGTTAAAATGAGAAAATACATGTGATTTTTCTTTCATTGGTTAAGACCAATCGCATTTATTGTAATCATCAATGAATGTAACAAAGTTTAAGTTTTCTCTCCCAAAGAAGTCATTGGCACACATCACCATAGTAACAAAGTGTTAAAATGAGAAAATACATGTGATTTTTCTTTCATTGGTTAAGACCAGTCGCATTTATTGTTGTAATCATCAATGAATATAACAAAGTTTAAGTTTTCTCTCCCAAAGAAGTCATTGGCACACATCACTATATATGAGCTATAATTTGTGATCAGCTCTATGCTACATTCTTTGGAAAAGGATGGCAATAAAGTTTTGCCAAGGATGCATCTCAGAGGTGGATCAAGTTGAGGAAGATTCTCTAACATCTTATGTTTCTGTAGTAAAAGCATCAGATTGCCAATAGAAGTGTGGCTAAAACTAGCATGCCACAACTGGGGCATCTTTCATTGTGCATCTCTCTAGCCCTAAAATAGCCTGCAATGATATGTAGTTGTGATTTGGGTGTGTTTTAGAGTAAACTACATCGACCCAATTGGGATCTTATCAACCCACCTTTGCCTCTTAAGACCCTCTTTAAGAACAAGATTCAGTGTTGTATGGGCGTGAGAATCTCAACAAGTTCCGTGATCTTGAATCCATAGAAGAAATACCAGAACAAGGGGAAGAAAACCCCACTCAAATAATAAATGTTAGACTTGCCACCACTACCAGCAGTAGCTTGATAGGCCGCATGACCAATTACTTTAGGGGTTTGGCTTTAGTTGCAACCTGTTCACCTAACCAGGCAGCATATTAATCTGGGGATGAGGGAGTTGAGAGGTTAGCTCCAATGCCATACCTAGTGTCACCTTACACACGAGACCTATGCATGTAGAAATCCCTTTCCACATGGGACATGGATTACACGAGACCCATGCCTTACACATGAGATCCATGCCTTACACACGAGATCCATGCATGTAGAAATCCTTGTCCACATGGGATACATCTTGACTGGAAAACCCAATTTTTATAGACCAAAACCTTGCCCAAACCTTACTGTCAGCAGATGGTGAAACCAAAGAGGAAGTGCAAGAAGTAGAAGCCTGTATCCAAGCTGCTAGGGCGAAAAAGGAAGAGACCTTACATTGATCCCAACATTGATTTAGTGGCTCGAACTGCACCAATTATGTAAACCGCCCAAACTGCACCAATTGCCCATGTGACTGATAGCCTAGAGAGTACCAGACCACATGAATTCATATCCAAGGTGGATCTAGGTGTAAGATTCTCTCACACATTACTGCAAATCGGGAGCTGGGAATTCGATGCAACTAAGGAAACCTTGGGTCTTATTTATGGTGTTAGCTGTGGGAGGAAATTAAGCAAGCTTTTTCTACTTCCATAGACAAGGAAGAGCAACTTGAGATGGTCATGGAATGTATTTAGGCTATTGTAGAGCAAGAGAGGCTTAGACAGGGAATCACCAATGCCCATGATGCGGCGACTTCCTCGACACAGATTGGGAAAAGAAATGCACGAGGTCCTACCTTGAGTGAGATGGAGACACCATCAATAAACCTATTGATCCCACATATGTGGTGACCCTTGGCTACATGATGGATAAAGCCTCGGCTGCTACTATTGTTCCTCAAGGTTACAAATGATTCCAAGAATCTACTAACACGGGCTTCGCATTCCTAGACCGTAGAGAGGTACCCACTCAAGATGTTGTTAACACAATTCCAGAATCTGTGGTATTGGGTACTACATCACTCATAATGCCACCACCCATGACCAACCATACAACATTGCCCATTAGTTTCATCCCCTCGGTCACAACTATGACAACCATGGTTGCAGTAGTTCCTACAGCAATAGCTCAAGGCCTAGTAGTTAACACATCTATATCATTTGCTAGGGAGATAGATATGGAGGAACCTTCACCCAAAATCCTCAATTTCTTACATCTCCCTCTACCATTGCAACCTAGAGCAAGGGGGACATCCTCACAAATGATTGGACTAGTGGTGCCCTTGGCTTATATGCCATCGGTACCAATGGGAATTTTTGTACAACCCCCCACCTACTAGACTCATGTTACTCCTCCAGGATTGGGTTACATGCTCAATGAATGGTAGAGGGTAGTGGTCCCTTCTCAATTGTCACATTTACCTCTTTGAGATCAATGCAGAACCACAACTTCCCATTCTTCTTGGGGGACCACTATAATGGGTGAAACCCATTCAATGTGTTCAATTTTGTAAATGAATCCAACCGTTAAGAGCTTATTAATCGCTTTCTACACAAGCTTGGCATACTTGGGATTCATTTCTCTTGGTCTTTGTTGGACACATCAGGCTCGTGAGACAATGCATTATCACAGAAGGAGGTGTGACTTTCATGTCTTCATAGGTCAAAGAGAATTCATCTTTATATTCCTTGAGAAGTGCTATGTTAACCACATGGTGGTTAACTGGGCAATTGGCTTAGGCAGGCCCACCAACACGGAAAAGTTCAAGGCTTGAATCTATGTTTTGATAATTGAGATCTTGGGATATCGAGCTTGGTTTGTGTTATCTTGATTGATTTTGTTGAGTTGAATAATTGTGGATGCATTTCTAAAGTTTAGGAAGTCAGGGTTGACCCATTACTGAATCAGTCATCCACTGTGAATAGGATTCGGAAATAACTAGGCCCAGTTAACCACCATGTGGTTAACTGGGCAATTGGCTTTGGCAGGCCCACCAACATGAAAAAGTTCAAGGCTTGAATCTATGTTTTGATAAATGAGATCTTGGGATATCGAGCTTGGTTTGTGTTATCTTGATTGATTTTGTTGAGTTGAATAATTGTGGATGCATTTCTAAAGTTTAGGAAGTCAGGGTTGACCCATTACTGAATCAATCATCCACTGTGAATAGGATTCGAAAATAACTAGGCCAGTTTAGTGTCAGAAATAGTTAGCTATGCATTAAGGATAATCCGCTGATGGGATGGAGGGGTAGATATAATCTATTTGAATAGAAGGGTAGAGGTCTAAAGTGAAGTCTGACACTCAGCTGATTGACAGGAGTCAGCTAGTCAGCATAGTCAGTTGAGGTCAGTTGTGGGGTCAACTTCTGTTAGCAGAGTGTTTGTAATGTGAAATCCCTTGATCTTAAAGGTTCCTGAAGGCTTGTGGATGTTAGGTGGGGGTCAGGAGAGGCTAGCTTTTTAGAGAAATGAATGAACTTTTGGAGGTGCAGATCCAGTTGAATAAGCAGCCAGTCAGTTGAGTCGAAAGCAGCAAGGGTAGCTGACATGTTCGGGGAAGATTCAAGGAATGTATTTGAGGATTGCTGACCTGGGGGAAGCATTCTGGGAGCCAGGCAGCTAACATGTTTCTGACTGGGGACAACAACAAATTTTAGGTTCTATTCGCAATCAACTGAGCATTAGCTGAGTGATGTTTTGGTCAGCTCTGGGGTCAACAGAGCCATCTTCGTAGATGTTCAGAGGTGTCAAAAGTTTGTGCTGACTAGGGAGGACAATTGCATGTATTAGTTGAGTTTGATTGAAGGAAAATAGTGTGTCCAAAGTAGTCAGCTGTGCTGCTGATGGGCATATCAAAGCAAGTGGTCACTAGTCACATTAGGTCTTTTCAAGGGGGCCACTTGTGATGGACAATTGCAAATATTAGTTGAGTTTGATTGAAGGAAAATAGGGTGTCCAAAGCAGTCAGCTGATGGGCAAATCAAAGCAAGTGGTCACTAGTCACATTAGGTTTTTTCAAGGGGGCCATTTGTGATGATTGAATCATCCGCGTGGGTTTTTCAGTTTTTCATGAACATTTTATATATTTTTCCCACATCACAATATAAACAAGGGATGTCCGGCCAAGAATAAGGTTGACCGTGTACATTGGTCTTTATTTTACAAAATGGCCATGCGTGAAGCCTGGAGGTGGCAAGAAGAGATGTGCGCTGGACAAGGTCAGTCCATAATCTCTCTCAAGTTTGGGTGCATGGCCTTTCAAGTTTAGATGCTCGGCCTTTTAAGTTTGGGTGCCTAGCCATTTTTAAAGGGTTTTGTATATATATCATATATGAAGAAAAATAGACGTTTTCCTTTTTTTTTTTGGTGTAGTGCTAGATTTTTTTATTTGTACCAACAAGCAATGTCCTTATAGATGAGGAGAGCTGAAAGTAAGATTCGTTTCCCTTGTGAAAAATGGAGAGCTCTTGTGCGCCACTATTCTCTTTTATCTTTTGCTTTTGCTAGTGTGTGAGAGCGAGAGTGTGGAAGGGTGGGCTTGAAGGTTATCAATTTGTATTCCCATAGCTATACCAAGCTATGAGAGGGGTCGTCCAAGAGGTGCTACATAAACTGCGTTGGTGACGAACATTGGGAGGAAGGGAAGCGTTGGCCTCTGCTCGAGGGGTTGGAGAGTCTTCGTGTTGCATCATCCCCCACGACATTTAAGCGAGCCCTACACTCTCTCTTCTTTTGTTGAGCCTTCAAAAGTGTCATGTTCTTTGGAGAGTGAGCGTAACACTGGTGCCGCTACTGGGGACGCAAGCCAGTCTAGCCGCTTCCTTCTCTCTTAAAAAAAAAACCAACAAGCACAAGAATTAATTAGGAAAGACAGAATTTACACAGTCTGGCTGGGAAACAGCCCAACACAAATAACAATTACAAAACTCATTATCTCAAATCTTCAATTCTGGATTGCAAAGTATATAAAAAGCGAAAGGCCTCCTCCTTCTTCATTTGAAGCGCACATTGTTGAGCTTGTGACGGATTACTTAATTGCAAGGGTTCTCCAAGTACTGCATCTTGTGTGGTATACAATCTCATCTGAACCAGGTGGATGTCATGGATCTGCACATAAAAATCAGCAACCAAACAACATTCTCAGATTTAGAATCTGGTAAGCAGCCTCAAAAGTAGTCGCACATCTATCTCTCCAAATTAACTAGAGGAATTCAGCTCTAACTCCGGCCTAGCAACGAGAGAGCACCCCAACCGAGTCCCCAAGAAGGAGTTGTTTGGCAGATGGCAGGCAACCCAGAGTAGCCCAAATCGGAGATAGAATGTCAACAGATCTCTGACAATTTCTGAATAGATTCCCAATATCTTCGATGCAAAGTTTACATCTAACACAAATCCCATCTGAGATTCCACATTTCCTACATTTGTCACCTGTCCAAATGGCTTTATGCATAATCAACCACATTAACACAGATTTCTTAGGCTGAATCTCTTTAGACCGAAGTGAGCTGAATTTGAAGTTCCATTGATGTCTATCATATAGGACAGCCCATCTTTTATTGAGAATCACATGAACAGGGGTAGATAGAGCAGTTGGGACATGGGGGGGTGACAGAACGCTGTGCCTCCTCTCCAACATAGACCTTTGAGGGAGATGGGCTCGGAGACTGAAATCTGCTAGGCCACCTCTTCAGGAAAGATGCTAATACGTTCTTGCACCAGCCTCACTTCCCATGGGAGGAGAGAGAATTTTAACAGCAGCTCATCATTAGTCATCCACCTATGGGAGGGAAGGTGCCACACATCAGCCCACACTTTGATTCCTTTTTTGTGAATACGTAAGCAGTACGTATTGAGATGCTAGACACTGGAGGCACTGGACTAAGAGGAAACCACAGCGAGTCGGAGGCTCTGATAGCGAAACTGTGTCTGCTCCCCACACAACTCCTACTTTGTCACGATACTTGTTCCAGGCTTTCCATAAAGAGCAAAGCAGATCAGAACCTTTAGGTTTGACAGGTTCATGACCTATCAAGATGGTAATACAAGGCAAATCCTTCTGAATGAAAGGGGCAATCCAATCTTTAAATGCAAGGAAGAACTCACCAGGCATACCATCCCAATCCAGGAGTTTTGTTAGGTTTCAGACACTCTATGGCCATCTTAATTTCTGAGATTGAAATAGGAACATCAAGTTGCCTTGCCAGCTCTGCAGAGATGACCTTATATCTAGCCTCCCAGACAGTGTCACGTGCTTTAGCCTTCAGCTCACTGGGCTCTTCAGGTGAACTAAAGAGCTTTTGAAAGTGATTACGGACCAGCACACAATTTTCCTCCTCACTCCTAGCCATGCCATCATCTGTGGTGGTGGACAGCAAGGGTACAAGATCCCTCACTTGTTTTTTCCTCAGTATCTTGAACATTTCTTTAGACGGGCGGTCTATCTTTCCAGCCCACCACTCTCTAAAGAACACCGTGGCATGCTTGAAGGCTAGTTCCTCCTCAGATCTAATATGGGCCCTTAGCTTTGTGATCACTTCTTGTTCCTGAGCTGCAGCATTGCTCTTAGCTTCAAGTTCCATAAGCTGGAGATAGATAGATTCTCTCCTTTTCCTCCTAATGATAGTCACCTCTTTCCTAAAACCAATAAGAGCTTTTTGTGACTCCCTCAGAGCTTGAGACTAGGCCGCAGCAGGGGAGTGAGCTTTGTTGAATGCTCTCACCCAGATCCTCTTGAGTTCAATTTGCACCACCTTAAGATGGAAGAGGGAAGCGTCAGTGTGAAACCATGAATTTCTAACTTTAGTGGCTTTGTCATCCATGGTGACTACTAGGAGATAATGATCCGACAAACAGGAGGAGAATTTAGGTTTGGACTTGACTCTAGAGTATAAGTTGGCTAGATCCGAGGAGATATAGCATCTGTCTAGTCTTGCCTTCCTGGCATTATCGCCAGAGGAGTAATTCTGCCAAGTGAACTCAGATTCCTCTCCTACATCCCACAAAGAAAAGATCTCTTTGACTTGGTCCCACCTCTCTTTGACTTGGTCCCACCTCTCTTTCTCTAGACCTTTGATTATTTGTCCCAGGCCTTTGTATCTATCCGCTTTGGACTCCACCATGTTGAAATCTCCTACAATGGCTACTGGTCCATCCATTGCACTAAGCTCCCTCCACAAATTGGCTCTGTCACAGCGCAGCACCCCCTGCATAGACAGAGCAAATCTGAAACTTAACTGGTTTATCTATCTTGACTAAAATCCAGTTAGAACCCCCAACAACCGAGTTAAGGGAGACATCCCAGTTAGTAGGTACACCCAGGACAGCACCTCCAGAGCCTCTAGAGTGCAACGAAGAGAACCATCTATGAATCTCAGAGACCTCCTTAAGACGGTTAGATGATCGATGCTAATGGTTTTGACCTCCTGGAGAGCTATTATCTCAGAATGGCTAGAGCGAAACCACTGATTCAGCTTCCTGGCTTTGATGGGGTCAGAAAGCCCCTTGATGTTCCACGAGGTAATCCTCATTTATGTGACTTCTTATTGGATTTCTTGGGCTGAACTCTGATGGGCGACGCTTGTGAAGCAGCTTGCATAGGTCTTTTGTGATCTTTGTGTATCTCTATATAGGAGTGGACAGCCCAGCCTCCTCCACCTGAGCTTCCTTGCCTTTTAAAGCAGAGGTGTCTCCCGCCAGCAAATTAGGGTTCATTTCTTGCATTACAGTTTGATCATTTTCATTGACTTGATCTTCCAGAGATTTGCCCATCTCTGCTTCTTCATCAGAGCCCGAGAGAAGAGACTCATCAACTTCCGAATCAACCCACTCTGGCAGAGAAGCAAGGAGGGCAAACTTGTTCACACATTTGGCCCTAGTCTTAGACGCATCCTGCCAGGATTCTTTGGAAGCCCTCTTAGGGGGGGTGGCCCTAGCGGCTTTAGGGGCTTGTTGGAGCGGGGTGGCATCAGGGGAAGCAAGGGAAGGGGCGTTGACAGAGGTAAGTCGAGGACAGCTATTCTGACGAAGTGCCCAGTGGCGCCACAGTGAAAAGAGGCAGAAGGGAGGTACTTATACACTATGGCTTGCTCAAAATGATCACCATCGTCGGTGAAGATATCAATTGCTGAGGGGAGATCCAGCGAAATGTCCATTTCTATGAGAACTTGAGGGTGCCAAGAAGGCACATAATCAGAATGGGGTTTCCCTCCCAGGACTTTCCCCAGTTTTGATCCAATGACTCCTAGGTGATTATGGTAATGGAGGGGCAGATTAGGGAACTCGACCCAGACAGGGTAGTTAACCAAGGCAGAAGCTTCAGGATTGAAATCTTTGTTCCATCGAAAAAGGCTGAGGGGAGAATTGCGGATGAGCCACTGGCCTTTGCTGAGGACGTCAAACACCATGTGCGGGAGCTTGAAAACGAACAGATAGTGAATTTTGGGGAGGGCCTATATGGTTTCCACTTCAGCACCAATCGCACCCCACTGGAGATGGATCCAATTTCTGATAGCCTCTGCTGGGGGTCTAGGACCCGCCAGGAGACCGATAAGAGCTCTATTCTCCAGGTCATGCTGGATTCTTCGGATTTGAGAAGAAGGGTGACTGAGGGCTTACCTCCAGTGTGAGAATCTGCTACAGCAGCGCCAGCGCCCCCGTTGCAGAGACGGTCGGATGAAGAAGGACCATGGACATCCGCCAGCGTAGTAGGAAGATTCAGGGCAGAGCCGGCGAGATTCCCATGAGGCTTGAAAGCGGCTTCCATGGGCGGACCATGGAAAGCTTCGTGTGATGCCTGAGCAGGAGACGGGAAGCGCGACGGAGAAGGAGCCGCCCCGTAGAGTTCGGCTAGATGAGGAGCGTTGAACTGAAGAAGAGAAGGTGCATGCATATGCCACGCGTTCGGCTGAGGGCAGCCTAATGCGGCGGCCATGCACACAGCCTCGGCCCGGTGAGACTAATGATGGACTGGAGTTGATCTGACGTTGAGTGCTTCTGTTAATCCACTGTTAATCCTTTTTCTCAGCTTGCTCTGCTACGCTTGATTCTTCAAGTCACCTTTAGGCGCTTGCCATAGCCAAGTCCGCCCGCCATCTTCTTTGCGATTGGTGGCCACTTCCTTCTCTCTGTTGCGGTCTCCTGCGCTATTAGCATTAACCTTCTATTTCTTTTACACTGTGTAACAGTGTAGCGACCTCACGTTGCAAGGGGTTGGCCGTTGGGCATCGGCATCTGCAACGGTCAAGGTCGTGGAGGCAGTGGTTACACCATTAATTCAAGGAGCTGCGACCTACGACGGTGGCGGTTATTATCATGGAGGTGTGGCTCACATGGACGGTCAATAATAAGGTGTGGGCGGCTGGGTGACGTGTTATCCAACCTGGCGGAGGTGGTGGTCACGGCCCTCCCTCAGCTGGCAGTTCTGCGCTAATTGTTTAGGATCGTGTTTAAGCTATGCTTATGCATTTGTAATGTTTAAAATTATCATTTACACTCATTTGAAATTTATGTAGATATGTAGATATTTACTTTAGCTTATTCTTTTTCATGTATTATAGTTGTGTAAATAAAATAAGAAACATTTATTTGGATATATGTAGTTAAGGGCCTTTAAATATACTGAGAGTACACTCAAAATTAGAGCCTTGGGTGTTTGTACTTTCATATACACTCAAAATTAGAGCCTTGGGTGTTTGTACTTTCATATGCTGTAAGATATATTTCAAGCTCTCCCTCTCTCTCATAGGAATCGTGGCTAGCTTGGCCTTCATCACTTTTGCCTCTAAATAATCCAAATGACAAGCCCCTTTGTATCTCATTGATGTGAACGCTATGGCTATAGAGGTCATTTTATAGCTTTAAATAAAGATTTAGAGATTAATTAATGGCACACTCTTGACCATAGCTATTTCAAGCCATGATGAGAAGAAACTTGTGGTGTTGATTGGCATATATTTTTGGTGAACGGATTGTAAAAAAAAAGAAATGCGTTTTTGCTACTGCCGGCCCATTCTAGAGGGCTTTATTTTTTCAAAAGTAGGTTTTACGTTTCAATATTGGTTCCTAACTATTATATTAATGATTAGCTTAGTAATTTCATCGATACAATAACTTTTAATCTTGCATTTGCATTAAATTTGGGTAAAAATTTGATTTTTGTTTTTGGCCTTAATCCCATTTACAAAGAGTCTCATTAACCCAAAATTTGATGTTTAGCTTAAAAACTAACTAATTAATCCAATACCAGTTAATTGCTTTGTAATTTAAGTACAATAGAAGTATTTCTAACAAAAGAAGAAGGACGGTACTCTTCGACTCTGCATAGATTATCGGGGGTTAAATCAAGTCATCAATCATCAAGAATAAGTATCCAATCCCTCACATTTGAAGAGCTTCTTGATAGGCTTCATGGGGCCGGCCAAAGTTTTTTCAAAAACAACTTTCAATACTTGGTATGGCCACTATGAGTTTACTGTAATGTCATTTGGGTTGACCAATGCTCCTGCAACCTTCAACCACCTAATGCAAGATATATTCTATCCTTAATTGGATGAATTTGTTTTTGTTTTCTTCGAAGAGCATGAGGAGCATGTGCGTAGAGTTCTGCAATTGCTACATAGACATAAACTCTATGACAAGAAGAGAAAATGTACCTTCTTTACTCATTAGATTGAGTATCTTGGATTCATTGTCTCCCAAGATGGTATCTTGGGAGCCCAAGATAGGGTAGATTAAACCACACTAAGAACTCCATAACAAGAGAGAGAGAGATTGCACACTCAACACTCAACACTCAATTCTATTGCATATCTCAACTGAACCATATAACAATATAGGCTTTCTATCCTTATCCCACTTTACACATCATCATCCATGTGGCACTCCATTTTCCACTCTTTTTGGTCAACACTCATATATCATTCAATATTACATGTGGCATTCTTATCTTGCCACAATATCTTGCACCTCTAGGGTGCTTTCAAACATACACACATCACCGCTCACATCTCTCAACACCCTCTCTTAATCGAGGCGTTCCACAACTCACGCATAACCCATCAATATAGCATTGCACAAATGCAATCGCTACCTCTCAACACTCCCCCTCAATGATACATTGGAGTGTCCATCAAATGAACATGTGTGTGCGTGTCTACCATCTTAGACACCAAGTCCAATTTGAGTCGACTCGCTCATAGAGCGGAACCACTGAGTCCAATTTGAACATAGTAGTTCGCGGGTGGGAACCAACCCATGTGCATGCACCTCACACGTGCATCGCTAATGCACACATCACGCGACAACCATTTCAAGCTTCTCGATAAGCTCGGGTAGGGAAACCCTCATACCAATGGGGGTGAATATAAAAATTCTTGTTTTGAGCACGTAGGCTTGGATACAGTTACCCTTCTCGTACATGGGTGATAATCCAATTATAAATTACATTTAGCCAGGTAAGAAACCGGAACAAGAAATAAACCATCGCTTTTTTTCCAGAGTGAAGCTATATTAGCCTGGTATTTCAAGGCGACACAATTTTTTGTGTTTGTGATATACATTTTCCAAGATTTTCAACTCTAATACCATATTAGAGGGTTTGGGAAAATCCCAATTTCCATTTTGCAAGATCAAAAAATAGGGGGCACGTTAAACTCTTTTAAGATTTTGTCAAAACCCCGTCATGTGACATATCATTGGGAAGCTCTTGAAGAATAGGTTCTAAATCCACATTCTTTGAAAACTTTGGAATTGGTACGCTCAAGATACACCAAAAAGGAGATCAAAAAGAAAATTTCCAAAGTAATGGGATTCTCCCAAACTCCCTAAGATGGTCTTCTCTCCCAAACTCCCTAAGATGGTCTTCTCTCTTTTTGTCCACAACTAGGTAGGGTAACCAAGTGTGTGAAGCTTTCCTTAAGAAAATTTCCAAAGTTTGGGATTCTCCCAAACTCCCTAAGATGGTCTTCTCTCCTTTTGTCCATAACTAGGTAGGGTAACCATGTGTGTGAAGCTTTCCTTAATTCTATGGGTTTAAGAACCTTAGAAAAAAATAAATAAAAAATTAAAGCTTTTCTTTTCTTTCTTTGTTTGAAATGCCCTACACGCTGCACGCATTGAATGCACTGTAGCTAACGCTCTTCAATTTTGTGTGTTGCTCCTCACACTCTGCAACACTGGGACCCACTTCATTGTCATCTTCTTTGATGCATCCTTTCCTTAATGTTTACTATGCATAATTGCTGCCATAGCTTCTGCTTGGAGCCGGTTTATTCTTCTACAGCTTCTTCTTTAGCTGCCTTTGCTCCTCTTCACTTCTGCATACTCTGTGGGTGTTGTTCAATTTTGTCGATGTTTGCTATTGTTTCTGTTGTTCACTTTGTTGATGTTGTTCTAAGCAATGGCATGTTGTTGTAAGCAATGGCATGCTGTTGTAAGCAATGGCATGCTGCCACCTCATGATTTCTCTCACAAAAGCTTATCATAGCCAAACATCCACCACTTTGTTCATCTCCTTGAGCAAAATCCACAAGTACATCATCTTCTTGATGCACACACATGTGACCTCCATTGAGTCCACCATCTCACTTGCCATCATCTTGACAAGCATGCACCTCCATACATGCTCTTTGCCCAAGTGCAAAGAACCATAGGATTTACAAATCCCAACATGGCAACCCTTTTCAACTACGAGCATTGTTCCATGCACACACACCAAATTAGAGGCAAAAACACCAAAATACCTTCACAAATCTCCTTGGTAGATTCTCCTTGATGACATCGAAGACTCCATAGTCTTCATACTTGCTGAAATCTCCATTTTTAGCTTCCATGATGGTTTCTCATCTTTTTGAAAAGTGGAGGCCAAATTCTACTTGGTTGATTGATTAAATTCAGAATTTGCTTAGCAATTGTGTGATACACATACTTGAGGAGGTTGCTATATGATTGGTTGCACCAATTATGCATTATGGAGCTGATTATGAGCTGATTAAACAGGATGTCTATAATGATTAGTGAAACAGAGGGTGATTAATTAGCTAATTACTCTCTCAACTTAAACAATTGGTCTAATTCCTTTTACATGGAGTTAGTAGACATCATTTCTAAGCTAATGAATGCATGGTCTCTCAATTTGGACAAGAATCAAAGGAATTAAAGCATTTTTACTATTGATTTTTATTGGTTTTACTAGTTTTTCTCAAAACAGAGAAGGGGATTTGATAAATTTGGTATGTATGCACCTTGGTTGGTGTTGATATGCAACATTAAGCTTGTTTAAATGTCAATACAAGTTATCCACACTTGATTGAACCACTACATTGCAATTTGAAGCCTTGGAAAGCGTGCCAAAATAGGGTACTTTGGACTGTGTATGCCAGTTCAATTTGAATGTAATCAGTTTGATTACATTGCAATTTGAAGCCTTGGAAAGCGTGCCAAAATAGGATACTTTGGACTGTGTATGCCAGTTCAATTTGAATGTAATCAGTTTGATTTACTACATCAACAATTAAGTTCGTTGAGTACTTTGGAGTATCTGGAACACTTATTAGAGTGTGGTTGAGTTGAGGAAGGCTCATTTACAGATTTGGACATGTGCGGAAGGTGCATTTGTATTGAGCAAATATGTCAGACAACCCAGTACAGATTGTGGGTGAGAAGTTGGATAGAAAGAACTTCCAGGCATGGATGTACAGGATTAAAAGCTTTCTAAAAGGAAAAGGGTTTTGGAACCTTTTACAGGTGCGGAGCCACAGCCGAAACTACCTCGACAACCAACACAACAACAGGTTGTAGCTCATAAGCAATGTTCAGAGAGAGCATACAAAGTTTTTCATTACTTGTCTAGATGTATCTCGGATGCTATACTCATACATATACATGATGCTGAGAATCCCAAGGATGCATGGGATACATTGGTAAAGCTGTTTGATATAGATACTAGTGCTCGTAAGTCTCAGTTGAGACAACATGTTCATAATGTGAAGCGCAAAGGCAGGAGTATCCATGATTATGTACAAGAGATAAAGAAGTATACAGATGCATTGGCAACTATCAATGTCCCCATTCTTGAGATGATGATTTGGTAGACATTGCCTTGCATGGTCTTGGCAAGGAGTACAAGTCTTTTGATACATCTATCTCTGTTCGGAGTACAGGTTTACCAGATTTTGATGAGTTGGTTTCTCTCTTGCTTGTTGAGGAAATCAACATCTGTGACTCTTTTCATGATGCATCTACTAGCCCCATGATGATAATGGCAAAAATCAGGCTTTCTATTCACAAAGGGGATTTAGAGGCACGGGGAGATTTGTATCACGAGGCCGTGGTAATGGTCGTGGATGGCAGGATAGGTCACCACAACAAAATTTTCAGCCTACATATGGTGCTAGAGGTGGTCGTGGATATACACCTCAGAGAGGCAGAGGTAATCCTCGTTGGAAGAGGACGTTGGCAAGGCGGCCAACAAACATTTATGCAAAATGTGGAATGCCATTGCTATGGGAAATTTGGAAATATGGCACATGATTGTTTCCGCAAACAAAATGATTTGAGAGGGGGTAGAGCACAACATGGTCGAAATTATGCCAATGGTGGAAATTTTGCATCAAGCAGTAAATGATGGCAGCACAAATCACTTGTTTGCCCATGAAACATGTCGTGGGATCTATGATGACAAATGGTGGTAGTGATGACACTTGTTGGTATATGGACTTTGGAGAATCAAACCATATGACTTGTCATGGCGAATGGTTTGAACATATGAAGCCTATGGATGTAAAAGGCTATGTGGAGATAGGAGATGATACCCAACATGCTATCACACATGTTGGAAGTGTAGTACCACTAGTTATGCACAATGGTGAAACAAAGTCTGTGGGGCAGATGTCTTGTATGTGCCTTCTATTATAAAAAGTTTGGTACAAGAGAAAGTTTATATGGCACAGCCAAAAGGATATGTACACCCAAGGAATCCCACTCATGTATGCAGATTAAAGAAAGCATTATATGGTTTGAAGCAAGCACCTCGTGCTTGGAGTGATAAGATAAGTCAATATCTTATCTCCCTTGGATTTTAGGTTTCTTTAGCAGATTCTTCACTCTATTTGAAGAAGATAGATCATGGGATTGTCTTACTTGTCATCTATGTGAATGACTTGATTGTCTCACAGGAGATCATGCTACAGATATTATATGTATGTCAAGAAAGCATTGAGTGAGAAATTTGATATGAAAGACTTGGGTGAATTGAGATATTTTCTCAGGATCGAAGTGATCAAAGACCATGCAGGTACATGGTTAGTGCAACGCCAGGATATGTTGGCAAAATATGGGATGACAGGGTGTAAGCCAATGAGTACACCTTTGGAGCAGAATGTGAAGCTACGGGCTGATTTTGGTGAAGAGTTGGAGGATCTATCTATGTATAGAAAGATGTTGGTAGTCTTATTTACATGACTATCACATGACCGGATCTCAGTTATGTTGTGGGCTAGTACGCCAATTTATGCAAAGCCCCAGAAAACCTAATTTGGATGCAGTGAGACACATTATGCGCTATGTAAAGACCACTGCACATTATGGTCTTCTTTATGAGCATGGTAAATGCTTGGATGTACACGGCTACACAGACGCAGATTGGGCAGGTAGCTCGTATAACAGGAGGTCTACTAGTGGTTATGGCTTTACTTTTGGAAGTGCAGTGGTGAGTTGGAGCAGCAAGAAGCAACCTATTGTTGCTTTATCTAGTACAGAGGCTGAATACAGGCGTGCAACCATTGCTACATGTGAAGGAGTATGGTTAAAAAGTCTCTTGGCTGATTTGGGTGAGCCTATTGATGGCAAGGTTGTCATTCATTGTGACAACATGAGCAGCATACAATTGGCCAAGAATCCAATTTTTCATGCACGGACCAAACATATAGAGGTCCACTATCATTTTGTCAGAGAGAAAGTGTTGGATGGTATATGGATTTGCAGTATGTGAAGACTGAAGAGCAGGTGGCTAACATCTTTACAAAGCCACTTTTAGCAGGGAGAAGTTTGAGTACTTCCATACTATGTTGGGAGTACATGGGATGAGCTTGAGGGGGAGTGTTGAGAGCTTTGATGGCCCAAGCTCATCTACATCTTCATCTATGGCAGTACATAATGAGCTTGAGAGGGGATGTTGAGATTCAAGCTCGATGCCAGCTTGTGCGAGTTGTTGCACTATGTGCTCGCATGTTAGGTAGACATGTGAGACATAAATGACCGCGTCCAACTGGTCATAGTGTGTGGACATTAGCTAGGGTTAGCAATGTGTGGACACAACACATGTAGTGTGTTATAGATTATGGATTATGGCTTTAATGTGTTGTAGACTATGGATTATGGCTTTATGCATTGTGTGAGAAGGGAGATGGCTTCCCTCTATGGTTAGGGTTTCATAATACATCAGGGTTTGCTCCTGTGTGTGTGTCTCCTCTCCCTCTACATGTTTTTCATCAAAGATGATAGTTGCCTGGTATTTCAAGGCGATAATTTTTTGTGTATGTGATATACATTTTCTAAGATTTTCAACTCTCCTTTTGTCCACAACTAGGTAGGGTACCCATGTGTGTGAAGCTTTCCTTAATTCTATGGGTTAAAGAACCTTAGAAAAAAATAAATAAAAAATTAAAGCTTTTTTTCTTTCTTTCTATGAAATGCCCTACACGCTGCATGCATTGAATACAATGCAGCTAACACTTCAATTTTGTGTGTTGCTCCTCACACTCTACAATGTTGGGACCCGCTTTATTTTTATCTTCTTTGATGGGTCATTTTCTCAATGACTGCGCACAATAGCCGCCATAGCTTTTGCTCGGAGCTGGTTTATTCTTCTACAGCTTCTTCTTTAGTTGCCATCGCTCCTCTTCACTTCTCCATACTCTGTGGTATTGTTCGATTTTGTCGATTGTTTGTGCTAATGTTTCTGTTGTTTGCTTTGTTGATGATGTTCTAAGCAATGGCCTGTTGCCACCTCATGATTTCTCTCACAAAAGCTTATCATAGCCATCTCAATAGTATGAGAAATGTTGGCTACCCTTGGTGCAGAGCCAACCGTTTGCTTCAACCTCTGTTGTGAGGTTTTCTTATCCATTCCTTATGCTTTTGACTTATCATTGATGTGCTCACTCACTATAACCCATCGGTCCAAAGCATCAATAATCAAGGTGATGCCTTGCCTCCTGAAAGCCACTGCCACCCTTGATGTCTCTCATCTATTTTTGATGCTGTCTCATTGCTTCTTTGATGGCCGGACAACATACCTTTGCTACTTATGCATTTTTTTCATAGTCTTTTACTATTATTATTTTTTCGTGAGCCCCTCATCTTACAAAAGCCCTCTCAGATCCTTTGGACTGTTCGTGTAGCCTTTCCTTTGGTACACTTGATGCCAAGTTTGCTTTTGAGCCTTTGTTGTGTTGGGTCTCTACCCACTCAACACCCAAGTTCCTTGTGTACATATTATGCATGATTTGCCTCCATAACCTCTTGCATGAGGTTGACAATGACCATCAATATGGACATGAGCTCCAAATATGCATGCTCCTGCTTTGTGCACGCATCCACTCAAGGGTGCTTTGTCAAGTTTCTCCCATTGAGAAACCATAGGTGCATACACATATTGAAACCTCCCACAACTTCCACCACTTTGCTCATCTCCTTGAGCAACATCTAGAAGTACATCATCTTCTTGATGCACACACATGTGAACTCCATTGAGTCCACCATCTCACTTGCCATCATCTTGACAAGCATGCACCTCCACATATGCTCCTTGCCCAAGTGCAAAGAACCATAGGATTCACAAATCCCAACATGGCAACCCTTTTCAAATACGAGCATTCTTCCATGCTCAAACACCAAAATACCTTCACAAATCGCCGTGGTAGCTTCTCCTTGATGACACTAAGGACTCCATAGTCTTCATACTTGTTGAAATCTCCATTTTCAGCTTCCATGATGATAAGTAGGCTTTCCTTTTGCGAAACTCCCATTTGCAACTCTCTTGGGTAGCTTCTATGCAAACTCATTGTTGCAAATCTCCTCTAACACTTGATAATCGCAGCTCCAAATCTCTCTCAAATCCTCACAAATGCAAATCCAAATGATAATATGAGTGTGTGCATAAATGTTTTTTCATAATAACTGAAAATAATGCTTAATCAAAGAACCCATAACCAAGAAAAACTATACATAAATATTCACCATGACCAAGAGCCCACCCAAGCTCTGATACCATGTTGAACAATCCTAAAATGGGATTGATCATGGTGACAGACATTAACCAGATGGTATAGGATCTTTATACCTAGGTATGCTCAGATAGCATCCCCTTTAACTAACCTTCTCAAAAAAAGTATACTTTTTCAGTGGACTCCAATGTGTCAGAATGCCTTTGACAAGCTGAAGACAGCCTTAGTAACCAACCCTGTCCTTAAATTGCCAGATTTTACCAAACTCTTTGAGGTAGTTACTGATGCCAGTGGATTTGCTTTAGGCGGTGCTCTAATGCAGGATGGTCATGTAGTGGCCTATGAATCCAGAAAACTCAGAACACATGAGAGGAATTATGCCATCCACCATGACTTGGAGTTACTCTCAGTAGTGTATGCTCTGAAGTTGTGGAGACATTATCTTTTGGGACAAAGATTCACCTTGATGATAGATCATCAAAGTTTGAAGTGGATCTTCATCCAAAGGGATCTCAACAAGCATCAAAGGAGATAGATGCAGACCCTGCAGGAGTTTGATTTTGAAATAAAGTATCGACCGAGGAAAGAAAATGTGGTTGCAGATGCGCTCAGCAAAAAAGTCTCCTTGCTTGCAATTACAGTGGTATCAAATCCATTGATCAATGAAGCAAAGGAGAAAATCATGCAGGACAAATTCTTTACCCATATTGCAACCCTTCTCATGTAGGAAAGCAAGACTCCTCAGGAAATGAGTCAAGTTCTTGGATACAAACTGGATGAAGGATGCATGTATTTCAATAATTGGCTATGTATCCCCAATGATGCAGGAATAAAGGGAAGAATTCTGAGAGAAGCCCATGATAGCCTGATAGCTGGGCATCCAGGGTTTATAAAAACCTATATGTTTGTGAAGAAAAGCTTCTTTTGGCCCAAGACTCAAAAAGAATGTACTTGATCATGTAAGGAAATGCTTGATGTGCCAAAGAGTCAAGGCAGAGAGAGTCAAGATGCCAGGGAAACTGCAGCCTCTAGAAAATCCACAGATGAAGTGTGGGAATGCATCAGTATTGGACTTTGTCACTGGATTACCTTCAGTGCAATCAAGTTACAACTCCATTTTTGTGGTAGTTGACAGGCTAATCAAAGTTACCCTTTTCTTGGATCTCAGCACAGCCTATCACCCCGAAATAGATGGCCAGACGGAAAGGGTGAATCAAGTAATTGAAGATATCCTTCAGTCATGCTGCAGTGGGAAACAAGAAGTGGTTACGTCATTTGCATTTGGTCGAACTTGCTTACACTGCTTCTTATCATCTGAGCATTGGGATGAGTCCTTTCAAAGCTTTGTATGGACAAGATTGCCGTACACCATTGACTTGGTTTGACCCATTGATCAGAGTCGAAATGTCCAGACAAATGCTTGATGACATGGACCAGCAGATGCAATCAATCCGTGTAAAGATATAAAGGAAGTCCAAGACAGGCAAAAGCAGTATGCAGATAAAAAGAGATCAGAGAGAGAGTTTGAAGAATCAGATATGGTCTTCATTTGAGTAGAACCAAAAAGAAGTTCCGTATCCTTAGGGAAGTACAAGAAGCTCTCTCCCAGATACTGTGGGCCATATGCTATCATAAAAGAAAGTGGGCGATCTAGCCTACAAACATCTTCTACCTCCCCATCTCAAGGTACATGATGTATTCCATTGCTTAAGAAGTATGTAGCTAGCCCGAATCACGTGCTTGATGATGAGCAATTGATCTCTCCGACTCAAGGCCAGATGGTACTCCAACCTGAGGAAATCCTTGATGTTTGGGAGAAGATTCTCAAGAGCAGAGTCCTCAGAGAATTCTTAGTAAAGTGGAAGTTCTTCCCTCTAGAAGACGCCACCTGGGAGAAAGAAGAAGAGTTGGCAAAGGATTACCCCCACTTTGCGAGATGAGGACATCTCGCATTTTTCAAGTGGGAGAGGATGTAAGATTCCTTCTTAGCCCGAATATCAAATAAGCCTCTACTTCAATCCCTTGTAATCATTCTATGTTTCTGAATACAAGAAAATATCATTTTTCCTTGTTTTGCCTAGTGAGATAAAAATTTCTAGAGAGTGGTAAATCAATATTGGGATATTTTTAGATAAATAAATTCTACAAATATCAAAAAAATGTTTCCCTGAAACAGAAAATCAAAATAGATTTTCCAAGGTGCAATTGGAATCAATTAAAATTGATTCAGAAGACCTTAGCCAAAGGGTCCAAATTTTTGATTTTTTTTAATTATGCTCCAATTAAGGTTCCTATGGACCAATAAGATTAATCCAAGTGTTGGGACAAGATAAATCCAAAGAATAAAAGAAAATACCCAAAAATGAGTAAATGCCTACATAAGATGAAGAGTTGACCAAGTACTAGGTTTATTAGTTAAAAATCATGAAGTATTAATAAAAAAATGAGATATTTTGGAGTAATCATTCATTTTTGACACGTGTAAGGAAAAGGGAGACCTTCAAGGAGGTGCCTACTTCACATGCTTGGATGAGTTTAAAACTCAAAAATAATAGGATATTTTTATCTCTCCTCTCTCCTGGATCAAAATCAAACCAAATAAAAAAGGGAGCCAAACTGGTCCAAATCTTGTCTAAATTCAGCCAAACTGAAGCTGGAAAATTCTAGAACTAAGTTGGACTCAGCTAGTGGCCTCCCTCTCCTATAAATAGATCCTCCTTTGTATTATTATCTGTGAATTAAAGTATGCCGGTATTACTCTAAACTAAGATTAATTTTTATTATCCTCCAAAAACCTCTACAAAATTGAAGAGATTGGAGCTTCTCTCTCTCTTTAATCTTCCTTGGTGACTCCTACAACATACCAAACCAATTGATTGGTTGGGGGCCTCTACTGTGATCAAAGAATCAAGTAAATTAGAGGGTAAAGTGTGGATTATTGTCTTTTTCTTATTAAAACTCCAAATGCTTCTCTTCTCAACCCCTCTCAAGCTTGAGAAGCTTTAATTTGAATGGCTTTTGATTACTATTGAAGTTCTTTTATGAATTGTAATAAAGAAACACATAAATTTTTATTTATGTTTAATTTTAATGGTTTTTAAGCATTTCTCTCTCTCCCCCCAAAGAAAGGTCATTCCTATGACCTATTCTCATGAAATCCAAATGAAGATTCTTATGAAGCATTTCTCTAATCCAAAAGTAATTTCTATGCTTGTCTAATTAGAGGCCAAAATAATGGCTTTTTAATGCTTTTATGATATTTATTTCATAGAGAAATTATGAATCAATCCATAATTGGATAATGATCCAATTAGTAGTCATTCTAATTATATCAATAATATTAAACTTCATTCTCTCAATTAAATTGAGAATTATCAATAATAGCAGCGGAGCTATGGTAAAATTTCTGTAAAATAAACACATAAAACATTTTCATTCATAATATGAAAAGAGGACTTCCTACCATATTCTAGGAATTATCATCCTAGATTAATTGAATGATTCTCATTGTAATCATGGACAAATTGATTTTTATGTTTATGCATAATTATTAAATTTAAAAAAAGAGAAATTTCTAGTAATTTATTTTGATGTTAAAAGAGTAATCCCCATGACATTGGAAATCCATGTATTCCAATGATTTTAATACCAGTCTTGCAAATGTGACTAGTATATCACATAAAGGTAAAGAGAAAGTGGTTGAGCCCCTTAGTATGCCTGACATTTCTGCAGGGCATTCTCATGTTGATGGAGAGTCTAGTGGCTCAGAGATGAGCCTTGATGAGGAGCTTGGGATCCCAGCTATGAGAACATCTGGTGTAAAGAAGGCTATGGAAGCCATAAGTGCAAAGCTGCGAAGATCTGGAAGAGTGAAAAATCCTGTGCAGAGGTTTACCTATGATGGTTATGTAGCACATCATGTAGCACATCACTATGCATACATGGCAAAAGTTGTACAGGTGTTGTAGAGCCCACATGCATTGATGAGGCTGTTGGAAATGTGTGTTGGGAGAAATCTATGGATGAGGAGATGGATGCACTATATGGAAATGAGACATGGGATTTAGTGCAATTGCCTGAAGGCAAGAAAGCCAATGGATGCAAGTGGGTGTACAAAGTAAAACATAACAGTGATGGAAGCATAAGCATGTACAAGGCTAGATTGGTAGCCAAAGGATATGCGCAGAAATATGGCAGTGATTATGAGGAGACTTTTAGTCCAGTTGCCAAGATGGCAACAGTGAGAGTTGTGATAGCAGTGGCTGCGTCAAAGCAATGGTCTTTACATCAAATGGATGTAAAGAATGCATTCTTGCATGGGGATTTGCAGGAAAAAGTGTATATATTGCAGCCACCTGGTTATGAGGATGTGAGTCACCCCGAGCATGTTTGCAGGTTGAAGAAAGCCTTCTTGCATGGGGATTTGCAGGAAGAAGTGTATATGTTACAGCCACCTGGTTATGAGGATGTGAGTCACCCCGAGCATGTTTGCAGGTTGAAGAAAGCCTTGTATGGCTTAAAACAAGCACCAAGAGCATGGTCTGACAAGATTTCTGAATATCTTGTCACTATTGGCTTTCATGTAGCCAATGCAGATTTCTCGCTGTATGTGAGACACGGTGATAGAGGGGTTGTGCTTGTTGTCATCTATGTAGATGACTTGATCATTACGGGGGACCATGATGCAGAGATATTTGATGTAAAGATCTTGCTTAGAAAAAAGTTTGAGATGAAGGATCTGGGAGAGCTTAGATATTTCTTGGGCATTGAGGTGATTAGGTCACCACATGGTATTGGATTACTGCAGAGACAGTATGGCTTGGACATGTTGTCCAAGTATGGTATGATAGGCTGTAAGCCTATCTTAGTGCCATTGGATCAGAATGGCAAGTTCATTAGGAACTCAATGGAGTCTTTTTGGGCCCTTTAATTTGCCATGAGATTATGGAAACGTTTAACTTTTTGACAAATAGGAGCCCGCCATGTAAGCAAAAACCAATGGTTTGTAAGAGAGGTGTAAGAGTGGTCAAAGGGTGCACTTTTTTCCCCAAAAAGGGGAGGGGGCAATTTTACAATTTTCAGACCTCCATAACTTCTACATACAAGCTCCGATTTGAGCGGAGATTATAGATCCGTGATGTACGCATCAAGAGCTTTCCATAGATATGTTACATGATATGGTTTTATCCGCTAGATTTTAAATTCCATTTTCCCCCCAAAATTCAAATTCGAATAAAGTAGCCGTTTTGAAGCTTCAAATTAGAAAACGTTTCTTCTTAAGAGAAAAGGTTTGACTCCCTTAAACTACCAAATAAAAGGGCCCAAGAAGACTCCATTGAGTTCCTAATGTGAGTGTAGATTCAGGAGAGATTTTGGAGGATCCTACTATGTATAGGCGCATAGTACGAAGCTTGATCTACATGACGATCACCAGGCCGGATTTGAGCTATGCTGTTGGTTTGGTGAGTGAGTTGGTTCCACGGAAGCCGCATTTGGATGCATTGAGACACATACTGAGATATGTGAGGTCTACTTTGTATTGTGGACTATTTTATGAAACTGGGATAGAGATCTATGTGTATACATGGATACACAGATGCTGATTGGGGTTGGTAGTATCTCAGATAGAAGATCTACTAGTGGCTTCATGTTTTCTTTGGGGAGTGCTGTTATGACTTGGAGCAGCAAGAAGCAGCCTATGGTTGCTCTATCCAGTACTACAGAGGCCGAGTACAGAGGAGTTGCTATGGCAGCATGTGAGATAGCTTGGTTGAGAAAGCTACTTGCAGATTTGGGTCTATCAGTGGTGGATAAACAAGTCATTTTCTGTGACAACATTAGCAGTATACAGTTGGCTAGGAACCCAGTTTTTCATGCTCATACGAAGCATATAGAGGTCCACTACCATTTTGTCAGAGAGAAGGCCTTGGCAAGAGATGTTGACCTTGTGTCAGCACACAAGATCAGGTAGTTGACATCTTCACCAAAGCATTGGGTACAGAGAAGCTCCACAGATTCAGGGCTTCGCTTGGTGTACATGAAATGGGGAGTGTTGAGATATCGAGCTCATCTAGTGAGGTGGTGTGGTGACATTGATGACCCGCCTGGGGGATAGGTCCCACACTTACACTATTGGCATGGTTGGTCAGATCATGGGTGATATGCGGCCAGTGGAATGATAGGTTATGTGACAGCCATTCTAGAGACTGGCATAGTTATAGCGCCAGCTCATTTAGTTGGGTTCACACTATAAGTAACCCTATTATGTATTTGGTTGAGTACCTCTCATATGTGAGTACTCTTATCTTTGTATATGGTGTGTTGAGTGTTGAGTGAAGAAGAAGAAGATTTTCAGCCTCTCACCTTGTGTGTTCTCTATTAGCGTTTTGATAGTGTGTGTGTGTGCTTGCAAGAGCTCAAGCTCTCTTCTCCCCTGCATCTTTTCATTTATGCATTAAGATCTTTGCATAAATAAAGGATTATGCTTAGAGCTTATGCATGGGCTCAATGCATTAAGCTTAAAGCATTAATAAATTATGCAAATAAGTTCACCTAACATATAAATGCTTAGTTTACTACTCTCGTCTCTTGTGTCTAGGTTAAGAGAGTCCATTCTTTGTCTATTTGAAGCTCTCTCAAGCAACAGTGCCTTCTTGCAGGCATTAGAGGTAAGCACAACTCTTTCATTCATGTTTTCATAGCACCTCCAGGTGCTGGGGCTTTCTTTTTCTGTAGTACATTTGGTACATTCTTGTTTGAAGTATATGCATGCATGTTTTATGCATAAATCTTTGTTAAGGTTGTGCATTAAGCATATGCATGCATGTTTTAATAAAGCATGCATGCATAAGAAAAGGATTATACATAAGCTTTATGCATAAGCCTTTATTAAGCTTTATGCATAAAGCTTTATTAAGCTTGTGCATTAAGCTTATGTATTAAGCTTTATTAAGATTATGCATATGGCTTAAGCTTGTGTATTAAGCTTATGCATGCATGCTTATGTATTAAGCTTGTGGATTAAGATTATGTACACATGCATTAATAATGGCTGAATGTATATGGCTTAATGCATAAGCTTAATGCATTATGCTTTTTATGTAATGTATGCTCAATGTGATTTATGTTTTTATGTAGTGTTTTTATGCATATAGATGTGAGCATCATGGGATTCATCACCAATGGACCAAGATTAGATATACGGAGAGGCATCCTCTAGTGCCATGCCCATACCCCTAGATTTGCAGCCTATTTTAGAGGCATAGGTTTGTTAAGATATCTAGCTCAACTAGTGCCATGCCCATACCCCTAGATTTGTAGCCTGTTTTAGAGGCATAGGTTTGTTAAGATATCTAGCTCAACTAGTGCCATGCCCATACCCCTAGATTTGTAGCCTGTTTTAGAGGCATAGGTTTGTTAAGATATCTAGCTCAACTAGTGCTATAGTAGACATTGATGACCCGCCTGGGTGATAGCTTCTACATATACACCATTGGCATGGTTGGTGAGATTATGGGTGATATACGGCTAGTGGGATGACAGATTGTGTGACAGCCGTTTTGGATTGCTAGAGACTGGCATAGTTATACCACCAGCTCATTTAGTCAGGTTCACATTATGGACTGACCCTTGTATGTTGTAGTAGTTGAGTACTAACCCATATAGTGTGTACTCTTATCTTTATGTTATGTTGGTTGAGTAGAGAAGAAGATAGTAGAAAATTCAGCTATCCATCTTTCTCTCTTGTGTCTTGCTCTCTCTTGTGTGTGTGTGTTTGCTTGCTAGGGTTTGAATCTCTCCCTCTCCCCTACATTCTCTTTATGGTATCAGAGCCTGGTTTGTGTGCGAGCTAAGGAGACAAGCAAGAGGCAAGAACAAGCATGGAAGGAAGCGGAACCCCCTCAGTAGCTCTGGGAGCTACACATCTCTGATTGAAGAGCTGTCTTTGCAAGAGCGGAGCTATAGGGGGCAACTATATTTTTCTATTGGACATAGTTTTTTCAGCCAAATTCATGTTTCGGGCACGTTACGGGTCCCGTTTCATCATTGTAGGGTTTTTTCGGTAGTTTTTTTGGAAGTTCTGGTAGAGAACTATTTCTGCTCAAAATCTAGTTATTACAATGTAGTAGTGCATTTTGGAAGTGCAGACAGGGTTTACACATGTATTGTTGGTACTGGGTGTATGTACATATACTCTGGTCACATTTGGTGACACAAACTGTGCTGAGGTAGCGTTGCTGCAGTAGTAGTTACAGGAGACACTACTATATTACAGGTTGCATACAGAAGTTGTATGTTTGTAGGTTATTTGATTGTTGCATGAAAACGTGTCTGACAAAATTAATCAGATTGTTAGTGAGAAGATGGTTCTTTATTGGATGATTTCCAAGTTTTATATGGACTCGTCAGCTTCTACCTAGATCACTTGTGTCTAAGGGTTTTTAATGAGTGCTATACACATGTGTTTCACTTGCTTACTTTTGTGAGTTATGCTTGAATGACACCACATTCATATACTTCGGATTGATAAGTTGGCCACTGGTTTTAATGCTTCTTTTGGCATGATAAATGACCATTAGATAGCATGCATTAATTTTTATGATCAACTATGGTTTTCATGGATTCGAGGTGTTCCTATGCTTCTATCTATGGTCTAATGAGGATCTTTTAATCTTTCGGATAATATTATGTGCTTTGAAGGTAGCTTTTACCTTTGCTTTTGCATGTAATTTTGGAGTATGTTCCTTGTACTCTTGTACATATTCCAACTTAGATACCTAGTTGCTTATGTATCTACGTGAATTGTTATTTTTCTACCCCAGCTTTATTGTGTTTATTTGGGTAGTTATCATTAGGAGATAATGAGGAGCCTCCAGAGTTATCTGAGGAGAATGCCACTCCTACAGATATAAAGGCATTCAAGGATTGGAATCAGGGTACAAGAAAAGTCATGTATTGGCTTTCAATTAGTGTCACAAACACTATGATAGGACACATACATGATGCAAACACTCCAGTAGTTGCATGGCAAAATCTGGTTCAGATGTTCTAGACTAACACAAAGGCAAGGAAGTTACAGTTAAAGAAAGAGTTGCATACTGTGGAAAAGAAAAGCATGCCCATCAATGAATATGCCTTAAAGATCAAGAGAATTATTGAATCCCTTGGGTCTATCAATGTTAAAGAAAGAGTTGCATACTGTGGAAAAGAAAAGCATGCCCATCAATGAATATGCCTTAAAGATCAAGAGAATTATTGAATCCCTTGGGTCTATCAATGTATTACAGTAGAGGATGATGATTTGGTGAGTGTCTTTTTGAATGGGCTTGGCAAAGAGTACATTCAAGACCTCCATTGCAGTTAGGGAGAAATATTCCCAACTTTTGGGACTTGATATTCTATGCGGATCATAGAAGAAAAGGCCTTAGGTGAGGATTATTCTTCACAAAGCAAGAACACATCGAAACATGCATTCTACTCTAATTTAAGTAGAGGCAGAGGTAGAGGCTGTGGTCGAGGCCAAGGTGGTGGACGACAAGGAAATCAGAATTCTAGACACAACAACAATCCAATAACTCACAGCAACAATCATACACAGGTGGAAGAGGTCAGTCTAGAGGCAGGGGGAGCCAAAGAGGCCAAGGTGGTTGGGAAAGAAATCAAAATGCAAATAGAATAGAGTACTATTACTGTGGAAAACCAGGACACATGGCGAAGGACTGCTACAAAAAAAAATGACATTAAAAGTGGGAAGTTGCAGCAAGGCAACTATGCATCATCTAGCGAACATGGAGGTGATGGGGACAGATCTGAGGAGTTGTTTGTGATGCAGCGCATGCTTAGGTCCATAACAACAAGGGATGTGTCAGGATCTCAAGATATATGGAATGTTGATTCTGGCACCTCTAACCACATGACCAGTCATGCTGAGTGGTTTAGAGATATGCAAAAAATAGAAAAACTAGGTTATGTAGAAACAGGTGATGATACTGTGCATCCCATTGCGCATGTTGGTAAAGTGCCATTGTCTATGCAGGATGAAAAATGAAGTACTTGGGTGATGTACTTCATGTTCCGAATATTACAAAGAACTATTGGACAGATGGTTGAGCAGGGTATGCAAGTGAGGTTTAATCCTCAAGGATGTTTTGTGGAAGACTTCAAAAATAAGTGTTGCTTGGTTGCAAAGGGTAACAGAAATGGCAGGTTGTTTACTTTGGATGTGAACATGCCTGAGATAAATGCAGCCATGTTTGCACATGGAACAAGTGTCATTGTAGATATTGACATATGGCATAAGTGCATTGGTCATGTGAATGTACAACGACTGAAGTCTATGCTGGCCCAAAATATTGTTTAGGTTTGCCAAAGTTTAAGGTTGACGGTATGCATAAGGTATGTGAAGCACGCCAACTTGGTAAGCAGGCCAAACATGCTTTTCCACATGAAAAGCATGTCAGTGCAAGGCCATTGGATGTCATATATTAAGATGTATGGGGACCGACCAAGACTATAACAATTGCAGGTTGCAGGTACTATGTTACATTCATTGATGTGACCACACTAGGAAAGTGTGAGTTTATTTCATGAAGGAGAAAAGTGAGGTGTTTGCTCACTTTCAGAGATTTAAAGCCTTGGTTAAGAAGGAAAAAGGCATGCAAATAAAATTCCTAAGATTAGATGGTGGGGGAGAATATTTCTCCAATAAGTTTAGCGATTTCTTGAGAAAGCAGGAATTAAGAGGCAGTTTACATGCAGGTACACTCTACAACAGAATGGTGTTGCAGAAAGGAAAAACAGGCACATTGCAAAAGTGGCACGTGCCTTGATGGATGAAAAGGATATTCCACACTCACTACAACTGTTCATGGTATGACTCCTGAATAGAAGTTTACAGGCATAAGACCGGATGTGTCTCACTTGAAAGTTTTTGGGTGTATTGCATATGTATATGTTCCTGATGAAGTGAGAAAAAAGTTGGATCCAAAGGCAAAGAAATGCATCTTCATTGGTTATGCTATGGAGAAAAAAAGTTATAGATGCTATAACCCTACCACTCACGAGAGATGTTGTCTTCGATGAGATGAGTAGCCGGTATGTACCAGTAGTGAAGGCAACAAAAGATGCAGATGTAAGAAGTGATGATGTTACACCACATGTAGAGTAGCAATCATAGGTGCTGAGTGGACTTGGGGAGTCTTCAAGCAGTGGATCCAATGTTAGCCCATGGTCAGGCAGGTTGAGAAATGATGTAGGTACACATGTATCATGGAAAGGGAAGGAAAAGGTAGATCAACCTTTTGTGCCTGATCTGTCAGTAGGTCACTCATATGTGGATGGTGACTCTAGTGGCTCTAAGCAGAGCCTTGATGATGAGATTGGAATTCCATTTATGGTTTCTCTTGGTGTAAGGAGAACCAGGGCTGTTTTGAGGACACCTGGCAGCAGTGATCCAGGTGTACCCAGGTCTACAAGGGTTAGATACCCTGTTGAGAGGTTGAGATGATATGATCGATATACAGCCCATCATTATGACTACATGGTAAAAGAAATACAGGAGGTTGAGCCCACTTGCTTTGAGCAGGAAATTAGAAATAAGAAATGGGAAGGTGCCATGGATGAAGAGATGGCAGCATTGGAGGACCCCACTACATATAGGCGCAGTGGGTAGTTTGATCTACATTACCATTATAAGGTCAAACTTGAGCCATGCTATTGGACTTGTGAGTCAGTTTATGCAGGCCCCTAGGAAGCCACACTTGGATGCAGCTAGACGGATCCTTAGGTACATAAAGTCGATAGTTGAATATGGACTTTTCTATGAGGCTAGTACAAAGATATAGTTGCATGGGTACACAGATGCTGATTGGGCTAGTAGTATTATAGACAAGAGATCTACCAGTGGTTTTATGTTCTCATTTGGGAGTGTTGTTGTGAGTTGGGAGCAGTAAGAAGCAGCCAAGAGTTGCCTTATTGAGTATAGAGGTAGAGTACAGGGGTGCTGCTATGGCAGCTTGTGAGGTAGCTTGTTTCAGAAGCTACTTGGTGACATGGGAGAGCCCGTGGATAGGGAAGTTGTCATATATTGTGACAACATGAGTAGCATACAGTTGGCCAACAACCCAGTATATCATGCTAGAATGAAGAACATTAAGGTGCATTATCACTTTGTGAGAGAAGGTTCTAGCAGGAGATGCAAATCTGGTATATGTCAGCACAGAGGATCAAGTGGCTAACATCTTCACGAAGGCATTGGGCAAAGAGAAGCTCCACAGGTTTAGGAGCTTACTTGGAGTGCAATGTGTGGAGTTGAGCTCGAGGGGGGGAGTGTTGAGATATCAAGCTCAACTAGTGCTATAGAGTGGACATTGATGACCTTCCTGGGTGATAGCTTTCGCATCTACACCATTGGCATGGTTGGTGAGATTATGGGTGATATGTGGCTAGTGGGACGATAGGCTATGTAGCGTCAGCTCATTTAGTCGGGTTCACTTTATGGACTTACCCTTATATGTTTTAGTAGTTGAATACTAACCCATATAGTGTGTACTCTTATCTTTATGTTATGTTGGTTGAGTAGAGAGGAAGAAGATAAAAGAAAATTCAGCTATCCATCTCTCTCTTGTGCTTGTGTGTTTCCTTGCTAGGGTTTGAAGCTCTCCCTCTCCCCCACATTCTCTTTATAGGTAACTTGGAACCGCTTAAACTCTAGGTACAGGGCTAAGCAATTAAGTCGCTCAGACTTATCCCCTGCCTATTATGTGCCTGACATGTCAACTATCCCATTGTCGCCCACATTCATGCTTCCCACCACCTTGCCTACCCCTCTTACTTCTACATTGCCTACCCCACATACTTCCACTTTCCCTGCTCCTCGCCCTTCAGCTCCTCCTAGTGCTCAATGCACTCCTATCCCATCCACGGTGAGTTCACGGGGACATCTCCCTAGCATGCAACATCCTCACGATGCCATTCAGGTGGTGATAGATCGAGGGCTTCTTAGAGCCATCGATGATGGAGTAGTGGGAGAGGTGGATGCGGCAGATGCTTTGGGGGATGCGATAGATACTTTGGGGGAGGTGTACAGTTACCTTTGCCTACGGCGACGTGATAGGAGACTTGCCTGAGGAGGGTGGGATGATTTACCATACCTGAAATGAGGAGGGAAGCCCTTATATGGATGACATGGGATGGAGGGTTTATTATACCTTCCGTCATTTAGTCAACCAAACCTATAAGGATGCCTACAACAAAAACTTCATGTATGTTATTCATTGCATGCATGAGAGGTTTCCAAAATTACCACACACATTTTTCTGATGAGTGGGTGAGGAATCTCACTAAAGATCCTCAATAATAGGAGGTCTTGCGCAAGGAGGTGTGCAAAAGAGCGAAAACAAATAACTGCCCCAATGACACCATTCAACATTAGAAGAAGGTGAAGAAGGAAGCGAGGGAGAGTACAACACCCTCAACAAAAGGCAGTGCACGACGCGAGTCAACTGTTGAAGTATGGTACGACAAAGTATGGATGTGGAGAAAAGGCAGACTAGCTTGCACGATTTGTAAGTTTTCTCTTTGCCAATTTCACTAAGTTTACTTCATGCGTCATCATGATTTTCATATCTCATGTATGTTAAAATTTGTTGTAGTAGGAAAGGGTAATAGGTCACCCCCAATGTCTCGGGAGAATACGTACCACAAGAACCACAACGAAGCAGACACTTGGGAGTGGCTCAAGGAGTGGTCACTAAAACAGGTATCCAATGAGCTTGACAGGGCAACTTTATGAGAATCTAAACTTGATTTTTAATTATCACCCAACTTGTTTTGTTTGTGGCTAACATGTTTGCATTGTATCACTATTTAACACAAGAAGACGAGGATGCTAAAAGTGATGGTGATGAAGAAGGTGATGATGCATGTGGTGAAGATGCGGGCAAAGATGAAGATGAAGACACATCACCATGAATTAATTTAATTTATGTCTTCCATAAACCCTTTATGTATTTTGCAACTTTGTATATAATTTTCAAGTAATGAAAACCATGACATTATTGCTTTGCATATCTTTTTTGTGTGTGTTTTAGGTGTTTGTCTTTAAAAAAATTTAAATACTATTTATTTTGGTAGACAGTATGCGGCTAAAGCTGCGCACGTTTGTAAGAGAGGTTATTAACGTGATTATTTACGCAACTGTAGCTGCATACATAGTCACGTAAATGTTTTTTTTTTCATTTTTAGATTCTTTGGAATTTTTGCGGCTCTTCATGTAGTTGTGCTCTTCGTTTGTTGTAGTGTCTCTAACTTTTAACATTCCATGTGTTGATGTGTCAAAGTTTTATTGTCCTACATTCTCAATTTTTAACATTCCATGTGTTGATGTGTCAAAGTTTTATTGACCTACATTCTCAATGCTTATGTGTCATCAACTCATTTGCTTTCATTTGAGTAAAATTCCCACTGCTGATTGCTGTTGTGTCAGTATCCTATGGTACATTATTTAAAAAGAAAGCTCGTTGATTTGATGGATGGCATTTATTTTCATAAATGATTTCTTAAAAATAACATACCTAAATGGTGTAAATTTGACAATGGTAGATTGAAATTTAATAAATATTTAGAAGTTATCATCAAAAGCAAAAGATCAAGATATCTTTATTGCCCTTTGGTTTCAGGGATGGTGGCCTCTTTAGATATTGACCAAAGTGTTCTGTCAAATAAAGATGGAATTGATTTGGATGTTATTTAGAATTTATCATCAAAAGCAAAAGATTAAGATATCTTTATTGCCCTTTGGTTTTAGGGATGGTGGCCTCTTTAGATATTGACCAAGTGTTCTGTCAAATAAAGATGGAATTGATTTGGATGTTATTTATTCTGCCCCATTAGAATGGGTTAATTTTTGTACCACTAAACAACTTACATGGGAACTTTCGCATTCGAGGGGTGCCACTAATAATAGAGAAAACTGTATACGTTCAAGTGAGCCATTTGGGGGCACTTACCATGTGATTTGCTATAACTAGGGAATAGGAAATATGGATGGAAGTCCATGGATAAAGAGTGGCTGCTGAAAAAACTTTAAGAGAGGATATGGAAACTTCTTCTAAGGCTATTATTTCTAGTAATGCTTGAATTCAGCACGATGTAAAAGATATGCATGGTGCTCTAGAGCAATTCATGTGGACAAATGCAGAGAGATCCAACATGTGAAGTAGAGATTGCAAAGAACAAGTTGATGCATTGAAAGAGCGGGTCTTTGCTTTATGTGATAAAGTGACAAGTCTCAAAGTCAACTTGAGCACGATGAAAGCGATTATGAATATAATGACTAATACATTCGAGCGCTTTATGCCTCCTTGCCCCGTTGACTTGCTTTATGGACCAAGTTTTTTGGGGGTTTTTAGGTTGCTTTTGTATTAACATGCAAACTCTCTTAGTGATATACATTGGAGTGCTTTGTGTCTCCTCCTATCAACTTGCTATATGGACCAATTCTTGGGGGGTTTAGGCTACTTTTTACGTTGACATTCAAACTCTCTTGGTGATATAGATGTAATTACGTCCATTTCTATGAGGTGACAATGATGGTCAAAGTGATTCCATCTCTTTCTCTATTTGCCTATCTTTGTCGTTGCCTTACTCCTTAGCCATGTAAATGAATTTGCATATAAGTCATTATTTCCTCGCTCCTTAGCCATGTCCATGTAAATGAATGTGTATGTAAGTTTAAATCTATAAATTGTAATGTCATGTGCATACATAAGAGATTATAGTTTTTAATACACACACTTACACAAAATATATATGCATACACTTCGATAATATATTTGTATAGATATGAGTGCATAGGAATAGTACATGAGGGTTATTGATTTAGTTTTGTTCTCCGTGCAAGATGGTAGCATGAAGGCAAAATAGATTATTGGAAGTCTGTAATACTTCACATTTAGCATGACTTGAATGATGTTGTTTCTTGGATATCACACACGGAGCCCATTGCCACATTGCTAGAGAAAGAACGATGCTTAAAAATAAGCTTCTAGGTTTACAAAAAGAAGGGTGGAAACTATTAGGAGGGGAGTGCATGAATGTAGGGAGCAACATGAGTGTAATAATCAAACCTAGAATGTGCCAGTACAAACTTCTACAGAGAGAGTCGAAGTATTTGATCCAAATCAATATATATTTACTCATTTGGATGTCACACGTAGAGCACGTCACAACATTGCTACACAAAGAATAGTGGTTAGAAATCAGGCATCTAGGTTTACTGAACAAACGGTGGTAGTTACCAAAGGAGCAAGTGAATGTAGGGATCAATTTGAGTGTAATAATCACTTGGCTAGAATGTGACACTATGAACTTCTAAATAGAGAGTAGTAGTTAATCAAGATCAGAATAGTAATCAAATATCTAGGTTTATGGAAGAAAGGATATCATGTGTTAGAAGAGGAGTAAGTGCACGTAGGGATCAGCCTGAGTGTATCAGCCAGGCTTGTAACGTGACACTACATAGTTCTATAGAGAGACTAGTAATAATTAATCGAGATCAAGTTGTTATCTTCTTTTACAGGAGGGCCTTGCTTTATGTATTACCAAGATGACATGGACATTGTAAGAAAGAAGGGTAAGCTGCTATAAATTTTTATTACCTTCACACGGAACCCAAAATGGCATGAAATATTTGACGCCTTATTGCTAGGGCAAACTGCCTAGGATTTGACCGGATCTTACTAGTGTATTTTACGAGAAAAATAAGGATATGATGAGGTTACTTATAAAGAAAAGTTTATTTAGAAAGTGGCCGGCTGGGTATGCATCTGTAATTGAATTTCAAGAGGGGTCTGTCACACTCACATATATTATTGATTCTGGAAGATGAATTCAAGCCACGTGACATATCTCACTATGATTGATTAGTCTGTGCTGAGCTACCTAATAAAGAAATCTTTCTCCAGTTGCATAAAGTTATTAAATAGTGTAATGTTCATGGTCCATGTGATACATTGATTCCCAATTCCATTTGTATGGTTGATGGGAGATCTATTTGGGATTATCCACGTAGCTTCACTCAATCTACAGTAGTGGATTGTGATGGTGATCCCATTTACATGCGTTGAGATGATGGTAGCAATGTATAAGTAAAGGGAGTTACAATGGACAATAGGTGGATTGTGCCATACTCTCCTTTCCTTTACATGAGATACAATGCTCACATTAATATTTAAGTGTGCTCCACAATTTCTGTAGTGAAACATCTATACAAGTATGTGTATAAGGGTCTTGATAGAGCAACGATAAGGATGGATGATCGCAGTGGTGCAGTGGATGAAGTTTGTAAATACTTGGATGCATATTATGTTATGCTGGAGAATCTATGAATATGATTTTCATGATGATATGAGAAGCTAGATATCTAGATATTGCAAGTTCATCTGCCATTGCAAAATAATGTGATGTTTTGAAATAATGATGACTTGCGAGATGTAGTTGAGGAGGATAACAATAAGAAAACTACCCTTTATAGAGTGGTTTGTAACTAATGAGATTCATCTCGATGCAAATAATCTAATGTATAGTAACTTCCCTTGAAATTGGGTTTGGAACAAACCCATAAAGAAGTGGATCAAAAGAAAGATAGATAATACCATTGGTCACATGTACAATGTTTCTCCATCTTCTGGTGAGTAATATTTTTTACGTATCTTGCTTATTATTTGTCGAGGCTGTAAGTCTTTTGATGACTTGTATACTGTTGACAGCTGACTTTATTCGACTTTCAAGGCTACTTGCATAGTTAGAGGTCTATTGGAAAGTGATGGAGTGGTTTACATGTATGCAAGAGGCCGCATTTCATCAAAGTGATGAAGAGTGGTTTACATGTATGCAAGAGGCCGCATTTCATCAAAGTGTCCGACAGTTGAGACAATTATTTGCAACAATTTTGGTCTTTTGTGAGCTTGCATTTCCCGGGCATTTGTGGGAAACAATCTCATCCGATCTTTTAGAGGATATATTCCATGATTTACAAGGTACAATGCAAATTATTAATGTCTGTCAAGCTATGGAAAAAAACGAGGCTTTGTTATAAGTAGAGTGCATTCTTCAGTAGCATGGGTGAAGGTTGTCTAGTTTGAAGGAATGCCTTTGATTGATAAATCAGGTAAGGCAAGAGTTGTGAATGGGTTGTTGCAAGAAGAGATAATGTTTGATCCTATGCAGCAACAAGCAAAAATGGCCAATCAGGTGCAAATGACTCTCAACAATTGTCACTGGGCTACCTTTAATTCTTTCTTGATGGTCCTTGAGGATCTGGAAAGACCTTCCTCTAAAATTTCTTGCTTTGTTGAGTACGTGGAGATGGCCATGTTACTCTTGTGTGTGTGCTTTATCTGGTATAACTACCTTACTGTTAGCCAATGGGTGTCCATCTCACTCTCAATTCAAGATACCATTAGACCTAAATGCCTCTAGCACTTGCACTGTAAAGGTTAACAGCCAACTTGTAGACGTCTTGAGATTGGCTAGATTGATAATTTGGGATGAGGCACCGATGACACATCGATATACCTTCAAAGCATTAGATAGAACGCTACAAGACATAATATATAATGACAAGCTCTTTGGTGGAAAGATCATGCTTTTTGAAGGGGATTTCAGATAGATTTTACCAGTTGTCCTGAAGGGAGGAAGAGAGGACATTGTTAATTCAACATTGAAAAATCTAGAGAGAGATCAAAGTGTTAAAGCTTATGTAGAACATGGTGTGTTCTTCATAACACGCCATGGTTTGAAGGGAGAAAGAGAGGACATTGTTAATTCGGATAGATTTTACCAGTTGTTCTGAAGGGAGGAATACAAGACATTGTTAATTCAACATTATGCCATTCAAAAATCTAGAGAGAGATCAAAGTGTTAAAGCTTATGAAGAATATGATGTGTTCTTTAGAACACAAGTGACTCAATAGAGCAAGAATTTGCATGATGGATCCTAGACATTGGTAATTGCACATAGAAAAATAGGAGAAGGTGTGTCAATCCCTCCTAGAATGCTTCTTCAAATAGGGTCTGTGCAACAACTCATTGAATCGGTGTACATGATGAGGCTTTTGAGAACTGGAGACTACGTAACTTTTTGAAAAGAGCGTGCTATCCTTGCACCTCGAAATGTTGAGGTTGATGCTATTAATGGCATTGCTCTAAGTACCATGCCTACAGAGAACAAGGAATACTTGAGTGCAGATTCTATGTCCAGAGAACTGGTGAGGCAAAGTTTTTGTATGCAACATAATATCTTAATAGCTTGAATCTAGGCGGTTATCCTGCTCATCGATTGGTTTTGAAGAAAAATGCTCCTATTATTTTATTGTGGAACTTGGATCCAAGAAAAGGATTATGCAATGGGACAATATTAAAATGTAAGCAATTCCATTCTAAGGTTATAGAAAGAGAAATTATGACAGGTATACATATTGGGGACGGGGTTTTCTGCATCCCTAGAATAACTTTCATACCAAGTACTTTGCAGCTTCCTTTTGATATGAGACAAAGACAATTTTCCGTAAAGCTTGCATTTTCCATGAACATCAATAAATCAAAGGGACAAACACTATCAGTTCTAGGGTTATACTTGGTGACACCTGTATTCACAGCCATGGGCAATTATATGTGACTTTCTCACAAGTGAGATCACTAGATGTTGTGAAAGTATTCATTTCAAAAATTGCATTTGAAATACTTCCTGCATTGTTTGCACCAGGAATGTGGTGTTCAAGGAGGTCTTGCAAATTGGCTTCGACCTGAGTGTAGATATAATTTGGCAAGCTTTTTTTTTGCTTTGATGAAAGGTAATTTTTTAAGGTCATTTACTTAATTGTTAATTGTGATTCAAAATATTTTTGCTATTTCCTCTATGCTTACATTTTGTTTTTAGATTTTTTTTTGGCTCTACATAGATATTGATACAATCGTGCTTCATAGAGGACTAGAATAAAGAGTTGTTTTGTGCTAAATCCTTTGACTCCTTTTATGTTTCTCTTGTTGACTCTTGTGCTTGGGTGGAAGATACATAATTGTAAAAGTACTAAGAGTGTTGCCTAGGTGTCGTCAATAACAACACTAAAGTCCTTTTGCCTAAGAAATTATGTAGATCCCTTTATATGGAGAGCTCCTATGCTTGGTTATTGGTTGACCTCTTTGACATGGAAAAATTTACGAGTTAATATTTTAACCTTTTTTGTTGATTATTCTTTGTGAAGGAGATAGTGTTCTCTGGTACACACATGAGTATAAGGGATAGTGTTATGATAACAAGTATATTCTTGATGTATCTATGTTTATTTTGACTTTTTGGACATTATCCTTGTTGGTCTTGAGTGAGTGTTTTGTTTTAGCTTGATGGGGTTGTAGGCTTTAAGAGTCTATTTTGTATTGATGTGTTCTTTTGGCTACTAAAAGCCTGTTAAGTGGGAGCCTATGGGGCATGATTATACTGAGAACTATTTGTATAGCTTTTTTGAGATCAATATTTTTGAAAATACAAGTGAATAGGGTGTGTGCGGGAACAAACCCTTGGTTAGAGGCTGTAAAAGAGAAGATGTAAATGTGAAAGAACCTGTGAAAAGGTGAGAAGAATCTACTGGGAGAGAATAAAGGGTAGCATGAGAAGATTTAGGAAGTGTGGAGATATTCTGGGAAGTGTGGAGATATTCTGGGAGATATTCTAGGAAAAGTGAAGAGGTGGAGAGAATCAGGGAAAAGAGGTGGAGTGAATCATGGAGAAATCAGTGGGATTTGATGCTTGATGTAAACTCTATAAATTGAGGCATTGCCCTAATGAGAATTTGCTAGTTTTTGAGTATCCATGCTTACATTAATCTATTTGCTAATTACCCACTAAGTATATCTTAATCTATTTGCTAATTACCCATTAATTACATCTTAATTATTTGCTAATTACCCACTAATTATGTCTTAATTATTTGCTAATCACTTTGTTAATGATGTTGATTCTAGTGTTTGATCCACCATAGCTCATCACAATGCTCAAATTTCAACATGGTATCAGAACCATGCCTAGAATCCATCAGGTTTATGAGCCCATTATTTAATTAATCAAGATTAGTAGATAATTAGAAAATAATCAAAATTTTAGTTATTTTTCACTTCACCCCTTCACCCCCAGCCAGTGGAGGATCTCATTCACCTTGCACACATAAAATTAGGGCAAACCCTTCTAGCAAATCGTTGATTTCTCCCTCATCGCTTGGTGGTTTGCGCTTTTGTTTGAATAGGCTTGAAGAGCTATGGGTTGGCTACCTTGCTGGCACCTTTTTTCTGAGCTGTTTTTGACATTAATACTTCCACAGATCAAAGGTCTCTAATTTCTCTTAGCCCAAGGTGTTTTCAAGCATGCTCTACAAGCTGGTGAAGACAGAATTTAGTTTCATCAAGTCTACAGTGAGATCCAAGCTCTTCATCAAATTTGCAGGTGACTTTGGTAAAACAGAGATTAAGCTTTCAATATTTGGTCAAATCTTGTGTTTCTTGGCTTAATCCTCTACTAGACTCATTGCTATTGATGCCTTTGAAAGCATTTGAGTTCATTTGAAGTGTAAGGCACCAGATCTGGAATCCCCGCATACTTTTTTTTTGCACACAAAATAGAGCATTAATTTGCTAATCAGTGATTAATCAATACTAATCACTGTATTTTGGTGCAATTGAGGATTCAAATTAAGCATTAGGTATCTGATACAGATCCCTATAACTTCAGATTACAATTCGGAGTTGGTTTGATACTCCAACCATTTCGTACAAATTGGTTACCCTTGATTTAATGTAATTTTTGGTGATTTTATGCCTGATAAATTTGTTGTAATCATCTATTAAACACCAGATTGAGTTATAAAAGGGTAGACACTGCCCTTGAATCTTGAAATTGGATCAAGAGGTAAGACCCCCTTCACATCACCATGAGTTCAGCACAAGAAATAACCAAATTTAATGGGGAGCAATTTTATACATGGCAGACAAAAACTATGTATTTGCTCATAAGGAAAAATCTGTGGGGATTAGTTGAAGGGAGAGATTTCTACCTAGTGGTGGGGACACTACTTTGAAAGAGACAGGAGGATTTACTTAGATACTACCCTAGCTCGCGAGATGAGGACATCTCGAATCTTTTAAGTGGGGGAGATTGTAAGGTCCCTCCCAAGTCATGTATGTATGTGTCTCTTTTAATATAGATTTCAATAAGAAAAGAGAGTGTAATTAGAAAGAGTGAGACAATAAGGCTAGAAACATTAGAAAAGTGTTAGAATAAAAATATTAACTCCAAAAATCTAAAAGAAATAAGAACATAAGAATAGTTTTATTAAGAGAGAAGTATCTCCAAAAATAGAATTTCGATTTTAGGTGATAAGAGGTCATATTTAGAGTACTTTTACACATTTAGAGTCCATGCATACTAAAAATGTGAAAAAACAACGTGTTTCTAAAGATGTCGCGTTTGTGGCTATATACAGACGTATTTGCCTATTCTGCCCACGTTGGCTTGTAGACCAGATGCCTTCCCATTCTTTTGACTAGTTTTATGACTATATTCTGAGTTTTTATCAGAGAGTTATGGTCGAAACAGTTTACTGTTTCTGTCAGGATCTCTACATAGAGAAAACTGTGAGAAGGCAGCAAGTAGCCTCAAGGTAATCCTAGAGTTTGAGATGCATATATCCCTTCATTCTTATCTAATATCTCAGAAATTAATCTTAGATTTCTATGGTCTTTTGGAGGAAGAGACCGAAACTCCATAGCTTTTCTTTTAGAGAAAGAATACTATGCAGTAGACCTGTAGGAGAAGGCTATTTTGCCCATAGATCTTAGAAAGAGAGAAGAATCACAGTATGAGTAAGAGGAGATAAAGCTTGGAGATTATTGGATGATTTCAATCAAAGGACAAGGTATTAGAAGACTCTATTCTCATATGTCAAGTTCTAAAGCTCTTGTTAACAAGCAAAGACAACGAGATAAATGACAAATTTCTATAAGGTATATACATATTTTATTTTTTATTTACATATCATTCTTAGGGGTTGAGGTATGGCCCCGGCTTCTCTATTGATTGTTACAGTGATCTATTTGATTGATTTACCATTTAAAGTTTGTATTCTTTTAAGTAATAGCATATGCCTTAATAAAGAATGACTTATCGCAATCTCAAGTTGAAATGCTAAAAGCTTTGTGAAAAAGATTTTAAAGAAGGTGACATGGATCCTAGTCATATGGTTTAGTGAGTAAATGGATTGTTATCTTGGTTAAATTAAGGTACAGGTACAACTTCTCCCTGGCTTGACGCTGCCCCGTTCTTGTGCTTGTGTAGCCGGACGGCGGAGACGTTAGTAAGGCCCGGAGTTGGCCCATGGTATCCCTCATACCATCGGGAGAATGAGGTTTGCCGATTGAGGCAAGTGATTGTGATGATGCTGCCTAGTTCTGAGGGCCCAGGCTAGTGCGGTGAATTAGCCCACCCTAGTGCGCAGACATCCCTCTGAGGGGCGGGAGGATCGAGCGATGGAGCCTGAGAGGGCGACAGGCCGGCTTGAGTCCTCGCCAGCGCGGCCGACGATGAGGTGTATGGTCCCCTAGGGTTTTGCCCAGCATGTAGAGGCTGGAAGGCCGAATTCTGGATCATCGGCGGTATAAAGGAAAAGAATAAGAGAGCCGGTTTGACTTGTATGAAATTGATTCATGTTTAAACTTTGTTTTTATAAATATTATCTTTGGTATGATTGTATTGTAGAAAAAGGCTATTTTAACAAACCTTGTGAAAAGGGTCTTAATTAAGGAACATGTTTATTTATGTCAAACAGTGTGGTAGGATTAATTAGAAACAAATTGATGCGTGAGTAGGGTGGAAAGTGGGAGGATGGAATGCCCCGACGGCACTATCCTATGGACGGGTGGACCCGATTAGTCGGGTAGCTTTCCAACAGATTAAGTGAAAGCCCTACGCTAGATAAATAGGTTCTCGGGTAACTCTATTCTAGAAGACTAGGCCAGCGGCTGTGCCTTGCATGGATGAGGAAAAAAGCGTTACCTCTAGAAATCAAGTCTTGTAGTTGCCCAATTTATGTGATCAATTACCCTATGGGTGATTTGATTTTAGAAGACCACGCTCCCCCTGCGGGATAGAACTAGGTCTTACCTATGAATCGTATCCTTGAATCTCTGTATGGTTAAGGTGTCGATGAGTAGGAAATTTTCTCTAAGATAAGACTTAGCAGACTATCTTAAGTGTTTCCCCTATTTGTGGAAGGGGGGAACCTTACAATAGGTTCTCGAGCAATCCTATTCTAGAAGACTAGGCAGGCTGTGCCTTGCATGGATGAGGAAAAAACCGTTGTCTCTAGGAATCAAGACTAGTAGTTGCCCAAATTATAATCAATTACCCTATGGGTGATTTGATTTTTTTGAAGACCACGCTCCCCTTGTTGCGGGATAGAACTATGTGTTACCTATGAATCGTATCCTTGAATCTCTGTATGGTCAAGGTGTCAATGAGTAGGAAATTTTCTCTAAGATAAGACTTAGTGGACTATCTTAAGTGTTTCCCCTATTTTGGAAGGGGGAGAACCTTACAATTGGTATTAGAGCCGATCTTAGCTCCTAGGAATTATCATTTAAGGATTGTTTTGCAATGAATGTTTTACCTAACATAATGCTAATTAGTAGAAACCTCCTACTAAAATAAATAAGTTGAATTGATGTTTGAATGATTGTAGGAAGAGGAAGATGCCTACTCCAAGTTTCTAGTTTTCCAATGCATCTTCGAGACTGCTAGTCACTCCTTGAATTTCGAGTTCTGCGACACCATGGTGCAGATATTAGAGAAGATATCCCTCCCTCATTTCTCTTGTATTCAAAGATGATGGGGTAGAGATTTCTGGAGTCGTGGGCCGAGATACTTCTTCATCCGAGCAGATCAAATTGGGAACCTCACCCACTGACCTTAAGCAGATTCGTGTTTGATCCTTTGGCATGAGAGACATTGCTTCAAGTACTGAAGGACATCATTTTTCAAGCCTGTCCAATGAAAACTCCTTCTTACGGCATTTAATGTTTTTGCATAGCCTGGGTGTCTTGCAGCAGGGCTATCATGAGCTTCATGGAGGATTAGTTTCTTTAAAGCAGGATCCTTAGGGATACATAACCTATGATTGAAGTAGAGGCTTCCTTCATGAGTGGAGTATCCCTTGATTAGATTCTTCTCTTTCTTTGAATGTCCCCCTTCTTCTACTAACTTTATCATCCTCTGATAATTTGGATCATGAGATGAGACTTCTTCCACCTTGACCAGTATGGGATTATTTGGCATTGAAATTGCACTCAAGAAAGATTTGCGGCTAAGTGCATCTGCTACCACATTATCTTTCCCAGGGCAGAATTTGATGTCGAAGTCATATTGTTGTAAAATTTCAATCCATATCCTTTGCCACATGTTGAGGTTAGGCTGGGTGAAGATCCACTTTAGACTTTTGTGGTTAGTTACAAGCTGGAACTTGCCCCCTAAGAGATAATGTCTCCATAATTTGAGGCAATGAAGAACTGCTAAGAGCTCCAAATCATGGGTGGCATAATTTGCTTCATATTGCTTCAGCTTGTTGCGGGCAGGAAGTATAAGTGACTGGTCTTCCTTCTTGGCCTAAGACGCCACCAAGTGCTAGACTACTAGCATCAGTAAAACCACTTCAAATTCCTTGGAGAAATCAGGAAGCTTTAAGACTGGGGTAGAAGTAATAATGACCTTCAGCTGATCAAAGCTGTTTTGATGGATTGGCAGCCACACTATTTTGCAATCCTTCTTAAGAAGATCCGTCAAAGGTGCAGCTACCAAGGCGTAATCTTTGATAAATATCCTATACCAACGCATGATTCCCAAAAACCCACGAACTTCATGAACTGATTTAGGGGTTGGCCATTTTAGAATATGACGGGGGTTTGGATTACACCAAATTGTTTATTCGGACCTTGGTGTTCTACTGCTGCATGGACGTGGCACACTCTTCTTCAGCCGTTTCCAAGGTCAGTTCTTCACTTATAACACAGGCAGTCCTAGCAAAACTGCTCCTCTGTCACGGCCACTGTCTCTTGCACCTTGTGAAAAGATGCAGGGGGGAAGAGAGCTTGAGCTCTTGCAAGCACACACACACACTCACAAAACCCTAATAGAGAACACACAAGGTGAGAGGCTGAAAATATTCTTCTTCTCTACTCAACACTCAACACACCATATACAAGAAATAAGAGTACACACAATATGAGAGGTACTCAACCAATACATACACGGGTTCTCTATAGTGTGAACCCGACTAAATGAGCTGGCGCTATAACTATGCCAGTCTCTAGAGTGGCTGTCACACAGCCTGTCATCCCACTGGCCGCATATCACCCAAGATCTCACCAACCATGCCAGTGGTGTAAGTGCGGGGCCTATCCCCCAGGCGGGTCATCAGTGTCCACCGCCTCACTAGAGCTCGATATCTCAACACTCCCCCTCGAGCTCAACTCCATCTCATGTACACCAAGCGAAGCCCTGAATCTGCGGAGCTTCTCTGTACCCAATGCTTTGGTGAAGATGTCAGCTACCTGATCCTCTGTGCTGACATAAACAAGGTCAAGGTCTCCTGCCAAGACCTTCTCTCTGACGAAGTGGTAGTGGACCTCTATGTGCTTCGTACGAGCATGAAAGACTGGGTTCCTGGCCAACTGTATACTGCTAAGGTTGTCACAGAGAATGACAACTTGTCTATCCACTGATAGACCCAAATCTGCAAGTAGCTTTCTCAACCAAGCTACCTCACATGCTGCCATAGCAGCTCCTCTGTACTACTCGGCCTCCGTACTCGATAGAGCAACCGTAGGCTGCTTCTTGCTGCTCCAAGTCACAGCAGCACTCCCCAAAGAAAACATGAATCCACTGGTAGATCTTCTGTTTGAGATACTACCAGCCCAATCAGCATCTGTGTACCCATGTACACATATCTCTGTCCCAGTCTCATAGAATAGTCCACAATGCAAAGTAGACCTCACATACCTCAGTATGCGTCTCACTGCATCCAAATGCGGTTTCCGTGGAACCTGCATAAACTGACTCACCAACCCAACAGCATAGCTCAAATCTGGTCTGGTGATCGTCATGTAGATCAAACTTCCTACTATGCTCCTATACATAGTAGGATCCTCCAAGATCTCTCCTGAATCTGCACTCAACTTGCCATTCTGATCCAATGGCACAGAAATAAGCTTACAGCCTGTCATACCATACTTGGACAACATGTCCAAGCCATACTGTCTCTGCAGTAATCCAATACCATGTGGTGACCTAATCACCTCAATGCCCAAGAAATATCTGAGCTCCCCCAGATCCTTCATCTCAAACTTCTGTCTAAGCAAGATCTTTACATCAAAGATCTCTGCATCATGGTCCCCCGTAATGATCAAGTCATCTACATAGATGACAACAAGCACAACTCCTTTATCACCATGTCTCACATACAATGAGAAATCTGCATTGGCTACATGAAAGCCAATAGTGACAAGATATTCAGAAATCTTGTCAGACCATGCTCTTGGTGCTTGCTTTAAGCCATACAAGGCTTTCTTCAACCTGCAAACATGCTCGGGGTGACCCACATCCTCATAACTAGGTGGCTGCAACATATACACCTCTTCTTGCAAATCCCCATGCAAGAATGCATTCTTTACATCCATCTGATGTAAAGACCATTTCTTTGACGCAGCCACTGCTATCACAACTCTCACCGTTGCCATCTTGGCAACTGGGCTGAAAGTTTCCTCATAATCAATCCCATATGTCTGCGCATATCCTTTGGCTACCAATCTAGCCTTGTACCTGTTTATGCTTCCATCACTGTTATGTTTAACTTTGTACACCCACTTGCATTCAATGGCTTTCTTGCCTTCAGGCAATTGCACTAAATCCCAAGTTTCATTTCCATATAGTGCATCCATCTCCTCATCCATGGCTTTCTCCCAACACACATTTCCAACAGCCTCATCAATGCATGTGGGCTCAACAACCTGCACAACCTTTGCCATATATGCATAGTGATGTGCCACATAACCATCATATGTAAATCTCTGCACAGGGTTCTTCACTCTCCCTGATCTTCGCAGCTTTTCATTCATGGCTTCCATAGCCTTCTTTACACCAGGTGTTCTCATAGCTAGGATCCCAAGCTCCTCATCAAGGCTCATATCTGAGCCACTAGACTCTCCATCAACATGAGAGTGCCCTGCAGAAATGTCAGGCATACCAAGGGGCTCAACCATTTTCTCTTTTCCATTAGGAATATTCTGGACTCAAAAGAGGGCTGTTTCAACAATAATATAATAATAGACACATAGATTGAGTGACATGTAATCTACGAACGAGATTCACCGGTGGTGGGACCTCTGTACAAACCCACCCAAAACGTGGAGAAACTCTTATCTTCATGAAATATTAAAAAAAACCATCACCTTGTCTTAAAATATTTAAAACCGTTTTTTTTTCAGAAACTAACACAATAAAAGAATGTTTTCCACATTCCTGTGTTAGACGTGGAGCACTAAAAAATTCTTTCCACCACCCCTAGAACTAATGAAGCTTGAATGCTTGGAATAGATAGATACACATTCTCCCGGTTATTCCCTCAACTTGGTTCCACTTTTGAATCTTGAAACATCTTTGGCGCCCAAAAAGAACACACCGTCCCTCATTTCATCCTCCCTCCTTGATCCACAAAAGCGGTTAGCCCAGTCATCCACTTTCTGCTACTTCTTCTTTCTCAACTGGAAAAGCATGGACCAAGATACAAGAGATGGCAGCCACTCTTGCTTGATAGATATAGTTATGATTCGACAGGGTCACCCATCTTTGACATTGGAAGTGGAAGAGAATTGGACTCTCGAATATGTCAGGAAGGAATTAGAAGTAGCTATTCAGAATCCTCCAGATCAATTTTGCTTCAAGCTCGATGGTCGGAAGCTAAGTAAAAGAAGAGAGCATCAGATCATTTGTAAAGATGTTGCAGCCCCACATGAATTGGAGGCACTAGAAGATATATGATGTGACCATGTATACGGTGTCAATGTATTTTCCATATGCAATAAACTTATCTATTCAGAACATTGCTTTTGTAATGCTTTATTGTTTAAAACAATGTAATGAAGGCAAGAATTCCCCAATTGAATTTTTATGTACACAAAAAAAGGCTTAAAGTAAGAAAGCAAGCAGTGAAGGAACACAGTAGCAAATTTGATCCTCTGATTTTCAAATGATAAGTGTATTTACATTTGATGTTCTCCCTCCAATACATGTATAGCTGCATATTTACAAACGTACATTTGTTGGAAGAAGGAAAAAACTATTTATGGCTGGAACCCATAGGTATCGGCTTCAGGATGGAGCCAGGGCTCTTCTCCCAAGTATGGAGCCCATGTAAGAGGCTCAGGGGGGCCTATCCCCCCTCGTGGATTGGGCGGGATGAAGTCCACTGGCCCGTCTGGAGGCATAACTTCAGCGACCTCGATCAATTTCGCAATCGTTTCCTCCCTAAACGTTTGGACGTCTAGGTCCACGTAGCGAGACATTGATGGAAACTGCCATCACAATTCATCAAGGCATAAATAATATCAACATGACAATATATAAGAAGATAAACAAGCGCACAAATGCGTATGGGAGCTGAAAATGCTTACATCCTCTGAAGGGAGCTGAAAAATGCTTCGTAGCAGCAACATTGCATTAAGTGCAACCCTCCACCCACAGCTGTAGCCATCTTCTTGTTTGGGGACACTAACCCTACGGATGGTCGATCGATCCAGGGTGTCGATGTCCATGCTGAGGCTCTCGTAAGCTGCCATTAGTTTCCTGACTCCACTGTAAACAGAGACCAATCATTATCCTGATCAATCCGGACTTCTAACTCAAACAATAATAAGTATCTTAATGATTTTTACTTACAGCAAAACATTTCCATGGACACCAGATGTCGAATTTGCAAGGTAAATGACTTTTTCTTGCACGTCGACTAGTAGAAGACTCCAATGGGAACTGCACAATAGAATTCTATTAGTTTCAATCCAAAGGAAGCACTATATAACTCGTGTACGGTGATTCCTATAAACATCATGCGAGAGAGAGAGAGAGAGAGAGAGAGAGAGAGAGAGAGAGAGAGAGAGAGAGAGAGAGGCAAACTCACTTTTCATGATATGCCAAAAAAAATACTCGGGCATCGTCCAGCTGGACCTCCCGAAACCAGTTCAGCACATCGAGGTACGGAACTGACTCTTCTAGCAACAGTGTTGAGACCAGTGAATCAATCTGGAACACTCGTTGCTGTACATCCTCGGGCAATAGCGAAATAACAAAACTTCACAAGGAAACATATCAAGAGTGAGGCATCAACTTTAAGAGCCAAGAATGAAAAATTGTGGGAGGACAGAGAAAAGAGTATACCTTAAAACACATCTGAGCACTTTGTCGTTGACTTCAGTTTTGGGATCAAACAAAATGTTGATTTCTTCAGCATGAATCGGGAAATAACATCTATGCCCTCTAATATTAAAGAGTACATAGAACTCCGGCAACAAAAATTGCAGCGCCTCCCGATTCATGGCGTGGAGTGCGCGAACATTTTCCCTTTTTGTTTGCAATGCAAGCATTGCAGCTTGATGTTCCCTTTGAGCGCTTGTCATTAAATTTGCCCGAGTCTGATGCTCATGATCTGGACTTCCCTCGGTCACCTCTTCAATTCTCACTTTTTGTACAGGCCGGACATCCAAAATTTGTAACATTCGTTCATCAGTAAACGTAACTGGTCTAAGTGACTTATCGTATCTGAAACGAAGGGCTATTAGGCTGAAAAAATCCTTGTTCATTACTGTCACCCTGTGTGCGTGGGCAGCAAGAACGTAACTATCCAAAAAAAATTCGATCATCCAATCTTCTGTGGCCTCTTGCAAGCAAAACAAGGCCGATGCCTTCCACCTAAACAAAATTCCATTCTGCTCACAAATTCTCCTGGCAAGCCTCTGGAAAGGCAATCTGGGAATAGCAGCTGTCGGGTGCTTCATAAACTTTTTGATTTCTCGCAGGGCTACCGAATGCTCTGCGAAACGCCTGAGTCTAGGCTGCGTTTTGGACAATCGGGAAGGACTGCTTGATTTTCTTGACCTTGAGGCATTCAGAACGCCCATCTTCTTCCCAGTAGATGAGGGAGCTGCATTATCAATGGGTCTAGCTGTATGCCTTACACGAGCCATCTGAAAACGCAAGAAAAAGCAAAAAACTTTGCTATTCAGTAGTACACGATTAACAATTCACCATAAAGCGAGAGAGGGGGGCCAAGAAAACAATATGCACTTCCTCGCGTTATGGTGAATCCATTCACCATAACGAGAGATGAAGGTCCACAGAAACACAATAATTTTTCTCGCATTATGGTGAATTCATTGACAACAATAAGAGGCGGATTATCGTGCATTCTTTGAGCTTCGATCTTGCGTTAAAGTGATTTGATTCACTATAACGCGAGAATAAGAGCCAGTCAAATCAAAACAATCCTCCTCGCGTTATAGTGAATCGATCTACTACAACGGGAGGACGGTTCTCCCGAATCTCTTACCTTTCCGTCTTGCAGTTTGGTGAGTCGATTCACCATAACACATAGAGCAGTATTGAGATTCTAATGACTCGTCGTCTGCTTTACGGTGAATCGAATCACCATGACGGAGGGCAAACAGTCGAAGAGAAAACAACGGCACGGGGCAAACAGTCGAAGGAAAAACAAAACAATCAAGTATTATAATAGAAACACAAAACAATCAAGTAATACACTTTCATCACATTCTATGAGTGGGAATGGATGGAGACTGTCGTGTAGGAGGTAATTTAATTGACACCAATAAGAGGTGGATTATCGTGAATCCTTTGCCCTTTGGTCATGCGTTATGGTGAATTCACCATAACGCGAGTCTAAGGGCCAGTCAAAGCAAAACAATCCTCCTCGCGTTATAGTGAATCGATTTTCGCGAATCTCTTACGTTTGCCTTCTGCCATGGTGATTCGATCCACCATAAGACATGGAGCTTATTGAGATTCTAATGGCCCGTCGTGTGCTTTAAGGTGAAGGCAAACAGTCGAAGAATAAACAATGGCACAGGGCAAACAGTCGAAGAATAAACAATGGCACAGGGCAAACAGTCGAAGAAAAAACAAAACAAACAAGCAATATACAAGAAACTTACAAAACAATCAAGTATTATACAAAAACTTACATTTCTTGCGTGTGAATGGATGGAGACTGTCGTGCAGGTGTTGGAAAGTCGGTTCAGTACTGTGGCGGTAGTCGGAAGTCAGCTGGAGGCAAGCAGGAGGACGGACAAGGAAAAATCGATAAGAGGACGAAAAGGTGGCGTGATTAACGGCTTTGATTAGTCTTTAGAGCGAACACACGTGCTGGCGGGCTGCCAGGGCGACTAGGCGGCGCTAACGTGTCGTATAGCATTAAAAAGGGCTTTGATTAAACTTTATAGCTTGTACACGTGCTAGGTACACGGCGGGATGCCACGTGGCATTCATGGAATGGCGGGTGAAAACGCGGCGCTGACGTGTCGCGTAGCATTAAAAACGGAATTTCTAGGATACCCATCTCATTTATTGCCTCTTTTGGAGTTCGTATTCTCATTTATCTCCCCACCAACGGCCTTTATCTCCATCAACGACTGACTATCTCCTCCAACCCTCCTTCATCAATCATCCTCCTGTATCCAACGTCAAAGACAAACCTCCAACCTCCTTCATCTCCATCTCCTGCGACGATTGTATACAATTCGTTTTCCTGGTATTTTTATCTCCTTTGTGCTTTTTTCTTCTTTTGTTATTTCGTTGTTTTGGTTTCAGTCGTGGAGAACTTCTTGCTTTGTCTTTTCATCGCGTTAAGGTGAATTGAAAACCTATGACTCCTCGCCTTATGGTGAATTGACTGCGAAGTAGAGTATTTTAATTCGTTTGACACCTCCTCTCTCAGTATGGGTACTGGAGAACTATCTTTATTTTTAATTCAACATAACGTTAGAGGCGTTGCCAAAGGATGATAAAGTCGTCATATTGCGGTGAATCAATTCACCACAACGCGAGCGAAGGTCCCATAGGAAGCAAAATACTCCTCCTCGCATTATGGTGAATCGATTCACCATAACGCGAGAAGAGGTCCTTGACTTAGCTGCAATTTTATTTGCGTTAGGGAAAATAGATTCACTACAACGCGAGGAGGAATACCTGGATTCCTCTGGCATCTCCTCTCGCGTTATGTTGAATTCATTTACATTTTCTTCTTTTGTTATTTCGTTGTTTTGGTTTCAGTCGAGGAGAACTACTTGCTTTGTCTTTTCACTGCGTTAAGGTGAATTGAAAACCTATGACTTCTCGCCTTATGGTGAATTGACTGCGAAGAAGAGTATTTTAATTCGTTTGACACCTCCTCTCTCAGTATGGGTACTGGAGAACTATCTTTATTTTTAATTCACCATAACGTTAGAGGCGTTGCCAAAGGATGATAAAGTCGTCATATTGCGGTGAATCAATTCACCACAACGCGAGCGAAGGTCCCACAGGAAGCACAATACTCCTCCTCGCATTATGGTGAATCGATTCACCATAATGCGAGAAGAGGTCCTTGACTTAGCTTCAATTTTATTTGCGTTAGGGAAAATAGATTCACTACAACGCGAGGAGGAATACCTGGATTCCTCTGGCATCTCCTCTCGCGTTATGTTGAATCCATTTACACCACACAGAGATTTGTTGTTTAAGATCGACTGTCTCTTGATTCATTGCCTGAACTAATATTTTCCATGTCTTTTCTACAGACTTGAATTCAGCCATGGCGCAAGTTCAGGTCGAATTTGATGTGGACGAAGAGATCAAAGAAACTCCTGCAACTCTATTATATGACTTCCTGTACAAATGTCGACATCATGATTTGCACCCTGCAATTTCGTTGATGTTCAATAGCGATTTTTCTCTGGAGGATACATTGTCTAGCCATCATGGATACTTCGAAGAGGCAAAGCAAGAGTTTGACGAGCTCACAAATGAAGAACCAATGATGATTGATGGGAAAAGTCACATTCATTTTAATCTCAAGGTTTCGCCGGAGAAGAAGCAGAGGTTAAACAGGGATTGGCACAAGGTGCCATGTGACAAGAAGAGAGCCTTGCTTTGCCCTTTTCACAAAAGAAAGTGCCGCTTGATGGAATACTCCTACGCCTTCTTATGCTTCTTGCACATGAACGTGCAATTAACAGATGAAGAATGTACAGAGCCGCTTGCAAAAATTGAAAGTGAAGACATGATTTCTCGTCAGGCAAGTCCCACCGTTGAGGATGTTGCTGAAGAGGAGGACACTCCTCATGTCATTGAGGAGTTCAATGTTGAAGAAGAGAGGAAGCTTAGTTCGGTGGTTGATATTGAGGCAGTTAGAGAACAAAACAGTGATGTAGGTCAGCTTGTGATTGAATCAGATGACTCCTCCCCCATTCCAACGCCATTACTCCCCTCCTACCAAGTTGGAGATTCAGAGTATATACTGCTGACAGACATACAACGTGTATTTAACTTAAGGGAGGATCATTGCATAGCTTTCATAGCCCAGAATCTGGAGGTCGATGACAATTTTGTAGATGATGATGGGATAGACAAGTACCTACTAGTGGACAGCCATGTGAAAGACACCGAGTTCCTTTCTGCTGCAGCAACACTAAATATGATCTATGCTGATGCCCTTAGATATGAAGGAAAAGATGCCACAGAGGAAAAATAATTGGCCTTATTATCCTAATTTCATGCATCCATATACCTCTCATATGATATGAACCTTCGAATTCCTTATTCTATACCCCCATGTAGTATGGTACTTAATAAATTATCATGGAGAAACATAAGGGAATCAATCCTTTACGTAATCTAACCTATGATAGCAATTTCATAATCTTAGTATCGTCTTGTAGAATACCTCTATTCATCATGCACATTACTTCACATGAATCTTGCACCAATCCTCTTCTATTTACTTATAGAAATACTTGTTGAATTCGGTTATCTTTAACCCTGCTATCCCTATTTCTTGAACTAATTTTTGCTCTAGCTCATGATTCCTTGTAGCCAGGGGTGGGCTTGACATTCCTCTTGAATTAGGAGACCTCTTCTTGATTAACATGGAAGCTTCTCGACACTTTAACCCTGCTATCCCTATTTCTTGAACTAATTTTTGCTCTAGCTCATGATTCCTTGTAGCCAGGGGTGGGCTTGACATTCCTCTTGAATTAGGAGACCTCTTCTTGATTAACATGGAAGCTTCTCGACACTTTCTATATAAAAAAAAACTTTATCACAGCCTTTGGCTATAATTATGGCTTCTGAAATAGAGGATGGTTTCACATTCTTGATGAGGTTATTCAAAGATAGATTAAGCTTCCAAATGAATCGATGGAGAAGAGTTACCTCATCCATCTCTAGAGCAAATCGGAGAAGTTTAACAAAGTTTGGTGATATTTTTTTAGGGTATTCCCTTCTTGGGTTAGCTCCAAAAATTCATTCATTTTATCCTCTCGAAATCCTGGAGGACAAAACCTTTCATGAAGGTGTACTTTAATGGCATCTCATAAGTGATTCTAGCTCTAGTGGTTAGATTGACAACAGTGCTTCCAACTAATTTTGCATTTCTTACGATTTTTAGATGCGAGCAAGAGTGAGCTTGCTTTTTTCATTGTATCCATTAAAAGTTTAAAACTATCAAATACTTATCATAGCGCCACATTTGAAGGCAATTAGGATTAATACATCTGAGATCTTCATTTTTTTGAGAATTACACATCTGGTGCCTTGGGATTGACACATCTAAGAGCATGATCCTCTGGGAATTACACATCTGAAGTTAGATCCATGTTTGTCCAAGATGGGTTCTGGATCTTGGATGATCATCCTATTGTAAAGCATCCAATGGATGACATTCACACGTCAACTATTCAAACCTTAATAAAGTTATAATCTTAATAATTTATAATATGCAAACTAATGAGATATATCCTAAAAATTTCTCTAAACAAAGTTTCGATCTATCCTTCTAGTCATTCAGTCTCTCACTAGTTTCTTAATTTGATCACCCTATGTTTTTCTCACAAAAGGTTTTCTCCCCAATCTCATTTCTCAAATTTATTGTACAAATATCTTGCGTGTGCACCCCCAAGATACAAGCACAATTTAATAGCATGATTGTCTCAACATGTGAGGATATTCAAATCACTTCTATGGCCAGTAGAGATGATTGATTCGTCCTCATATGATAAACAATCACTTGTTTTAATCCCTTTGATAGTTAACCTTTGAAAAACAAATCCTAGGAACTAAGATCGGCTCTGATACCACTTGTAAGGTTCCCCCCTTCCACAAATAGGGGAAACACTTAAGATAGTCTGCTAAGTCTTATCTTAGAGAAAATTTCCTACTCATCGACACCTTAACCATACAGAGATTCAGGATACGATTCATAGGTAAGACCTAGTTCTATCCCGCAGGGGGAGCGTGGTCTTCTAAAATCAAATCACCCATAGGGTAATTGATCATATAAATTGGGCAACTACAAGACTTGATTTCTAGAGGTAACGCTTTTTTCCTCATCCATGCAAGGCACAGCCGCTGGCCTAGTCTTCTAGAATAGAGTTGCCCGAGAACCTATTTATCTAGCGTAGGGCTTTCACTTAATCTGTTGGAAAGCTACCTGACTAATCGGGTCCACCCGTCCATAGGATAGTGCCGTCGGGGCATTCCATCCTCCCACTTTCCACCCTACTCATGCATCAATCTGTTTTCTAATTAATCCTACCACACTGTTTGACATAAATAAACATGTTCCTTAATTAAGACCCTTTTCACAAGGTTTGTTAAAACAGCCTTTTTCTACAATACAATCATACCAAAGACGATATTTATAAAAACAAAGTTTAAACATGAATCAATTTCATACAAGTAAAACCGGCTCTCTTATTCTTTTCCTTTATACTGCCGATGATCTAGAATTCGGCCTTCCAGTCTCTACATGCTGGGCGAAACCCTACGGGACCATACACCTCATCGTCAGCCCGCTGGCGAGGACTCAAGCCGGCCTGTCGCCCTCTCAGGCTCCATCGCTCGATCCTCCCGCCCCTCAGAGGGATGTCTGCGCACTAGGGTGGGCTAATTCACCGCACTAGTCTGGGCCCTCAGAACTAGGGAGCATCATCACAATCACTTGCCTCAATCGGCAAACCTCATTCTCCCGATGGTATGAGGGATACCATGGGCCAACTCCGGGCCTTACTAACGTCTCCGCCGTCCGGCTACACAAGCACAAGAACGGGGCAGCGTCAAGGCAGGGAGAAGTTGTACCTGTACCTTAATTTAACCAAGATAACAATCCATTTACTCACTAAACCATATGACTAGGATCCATGTCACCTTCTTAAAACAATCTTTTTCACAAAGATTTTAGCATTTCAACTTGAGATTGCGATAAGTCATTCTTTATTAAGGCATATGCTATTACTTAAAAGAATACAAACTTTAAATGGTAAATCAATCAAATAGATCACTGTAACAATCAATAGAGAAGCCGGGGCCATACCTCAACCCCTAAGAATGATATGTAAATAAAAAATAAAATATGTATATACCTTATAGAAATTTGTCGTTTATCTCGTTGTCCTTGCTTGTTGACAAGAGCTTTAGAACTTGACATATGAGAATAGAGTCTTCTAATACCTTGTCCTTTGACTGAAATCATACATCCTTTATTAAGGCATATGCTATTGTTTAAAAGAATACAAACTTTAAATAGTAAATCAATCAAATAGATCACTATTAACAATTAATAGAGAAGTCGGGGCCATACCTCAACCCCTAAGAATGATATATAATTAAAAAACAAAATATGTATATATCTTATAGAAAATTATCGTTTATCGTTGTCTTTGTTCGTTAACAAGAGCTTTAGAACTTGACATATGAGAATAGAGTCTTCTAATACCTTGTCTTTTGATTGAAATCATCCAATAATCTCCAAGCTTTATCTCCTCTTACTCATACTGTGACTCTTCTCTCTTTCTAAGGTCTATGGCAAAATAGCCTTCTTCTCTTACAGGGCTACGGGATACTATTCTTTCTCTAAAAGAAAAGCTATGGAGTTCTGGTCTCTTCCTCCGAAAGACCATAGAAATCTAAGCTTCTTTTCTAAGATATTAGATAAGAGTGAAGGGATATATACATCTCAAACTCTAGGATTACCTTGAGGCTACTTGCTGCCTTCTCACAGTTTTCTCTATGTAGAGACCCTGACAAAAATACCAAATTGTTTCGGCCATTACTCTCTAATAAAAACTCAGAATTTCGTCATATAACCAGTCAAAAGAATGGGAAGGCATTTGGTCTACAAGCCAACGCGGACAGAATAGGCAAAAACATCTGTATATAGCCACAATTGCGCCATCTTTAGAAACGCGTTGTTTTTCCACATTTTTAGTATGCATGGACTCTAAATGTGTAAACGTATTCTAAATATAACCTCTTATCACCTAAATTCAAAATTGTATTTTTGGGGATACTTATCTCTTAATAAAACTATTCTTATATTCTTATTTCTTTTAGGATTTTTGGAGCTAATATTTTTATTCTAACACTTTCCTAATGTTTCTAGCCTTATTGTCTCACTCTTCTCTAAATACACTCTCTTTCCTTATTGAAATCTATATTAAAAGAGACACATACATACATGGCTTGGGAGGACCTTACAATCTCCCCCACTAAAAATATTCGAGATGTCCTCATCTCATGGGCTGGGGTAGTATCTAATCTATGATAGCAATTTCATAATCTAAGATAGTCCACTAAGTCTTATCTTAGAGAAAATTTCCTACTCATTGACACCTTGACCATATAGAGATTCAAGGATACGATTCATAGGTAAGACCTAGTTCTATCCCGCAGGGGGAGCGTGGTCTTCTAAGAATCAAATCACCCATAGGGTAATTGATCATAATTTGGGCAACTACAAGACTTGATTTCTAGAGGCAACGCTTTTTTCCTCATCCATGCAAGGCTGGCCTAGTCTTCTAGAATAGAGTTACCCAAGAACCTATTTATCTAGCGTAGGGCTTTCACTTAATCTGTTAGAAAGCTACCCGACTAATCGGGTCCACCTGTCCGTAGGATGGTGCCGTCGGGGCATTCCATCCTCCCACTTTCCACCCTACTCACGCGTCAATTTGTTTTCTAATTAATCCTACCACACTGTTTGACATAAATAAGCATGTTCCTTAATTAAGACCCTTTTCACAAGGTTTGTTAAAACAGTCTTTTTACACAATACAATAATACCAAAGATAAGATTTATAAAAAAAGTTTATACATGAATCAATTCCATACAGGCCAAACCGGCTCTCTTATTCTTTCCCTTTATATCGCCGATGATGTAGAATTTGGCCTTCCAGCCTCTACATGCGAGCAAAATCCTACGGGACCATACACCTCATCGTCGGCTGCTGCTGGTGAGTGTTAAAACCCTAAGATCTCTCTAGATAATTGTTATGCATAAACATGCATAAATCAGGCATAAACTCAACCACCCAACCACCCCTGAGCCCAAGGGATGCACACATGAATAATAAATGAAATACATCATACCTCTACCTTGATGTCCCATACCATCAAGAGGTATAACACCATCCAATAGCATGTAGCTAAAGTGTGAAATGGTAGATGAGTAGATATGGATCTCTACACAAGAGACCATAGCATAAGCCTCAAGCTTCCTAGCCTCCAAGCCCCCTTGAGTGTGCCCCATGCCCCTATTATATAGAAGGGCCCTCAAGTGACTCTTGACTTTCCATTCCTCATGTGTGACCCTTGGATGCCTGACCCTAACCTTAACCCTTAAGGTTAGTCCTAACCCATGCTCCACTAGAGCTTGTTCACATGCTCCCATGCTCATAAGCCTAATGTGGGTTAGCCTCCTAGTATATGCACACATAATGTGTATATAACATAGCACACATAATGTACATATAACATACTTTCCCTCTCTCAAAACATTGCACTCCTGCAATGAAAAGAAGGGAGAACTGCGCTGAACAATCTCAACCGACTCCCAAGTCGAATCCTCAATTTTCCTATCTTTCCACCTAATTTTAACCTTAGGGATTAGTCAACTACAAAGTTTCCTTTCCCAGAATTCAAGTACCTTATCAGGTTCATGTGGAACATAGGATAATTCTTCAACTTCAACGAGTTCTTGAGGAGTAACTGTGTTATCCTCACCTCCCAGTTTTCCTTTCAATCTATCGATATAAAAGACTGGATGAACTGTAACAATTGGAGGTAGTTTTAGTTCATACGCAACCGTGCCAATCCGATGTATAACTCGAAATGGACCACAATATCTAGGAGATAAATTCGAGCATTTTCCCATTGAACAAGTTTGAGAATCTTTAGGAACATTAAAATAAACGAACGCTCTTGGTTCAAAAGATCGAGATGAGCGTCCCCTATCAGCATAAAATCGTGCCTTATCATGAGCACTCCTGATCGAATCCCGAGCTTTGGTCAGCATTTCCTACATATCTTGCAAGAAATCCCTCGATACATCAAGCTCGATGTCCTTAAAACCGACGTCAATAGGTACCCTGAGTTAATACCCATACATAAGTATGCATGGACTAAAACCAATAGCCGTATATTTAAAACTGTTATAGGCAAATTTCATCATTGAAATATTTTCCAATATGATGATTTTCTAGAGACATATGTACGAAGCATATACTCTACAATCTGATTCATACACTCTGTTTGCCCATCAGATTACTACGGATGATCACAATAATTCACATTCAAAGTAACTTCCTCGTTGTAAACCATTCGGAATAAAGTAGGAAAGCATGGCATTATAACAGTAGAAACCAGGGATTCATCGGCGCCCCGATATACCCACATCTGCATATGGAATAATCGACGTCTCGAATTATCCATATCAACATAGAGAGTCATCAACGTCTCGATGAGACACATATGTCCATCCGTAAACCTATCAGGTTGATTGTGTAAATCACCTAAAGTACGGAACTAGAGAAAAAATGCCAACAAAGGAAGAATCCAAATTTCCTTATCCGAACACAACAAGATAAACTTGTTTGAACTCTAAAGAAAGAGATTTCAACAAGTGAAAATGCGGACGAGATTACCCTCATCATCAAAACATGCAGGCTATAGATAAAAGAAATTTATCTAGAGAATGCCCACACTATAACTTCTAGTGAATTTAGAAAATAAGATTGTCTTTGAATGTTGAGGTCAACATGCTAAGTGATGTAAGCAAAGCAACAATCTTGAGCCCAAATTATCCCATAAGATAATATATGTGAGGGATCACTAGCGTCCCATACCACCATGATACCACCCATACATACCTTAACAATTTGAAACTCCCTAGTATGCCGTCTAGGAAAATATGAATAAAATCCTGTATAAAAGGAATAAGATGGCCTTGTCCAGACTTTCACATACTAAACCTGTCTCTATATACTTGAGACTACATCAAGGAATAAACCTTATCGAGTACATCATTAGAAAAGAATTTTGAATTATTGGTGCCTTTCTAATGATAACTACCCAAAACACAATAAAGTTAGGGTAGAAAAATAACTCACCTGGATACATAAGCAACTAGGTATCCGAGTTGGAATATATACAAGAGTATAAGAAATATACTCCAAAATTATGTGCAAAAAAACGAAGGCAAATGCTACCTTCAAGGCACATGAAATTATTCAAAAGATCAAAAGATCAAAAGATCCTTATAAAACCATGGATGAAAGCATAGAAGCTCCTCTAATCCATAAAAACCATAGTTGATCATAAAAATCAATGCATACCATCTAATGGACATAAATCATGCCAAAAGAAGCATTAAAATTGGTGGGCAACTCATCAATCCGGAGTATATGAACGTTATGTTGTTCAAATAAAACTCCAAAGTAAGAAAGTGAAACATATGTGTGTAGCACTCAATAAAAAACCCCTAGACACAAATGATCTAGGCAGAACCTGATGAGTCCATATAAAACTTGGAAAATATCCAAAAAAAATCCACCAAAACACACTGATCAACTAACCCATGATAGAATTTATCTTAGGCTTAAGAAATTAAGCACAATCCACACTTTAATAAGTGCAAAATAAATTATCATGGAAAAGTGTCAAAGGTAAAACACACTTTGAACGAAAATTATAGCCATCAAAAGAAATTAAGGAACATGTCCAAAAAGAATGGCTAAACAATGGTAAAAAATCATGAATACCTCGTTTAGAATTAATCCAAACATAAATATGTATTAATACGAGGTGTAATCGTATTAATAAAATATGCGAATAACCCGCATCTATCTAATGTCAGCACGAGAAAACGTACTTCAACATAAAATAACCCTCGAAAATATTAAATTCTCGAGAAAAAGAATTATCATGATTTTTCTAATTTTCCCTAATTTATAAGGTCTCAAAATATAATCATTTTGAATTCTACCAAGCCTATCTCATGGCATTCCAAACCTATATTTTTCCAAAAAAGATTTAGTAATTTAATTTGCCAAAATACCATTGATATTTTAAAAATACCAATTTTTAGAATTTCTAAAAATAATTTCAGAATATTTCTAATTTTTCCTGAGAATTCCATCGTTCACGAAATTTCCAATTCCGCTCGACAATTCTCAAATCCAATGAAAATTTTTAATTTTAATGGATTTTTCTAATTTTTTGGGTCAAAAATATAATTTTAAAGGAATTTGAATGGTCACACGGGTGCCCGAATGGACACACCACGTGCCAAATACCAACCCCACATTTTTCCAAAATTTAAAATAACCTTTGTCTAATTTTCCACTAATTTTCAAGAATTTTTTAAAATTTTTAATCAACCCCCGAACACATTTAGAATACGAACGGTCAAAAAATTTCCGAATTCCAACGGTTTTCCCGGAATACAGAAAGCCAAAAGTTTTGGGAAAATGAAAAGACAAAAATAATCGGAATGTGAAAGGTCAAAGGTTTCCGGAATACGGAAGGTCAAAAGTTTTTCCGGAATTCGGAAAGCCAAAAGGTTTCGGAAAAACGGAAAGCCAAAGGTTTTCCGGAAGACGAAAAGCCAAAATTTTTCAATAAGAAATTTCCAAGAATTTTTCAGAGATTTTTTTCCCTCAAATCCCAAATTTCTCAGTATTTTTCAGGCTTTTTTCCCAAGCTTTTTTCTTGAAAAATATCAAAAAGCTTTTTTTAATAAAAAACTTATTTTTTAAAAAAAATAAAAAAATAAAGAAAAGCTTTAATAAGCTTTTGGTTTTTGATTTTTTTTAAGGGGGCGTTTTTTTTCGCCCGGCTGCCGCGCAGCCCCTCCGTGTCTACGCGCATGAAAAGAGAGAGGGAGGGAGTAGAAAATAAATCCCTCCCCTCCTTCTTCTCCCCTCTTTCCTCTCCTTCCTCTCCTTCCTCTCCCTTCCATTCTCTTTCTCCTCCCTTCTCTGTTAAATAGAGATTAACTTAATCCATTGATTAACTTTTTAATTAAACATATCTTAATCATAATTATCATTAATTATGATTAATGTTTAAAAAATCATTTTAAAGAGATTTTCTCACAGAAAAGAGAAGGAAAAATCAGATTTGAGAGGCGGAGAGAGTCCCACGCACATGGGAGAGCATCTCATGCATCAACACGCTGTCCCCTACTGAATTTCAGTAGAAATTGACAGAAATTTGATCGCATTTCCGCGGAAAAAACTCGCAAAAAATGTATAAAAATACATTTTTAATCATAAAAATGTCCAAAAAAATCCCTAAAATTAGAAAAAATTTCTAAAAATTCTATAAATTCAGGGAATCCATTCTACAAAAATATCCACCATAAACTTTATGGTATTTTTATAAAAAATTCCATTAATGCTTATTTTAACCATAAAAAATAGAGAAAAATAGCATTAACTTACGGAATTTCTCCGCAACGTCGATTCGTCCATTGAATTGTAGTTACACACGTTCCAATCACCAAATCGATGATCCACGTGCAATTCATCAACACAAATCAATAAAAAATAACATTTTATTAGTAAATATTAAAATTTACTAAAAAAATCAACAACAATTAAATAGAGATTGCTTTGATACCACTGTTAAAACCCTAAGATCTCTCTAGATAATTGTTATGCATAAACATGCATAAATCAGGCATAAACTCAACCACCCAACCACCCCCGAGCCCAAGGGATGCACACATGAATAATAAATGAAATACATCATACCTCTACCTTGATGTCCCATACCATCAAGAGGTATAACACCATCCAATAGCATGTAGCTAAAGTGTGAAATGGTAGATGAGTAGATATGGATCTCTACACAAGAGACCATAGCATAAGCCTCAAGCTTCCTAGCCTCCAAGCCCCCTTGAGTGTGTCCCATGCCCCTATTATATAGAAGGGTCCTCAAGTGACTCTTGACTTTCCATTCCTCATGTGTGACCCTTGGATGCCTGATCCTAACCTTAACCCTTAAGGTTAGTCCTAACCCATGCTCCAATAGAGCATGCTCCCATGCTCCCATGCTCACAAGCCTAATGTGGGTTAGCCTCCTAGTATATGCACACATAATGTGTATATAACATAGCACACATAATGTACATATAACAGTGAGGACTCAAGCCGGCCTGTCGCCCTCTCAGGCTCCATCGCTTGATCCTCCTGCCCCTCAGAGGGATGTCTGCACACTAGGGTGGGCTAATTCACCGCACTAGCCTGGGTCCTCAGAACTAGGCAGCATCACAATCACTCGCCTCAATCGGCAAACCTCATTCTCCCAATGGTATGAGGGATACCATGGGCCAACTCCGGGCCTTAGTAACGTCACCGCCGTCCGGCTATACAAGCATAAGAATAGGACAGCGTCAAGGTAGGGAGAAGTTGTACCTGTATCTTAATTTAACCAAGATAACAATCCATTTACTCAACTAAACCATAGGACTAGAATCCATGTTACCTTCTTAAGAAAACAATCCTTTTCTCACACAGATTTTAGTATTTCAACTTGAGATTGCGAGATAAGACATTCTTTATTAAGACATATGCTGTTGTTTAAAAGAATATAAACTTTAAATAGTAAATTAATCAAATAGATCACTATTAACAATCAATAGAGAAGCCCGGGCCATACCTCAACCCCTAAGAATGATATATAATTGAAAAACAAAATATGTATATACCTTATAGAAATATGTCGTTTATCATTACCTTTGCTCGTTAACAAGAGCTTTAGAACTTGACATAAGAGAATGGAGTCTTTTAATACCTTGTCTTACGATTGAAATCATCCAATTATCCCCAAGATTTATCTCCTCTTACTCGTATTGTGACTCCTCTCTTTCTAAGGTCTATGGCAAAATAGCCTTCTCTTACAGGACTACGGCATACTATTCTTTCTCTAAAAGAAAAGCTATGGAGTTTTGGTCTCTTCCTCCGAAGGACCATAGGAATCTAAGCTTCTTTTCTGAGATATTAGATAAGAATGAAGGAATATATGCATCTCAAGCTCTAGGATTACCTTGAGACTACTTACTGCCTTCTCACAGTTTTCTCTGTGTAGAGACCTGACAGAAACAGCAAATTATTTTGGCCATAACTCTCTGATAAAAACTCAAAATATGGTCATATAGCCAGTCAAAAGAACGGGAAGGCATCTGTTCTATAAGCCATCCTCGCGGACAGAATAGGCAAAAACGTCTGTATATAGCCACAAAGATGCCATCTTTAGAAACGCGTTGTTTTTCTACATTTTTAGTATGCCTGGACTCTAAATGTGTAAAAGTACTCTAAATACGACCTCTTATCACCTAAATTCGAATTTTTATTTTTGGAGATACTTGTCTCTTAATAGAACTATTCTTGTCTTTTTATTTCTTTTAGGATCTTTGGAGCTAATATCTTTATTCTAACACTTTCCTAATGTTTCTAGCCTTATTATCTCACTCTCTTCTAAGTGCACTCTCTTTCCTTATTAAAATCTATATTAAAAGAGACACATACATACATGGCTTGGGAGAGACCTTACAATCTCCCCCACTTAAATGATTCGAGATGTCCTCATCTCGCGAGTGGGGGTAGTATCTAAGTAAATCCTCCTGTCTCATCCAAAGTGGTGTCCCCACTAGGTAGAAATCTTCTTTTATCTAAACATTGTTCTTAAAGAGTCCCTTATTTCATGTGTTTGGCTCGTTTTGTTGTGCCTCCAAAATGTCTATTATTCTAAAGTTAATTGGCCTTATTATCCTAAGTTCATGCATCCATATACCTCTCATATGATATGAACCTTCGAATTCCTTATTCTATACTCCCATGTAATAGGATACTTAACAAATTATCATGGAAAAACGTAAGGGAATCAATTCTTTACGCAATCTAACCTATGATAGCAATTTCATAATCTTAGCATCGTCTTGTAGAATACCTCTATTCATCATGCACATTACTTCATATGAATCTTAGCATCGTCTTGTAGAATACCTCTATTCATCATGCACATTACTTCACATGAATCTTGCACCAATCCTCTTCTATTTACTCATAGAAAAACTTGTTGAATTCGGTTATCTTCAACCCTGCTATCCCTATTTCTTGACCTAATTTTTGTTTAGCTCATGATTCCTTATAGCCAGGGGTGGGCTTGACGTTTCCTTATAGCCAGGGGTGGGCTTGACGTTTCTCTTGAATTAGGATACCTCTTCTTGATTAACATGGAAGGACTCATGTCCTTCTCGACACTTTCTATATAAAAAAACTTTATCACAGTCTCTAGCTATAATTATGGCTTTTGAAATAGAGGATGGTTTTACATTCTTAATGATGAGGTTATTCAAAGGTAGATTAAGCTTCCAAATGAATCGATGGAGAAGAGTTACCTCATCCATCTCTAGAGCAAATCGCAAAAGTTTAACAAAAGTTTGGTGGTATTCTTTTAGGGTCTTCCTTTCTTGGATTAGCTCCAAAAATTCATTCATTTTATCCTCTCGAAATCCTAGAGGACAAAACCTTTCACGAAGGTGTACTTTCATGGCATCTCATAACTGATTCTAGCTCCAGTTGTGGTTAGATTGACAATAGTGCTTTCAACTAATTCGGCATTTCTTACGATTTTTAGACGAGCAAGGGTGAACTTGCTTCTTTCATTGAATCCATGAAAAGCTCAAAACTATCAAATACTTATCATAGCGCCACATCTAAAGGCACTCTGGATTAGTATATGTGAGATCTTCATTTTTTGAGAATCACACATTTGAAGTTAGACCCATGTTTATGGGAGATGGGTTCAAGATCTTGGATGATCATCCTACTGTAAAGCATCCAATGGATGGCATTCACACGTCAACTATTCAAACCTTAATGGAGTTATAATCTTAATAATTTAGAATACGCAATTTAATGAGATATATCCTGAAAATTTCTCTAAACAAAGTTTCGGTCTATCCTTCTAGTCATTCAGTTCACTAATTTCTTAATTCGATCACCCTATGTTTTTCCTCAAAAGGTTTTCTCCCCAATATTATTTCTCAAATTTATTGTACAAATATCTTGCGTGTGCACCCCCAAGATACAAGCACAATTTCATAGGATGATTGTCTCAACATGTGAGGATATTCAAATCACTTCTATGGCCAGTAGAGATTATTGATTCGTCCTCATATGATAAACAATCACTTGTTTTAATCCCTTGACAGTTAACCTTTGAAAAATAAATCCTAGGAACTAAGATCAGCTTTGATACCACTTACTACCCCAGCTTGCATTTTCAACATGTAAGAAAATATTACTGCATTTGGAAAAAATCCCCCTAATTGTATCTGTCTATAACAACTTCACACAAGAACATGCATACATATACAAATACATCAGAGGCGATATCATATTTACAAGAAACACATCAGCGTATCAACAGTCCTAGCCAAGATTTGAGTTCAAGAGCTCTGCCTCAAAACTTCCATTCCGTACCAAGTGAGCTACAAGCTCGTATAAACACGCATGCACACAAGCTGCACACACATGTTTGCAGGCATATGTGAGAGTGTTTTTGTGCATGTCACACACGCATATGTGAGAGACACACAAGTGAATGGAAAACCTACTTGTGTCATTCAACCAACTACATCAAAACTTGCACCATACAACAAGATAGATTTTCAATCTAACAACTACTACTCAACTTGATACACAAAAAAAGCGCCAAAAACTCACTTCTCAAAAAATGAGAAAACTTGTACCACGCTTCAACGATTTATAAACTGCATTTACGAACTATTTTGGATGCAAATAGACAACATTTTTTGATACAAAAAGAATGTACTTTACAAAAACCATTCTTCCACTTCACTTAGGTCTTCCAAACACTCTCGAAGGTTACTATCAAATAGACTTCGTCGCCTTAAAGTGAGCTAAGGCCTGTGATAAGGAAAAAGAAGCATAAAATAGCTGCACAATACGTACTCCAGTGCATAGATTGACAAGCAAAACAAGTAACTTCCAAAAAGGCTATATACCATTCTTCCACTTCACTTAGGTCTGCTAACACTCTTGAAGGTCACTGCCGAATAGACTATGTCGCCTTAAAGTGAGCAAAGACCTGAAACAAAACATTATTATATCATGAGCTTATGATAAGGAAAAAGAAGAACATAATAGCTACACAATATGTACTCCAACCCATAGAGTTGACAAGAAAAACATGTAACTTACAAAAGATGACAAAATTTCTTTATGAAAGCTACTTCATGTACTTTTTGCTTGCTCCGTTTGAGGTACTTTTGTCTACAATCAAGAATCACACATCTAGAGTCACTTTAATTTGGGAGAAAATGAATATAAGAAACTTCTTTGAGGTACCAACTTACATGAAAATAGATGATACTCTACTCAACACTTTTTAAAAATTTGACGAAAACCGTGTAGTCATTCTCATCTAGTTGGTACTTGTCAGTTGTTACATTATAAGTCAAGTGTGCTAATGCAATAACACTCTCAATGTCCACCATATTCAAGTCGGTCAAATCATATGCAAACATTCGGGTTCCTTTCACCTTCTGATACCAACCAAGCTGAACTTCCAAACCTTGAGGCCTATCTGTTAGATCAAAACCTCGCTTCTAATCCACATATCTACGTCCTATCTTCTTTCTCATCTTTTGAACTCTTCCAAGATACCATGTACTATGAGTTGCATTCATTTTTCTCAAGCTTGTTGCCTTGCCATTTCTTTTCTTTGGTTGCTCATTTGCTTGCCCTTTTGTATCATCATGGAAATAAACAGCACAATCACATCCTATGCCAAAAAAGTTTCCATTGCTTGCTGGACATATTTTTGATTCATTGTTGAAATAAACGCCTTGCCTTACTCTTGTGATCCTGTCCTTTGAAAGCGTTGAGTTTCCATTGAGTTGGCTCACTAAGGTTGACTTGAAAATGAATTTTCCATCAATCTCTACTACTGGGCATATGTTCTTCTTATCTGGTCCAACGCTTTCTTCATTCAAAATCTCATCAACTTCGTGTCGTATCTCACTCACTGAAATGGCCTCATCATCTTCATCGCTACCTTGTTCAGGAGGATCCTCTTCAACACAAGGATCTGCAAAATCATCATACTCGTCGGCTTCTCCCATTTCAACATCCAGCTTAGACCATGTGGATCCTGTATCCAACCAAGGTTGAGACCACCATTTTAGGTCTTCCACCTTGCTAGGCTTCAACCCTAATGATTCACATAGCGTTTGTGCTTGCTGTAATCCCTCCTTTAATGCACCAATAATCTTGTCATCTGAAGATACACTCTCATAATTCCCTAGGTTTGCTTCACATATTCCTTCCTGTAGCACCATTGGAAGAGCATACATGATGCTCCTCTTTTCTCCCACAAAATCCAACAAGAGTGTCATCTTTTGGATTTCACCTACACAGAATAGCATATTAATGCAAGGACAAGTCACTTTGTTACTTAACTACTAAGGCTAAATGAAAAGAAATACAAATGTTACCTTATGCGATGTTTGATTGTTGTCTCATCTTCCACAATGATGATGGGCACCTTAGACATTACTCCGTAATTCTTCTTGGCCTCCATGTATATCTTGCCAACCGCATCAAAAATATACTCATGCTCACCAACTATGAATTGAATTGCCTTTCGACCTTGCCTTTTAGTGGTTGACATAGATGGCCCTTCAAGATTTGCGCTTAGAAAATCATGTAGTCTTGGTCCACCCCACAACTTAACAACTTCATAGATTGTTTTGGTAGACTCTCTAAACCTTCTCCCTTTCTTGGATCTCAATGTGTTTTCTGCCACGTCTTGGAAGAAATCCCATAGCGCTGATTTGCCTCCAAATTTACCTTGTCTATGAGCCTCTATTATGTTGTTACAGAAACGTCGAACATCTTTTCTATTGACACATTCTAAACTTGCTTACTTGAAAGACATGATCCTTACTGTGATAGCACCGCAATGTGTGATCTTGCCCACCACAACTTTCTTTTGTCTTCATTCAAGCTTTTCTTTGACTCCAAAGTAGCATTTTTTAACTCTTCAATTGTCAAATAATCTAATCGCCTGCCTTTACCTGTTCTTCTAGCTCCTCTCTTTTCAATGGCAATACTCTCTCTGTATAACCTCATACGAAAATCATTGCAAGTTGTAATTTTCTTGCAATTATCACATGAGAAAAGCTTGAAATCGTGCAGTGCACGCATGAATTTGCTCAACCCAAGGGGTACGGTAGAGGCAGCTACTAGTGAAAGAAGGCATTTGAGCAAAATGGGAAGCAAGTATGACTATGATTTTGATAAGAATACCATAATGAGAAAGGGTATCATTGGAGCCTCTTCTATCAGAAGCAAATTTTCTTTTGGTGAAAAAGAAATTGAGGAGACCATGACAAATGCATGTCAGGATAACACAATGCTCATGTCGGCGCCAATCCACCTGTTTCCACTATAGACCAGGCTGTCCCAAGAAGCCGTCTACCTGCTGCCTTGCTGACCCTGGCTGCTGTGGCTGCAGACCAACAAATTGACTATCTTCCATGCTCAGCGACGACTGCCTGCTTTTGTTGATCTGCAAAAGTCCAAACTCACTAGAACTGGCCTCAGTTGCATAGCCTCCTAATATACGCATGACTGGCTGCCGTCAAACCATGTCATATGTTGCTCCTGAAAGCTTATATAATAAAAAAGAAACCGCCACAGTGCCACTCCTTCCTTTGTGTGTCCCCAGATTGTAATAATGCATCAAGATCTAAGACCTTCTGAAAGCCACCATCATCGCCCAGCTCCACCTCATCAAGTGAAAACGAGCCATAACTCATAATGTGGAACAATACATGCACCGTCATAGCTCCAGCCAAAAATTGGCATCATTACGCTTTTAACCACCTTCTAAGCCAACACCCCTTTAAACTACTTGAAAGGTAATGCGGCTCTTTGACCATCTCACCCCGTCCATGAAAATACCTTCCTGGAGCAGCCTCCTGTATAGGCGAAGTAAAAGTAAAACTTGCCTGCTTGCTCACTCTCAACTTCTGGGATGAGCTTATTAATCATTTCTCTTCCCCCTTTATGAAAGACCAGTAAACTGGCAAGTAAATATCTCCAAGTTGTGTCCCTCCCCATGATGTATAGATGTTGACAGAACATGCACCATCCTTTAAAACACAGAGAAATTCAATTAGGTAATTTGTCATGCTACGAGATGCATGCACTGGGGGTGCAAATAAGTTGTGTGAATCTCAACGAAAACAGTCGGGGATAGGTCTGCCGTTTAGTTTCCATGTTGCAGAAAATGCTCTCTCATGCCCTTCAAAACATGTGGAGGTAGAAAGGGCTTCAAGGAAGCCTTTGGCCATTATGCTTTTGGATTTTGAGAAAGCCTATGATCGAGTGGATTGGGATTTTTTGGAGGGTACACTGCTAAGACTTGGTTTTCCACAACTATGGATTGCTGGCATCTCAGCCCTGTATAGATCAGCTACTAGCAGGACAGTCATTGGGGGCAGGCTGTGGGTGATGCATTTCGGTTGGAGAGATCAGTGAGACAGGGATGTCCCTTGGCACCCTATCTCTTTATCTTGTTTGCAGAGGCCATGTCGTATTTTTTGCGGGATAGAGCCACAGACATTTGTGGTTTGAGATTACCTCTGGGAGTAGAGAAGGACTTGCTTGACTCAGAGTATGCTGATGACACGACCTTGTATGTAGAGGATAGTGAGGAGACTTTTGAGACTGTTCGAGTTTCCTTGGATACCTTTTGTCTTGCAGTAGACTGGCCTTTTGGAGCTCTGCACGACTCTCTCTTGTTGGCAGAGTGTCATGACCCTGTGTTTTTCTCTGGACAAGATGCAGATGTGCACGGGGACATGGTGGACAGTGTGAATGGCATCAGGTGGGAGTGAAGATGGAAGCCCATGTGTGGACAACCCCAAGTGTGAAGGGGGGGCCAAGTGTTTAAAGTCTCTCATAACTCATGGGGACAAAGGATTTTGGAGGGGACAAAGGTTTAAAAACCTTTAAAATTAAAGAAAAACGTGGCCCTTATGCTATTTTGGGACCACGTGTGCTTTTTGGGAGAAGAGAGGAGATGCTGGCTGGATTGTGCTGGCTTTTCTATCTCTCCCTCTCCTTCTCTTGCATTCCGGTAGGCTAGACTGTGTGGCTACGCAGGTCTGCAGGGATAGGCCGACGGCTGCAGGATTGGAGGCGGCGCATGTGCAGGTACAGTCCACGTGGTAGGTCAGCTACTGGCGAGGAGAGCTTTTCTGAAAAAGAGGGCGCATACAGGCTGCTGGTGAGGAGAGCTTATCTGAAAAAGAGGCGCATACAGGCTGTAAGGCTGCGTTTCTTTCAGGGGCTGCAGGGCTGCACTTCTCTTATGCTTGCCTTCTGAAGTGGACTGCATGCTGGCTGCGCACAGGGGAATACCTACAGATCTGTACGACTGTACGGACAGCTGTACGGACAGGACAGAAGTTGGTGCTTATTGAATCCATCTTTCCCCTTTGCTTTTGGCATGAAGCTGGCTGGCTGCGCTGCTGTCCATATAGGTAGAGATGGACACAAAGGCATGAACTGCAGGTACAAGTCGGCAGCGTGGAAGAGAGGACAGTTGGGCAGTGGGGCTGATCTGAGCGTGGGGCTCTCCCCCTTCCTAGTGAAAAGCTGCACAGGTAAACAGGGCATGAGAGGCTCTCTTGGAAAGAGGGAACTGCAGGAGAAACAAGGGTGTACATGTGGGGACAGCCAGTACCGCTTTCTCTCTCTCTCTCTCTCCCTCTGCTGAAGAGTAGACAAGGGTTGGTTTTTCTTGACATAAAGGTGAACAAGGGCTGGATATTCATGAACATAGACATCATGTCGATGGCGTTCAACTGATGGAACTTTCAGCTTCTCTATGCTTTGGTTCGGGACTATTTTGGGACAGTTTATGGGCTGTTTTTTGTTTGGTTGCAAATTCAGTTATGTGCTTGGGTCTTTGGCTGCAAGTACAGGTCATTTGGTTATGTTTCTTAGCATGGGAGTGATGCAAGCTCGCATGGCTGCGTGCTCATGGAGCAGATTGTTTTCTTCCTGCTAGAAAGGAACAGTGGGACCTACAGTTATGGGCATCTCTATGTTGCCAATATAAATATATCTTGTCTTTGGCATGATTGCATTGTGTAAAAAGGCTGTTTTAACAAACCTTGTGAAAAGGGCCTTAATTAAGGAATATGTTTATTTATGTCAAACAGTGTGGTAGGATTAATTAGAAAAAAAATTGATGCATGAGTAGGGTGGAAAGTGGGAGGATGGAATGCCCCGACAACACCATCCTACGGACGGGTGGACCCGATTAGTCGGGTAGCTTTGCAACAGATTAAGTGAAAGCCCTATGCTAGATAATTAGGTTCTTGGGCAACTCTATTCTAGAAGACTAGGCCAGCGGCTGTGCCTTGCATAAGATGAGGAAAAAAGCGTTGTCTCTAGAAATCAAGTCTAGTAGTTGCCCAATTTATGATCAATTGCCCTATGGGTGATTTGATGTTTAGAAAATCACGCTCCCCTTGCGGGATAGAGCTAGGTCATACCTATGAATCGTATCCTTGAATATCTACAGGGTCAAGGTGTCGATGAATAGGAAAATTTTCCCAAGATAAGACTTAGTGGACTATCTTAAGTGTTTCTCCCATTTTAGAAGGGAGGAACCTTACAATTGGTATCAGAGCCGATCTTAGCTCCTAGGAATTGTCATTTAAGGATTGTTTTGCAATGAATGTTTTACCTAATATAATGCTAATTAGTAAAAACCTACTACTAAAACAAATAAGTTGAATTGATGTTTGAATGATTGTAGGAAGAGGAAGATGCCTACTCCAAGTTTCTAGTTTTCCAATGCATCTTCGAGACTACTAGTCACTCCTCAAATTTCGAGTTCCGTGACACCATGGTGCAGATATTAGAGAAGATATCCCCCCCTCATTTCTCTCGTATTCAAAAAGGATGGGGTAGAGATTTCTGGAGTCGTGGGCCGAGATACTTCTTCATCCGAGCAGATCAAATTGGGAACCTCACCACCGACCTTAAGCGGATTCGTTGGATTGAAAAGCTGAAGATGATCCATTTATTTTGGTTCATCGAGGTACCCCCAGGGCCGACACCTCTGTGACTATAGATGGGATTTGCATACCTCAAGATCGCTGGGTGTATGACAAAGTGATGCAGGTCTTACCTGCTGATAGAGTAGCTGTGTTGGGATCTACCCCAATCCAGAGTTTACCACCCTTACCATCAGTTTTTAGAGTCTTAAAAACTACAGCGGAACCCCCATATTTCACCTATGTGGACCGCTCTACCCTTATGTCATAGTCAAACCTAGGAATTTCCCTTGATGTCAAATAAGACTAATTATATTAGTCTCAGATCTTTGTAATAAAACTTGTCCTTGTAAATATTTGGAAATAAAATAATTTCAAAGTTTTACTCTCCAAAAATAAGCGTTGTGCAAATATGAATCTTGTAATCTTAAAATTGCTTTTGTAATGGTGACCAGGATGACCACCCTCCACTTCCCAATGCGCTTTACACCGATACCTAGGAGAAGAAGCTCCTGCTTAAGCAAATGCAACCTCCCTCCTTTAAAGGAGAAGGTTCAAAGGTTGAGAAGGATGCTGACGTCTGGATTGAGGTGATGGACGATTATTTCTCTGCTGCCGATTCTGGAGTAGCAAATCAGTCTATGCTCGCACGGTTTCGCCTCATCGGAGATGCTAAACTTTGGTGGAAACAGTGGTGTCGTGACAAGGAAGTCATCGAGTATTCTCAAATGTGAAAAGACATCAAGCAGGCAGTGAAGGAAAGATATCTTCCCCCATCCCATGAATCCATAAAGATGAATGAGTTTTTTCGTCTTAAGCAGTGTAGCTTAACTCTTGAGGACTACTATTCCAAATTTATCACCCTTTGATAGTATGCCCCAGCTGTGACTACTTCCCAACAAGTGGCTCGTTTCTGCCAAGGGCTAAATGAACCCTTAGATTCTCGCCTTGAAGCAATGAGGCCAAGCACATTACAGGATGCTCTCATACGAGCAAAGCCCCTTGTGAAAGAAATGAAGGCTAACTAACCGAAGAATCAAAAGAGATCTTACCCTGAGGCAAATCTTAAAGATCAACCCTACAAGAAAACCAGCTCTCTTATTCTTTTCCTTTATACTGCCGATGATATAGAATTCGGCCTTCCAGCCTCTACATGCTGGGCAAAACCCTACGGGACCGTACATCTCATCTCGTCGGTCTTGCTGGCGAGGACTCAAGCCGGCCTGTTGCCCTCTCAGGCTCCATCGCTCGATCCTCCCACCCCTCAGAGGGATGTCTGTGCACTTGGGTGGGCTAATTCACCGCACTAGCCTGGGCCCGCAGAACTAGGCAGCATCACAATCACTCGCCTCAATCGGCAAAACTCATTCTCCCAATGGTATGAGAGATACCATGGGCCAACTCTGGGCCTTACTAATGTCTCCGCCGTCTAGCTACACAAGCACAAGAACGGGGCAGCGTCAAGGCAGGGAGAAGTTGTACCTGTACCTTAATTTAACCAAGATAACAATCCATTTACTCACTAAACATAGGACTAGGATCCATGTCACCTTCTTTTAACAAAACAATCCTTTTCACAAAGATTTTAGCATTTCAACTTGAGATAAGACATTCTTTATTAAGGCATATGCTATTGTTTAAAAGAATACAAACTTTAAATAATAAATCAATCAAATAGATCACTATTAACAATTAATAGAGAAGCCGGGGCCATACCTCAACCCCTAAGAATGATATATAATTGAAAAACAAAATATGTATATACCTTATAGAAAATTATCATTTATCGTTGTCTTTGCTCGTTAACAAGAGCTTTAGAACTTAACATATGAGAATAGAGTCTTCTAATACCTTGTCTTTTGATTTAAATCATCCAATATTCTCCAAGCTTTATCTCCTCTTACTCATACTGTGACTCTTCTCTCTTTCTAAGGTCTATGGCAAAATAGCCTTCTTCTCTTACAGGGCTACGGGATACTATTCTTTCTCTAAAAGAAAAGCTATGGAGTTTTGGTCTCTTCCTCCGAAATACCATATCAATCTAAGCTTCTTTTCTAAGATATTAGATAAGAATAAAGGGATATATACATCTCAAACTCTAGGATAACCTTGAGGCTACTTGTTGCTGCCTTCTCACAGTTTTCTCTATGTAGAGACTATGACAAAAACAGCAAATTGTTTTGGCTATAACTCTCTGATAAAAACTCAGAATATAATCATATGACCAGTCAAAAGAACGGGAAGGCATCTGGTCTACAAGCCATCGTGGGCAGAATAGGCAAAAACGTCTGTATATAGCCACAAACGTGCCCTCTTTAGAAACGCATTGTTTTTCTATATTTTTAGTATGCATGGACTCTAAATGTGTAAAATTACTCTAAATATGACCTCTTATCACCTAAATTCGAAATTCTGTTTTTGGAGAGATATTTATCTCTAATAGAACTATTCTTATGTTCTTTATTTCTTTTAGGATTTTTGGAGTTAATATTTCTATTCTAACACTTTCCTAATGTTTCTAGCCTTGTTGTCTCACTCTTCTCTAATTACACTCTCTTTCTTTATTGAAATATATATTAAAAGAGACACATACATATATGGCTTGGGAGGGACCTTACAATCTCCTCCACTAAAAAGATTCGAGTTGTCCTCATCTCGCAGGCTGGGATAGTATCCTAAGTTCATGCATCCATATACCTCTCATATGCTATGAACCTTCGAATTCCTTATTCTATACCCCCATGTAATATGGTACTTAACAAATTGTCATGGAAAAACGTAAGGGAATCAATCCTTTACGCAATCTAACCTATGATAGCAATTTCATAATCTTAGTATCGTCTTGTAGAATACCTCTATTCATCATGCACATTACTTCACATGAATCTTACACCAATCCTCTTCTATTTACTCATAGAAATACTTGTTGAATTCGGTTATCTTTAACCCAGCTATCCCTATTTCTTGACCTACTTTTTGCTCTAGCTCATGATTCCTTGTAGCCAGGGGTGGGCTTGACGTTTCTCTTGAATTAGGAGACCTCTTCTTGATTAACATGGAAGGACTCAAGTCCTTCTCGACACTTTCTATATTAAAAAAAAACTTTATCACAGTCTGTGGCTATAATTATGGCTTCTGAGATAGAGGATGGTTTTGCATTCTTGATGAGGTTATTCAAAGGTAGATTAAGCTTCCAAATGAATTGATGGAGAAGAGTTACCTCATCCATCTCTAGAGCAAATTGAAGAAAAGTTTGGTGGTATTCTTTTAGGATCTTCTTTTCTTGGGTTAGCTCCAAAAATTCATTCATTTTATCCTCTCGAAATCTTGGAGGACAAAACCTTTCACGAAGGTGTAATTTCATGGCATCTCATAACTGATTCTAGCTCCAGTTGTGGTTAGATTGACAATAGTGCTTCCAACTAATTCGGCATTTCTTACGATTTTTAGACGAGCAAGGGTGAACTTGCTTCTTTCATTGAATCCATGAAAAGCTCAAAACTATCAATACTTATCATAGCGCCACATCTAAAGGCACTCTGGATTAATATATGTGAGATCTTCATTTTTTTAGAATTACACATCTGAAGTTAGACCCATGTTTATGTGAGATGGGTTCAAGATCTTGGATGATCGTCCTAGTGTAAAGCATCCAATGGATGGCATTCACACATCAACTATTCAAACCTTAATGGATTTATAATCTGAATAATTTAGAATACACAATTTAATGAGATATATCTTGAAAATTTCTCTAAACAAAGTTTTGGTCTATCCTTCTAGTCATTCAGTTCACTAATTTCTTAATTCGATCACCCTATGTTTTTCCTCAAAAGATTTTCTCCCCAATATTATTTCTCAAATTTATTGTACAAATATCTTGCGTGTGCACCCCCAAGATACAAGCACAATTTCATAGGATGATTGTCTCAACATGTAAGGATATTCAAATCACTTCTATGGCCAGTAGAGATGATTGATTCGTCCTCATATGATAAACAACCACTTGTTTTAATCCCTTGTGATAGTAGACCTTTAAAAAACAAATCCTAAGAACTAAGATCGGCTCTGATACCACTTGTAAGGTTCCCCCCTTCCAAAAATAGGGGAAACACTTAAGATAGTCCACTAAGTCTTATCTTAGAGAAAATTTCCTAAGTGAAACACAAGAGAAGTTTATATGACACAATGAAGTACATTTTTTCCGCCAACATGAAACATAGAAAAAATATATAAAACACAAAGACGTACTTTGACGAGTGCAAATTAAAGAAAATAAGAGTTTTAGTAAAGTGAGAAACATCTAGAACAAATCCTATAAGCAATGAAATAAACTTAAACACTATAATAGTTGATAAAACAATTTTATTGCAATTTATGGAGCATGAAAATACTTGTTTACATGGTTTCTCTTATAACATACTCAATAAATAGGAGATGGTAGAAATCGATATGCATATGAAGATAAATTTATTCTATAACATTTTCTCTTTATAGGACTATGCTCAAGAGGTTGGAAGTGTTTGTTGCCATGTGGCTTCTTTCCAAATGTGGTTATAGACTTGAGTATCAATTTCTTCCATTTTCCTAACTTGTGTCCTCTCTTACTACTAAGTACCAAAACATTATGTGTTTGGTCATCATCTTTTGTTAACCAATCATCTAAGAATGCAATTACAAACTAGAAACTCAGAGTCAAGATCTAATGAGAAGAAGCCATGTAAACTTCCAAGAATGCCCTTAATATCCTCAAACAAAGATACTTTGTTTTGAGGATACAACTCCACCAATCAATTTCATCGATTTACAGATTTGATGAAGACTCTCATAAGTGAGCATGGAGGATGCATATAGGCCAATATCAAGAAGGGGTTAAAGGGGGGAAGGATGTAACATACCCATCTTCACTAATAAAGAAATGTTCATGTAATTATGAGTTTTTATGGTATAAAAAGCAATGATTTTATTATTTGAGTCATTTTTACTTAGAATCTTCAAATTCTGAGCCCAAATTTGGAATTTGCGCGTGATTTTACCCTAATATAAGATTTTACAGCATCCAAAACGGACACCGGATCAAGCCTATATGCAAATTTCAGTCATTTTAGTTAAAAAACTGCGACCTTTAAACCTTAATAAATGCACGACCGGACGTTCGATTGACAAACGGTGTGAACCCCTACGACCAAGAGAACCTCCCGGACAAAAAACATTTTCGCCCCGCGGGGCGGTCCAATACGCAAATCGAGGTGGGCGCCCCAAATTTGGGTATCCCATCCCAAAATTTGGTCCGTACACACTTACTAGGGTGCCCGTGCAATGATCGCCCAAGAACCAAAGGACGGCCGCCCACTATATGGTCCACGCGTACCCCTACGTGGACACCCATGCTGCCCTAGACTAGATAAGGTACATGCGTACCACTCCTTTCCCGGACAACCGACACCGTGCCTTTCCCCTAGACCCATGCAGGCCACTGATCCATAGCCTTTGAAGGTACACCGTCCTTTCGTCCTTGCTTTGCGCAGCGCCCATACCCTCACCCCTCAGCTATATAAACCCCCGGGGTGCTCCACAGATGGCACGCATCTCTGTGCTGCGTATGCCCTGTTGTACTGTCGTCTGTACCGTTGTCCGTCCCTGTGTGGCGTACTTGTTGTAGTACAACCGCCCCTTGCAGCCACCCCTCTCACACCCCCTCATTTGCCTCTTTTTAGATAGGCTAATTTTCCTCCATTCCCCTCTTGCTAGGAGGTAGTGTCCTTAACTCTTCTCCCCCCCTCCCGCCTTCCAGCCTCTACATGCTGGGAAAAACCCTATGGGACCATACACCTCATCGTCAGCCCGCTGGCGAGGACTCAAGCCAACCTGTCGCCCTCTGAGGCTCCATCGCTCGATCCTCCCGCCCCTCAGAGGGATGTCTACACACTAGGGTGGGCTTATTTACTGTACTAGCCTGGGCCCTCAGAACTAGGCAGCCTCATAATCTCTCGCCTCAATCGGCGATCCTTATTCTCCCAATGGTATGAGGGATACCTTGGGCCTTTCCCGGGCTTTGCTAACGACGCCGCCCGCTACACAAGCAACAGAACAGAGTTAGCGTTGAAGCCCAAAAAAATCTTGAATTCTAAAGATAAGAACTTCAATGCAATTTATTAAATATAGCATTCACAATTCGTGAAGATAACAATTTCAACGTAATTTATCGAATACAGCATCACATAATTTGTAACTTCATACAATTTTTATGTCATCATTTTAAAAGGGAATTCATTAACACTAATTTAAGAAAAATCTCTTCTTTTAAAAATTAACCAAGCTAACCTGGCCAACATTTCCTTGAGGAGCTTGAAAAGGGAGGGCTGTGGGTGCATCTTTCCTAATCTCGTTATTGCGTGCTCCTCTTGAGGCAATATTTTGATGTCTCCGAGAAGAGGCCATCTTAGGCGTCGCCTTGTAGAGCTCGCTGCTACGATCAAAACGCTTCAGTCAGATCTAAATTCTGAGTTTGTTTGCTCACCGTATGAGCAAAAGAGTATGACGCACAAACCCTTTCTTAAGGCAAAAAACCCTTATTAAAGTCTACGCAAATGGGGGGAGGGATTGTGAGATGTCCTTAAGGGTAAAAACGTGGAGAGGGCTGTGAGGGGCTGCTGTAAGTCTCTTCACAAAGGGGCAAATTCTAGATCACAGAATAAAGGAAAAGAATAAGAGAGCTAGTTTGTCTTATATGGAATTGACTCATAAGACCACGCTCCCCTTGCGGGATAGAACTAGGTCTTACCTATGAATCGTATCCTTGAATCTCTGTATGGTCAAGGTGTCGATGAGTAGGAAATTTTCTCTAAGATAAGACTTAGTGGACTATCTTAAGTGTTTTCCCTATTTTTGGAAGGGGGAACCTTACAAGTGGTATCAGAGCATACTGTGGACGGGAACCAAGAAGGTGGATTCAATACCTTCCTCTGGTAGAATTTGCCTACAATGCGTCTTATCATCAAAGCATAGGAATGTCACCATTCAAGACACTCTATGGGCAAGAATGCCTGTCTCCTCTAAATTTCTCTGATCCAACCATAAGAGTTGAGGCATCTAGGAAAATGCTCGAAGAAATGGAGGAACAAACCAAGGCAATCCAAAAGGATATTAAAGTTGCCCAAGATCGACAAAAGCTTTATGCTGACAACAAGAGGTCTGAAAGGATCTTCAAGGAAGGAGACAAAGTTCTTCTACGAGTGCAACCCAAATGAAGTTCTCTATCACTTGGGAAATATAAGAAGCTCAGCCCTAGGTATTGTGGTCCTTATATAGTTATCAAGTGTCCAGGTAAAAGTGCCTATAAACTCCAACTCCCACCCCATATCAAAGTCCATAATGTATTTCATGTAAGTTTGTTAAAACCATATGTCCCCAGTCTTGATCATATTCTTGATGATGAACAAGTTGTAATCCCTACTCAAGGAGTCCTTGAATTACAGCCCAATAGTATCATAGATTCTAGGGAAAGGCAACTCCGAAATAGAACTCTTGTAGAACATCTGGTAGAGTGGAAAGATTACCCTGAAGAGGATGCAACTTGGAAAGATGAAGATACACTCTTAAAGGATTATCCCCAATTCATGACGAGATGAGGACATCTCGATTTCTTTAAGGGGGGAAGGATGTAACATACCCATCTTCACTAATAAAGAAATGTCCATGTAATTATGAGTTTTTATGGTATAAAAAGCAATGATTTTATTATTTGAGTCATTTCTACTTAGAATCTTCAAATTCTGAGCCCAAATTTGGAATCTGCGCGCGATTTTACCCTAATATAGGATTTTGTAGCATCCAAAACGGACATCGGATCAAGCTTATACGCAAATTTCAATGCATCTGCATACTTCTTTATCTCTTGTACATAATCATGGATACTCCTTTGTGCTTCACATTATGAATCTATTGTCTCCAACTGAGACAATAGATTCATAATCATGGATACTCTTTTGCGCTTCACATTATCAATCTATTGTCTCCAACTGAGACTTACGAGCACTATCTGTTGTGGTGGTGACCTATCCTGCCATCCACGACCATTACCACGACCACGTGATGATTGACAACTGTTTTGAGACGAGTCCTTTAGATTGTGCACCAAAATGATCCAACTATAGTAAACTAAGACGATTGATATTGTTGAGACGAGTCATTTAGATTGTGCAACTAAATGATCCAACTATAGTAAATTGAGCTGACTAGAATTGTTTTTAAGAATCGACTTTAACTTTTAAACCTTAATAAATGCACGATCGGGCGTCCGATTGACGAACGGTCTGAACCCCTACGACCAAGAGAACCTCCCAGACAAAAAAAAAAATTCACCCCGGGGCGGTCCGACACGCAAATCGAGGCGGGTGTCCCAAATTTGGGTACCCCGCTCCAAAATTTGGTCCGTACACACTTACTAGGGTGCCCGTACAATGGCCGCCCAAGAACCATAGGACGGCCGCCCACTGTATGGTCCACGCGTACCCCTATGTGGACACCCATGCTGTCCCAGACCAGATAAGGTACATGCGTACCACTCCTTTCTTCGACAACCGACACCGTATCTTTCCCCTAGACCCATGCAGGCCACTGATCCATAGCCTTTGAAGGTACACCATCCTTTCGTCCTTGCTTTGCGCAGCGCCCATACCCTCACCCCTCAGCTATATAAACCCCCGGGGTGCTCCACAGATGGCACGCATCTCTGTGCTGCGTATGCCCTGTTGTACTGTCGTCCGTACCGTTGTCCGTCCCTGTGTGGCGTACTTGCTGTAGTACAACCGCCCCTTGCAGCCACCCCTCTCACACCCCCTCATTTGCCTCTTTTCAGATAGGCTAATTTTCCTCCATTCCCCTCTTGCTAGGAGGCAGTGTCCTTAACTCTTCTCCCCCCCTCCCCCCTCGTGTGAAGAGACATACAGCAGCCCCTCACAGCCCTCTCCAAGTTTTTACCCTTAAGGACATATCACAATCCCCCCCATTTGCGTAGACTTTAATTAGGGTTTTTTGCCTTAAGAAAGGGTTCGTGCGTCATACTCTTTTGCTCATACGGTGAGCAAACAAACTAAGAATTCAGATCCGACTGAAGCGTTTCGATTGCAGTAGCAAGCTCTACAATGCGACGCCTAAGATGGCCTCTTCTTGGAGACGTCAAAATATTGCCTCAAGGGGAGCGCGCAATAACGAGATTAGGGAAGATGCTCCCAATGCGGCTCCAGCCCTCCCTTTTCAAGCTCCTCAAGGAAATGGTGTGTCCAAGTTAGCTTGGTTAATTTTTAGAAGAAGAGATTTTTCTTAAATTAGTGTTAATGAATTCCCTTTTAAAATGATGACATAAAAATTGTATGAAGTTACGAATTATGTGATGCTGTATTCGATAAATTACGTTGAAATTATTATCTTTACGAATTGTGAATGCTATGTTTAATAAATTGCATTGAAGTTGTTATCTTTAGAATTCAAGATTTTTTTTGGCTTCAACGCTAACTCCGTTCCGTGCTTGTGTAGCTGGGCGGCATGGTTAGCAAAGCCCAGGAATGGCCCAAGGTATCCCTCATACCATTGGGAGAATAAGGATCGCCGATTGAGGCGAGAGATTATGAGGCTGCCTAGTTCTGAGGGCCCAGGCTAGTGCGGTAAATAAGCCCACCCTAGTGTGCAGACATCCCTCTGAGGGACGGGAGGATCGAGCGATGGAGCTTGAGAGGGCGACAGGCCGGCTTGAGTGCTCGCCAGTGGCCGACGATGAGGTGTATGGTCCCGTAGGGTTTTGCCGAGCATGTAGAGGCTGGAAGGCCGAATTCTAGATCATTGGTGGTATAAAGGAAAAGAATAAGAGAGCCGGTTTGGCTTGTATAGAATTGATTCATGTATGAACTTTTTTTATATATATCTTGTCTTTGGCATGATTGTATTGTGTAAAAAGGCTGTTTTAACAAACCTTGTGAAAAGAGCCTTAATTAAGGAACATGTTTATTTATGTCAAACAGTGTGGTAGGATTAATTAGAAAACAATTTGATGCGCGTGAGTAGAGTGGAAAGTGGGAGGATGGAATGCCCCGACGGCACCATCCTACGGACGGGTGGACCCGATTAGTCGGGTAGCTTTCCAACATATTAAGTGAACGCCCTACATTAGATAAATAGGTTCTCGAGCAATCCTATTCTAGAAGACTACGCCAGCGACTGTGCCTTGCATGGATGAGGAAAAAAGCGTTGTCTCTAGGAATCAAGACTAGTAGTTGCCCAAATTATGATCAATTACCCTATGGGTGATTTGATTTTTTTGAAGACCACGCTCCCCTTGCGGGATAGAACTAGGTCTTACCTATGAATCGTAGCCTTGAATCTCTGTATGGTCAAGGTGTCGATGAGTAGGAAATTTTCTCTAAGATAAGACTTATTGGACTATCTTAAGTGTTTCCCCTATTTTTGGAAGGGAGAACCTTACAAGATTGTAAGGTCCCTCCCAAGCCATGTATGTATGTGTCTCTTTTAATATAGATTTCAAGAAGGAAAGAGACTGCACTTAGAGAAGAGTGAGACAATAAGGCTAGAAACATTAGGAAAGTGTTAGAATAAAAATATTAGCTCCAAAAATCCTAAAAGAAATAAAGAACATAAGAATAGTTCTATTAGATATAAGTATCTCTCCAAAAATAGAATTTCGAATTTAGGTGATAAGAGGTCATATTTAGGTGATAAGAGGTCATATTTAGAGTACTTTTACACATTTAGAGTCCATGCATACTAAAAATATGGAAAAACAATGCGTTTCTAAAGAGGACAGAATAGGCAAAAACAAAATATATTTATCTTAGGGGTTGAGGACACCTTAACCATGTAGAAATTTAAGGATACGATTCATAGGTAAGACCTAGTCCTTTCCCACAGGGGAAGCGTGATCTTCTAAAAGTCAAATCACCCATAGGGTAATTTATCATAAATTGGGCAACTACTAGACTTGATTTCTAGAGGCAATGCTTTTTTCCTCATCCATACAAGGCACAGCCACCCGCTAACCTAGTCTTCTAGACTAGAGTTGCCCAAGAACCTAATTATCTAGCGTAGGGCTCTTACTTAGTCTGTTGGAAAGTTACCCGACTAATCGGGTCCACCCGTCCGTAGGATGGTGCCGTCGGTACACTCCATCCTCCCACTTTCCACCCTACTCACGCGTCAATTTGTTTTCTAATTAATCCTACCACACTGTTTGACATAAATAAACATGTTCCTTAATTAAGGTCCTTTTCACAAGGTTTGTTAAAACAGCCTTTTTTCACAATACAATAATGCCAAAGATAAGATTTATAAAAACAAAGTTTAAGCATGGATCAATTTCATACAAGCCAAACCGGCTCTCTTATTCTTTTCCTTTATACCGCCGATGATCTAGAATTCGGCCTTCCAGCCTCTACATGCTGGGCAAAACCCCACGGGACCATACACCTCATCGTTGGCCGCTGGCGAGGACTCAAGCCGGCCTGTTGCCCTCTCAGGCTCTATCACTCGATCCTCCCGCCCCTCAGAGGGATGTCTGCGCACTAGGGTGGGCTAATTCACCGCACTAGCTTGGGCTCTCAGAACTAGGGAGCATCACAATCCCTTGCCTCAATCGGCGAACCTCATTCTCCCAATGGTATGAGGGATACCATGGGCCAACTTCGGGCCTTACTAACATCTCCGTCGTCCAGCTATACAAGCACAAGAACGGGGCAGCGTCAAGGTAGGGAGAAGTTATACATGTATCTTAATTTAATCAAGATAACAATCCATTTACTCAACTAAACCATAGGACTAGAATCCATGTTATCTTCTTAAGAAAACAATCCTTTTCACAAAGATTTTTGTATTTCAACGTGAGATTGCAATAAAACATTCTTTATTAAGGCATATGCTATTGTTTAAAAGAATACAAACTTTAAATAGTAAATCAATCAAATAGATCACTAATTAACAATTAATAGAGAAGCCGGGGCCATACCTCAACCCCTAAGAATGATATATAATTGAAAAACAAAATATGTATATACCTTATAGAAATTTATTGTTTATATTTACCTTTGCTCGTTTAACAAGAGCTTTAGAACTTGACATATGAGAATAGAGTCTTCTAATACCTTCTCTTACGATTGAGATCATCCAATCATCCCCAAGCTTTGTCTCCTCTTACTTGTACTGTGACTCTTCTCTCTTTCTAAGGTCTATGGCAAAATAGCCTTCTCTTACAGGGCTTCGGCATACTATTCTTTCTCTAAAAGAAAAGCTATGGATTTTTGGTCTCTTTCCCCGAAATATCATAGCAATCTAAGCTTCTTTTCTAAGATATTAGGTAAGAATGAAGGGATATATACATCTCAAGCTCTAGGATTACCTTAAGGCTACTTGCTGCCTTCTTACAGTTTTCCCTGTGTAGAGACCCTGACAGAAACAACAAATTGTTTCGGCCATAATTCTCTGATAAAAACTCAAAATATGGTCGTATAACTAGCCAAAAGAACGAGAAGGCATCTAGTCTACAAGCTTTCACGGTGGGGGTAGAATAGGCAAAAACGTCTGTATATAGCCACAAACGCGCCACCTTTAGAAACGTGTTGTTTTTCCATATTTTTAGTATGCATGGACTCTAAATATGTAAAAGTACTCTAAATATGACCTCTTATCACCTAAATTCAAATTTCTATTTTGGGAGATACTTATCTCTTAATATAACTATTCTTGTCTTCTAAAATGGGAGAAACACTTAAGATAGTCCACTAAGGCTTATCTTGGGAAAATTTTCCTATTCATCGATACCTTGACCCTGTAGAGATTCAAGGATATGATTCATAGGTATGACCTAGCTCTATCCCGCAGGGGGAATGTGATTTTCTAAACATCAAATCACCCATAGGACAATTGATCATAAATTGGGCAACTACTAGACTTGATTTCTAGAGACAACACTTTTTTCCTCATCTTATGCAAGGCACAGCCGCTGGCCTAGTCTTCTAGAATAGAGTTGCCCAAGAACCTAATTATCTAGCGTAGGGCTTTCACTTAATCTGTTGGAAAGCTACCCGACTAATTGGGTCCACCCGTCCGTAGGATGGTGCCGTCGGGGCATTCTATCCTCCCACTTTCCACCCTACTCACGCATCAGTTTGTTTTCTAATTAATCCTACCACACTATTTGACATAAATAAATATATTCCTTAATTAACGCCCTTTTCACAAGGTTTGTTAAAACAGTCTTTTTACACAATGCAATCATGCCAAAGGCAAGATATATTTATATAAAAAGTTTATACATGAGTCAATTCCATATAAGCCAAACTGGCTCTCTTATTCTTTTCCTTTATTCTGTCGATGATCTAGAATTCGGCCTTCCAGCCTCTACATGCTGGGCAAAACCCTACGGGACCATACACCTCATCGCGTCGGTGCTGGCGAGGACTCAAGCCGGCCTGTTGCCCTCTCAGGATCCATCGCTCGATCCTCCCGTCCCTCAGAGGGATGTCTGCACACTAGGGTGGGCTACTTACCCATTAGCCTGGGCTCTCAGAACTAGGCAGTCTCATAATCTCTCGCCTCAATCGGTGATCCTTATTCTCCCAATGGTATGAGGGATACCTTGGGCCATTCCCGGGCTTTGCTAACGACGCCGCCCGGCTACACAAGCATGGAACGGAGTTAGCGTTGAAGCCAAAAAAAATCTTGAATTCTAAAGATCACAACTTCAATGCAATTTATTAAATATAGCATTCACAATTCGTGAAGATAACAATTTCAACGCAATTTATCAAATACAGCATCACATAATTCGTAACTTCATACAATTTTTATGTCATCATTTTAAAAGGGAATTCATTAATACTAATTTAAGAAAAATCTCTTCTTTTAAAAATTAACCAAGCTAACCTGGCCACCATTTCCTTGAGGAGCTTGAAAAGGGAGGGCTGGAGCCGCATTGGGAGCATCTTCCCTAATCTGGTTATTGCACGTTCCTCTTGAGGCAATATTTTGACGTCTCCGAGAAGAGGCCATCTTAGGCGTCACCTTGTAGAGCTCGCTGCTACAATCGAAACGCTTCAGTCAGATCTGAATTCTGAATTCGTTTGCTCACCGTATGAGCAAAAGAGTATGACGCACAAACCCTTTCTTAAGGCAAAAAACCCTTATTAAAGTCTACACAAATGGGGGGGGGGATTTGTGAGATGTCCTTAAGGGTAAAAACGTGGAGAGGGCTGTGAGGGGCTACTGTAAGTCTCTTCACACGGGGGGGAGAAGAGTTAAGGACACTGCCTCCTAGCAAGTGGGGAATGGAGCAAAAGTAGCCTATTTGAAAAGAGGCAAATGAGGGGGTGTGAGAGGGGTGGCTGCAAGGGGCGGCTATATTGCAGCAAGTACGCCACACAGGGAGACGGACGACGGTACAACAGGGCATACGTAGCACAGAGATGCGTGCCATCTGTGGAGCACCTCGAGGGTTTATATAGCTGAGGGGTGAGGGTATGGACACTGCGCAAAGCAAGGACGAATGGACGGTGTACCTTCAAAGGCTATGGATCAGTGGCCTGCATGGGTCTAGGGAAAGGTACGGTGTCAGTTGTTCGGGAAAGGAGTGGTACGCAGGTACCTTATCTGGTCTGGGGCAGCATGGGTGTCCACGTAGGGGTACGCGTGGACCATACAGTGGGCGGCCGTTTTTTGGTTCTTGGGCGGCCATTGTACGAGCACCCTAGTAAGTGTGTACGGACCAAATTTTGGGGCGGGGTACCCAAATTTGGGATGCCCGCCTCGATTTGCGTGCCGGACCGCCTCGAGGGGCGATTTTTTTTTTTTTGGTCCGAGAGGTTCTCTTGGTCGTAGGGGTTCAGACCGTTCGTCAATCGGATGCCCAGTCGTGCATTTCTTAAGGTTTAAAGGTCGCAGTTTTTTAACTAAAATGACTGAAATTTACGTATAGGCTTGATCCGGTGTCCGTTTTGGGTGCTGTAAAATACTATAATAGGGTAAAATTGCATGTAGATTCCAAATTTGGGCTCAAAATTTGAAGATTCTAAGTAGAAATGAGTCAAATAATAAAATAGGCAAAACGCTTAAGATAGTCCACTAAGTCTTATCTTGGAGAAAATTTCCTATTTATCGACACCTTAACCATGAAGAGATTTAAGGATACGATTCATAGGTAAGACCTAGTCCTATTCCATAGGGGAAGCGTGATCTTCTAAAAGTCAAATCACCCATAGGGTAATTTATCATAAATTGGATAACTACTAGACTTGATTTCTGGAGGCAACGCTTTTTTCCTCATCCATGCAAGGCACAGCCGCTGGCCTAGTCTTCTAGAATAGAATTACCTGAGAACCTATTTATCTAACATAGGGCTTTCACTTAATATGTTGGAAAGCTACCTGACTATCGGGTCCACCCGTTCGTAGGATGGTGCCGTCGGGGCACTCTATCCTCCCACTTTCCACCCTACTCACGCGTCAATTTGTTTTCTAATTAATCCTACCACACTGTTTGACATCATAAATAAACATGTTCCTTAATTAAGGTCCTTTTCTCACAAGGTTTATTAAAATAGCCTTTTTCCATAGTACAATAATGCCAAGACAAGATTTAAAAGAAAAGTTTATATATGAATCAATTTCATACAAGCCAAACCAATTCTCTTATTCTTTTCCTTTATACCGCCGATGATCTAGAATTCGGCCTTCCAGCCTCTACATGCTGGGCAAAACCCTACGGGACCATACACCTCATCGTCGGCCACTGCTGGCGAGGACTCAAGCCGGCCTGTCGCCCTCTCAAGCCCCATTGCTCGATCCTCCCGTCCCTCAGAGGGATGTCTGTGCACTAGGGTGGGCTAATTCACCGCACTAGCCTGGGCCCTCAGAACTAGACAGCATCACAATCACTCGCCTCAATCGGGCGAACCTCATTCTCCCAATGGTATGAGGGATACCATGGGCCAACAACTCCGGGCCTTACTAACATCTCCGCCATCCGGCTATACAAGCACAAGAATGGGGCAGCGTCAAGGCAGGGAGAAGTTATACCTATATCTTAATTTAACCAAGATAACATTCCATTTACTCAACTAAACCATAGGACTAGAATCCATGTTATCTTCTTAAGAAAACAATCCTTTTCAAAAAGATTTTTGTATTTCAACTTGAGATTACAATAAAACATTCTTTATTAAGGCATATGCTATTGTTTAAAAGAATACAAACTTTAAATAGTAAATCAATCAAAAAAATCACTAATTAACAATTAATAGAGAAGCCGGGGCCATACCTAAACCCCTAAGAATGATATATAATTGAAAAACAAAATATGTATATACCTTATAGTTTATATTTGCCTTTGCTCGTTAACAAGAGCTTTAGAACTTGACATATGAGAATAGAATCTTCTTATACCTTCTCTTACAATTGAGATCATCCAATCATCCCCAAGCTTTGTCTCCTCTTACTTGTACTGTGACACTTCTCTCTTTCTAAGGTCTATGGCAAAATAGCCTTCTCTTTACAGGGCTTCGGCATACTATTCTTTCTCTAAAAGAAAAGTTATGGATTTTTGGTCTCTTCTCCCGAAAGATCATAGCAATCTAAGCTTATTTTCTAAGATATTAGATAAGAATGAAGGGATATATACATCTCAAGCTCTAGGATTACCTTAAGGCTACTTGCTACCTTCTTATAGTTTTCCCTGTGTAGAGACCCTAACAAAAACAGCAAATTGTTTTGGCCATAACTCTCGGATTAAAACTCAAAATATAGTCATATAACCAGTCAAAAGAATGGGAAGGCATGTGGTCTATAAGCCATCGTAGGCAGAATAGGTAAAAACGTCTGTATATAGCCACAAACGCACCATCTTTAGAAACGCGTTGTTTTTTCACATTTTTAGTATGCATGGACTCTAAATGTGTAAAAGTATTCTAAATATGACCTCTTATCACCTAAATTCAAAATTCTATTTTTGGGGATACTTATCTCTTAATAAAACTATTCTTATATTCTTATTTCTTTTAGGATTTTTGGAGCTAATATTTTTATTCTAACACTTTAATAATGTTTCTAGCCTTATTGTCTCACTCTTCTCTAAATACACTCTTTTTCCTTACCTAGTGGTGGGGATACCACTCTGAAAGAGAGGGGATTTACTTAGATACTACCCCAGCCCCCGCGAGATGAGGACATCTCGAATCTTTTTAGTGGGGGAGATTGTAAGGTCCCTCCAAAGCCATGTATGTATGTGTCTCTTTTAATATAGATTTCAATAAAGAAAGAGAGTGTAATTAGAGAAGAGTGAGACAACAAGGCTAGAAACATTAGGAAAGTGTTAGAATAAAAATATTAACTCCAAAAATCCTAAAAGAAATAAAGAACATAAGAATAGTTCTATTAGAGATAAGTATCTCTCCAAAAATAGAATTTCAAATTTAGGTGATAAGAGGTCATATTTAGAGTACTTTTACACATTTAGAGTCCACGCATACTAAAAATATGGAAAAACAATGCGTTTCTAAAGAGGGCACGTTTGTGGCTATATACAGACGTTTTTGCCTATTCTGCCCGCGATGGCTTGTAGACCAGATGCCTTCGCGTTCTTTTGACTAATCATATGACCATATTCTGAGTTTTTATTAGAGAGTTATGGCCGAAACAATTTGCTGTTTCTGTCAGGGTCTCTCCATAGAGAAAACTGTGAGAAGGCAGCAAGTAGCCTCAAGGTAATCCTAGAGTTTGAGATGTATATATCCCTTCATTCTTATCTAATATCTTAGAAAAGAAGCTTAGATTGCTATGGTCTTTCGGAGGAGAAGAAGAAGGCTATTTTGCCATAGACCTTAGAAAGAGAGAAGAGTCACAGTATGAGTAAGAGACCAAAACTCCATAGCTTTTCTTTTAGAGAAAGAATAGTATCCCGTAGCCCTGTAAGAGAAGAAGGCTATTTTGCCATAGACCTTAGAAAGAGAGAAGAGTCACAGTATGAGTAAGAGACCAAAACTCCATAGCTTTTCTTTTAGAGAAAGAATAGTATCCCGTAGCCCTGTAAGAGAAGAAGGCTATTTTGCCATAGACCTTAGAAAGAGAGAAGAGTCACAGTATGAGTAAGAGGAGATAAAGCTTGGAGATTATTGGATGATTTCAATCAAAAGACAAGGTATTAGAAGACTCTATTCTCATATGTCAAGTTCTAAAGCTCTTGTTAACTAGAGCAAAGACAACGATAAACGATAATTTTCTATAAGGTATTAACATATTTTGTTTTTCAATTATATATCATTCTTAGGGGTTGAGGTATGGCCTCGGCTTCTCTATTAATTATTAATAGTGATCTACTTAATTGATTTACTATTTAAAGTTTGTATTCTTTTAAACAATAGCATATGCCTTAATAAAGAATGTCTTATCTCAAGTTGAAATGCTAAAATCTTTGTGAAAAGGATTGGTTTCTTAAGAAGGTGACATGGATCCTAGTCCTATGGTTTAGTGAGTAAATGGATTGTTATCTTGGTTAAATTAAGGTACAGGTACAACTTCTCCCTGCCTTGATGTTGCCCCGTTCTTGTGCTTTTATAGCCAGACGATGGAGGCGTTAGTAAGGCCCGAAGTTGGCCCATGGTATCCCTCATACCATTGGGAGAATGAGTTTTGCCGATTGAGGCGAGTGATTGTGATACTGCCTAGTTCTGAGGGCCCAGGCTAGCGCGGTGAATTAGCCCACCCTAGTGCGCAGACATCCCTCTGAGGGGCGGGAGGATCGAGCGATGGAGCCTGAGAGGGCGACAGGCCGGCTTGAGTCCTCGCCAGCGGCGGCCGACGATGAGGTGTATGGTCCCGTAGGGTTTTGCCCACCAGCATGTAGAGGCTGGAAGGCCGAATTCTAGATCATCGGCGGTATAAAGGAAAAGAATAAGAGAGCCGGTTTGGCTTGGATAAAATTGATTCATGTATAAACTTTTCTTTTAAATCTTGTCTTGGCATTATTGTACTGTGAAAAAAGGCTATTTTAATAAACCGTGTGAAAAGGGCCTTAATTAAGGAACATGTTTATTTATGTCAAACAGTGTGGTAGGATTAATTAAAAAACAAATTGACGCATGAGTAGGGTGGAAAGTGGGAGGATGGAATGCCCCGACAGCACCATCCTACAGACGGGTGGACCCGATTAGTCGGGTAGCTTTCCAACATATTAAGTGAAAGCCCTACATTAGATAAATAGGTTCTCAAGCAATTCTATTCTAGAAGACTAGGCCAGCGGGCTGTGCCTTGCATGGATGAGGAAAAAAGCGGTCTCTAGGAATCAAGACTAGTAGTTGCCCAAATTATGGTCAATTACCCTATGGGTGATTTGATTTTTTTGAAGACCATGCTCCCCTTGCGGGATAACAATTTCAATGCAATTTATCGAATACAGCAACACATAATTCGTAACTGCATACAATTTTTATGTCATCATTTTAAAAGAGAATTCATTAACACTAATTTAGGAAAAATCTCTTCTTTTAAAAATTAACCAAGCTAACCTGGCCACCATTTCCTTGAGGAGCTTGAAAAGGGAGAACTGGAGCCGCATTGGGAGCATCTTCCCTAATCTCGTTATTGCGCGCTCTTCTTGAGGTAATATTTTGACATCTCTGAGAAGAGGCCATCTTAGGCATCGCCTTGTAGAGCTCGCTGCTGCGATCAAAACGCTTCAGTCGGATTTGAATTCTGAGTTTGTTTGCTCACCGTATAAGCAAAAGAGTATGACGCACGAACCCTTTCTTAAGGCAAAAAACCCTTATTAAAGTCTACGCAAATGGGGGGGGGAGAATTATGAGATGTCCTTAACGGTAAAAACGTGGAGAGGGCTGTGAGGGGCTGCTGTAAGTCTCTTCACACGGGGGGGAGAAGAGTTAAGGACACTGCCTCCTAGAAAGAGGGGAATGGAGGAAAATTAGCCTATCTGAAAAGAGACAAATGAGGGGGTGTGAGAGGGGTGGCTGCAAGGGGCGGCTGTACTGCAGCAAGTACGCCACACAGGGATGGACAGCGGTACGGACGATGGTACAACAGGGCATACGCAGCACAGAGATGTGTGCCATTTGTGCAGCACCCCGGGGGTTTATATAGCTGAGGGGTGAGGGTATGGGCACTGCGCAAAGCATGGACAAAAGGACGGTGTACCTTCAAAGGCTATGGATCAGTTGCTTGCATGGGTCTAGGGGAAAGGTACGGTGTCGGTTGTCCAGGAAAGGAGTGGTACGCATGTACCTTATCTGGTCTGGGCAGCATGGGTATCCACGTAGGGGTACGCGTGGACCATACAGTGGACGGCCGTCCTTTGGTTCTTGGGCGGCCATTATACGAGCACCCTAGTAAGTGTGTACGAACCAAATTTTGGGGCGGGGTACCCAAATTTGGGACGCTCGCCTCGATTTGCATGCCGGACCTCCCCGGGGAGCGAAAATTTTTTTTTTGTCTGCGAGGTTCTCTTGGTCTATGGGTTCAGACTGTTCGTCAATCGGACGCCCGGTCGTGCATTTAAGGTCGCAGTTTTTAACTAAAATGACTGAAATTTACGTATAGGCTTGATCCGGTGTCTATTTTGGATGGTGTAAAATCCTATATTAGGGTAAAATCACACGCAGATTCCAAATTTGGACTCAGAATTTGAAGATTCTAAGTAGAAATGACTCAAATAATAAAATCATTGCTTTTTATACCATAAAAACTCATAATTACATGGGCATTTCTTTATTAGTGAAGATGGGTATGTTACATCCTTTCCCCCTTAAAGAAATCGAGATGTCCTCATCTCGTCATGAATTGGGGATAATCCTTATAGAGTGTAGCTTCATCTTCCCAAGTTGCATCCTCTTCAGGGTAATCTTTCCACTGTAGTAGATGTTCTACAAGAGTTCTATTTCGGAGTTGCCTTTCGCTAGAATCTATGATACTACTGGGCTATAATTCAAGGACTCCTTGATTAGGGATTACAACTTGTTCATCATCAAGAATATGATCGAGACTGGGGACATATGTTTTTAACAAACTTACATGAAATACATTATGGACTTTGATATGGGGTGGGAGTTGGAGTTTATAGGCACTTTTACCTAGACACTTGATAACTGTATAAGGACCACAATACCTAGGGCTGAGCTTCTTATATTTCCCAAGTGATAGAGAACTTCGTTTGGGTCGCACTCGTAGAAGAACTTTGTCTCCTTCCTTGAAGATCCTTTCAGACCTCTTGTTGTCAGCATAAAGCTTTTGTCGATCTTGGGCAGCTCTAATATCCTTTTGGATTGCCTTGGTTTGTTCCTCCATTTCTTCGAGCATTTTCCTGGATGCCTCAACTCTTATGGTTGGATCAGAGAAATTTAGAGGAGACAGGCATTCTTGCCCATAGAGTGCCTTGAATGGTGACATTCCTATGCTTTGATGATAAGACGCATTGTAGGCAAATTCTACCAGAGGAAGGTATTGAATCCACCTTCTTGGTTCTCGTCCACAGTATGCTCTGAGAATGTCTTCAATTACTTGATTGACTCTCTCAGTTTGGCCATCGGTCTTTGGATGATAAGCTGTGCTAAAGCAAAGTTGAGTTCCTAGGGCTTGAAATAAGGACTGCCAGAATTTTAAAGTGAAGTCAGAATCTCGGTCACTTACTATCCTTTTTGGGAGACCATGAAGTTTGAGGACTTCCTTGATGAATACTCGAGCAACATCAAAAGCTTTGAAGGTCTTCTTTGCTGGTATAAGGTGAGCTACTTTGGTAAGTAAGTCCACTACTACCAGAATGGAGTCATATCCTCCTTGAACAGTGGGAAGACTTGTGACAAAATCCATACTAATGCACTCCCACTTCATTTGGGGAATATCTAAGGGTTGAAGTTCTCCAGGCATCTTGACTCTTTCAGCTTTGATCCTTTGGCATGAGAGACATTGCTTCAAGTACCCAAGGACATCATTTTTCAAGCCTGCCCAATGAAAATTCCTTCTTACGGCATTTAATGTTTTTGCATAGCCTGGGTGTCCTGCAGCAGCAGGGCTATCATGAGCTTCATGGAGGATTAGTTTCTTTAAAGCAGGATCCTTAGGGATACATAACCTGTGATGATTGAAGTAGAGACTTCCTTCGTGAGTGGAGTATCCCTTGATTAGATTCTTCTCTTTCTCTGAATGTCCCCCTTCTTTTACTAACTTTATCATCCTCTGATAATCTGGATCATGAGATGAGACTTCTTCCACCTTGACCAGTATGGGATTATTTGGCATTGAAATTACACTCAAGAAAGATTTGCAGCTAAGTGCATCTGCTACCACATTATCTTTCCCAGGGTGGAATTTGATGTCGAAGTCATATTCTTGTAAAATTTCAATCCATCTCCTTTGCCGCATGTTGAGTTTAGGCTGGGTGAAGATCCACTTTAGACTTTTGTAGTCAGTTACAAGATGGAACTTACCCCCTAAGAGATAATGTCTCCATAATTTAAGGTAATGAACAACTGCTAAGAACTCCAAATCATGGGTGGCATAATTTGCTTCATATTGCTTTAGCTTGCGAGAAGTATAAGCGACTGGTCTTCCTTCTTGGCCTAAGACACCAGCAAGTGCTAGACTACTAGCATCGGTAACCACTTCAAATTCCTTGGAGAAATCAGGAAGCTTTAAGATTGGGGTAGAAGTAATAATGACCTTCAGCTGATCAAAGCTATTTTGATGGATTGGCAGCCACACTATTTTGCAATCCTTCTTAAGAAGATCTGTCGAAGGTGCAGCTACCAAGGCATATTTTTTGATGGATTGGCAGCCACACTATTTTGCAATCCTTCTTAAGAAGATCTGTCGAAGGTGCAGCTACCAAGGTGCAGCTACCAAGGCATATTTTTTGATAAAAATCCTATACCAACCCGTGATTCCCAAAAACCCACGAACTTCACGAATTGATTTAGGGGGTGGCCATTCTAGAATATCCTTGACCTTGGCGGGGTCTACTGAGATGCCATCTTTGGAGACGATGAATCCAAGATACTCAATTTGATGAGTAAAGAAGGTAAATTTGCTTTTCTTCGCATAGAGTTTGTGTCTGCGTAGTAATTGCAGAACTCTACGCACATGCTCCTCATGCTCTTCCATTGATTTAGAGTAGATTAAGATGTCATCAAAGAAAACAAGCACAAATTCATCCAAGTAAGGACGGAATATATCTTGCATTAGGCGGTTGAAGGTTACAGGAGCATTGGTTAACCCGAATGACATTATAGTAAACTCATAGTGGCCATAACAGGTATTGAAGTCTGTTTTGGGTATATCTGCTTCCTTGACTTTGATCTGATAGTAACCAGACCTCAAATCTATTTTTGAGAAGACTTTGACCCCATGAAGCCTGTCAAGAAGTTCGTCGATGCGAGGGATAGGATACTTATTCTTGACAGTGACTTGATTTAGCCCTCGATAATCTATGCAGAGGCGGAGAGTTCTCTCTTTCTTTTTTTAGAAAAGAACAGGTGCTCCCCAAGGAGAGCTATTGGGGCATACAAATCCTTGTTCAATGAGTTGGGAAAGTTGCTCCTTAAGTTCAATGGCTTCAGGAAGGGACATTTTATAGGGAGTTTTTGAGACAGGTTGCCTCGATTTCATGATCGACTTCTCGAGGAGGCGGTGACCCTGTAAGCTCGTCACGGAAGATGTCAGAGAATTCTTGGAGCCAAGAGGGTTCTGTCTCCATACTAGGTTCAATGACTTTGTTGAGTTTGACTAAGAAAACTTGCTGACCCTTACGTGTTCCCTTGAGAAGATGTTTTGCCTTGACTACCCTAGATTTAGGTTTCCCTGTGATCCCTTGAACAGATATTACTTGGCCATGCTCATTTTCAAAAGTGATACTCCACTGGTTACAATGAATGCTAGCTTTGTTTGTAATTAACCAATCCATCCCAAGGATTCCATCATAAATTCCTAATGGCAAGACTCTAAAGTGACCATGAGTTTGCTCATTACCCAGCTCAAAATCAAGGTTTCCTATAGAGTGGCGAGATACTATTTCTTTCCCACTGGCTAACTCTACAATCATTCTTCTAGCTATTTTTTTAACTCAAATTTAATTTTTGCAAGCACCTAGGAGAAAGGAATGAATGGGTACTGCCACAATCAATCAAAAGCTGAAATGGCTTACTGTGATGAGTGGCGGGGGTTTGGATTACACCAAATTGTTTATTCGGACCTTGGTGTTCTACTGCCGCATGGACGGTGGCGCGCTCTTCTTCAGCCGTTTCCAAGGTCGGTTCTTCACTTATAACACAGGCAGTCCTAGAGCAACTGCTCCTTTGCGGCCTCTGCCACGGCCACTGCCTCTTGCACCTTGGTGGATAGGGGTTCCACAGACTTTATTTCCTCTACTACCTTGGGGAAATGATGTTGCCATCTTAGGATAGTTGGCTCTAAGGTGTCCCAGCTCATTGCACTCAAAACACAGAGGGCCTTCTTTGAAAGAAGTAGCATACGAGCGGGGGACAGAAGAGTTGCCTTGTCGCCCTCTGTTTTAGTAGGAAAAATTCTATTGAGGTTTCGTGTAGGGTTGATCTTTAAGATTTGCCTCAGGGTAAGATCTCTTTTGATTCTTCGGTTTGTTAGCCTTCATTTCTTTCACAAGGGGCTTTGCTCGTATGAGAGCATCCTGTAATGTGCTTGGCCTCATTGCTTCAAGGTGGGAATCTAAGGGTTCATTTAGCCCTTGGCAAAAACTGGGAAGTAGCTGGGGCATACTTCCGAAGGGTGATAAATTTGGAATAGTAGTCCTCAAGAGTTAAGCTGCACTGTCTAAGACTAAAAAACTCATTCATCTTTATGGATTCATGGGATGGGGGAAGATATCTTTCCTTCACTGCCTGCTTGATGTCTTCCCACGTTTGAGAATGCTCGGTGACTTCCTTGTCACGGCACCACTGTTTCCACCAGAGTTTAGCATCTCCGATGAGGCGAAACCGTGCGAGCATAGACTGATTTGCTACTCCAGTATCGACAGCAAAGAAATAATCGTCCATCGCCTCAATCTAGACTTCAACATCCTTCTCAACCTTTGAACCTTCTCCTTTAAAGGAGGGAGGTTGCATTTGCTTGAGCAGGAGCTTCTTCTCTTGGGTATCAGTGTAAAGCGCATTGGGAAGTGGAGTATGGTCGTTCTGGTCACCACATTACAAAAGCAATTTTAAGATTACAAGATTCATATTTGTACAACGCTTATTTTTGGAGAGTAAAACTTTGAAATTATTTTATTTCCAAATATTTACAAGGACAAGTTTTATTACAAAGATCTGAGAGTAATATAATTAGTCTTATTTGACATCAAGGAAAATTCCTAGGTTTGACTATGACATAAGGATAGAGCGGTCCACATAGGTGAAATATGGGGATTCTGCTGTAGTTTCTAAGACTCTAAAAACTGATGGTAAGGGTGGTGGTAAACTCTGGATTGGGGTAGATCCCAACACAGCTACTCTATCAACAGGTAAGTCCTGCATCACTTTGCCATACACCCAGCGATCCTGAGGTATGCGAACCCCATCTATAATCACAGAGGTGTCGGCCCTGGGGGTACCGATGAACCAAAATAAACGGATCATCTTCAGCTTTTCAATCCAACGAATCTGCTTAAGGTCGGTGGTGAGGTTTCCAATTCGATCTGCTCAGATGAAGAAGTATCTCCGCCCACGACTCCAAAAATCTCTACCCCATCCTCTTTGAATACGAGAGAAATGAGGGAGGGATATCTTCTCTAATATCTGCACCATGGTGTCGCGGAACTCGAAATTCGAGGAGTGACTAGCAGTCTCGAAGATGCATTGGAAAACTAGAAACTTAGAGTAGGCATCTTCCTCTTCCTACAATCATTCAAACATCAATTCAACTTATTTGTTTTAGTAGGAGGTTTTTACTAATTAGCATTATGTTAGGTAAAACAAGGCTAGAAACATTAGGAAAGTGTTAGAATAAAAATATTAACTCCAAAAATTCTAAAAGAAATAAAGAACATAAGAATAGTTCTATTAGAGATAAGTATCTCGCCAAAAATAGAATTTTGAATTTAGGTGATAAGAGGTCATATTTACAGTACTTTTACACATTTAGAGTCTATGCATACTAAAAATATGGAAAACAATGCGTTTCTAAAGAGGGCACGTTTGTGTCTATATACAGATGTTTTTGCCTATTCTGGCCGCGATGGCTTGTAGACCAGATGCCTTCCCATTCTTTTGACTAGTTATATGATTATATTCTGAGTTTTTATCAGAGAGTTATGGCCGAAACAATTTGCTATTTTTGACAGGGTCTCTACATAGAGAAAACTGTGAGAAGGCAGGAAGTAGCCTTAAGGTAATCCTAGAGTTTGAGATGTATATATCCCTTCATTCTTATCTAATATCTTAGAAAAGAAGCTTAGATTGCTATGGTCTTTTGGAGGAAGAGACCAAAACTCCATAGCTTTTCTTTTAGAGAAAGAATAGTATACCGTAGCCCTGTAAGAGAAGAAGGCTATTTTGCCATAGACCTTAGAAAGAGAGAAGAGTCATAGTATAAGTAAGAGGAGATAAAGCTTGGAGATTATTGGATGATTTCAATCAAAAGACAAGGTATTAGAAGACTCTATTCTCATATGTCAAGTTCTAAAGCTCTTGTTTAACGAGCAAAGACAACGATAAACGATAATTTTCTATAAGGTATATACATATTTTGTTTTTCAATTATATATCATTCTTAGGGGTTGAGGTATGGCCCCGGCTTCTCTATTAATTGTTAATAGTGATCTATTTGATTGATTTACTATTTAAAGTTTGTATTCTTTTAAACAATAGCATATGCCTTAATAAAGAATGTCTTATTTCAAGTTGAAATGCTAAAATCTTTGTGAAAAGGATTTTTTTAATAAACCTTGTAAAAAGGGCCTTAATTAAGGAACATGTTTATTTATGTCAACAGTGTGGTAAGATTAATTAGAAAACAAACTGACTCATGAGTAGGGTGGAAAGTGGGAGGATGGAATGCCCCGACGGCACCATCCTAAGATGGGTGGACCCGATTAGTCGGGTGGCTTTCCAACATATTAAGTGAAAGCCCTACGTTAGATAAATAGGTTCTCAAGCAATCCTATTCTAGAAGACTAGGCCAGCGGTTGTGCCTTGCATGGATGAGGAAAAAAAGCATTGTCTCTAGGAATCAAGACTAGTAGTTGCCCAAATTATGATCAATTACCCTATGGGTGATTTGATTTTTTTGAAGACCATGCTCCCCTTGCGGGATAGAACTAGGTCTTACCTATATGAATCGTATCCTTGAATCTCTGTATGGTCAAGGTGTCGATGAGTAGGAAATTTTCTCTAAGATAAGACTTAGTGGACTATCTTAAGTGTTTCCCCTATTTTTGGAAGGGGGGAACCTTACAAGTGGTATCAGAGCCCATCTTAGTTCCTAGGATTTGTTTTTTAAAGGTTTACTGTCACAAGGGATTAAAACAAGTGGTTGTTTATCATATGATGACGAATCAATCATCTCTACTGTGGCCATAGAAGTGATTTGAATATCCTTACATGTTGAGACAATCATCCTATGAAATTGTGCTTGTATCTTGGGGGTGCACACGCAAGATATTTGTACAATAAATTTGAGAAATAATATTGGGAAGAAAACCTTTTGAGGAAAAACATAGGGTGATCGAATTAAGAAATTAGTGAACTGAATGACTAGAAGGATAGACCGAAACTTTGTTTAGAGAAATTTTCAAGATATATCTCATTAAATTGTGTATTCTAAATTATTAAGATTATAACTCCATTAAGGTTTGAATAGTTGACGTGTGAATGCCATCCATTGGATGCTTTACACTAGGACGATCATCCAAGATCTTGAACCCATCTCACATAAACATGGGTCTAACTTCAGATGTGTAATTCTCAAAAAATGAAGATCTCACATATATTAATCCAGAGTGCCTTTAGATGTGGCGCTATGATAAGTATTTGATAGTTTTGAGCTTTTCATGGATTCAATGAAAGAAGCAAGTTCACCCTTGCTCGTCTAAAAATCGTAAGAAATGCCGAATTAGTTGGAAGCACTATTGTCAATCTAACCACAACTGGAGCTAGAATCAGTTATGAGATGCCATGAAATTACACCTTCGTGAAAGGTTTTGTCCTCCAGGATTTCGAGAGGATAAAATGAATGAATTTTTGGAGCTAACCCAAGAAAAGAAGATCCTAAAAGAATACCACCAAACTTTTGTTAAACTTCTTCGATTTGCTCTAGAGATGGATGAGGTAACTCTTCTCCATCAATTCATTTGGAAGCTTAATCTACCTTTGAATAACCTCATCAAGAATGCAAAACCATCCTCTATTTCAGAAGCCATAATTATAGCCAGAGACTGTGATAAAGTTTTTTTTTATATAGAAAGTGTGGAGAAGGACTTGAGTCCTTCCATGTTAATCAAGAAGAGGTCTCCTAATTCAAGAGAAACGTCAAGCCCACCCCTGGCTACAAGGAATCATGAGCTAGAGCAAAAAGTAGGTCAAGAAATAGGGATAGCTGGGTTAAAGATAACCGAATTCAACAAGTATTTCTATGAGTAAATAGAAGAGGATTGGTGTAAGATTCATGTGAAGTAATGTGCATGATGAATAGAGGTATTCTACAAGACGATACTAAGATTATGAAATTGCTATCATAGGTTAGATTGCGTAAAGGATTGATTCCCTTACGTTTTTCCATGACAATTTGTTAAGTACCATATTACATGGGGGTATAGAATAAGGAATTCGAAGGTTCATAGCATATGAGAGGTATATGGATGCATGAACTTAGGATAATAAGGCCAATTAACTTTAGAATAATAGATCTTTTAGAGGCACAACAAAGCGAGCCAAGCACATGAAATAAATGACTATTTAAGAACAATATTTAGATAAAAGAAGATTTTTACCTAGTGGTGGGGATACCACTCTGAAAGAGAGGAGGATTTACTTAGATACTACCCCAGCCCGCCGCGAGATGAGGACATCTCGAATCTTTTTAGTGGGGGAGATTGTAAGGTCCCTCCCAAGCCATGTATGTATGTGTCTCTTTTAATATAGATTTCAATAAAGAAAGAGAGTGTAATTAGAGAAGAGTGAGACAACAAGGCTAGAAACATTAGGAAAGTGTTAGAATAAAAATATTAACTCCAAAAATTCTAAAAGAAATAAAGAACATATGAATAGTTGTATTAGAGATAAATATCTCTTCAAAAATAGAATTTCGAATTTAGGTGATAAGAGGTCATATTTAGAGTACTTTCACACATTTAGAGTCCATGCATACTAAAAATATAGAAAAACAATGCGTTTCTAAAGAGGGCACGTTTCTGGCTATATACAGACGTTTTTGCCTATTCTGCCCGCGATGGCTTGTAGACCAGATGCCTTCGCGTTCTTTTGACTAATCATATGACCATATTCTGAGTTTTTATTAGAGAGTTATGGCCAAAACAATTTGCTGTTTCTGTCAGGGTCTCTGCATAGAGAAAACTGTGAGAAGGCAACAAGTAGCCTCAAGGTAATCCTAGAGTTTGAGATGTATATATCCCTTCATTCTTATCTAATATCTTAGAAAAGAAGCTTAGATTGCTATGGTCTTTCGGAGGAAGAGACCAAAACTCCATAGCTTTTCTTTTAGAGAAAGAATAGTATCCCGTAGCCCTGTAAGAGAAGAAGGCTATTTTGCCATAGACCTTAGAAAGAGAGAAGAGTCACAGTATGAGTAAGAGGAGATAAAGCTTGGAGATTATTGGATGATTTAAATCAAAAGACGAGGTATTAGAAGACTCTATTCTCATATGTTAAGTTCTAAAGCTCTTGTTAACAAGCAAAGACAACGATAAATGATAATTTTATATAAGGTATATACATATTTTGTTTTTCAATTATATATCATTCTTAGGGGTTGAGGTATGGCCCCGGCTTCTCTATTAATTGTTAATAGTGATCTATTTGATTGATTTATTATTTAAAGTTTGTATTCTTTTAAACAATAGCATATGCCTTAATAAAGAATGTCTTATCTCAAGTTGAAATGCTAAAATCTTTGTGAAAAGGATTGTTTTCTTAAAAGAAGGTGACATGGATCCTAGTCCTATGTTTAGTGAGTAAATGGATTGTTATCTTGGTTAAATTAAGGTACAGGTACAACTTCTCCCTGTCTTGACGCTAAAACGTTTTTGTGCTTGTGTAGCCAGACGGTGGAGACGTTAGTAAGGCCCAGAGTTGGCCCATGGTATCCCTCATACCATTGGGAGAATGAGTTTTGCTGATTGAGGCGAGTGATTGTGATGCTACCTAGTTCTGCGGGCCCAGGCTAGTGCGGTGAATTAGCCCACCCTAGTGCACAGACATCCCTCTGAGGGGCGAGAGGATCGAGCGATGGAGCTTGAGAGGGCGACAGGCCAGCTTGAGTCCTCGCCAGCAATCGACGATGAGGTGTATGGTCCCGTAGGGTTTTGCCCAGCATGTAGAGGCTGGAAGGCCGAATTCTAGATCATCGGCGGTATAAAGGAAAAGAATAAGAGAGCTGGTTTTCTTGTAGGGTTGATCTTTAAGATTTGCCTCAAGGTAAGATCTCTTTTGATTCTTCAGTTAGTTAGCCTTCATTTCTTTCACAAGGGGCTACTAGACTTGATTTCTAGAGACAACGCTTTTTTCCTCATCTTATGCAAGGCACACCCCGCTGGCCTAGTCTTCTAGAATAGAGTTGCCCAAGAACCTAATTATCTAGCATAGGGCTTTCACTGAATCTGTTGGAAAGCTACCCGACTAACCGGGTCCACCCGTCCGTAGGATGGTGCCGTCGGGGCATTCCATCCTCCCACTTTCCACCCTACTCATGCATCAATTTGTTTTCTAATTAATCCTACCACACTGTTTGACATAAATAAATATATTCCTTAATTAAGGACCTTTTCACAAGGTTTGTTAAAACAGTCTTTTTACACAATGCAATCATACCAAAGACAAGATATATTTATATAAAAAGTTTATACATGAGTCAATTCCATATAAGCCAAACTGGCTCTCTTATTCTTTTCCTTTATTCTGCCGATGATCTAGAATTCGGCCTTCCAGCCTCTACATGCTGGGCAAAACCCTACGGGACTATACACCTCATCGTCGGCCGGTGAGGACTCAAGCCAGCCTGTCGGCCCTCTCAGGCTCCATCGCTCGATCCTCCCGCCCCTCAGAGGGATGTCTGCACACTAATGTGGGCTTATTTATCGCACTAGCCTGGGTCCTCAGAACTAGGCAGCCTCATAATCTCTCACCTCAATCGGTGATCCTTATTCTCCCAATGGTATGAGGGATACCTTGGGCCATTCCCGGGCTTTCCTACTAACAACGCTGCCCAGCTACACAAGCACGGAACGGAGTTAGCGTTGAAGCCAAAAAACAATCTTGAATTCTAAAGATAACAACTTCAATGCAATTTATTAAATATAGCATTCACAATTCATGAAGATAACAAATTCAACGCAACTTATCGAATACATCATCACATAATTCGTAACTTCATACAATTTTTATGTCATCATTTTAAAAGAAAATTCATTAACACTAATTTAAGAAAAATCTCTTCTTTTAAAAATTAACCAAGCTAACCTAGCCACCATTTCCTTGAGGAGCTTGAAAAGGGAGGGCTTGAGCCGCATTGGGAGCATCTTCCCTTATCTCGTTATTGCGCGCTCCTCTTGAGGCAATATTTTGATGTCTTTGAGAAGAGGCCATCTTAGGCGTCGCCTTGTAGAGCTTGCTGTTGCGATCGAAACACTTCAGTCGGATCTGAATTCTGAGTTCGTTTGCTCACCATATGAGCAAAAGAGTATGACGCACGAACCCTTTCTTAAGGCAAAAAACCCTTATTAAAGTCTACGCAAATGGGGGGGATTGTGAGATGTCCTTAAGGGTAAAAACGTGGAGAGGGCTGTGAGGGGCTGCTGTAAGTCTCTTCACACAGGGGGGGAGGGGAGAGAAGAGTTAAGGACACTGCCTCCTAGCAAGAGGGGAATGGATGAAAAATAGCCTATCTGAAAAGAGAGAAATGAGGGGGTGTGAGAGGGGTGGCTGTGAGGGGCAGCTATACTACAGCAAGTACGCCACACAGGGACGGACATCGGTATGGACGACGGTACAACAGGGCATACGCAGCACAGAGATGCGTGCCACCTGTGGAGCACCCCGAGGGTTTATATAGCTGAGGGGTGAGGATATGGGTGCTGTGCAAAGCAAGGACGAAAGGATGGTGTACCTTCAAATCAGTGGCCTGCATGGGTCTAGGGAAAAGGTACGGTGTCGGTTGTCCGAGAAAGGAGTGGTACGCATGTACCTTATCTGGTCTGGGACAGCATGGGTGTCCACGTAGGGGTACGCCTGGACCATACAGTGGGCGGTCGTCCTTTGGTTCTTGGGCGGCCATTGTACGGGCACCCTAGTAAGTGTGTATGGATCAAATTTTGGGGCGGGGTATACAAAATTGGGACGTCCGTCTCTCGATTTGCGTGCCGGACCAGGGAACGATTTTTTTATTATTTTTTGGTCCGGGAGGTTCTCTTGGTCGTAGGGGTTCAGACCGTTCGTCAATCGGATGCCCAGTCGTGCATTTATTAAGGTTTAAAGGTCGCAGTTTTTTAACTAAAATGACTGAAATTTGCGTATAGGCTTGATCCGGTGTCCATTTTGGATGCTATAAAATCCTATATTAGGGTAAAATTGCACGTAGATTCCAAATTTGGGCTCAAAATTTGAAGATTCTAAGTAGAAATGACTCAAATAATAAAATCATTGCTTTTTATACCATAAAAACTCATAATTACATGGACATTTCTTTATTAGTGAAGATGGGTATGTTACATCTTCCCCCCCTTAAAGAAATCGAGATATCCTCATCTCGTCATGAATTGGGGATAATCCTTTAAGAGTGTAGCTTCATCTTCCCAAGTTCCATCCTCTTCAGGGTAATCTTTCCACTGTAGTAGATGTTCTACAAGAGTTCCATTTCGGAGTTGCCTTTCCCTAGAATCTATGATACTACTGGGCTGTAATTCAAGGACTCCTTGAGTAGGGATTACAACTTGTTCATCATCAAGAATATGATCGAGAGTGGGAACATATGGTTTTAACAAACTTACATGAAATATATTTTGTCAAATGTATTGGGGCAAATACAAAGGAAACACAGAGGTTCTCATGTATTGTGAAAGGGCACATGTATTAGCAACACTAGAGCAAACCATTGCATGAAACATTGATGTATTTCAGGAGATTTGTGAAAATTTTTTTTTGGTTTTTTTGACTCTTCCAAAACAGAGAATATATGCCCCGTGGTGGAGGATCAAATGCAGCAATACTACTCAAAATTGGAGCTTTCCCTTCATACCCATGATGCATTAGGTCATAACTAAGGATCCTATCAACTCAACGGTGATAACTCCCTCTCTCCTAGAGCCTCAGGAGTAGGCGGCACATTCTGGAGCAGGTTCTTGGACAATTTGAATAGTTTTTGGTCTAATTCACTCATTTGAACATCAAACTTGGTGCCTTAAAGCTTGGAGTGCTTAGCAAAAGTGTGATTGAGAGTTGTATTACATTTGGGGCAGCTCATGTGATGTATTTGGAGCTCATTGAAGTCATTTATCATAGATTTGCAGGTTTGCAGAAAGTCTGTCCAGAAACAGAGCATCACTAATCAAGGCATTAATCCTTGTCTATATCAAATTGGCCTAATTCCTTTGGTACAAGTAGAGTCCTATGAGTTGCTAAACTTTTGCTTCAAAAAGTTTTGAATTTGGATCAGATTTGAAGGAGATAGAGCACTTTTAGTGAGAGGTGGTACCTGACATATGCAGAAAAAGGCAAACCAGAGAGCTACAAAAATTGGTGGTTCTCATTAACCTTGAAGAATTTGATCAAACCCTTCTAGGATATGTTGGAGAAATGTGTTATGAAGCCAATGAATGCATAAACATCAAATTTGAACAAGATTTGAAGGAATTAGAGCAAGATCTTTGACTAGTTCTCTGGCGAGGAAAAAAAACCAGAAATTTTTTTGTGAAGAAGTATCATTTGTTTTCAACCTTGATCGAGTATACATTGTTGATGAAGCATTGTGGGATCTAAAAGCACATATATTGCAATCATTTGATGTGATTTGGAGAGATTTGGAGCATTACAAGTACTTCATACATTGTGATCAAAGTGGTGCATCTACTACCTTGCAAACATGGGAGATGGTCCGATACAAATTGTTAGAGAGAAGCTTGACAGAACTAACTTTCAAGTGTGGAAGTTTCGAATGAAGAGTTTTTTGAAAGGCAAAGGTTTATGGAGTCTTGTGTCGGATGAAGACCCGGAACCATTCCTACCTCATCAACCAAATAATGCTCAGTTGGTGGCTCACAAGCAATGGGTAGAGCGGTCTTCGAAAGTGTTGCATTATTTTTCAATATGTGTAACAGATGCCTTGCTTATTCACATCCAAGATGCAGATACACCGAAAGAAGCATGGGATATATTGTGCCAAATGTATGAGACAGATACTGGTGCAAGGAAGATACAACTAAAGCAACAGATTCACAGTGTAACACGAAGGAATAGGAGTATACATGAGTATGTTCAAGAAATCAAGGGTTATGCAGATTCCTTGTCATCAATCCATGCTCCAATGGATGATGATGATTTGGTTGCCCTCACATTGCGTGGTTTAGGCAAAGAATACAAATCTTTTGACACTTTCATCTCAGTAAGGTTGGGAGGAATGCCAGACTTTAATGAGCTTGTGTCATTGCTCATTGTGGAAGAATTAAAGCTTGGACTTGGTGGTATGAATATTACAGGTGGTGCATCCTCATCCAGTAATGATGAGCATGCAAGGAATCAGGCTTTTTACTCATCTAGAGGCTCTCGAGGCAGGGGGATATTTACCCCTCGAGGCCGTGGAGGACGTGGTTGGAGCGACAGGTCTACTCAACCACAATCAAATCAGAATTTTCAGAATTCACCGTCATCATTTGGACCACGTGGAGGTCGTGGATTTCAATCCCATAGGGGGAGAGTTGGAATAGGTACTCGTGGTAGAGGATGATGGCAAGGTCCTCTACCACGAGCACCAGAATGGCAAAAGATTGTTACAAAAAGCAGAATGATGTGAGGAATGGAAGACCACAACATGGAAATTATGCATCTACTAGTAACAATGATGGGAGTTCAAATCATCTTTTTGCAATGAAGCACATTATGGGGACTATGGATTCTCAGAATGCTGGAGATGAGTCATGGTATATGGATTCAGGTGCCTCAAACCACATGACATGTCATGGTGAGTGGTTTGAGAAGATGCAACCATTGGGTACAAATGGTTATGTGGTCACATGAGATGATACTCAGCATCTTATAACACATGTTGGCAGTGTGCCTTTGAGGATGCATGATGGAAATGTGAAGAATATGTCAGAAGTGCTTTATGTACCATCCATTACAAAGAATTTGGCATCAGTAGGCCAAATGGTTGAGCAGGGACTACAAGTAAGATTCAATGAGAATGGCTATTTTGTGGAAGACTTTAAGCATGGCTGTGGACTGATTGCCAAGGGCAAGAAGGAAGGAAGGTTGTTCAAATTGGATGCAGGCATACCAGAATTGAGCTCAGCCATGTTTTCAAAGAGCAATGGGATTGTGCAGGATATTGATATGTGGCACAAGAGGATTGGACATGTCAATATACAGAGATTAAAGAACATGCAAACAAGAGGCATTGTCAGTGGATTGCCTAGATTCAAATATGATGGACATATGCATGTTTGTGAAGCCTGTCAGTTTGGAAAGCAGGCAAGGTTGAGGTTTCCTAGAGAAGGAAATATGAGTAACAGGCCACTTGAGATAGTACACAGTGATGTATGGGGCCCTGCACAAAACCCATCTATCAAAGGCAGTCTATACTATGTGACATTCATAGATGATTTCAGCAGGATGACATGGATATACTTTTTGAGAGAGAAGAGTGAAGTGTTGGAAAAGTTCATGGATTTCAAAGCTCTTGTAGAAAAGCAATATGGCTGTTGGATTAAATGTTTGAGAACAGATGGAGGTGGTGAATACACCTCAAAAGCTTTTGAGCATTTTTTGAGGAAGCATGGAATAAGAAGACAGTTGACTTGCAGGTATACACCTCAGCAAAATGGTGTGGCTGAGAGAAAGAATAGAGTCATATGTGAAGTGGCAAGGGCAATGCTCAATGAAAAGAGCATGCCAGATTACTATTGGGCAGAAGCATGTGCTACTGCAATGTATATACTGAACAAAACACCTACAGCAGCCATTCATGGAAGCACTCCAAAGATGCGGCTTACAGGTTACAGGCCATACATTGGACATCTCAAAGCCTTTGGATGCATAGCTTATGTACATGTGCCTAACAAAAGAAGAAGGAAGTTGGATCCTAAGGCAGAGAAATGTGTATTTGTTGGATATGCACAGGATCGAAAGGCATACAAATGTTATAACCCTCAAACTAGACAAGTCATCTCATGAGATGTGGTGTTTGATGAGCTTGCTAGTTGGTACAAAGCAAAAGATGAGGGAGTCATTGACTCACTTGAGGCAGATGTGCCTGTGAATTTGCCACAAGCAAGTTCTAGTTCTACTACTATGTCTGGGCCAACAGAAGCTGAGAGTAGCAGTGTACGTCCATGGTCAGGACGTTTGAGGCATGAGAGTGTGAGCACTCGGAGTAGTGCTATGGATAAAGGAAAGAAGAAGGTCGAAGGAATTGGAATCACAGGTTATGAGTCATCTAGTTCAGAGAGTTTGGATGAGGAGCTCGGCATACCTGTTTTACGCACACCTGGTGCTAGGCAGGACAGATATGTGCCCCCACATGCTAGAGTTACAGGTGTACAGAGTGACCCGCATGCATTGCGGAGATCCCAGAGAGTCAGATATGTTGAGATATCGAGCTCTAGTGAGGCGGTGGACACTGATGACCCGCCTGGGGGATAGGCCCCGCACTTACACCACTGGCATGGTTGGTGAGATCTTGGGTGATATGCGGCCAGTGGGATGACAGGCTGTGTGACAGCCACTCTAGAGACTGGCATAGTTATAGCGCCAGCTCATTTAGTCGGGTTCACACTATAGAGAACCCGTGTATGTATTTGGTTGAGTACCTTTCATATTGTGTGTACTCTTATTCTTGTATATGGTGTGTTGAGAGTTGAGTAGAGAAGAAGAAGATTTTCAGCCTCTCACCTTGTGTGTTCTCTATTAGGGTTTGTGAGTGTGTGTGTGTGCTTGTAAGAGCTCAAGCTCTCTTCCCCCCTGCATCTTTTCATGGTATCAGAGCCTGGTTCGTGTTAAGGGCTGAGCTGCAAGCAAGAGAACCACAGGAAGCGGTACGAGGGTAAGAGCTACAACTACTCTTCCCTATTGTGTTGGTGACTACACCCTTGTCGGGAGCTCTACGGGAGGCACCGGCAAACGATCTCCGATTGAGGAGCTTTCTTCGCGGGAGTGAAGCTATATGGTGTGTTGAGAGTTGAGTAGAGAAGAAGAAGATTTTCAGCCTCTCACCTTGTGTGTTCTCTATTAGGGTTTGTGAGTGTGTGTGTGTGCTTGTAAGAGCTCAAGCTCTCTTCCCCCCTGCATCTTTTCATGGTATCAGAGCCTGGTTCGTGTTAAGGGCTGAGCTGCAAGCAAGAGAACCACAGGAAGCGGTACGAGGGTAAGAGCTACAACTACTCTTCCCTATTGTGTTGGTGACTACACCCTTGTCGGGAGCTCTACGGGAGGCACCGGCAAACGATCTCCGATTGAGGAGCTTTCTTCGCGGGAGTGAAGCTTTCTTCGCGGGACCTCCGTTTTTCAGAAAGCAGGCGATTTCAAGCACTGCGGGTAAGTCATCGATTCTCTGCAGAACTCTGTTTTAAGAACTGCAGGAAGACAGATTGACTGTGCAGACACTGTGGGTGCTGCAAAGAGGTCTACAGTTGCCATTGGGTGTATGTATGTGCATTGAAGTCACTGGTTGTGACATTTGAGAGTACTACAGTACCGCTGTGCAGAAAATACAGCATTTGTGCAGAAAAACCAGAGTGCAGTTTCTGGTAAAGTTGTGTGTTTGGCAAGATGTCAAATGATGGGATAACTCAGATTGTGGCTGAGAAGCTGGATAAGAATAACTTCCATGCTTGGAGGTTCAGGTTGACGAATTTCCTGATGGGAAAAGGCTATTGGGACTACATTGAAGGTGAGCATGAAGAGGCACCGGAGATACCGGATATAAATCCGACTGCTGCAGATGTGAAAGAGTTTAAAGACTGGAACCAAGGAGCCAGGAAAGTAATGTATTGGCTTTCCATTAGTATACAGGACACCATGATTGGGCACATTCAGGATGCCAAGTCCCCCAAGGAGGCGTGGGACACCTTGGTAAAGCTTTATGAAACAAATACCAAGGCTCGTAAGATACAGTTGAAGAATGAACTTCATACTGTGGAGAAAAAGAGCATGTCTGTGAATGACTATGCGCTGAAGATAAAGGGTATTGTGGAATCCCTTGCATCTATTGGTGTTTCAGTAGATGATGATGACAAAGTGGAAGTCTGTCTACGTGGTCTCGGGCCACAATACAAGGCGTTTAAGACGTCTATTCAGACTCGGGAAAATATTCCCAACTTTACAGATTTGGTGTCTATGCTGATTATCGAAGAGAAGAACTTGGGTGAAGACCAACAGTCTTCACAAAGCAAAAACAGTTCAGAGCAACAGGCCTTCTACACGAGTTCAGGAAGAGGACGAGGTAGAGGAGGCCGTGGACGCGGTCAAGGAGGTGGCCGAACAGGTAATCAGAATTATGGCCAGCAGCAGCAGCAGCAACAACAGTCCCAGAATCAACAACAACAACAACACGCAGGTGGAAGAGGCAGATTCAGAGGCAGGGGGAGTCAAAGAGGCCGTGGAAATTGGCAAAGGCAATATAATGATGCACGTGAATGCTACTATTGTGGTAAGCCTGGACATGTGCAGTCAGAATGTTATAAGAAGCAGGCTGACATGCAAAATGGGAAAGTGCAGCAAAACAACTATGCATCCTCAAGCAGAAATAATGAGGATAATGAGAGGTTGTTTGTTATGCAGCATGTTGTGAATGCCATGTCTGAAAATGTTGATGCAGCACAAAAGGATAATGTATGGTATGTGGATTCAGGCGCTTCGAACCACATGACGAGTCATGGGGAGTGGTTCAAGGAGATGAAAAACCCGGAAAGACCAGGTTTTGTGGAAACAGGGGATGACACTGCTCATCCAATTGCCCACGTTGGAGATGTGCCATTGTCTATGCAGGATGGCAAAGTGAAGTACCTTGCAGATGTACTTCATGTACCGAACATAACCAAGAATCTGGTTTCAGTTGGCCAGATGATTGAGCAGGGTTTGCAGGTTCGGTTTAACCCTGATGGGTGTTATGTTGAAGATTTCAAAGACAAGTGCAGGTTGGTTGCAAAAGGCAACAGAGTGGGCAGAATGTTTACGTTGGATGTAGACATGCCTGAAATGAGTGCTGCGATGTTTGCAAATGGTTCAGGAGTTGTTGCAGACACAGACATATGGCATAAAAGGATTGGACATGTGAATGTGCAGAGATTGAAGTCTATGCAGACAAAAGGAATTGTGACAGGGCTGCCAAAATTTAAAGTGGAAGGTATGCAGAAAATCTGTGAAGCATGCCAATTTGGGAAGCAAACAAAGCATGTGTTTCCACGTAACAGATATGTGAGCAGAAATGCACTAGATGTTGTGCATTCAGATGTATGGGGTCCTACGAAGACCGTGTCTATGGGAGGCTGCAGGTACTATGTCACTTTCATTGATGACCACACAAGAAAAGTGTGGGTATATTTCATGAAGGAGAAGAGTGAGGTGTTCACTCACTTTCAGAATTTCAGAGTTTTGGTTGAAAAGCAAACAGGAAAATATGTAAAGTGCCTAAGGTCAGATGGAGGGGGAGAATACTTCTCCAATGAGTTCTCTGAATTTTTGAAGAAGAATGGTATTCGGAGACAGTTCACATGCAGATACACTCCGCAGCAAAATGGAGTTGCTGAGCGGAAAAACAGGCACATTGCTGAGATTGCGCGAGCATTGATGGAAGAGAAGAATATGCCGCATTGCTATTGGGCTGAGGCTATTTCTACAGCAGTATACATCATGAACAGGACTCCAACTGCAGCCATACATGATGTAACTCCAGAGGAGAGGTTTACTGGCAGAAAACCAGATTTATCTCATCTGAAAGTTTTTGGATGCATTGCATATGTGCATGTGCCAGATGAGCTGAGAACTAAGCTGGATCCGAAAGCTGAAAAATGTGTGTTTATTGGATATTCCCTTGAGCAAAAGGGATACAGGTGTTATAACCCTGCTACACGTGAGTTGAGGGTAAGCAGGGATGTTGTCTTTGATGAGATGAGCAGCTGGTATGCTGCTGAAAAAGAAGCTGTTGGGGCTGATTTGAGTGGAAGTGTGGTTGCACAGAATGCAGGTCAGCAATCACAGTCTTTGAGTGGACCAGGAGAGTCCTCATCTAGTGGGTCTGTTGATAGACCATGGAGTGGCAGGCTGCGTCATAATACCAGCCCTGCAAATGTGATTAGTACATCACGTAAAGGAAAAGAGAAAGTGGTTGAGCCCCTTGGTATGCCTGACATTTCTGCAGGGCATTCTCATGTTGATGGAGAGTCTAGTGGCTCAGATATGAGCCTTGATGAGGAGCTTGGGATCCCAGCTATGAGAACACCTGGTGTAAAGAAGGCTATGGAAGCCATGAATGAAAAGCTGCGAAGATCAGGGAGAGTGAAGAACCCTGTGCAGAGATTTACATATGATGGTTATGTGGCACATCACTATGCATATATGGCAAAGGTTGTGCAGGTTGTTGAGCCCACATGTATTGATGAGGCTGTTGGAAATGTGAATTGGGAGAAAGCTATGGATGAGGAGATGGATGCACTATATGGAAATGAAACTTGGGATTTAGTGCAATTGCCTGAAGGCAAGAAAGCCATTGGATGCAAGTGGGTGTACAAAGTTAAACATAACAGTGATGGAAGCATAAACAGGTACAAGGCTAGATTGGTAGCCAAAGGATATGCGCAGACATATGGGATTGATTATGAGGAAACTTTCAGCCCAGTTGCCAAGATGGCAACGGTGAGAGTTGTGATAGCAGTGGCTGCGTCAAAGCAATGGTCTTTACATCAGATGGATGTAAAGAATGCATTCTTGCATGGGGATTTGCAAGAAGAGGTGTATATGTTGCAGCCACCTGGTTATGAGGATGTGGGTCACCCCGAGCATGTTTGCAGGTTGAAGAAAGCCTTGTATGGCTTAAAGCAAGCACCAAGAGCATGGTCTGACAAGATTTCTGAATATCTTGTCACTATTGGCTTTCATGTAGCCAATGCAGATTTCTCATTGTATGTGAGACATGGTGATAGAGGGGTTGTGCTTGTTGTCATCTATGTAGATGACTTGATCATTACGGGGGACCATGATGCAGAGATCTTTGATGTAAAGATCTTGCTTAGACAGAAGTTCGAGATGAAGGATCTGGGGGAGCTCAGATATTTCTTGGGCATTGAGGTGATTAGGTCACCACATGGTATTGGATTACTGCAGAGACAGTATGGCTTGGACATGTTGTCCAAGTATGGTATGACAGGCTGTAAGCCTATTTCTGTGCCATTGGATCAGAATGGCAAGTTGAGTGCAGATTCAGGAGAGATCTTGGAGGATCCTACTATGTACAGGAGCATAGTAGGAAGTTTGATCTACATGACGATCACCAGACCAGATTTGAGCTATGCTGTTGGGTTGGTGAGTCAGTTTATGCAGGTTCCACGGAAACCGCATTTGGATGCAGTGAGACGCATACTGAGGTATGTGAGGTCTACTTTGCATTGTGGACTATTCTATGAGACTGGGACAGAGATATGTGTACATGGGTACACAGATGCTGATTGGGCTGGTAGTATCTCAGACAGAAGATCTACCAGTGGATTCATGTTTTCTTTGGGGAGTGCTGCTGTGACTTGGAGCAGCAAGAAGCAGCCTACGGTTGCTCTATCGAGTACAGAGGCCGAGTACAGAGGAGCTGCTATGGCAGCATGTGAGGTAGCTTGGTTGAGATAGCTACTTGCAGATTTGGGTCTATCACTGGATAGACAAGTTGTCATTTTCTGTGACAACATTAGCAGTATACAGTTGGCCAGGAACCCAGTCTTTCATGCTCGTACGAAGCACATAGAGGTCCACTACCACTTCGTCAGAGAGAAGGTCTTGGCAGGAGACCTTGACCTTGTTTATGTCAGCACAGAGGATCAGGTAGCTGACATCTTCACCAAAGCATTGGGTACAGAGAAGCTCCGCAGATTCAGGGCTTCGCTTGGTGTACATGAGATGGAGTTGAGCTCGAGGGGGAGTGTTGAGATATCGAGCTCTAGTGAGGCGGTGGACACTGATGACCCGCCTGGGGGATAGGCCCCGCACTTACACCACTGGCATGGTTGGTGAGATCTTGGGTGATATGCGGCCAGTGGGATGACAGGCTGTGTGACAGCCACTCTAGAGACTGGCATAGTTATAGCGCCAGCTCATTTAGTCGGGTTCACACTATAGAGAACCCGTGTATGTATTTGGTTGAGTACCTTTCATATTGTGTGTACTCTTATTCTTGTATATGGTGTGTTGAGAGTTGAGTAGAGAAGAAGAAGATTTTCAGCCTCTCACCTTGTGTGTTCTCTATTAGGGTTTGTGAGTGTGTGTGTGTGCTTGTAAGAGCTCAAGCTCTCTTCCCCCCTGCATCTTTTCAAGATATCCAGTTGAAAGATTGACATATCGAGATTTTGCTATGCACTATGCATACATGACATCTATGGTGAAGCATGTGGAACCTACATGCTATACAAAGGCTATTGGAGAGCATGTATGGGAGAAAGCCATGGATGAAGAGATGGATGCTTTGGACAAAAATGATACATGGGAACTGGCTGAGTTACCGCAAGGAAAGAATGCAATTGGTTGCAAATGGGTGTATAAGGTAAAGTGCAAGTCAGATGGCAGAGAGACATAAGGCAAGGTTGGTTGCTAAAGGATATGCACAAACTTATGGTCTTGATTATGATGAAACTTTCAGTCCAGTGGCTAAGATGGCTACAGTGAGGTCTATCATTGCACTAGCAGCACAAAAAGGTTGGGCTTTACATCAAATGGATGTAAAAAATGCTTTCTTGAATGGTGAACTACAAGAAGAGGTGTACATGGAACAGCCAGAAGGATATGTACATCCAGAATATCCTACTTTTGTTTGCAGGTTAAAGAAAGCAATATATGGTTTGAAGCAAGCACCTCGTGCTTGGAGTAACAAGATCAGCAGATATCTTGTCAGTATTGGATTTGTGGTTGGAAATGCAGACTCTTCACTTTATGTGAAGAAGACACATGATGGTATCGTGAGATGATAGTCATTTATGTTGATGATTTGATTATCACAGGTGATTGTGGGAAAGGCATTGATGAGGTTAAGGCCTCTTTATGCAAAGAGTTTGATATGAAAGACCTTGGTGATTTAAGGTTCTTTCTTGGCATTGAGGTGATTAGAACAAGCAAGGGTATATGGCTGGTGCAAAGGCAATATGCACTTGACATGCTGGCAAAGTATGGTAGACAGCATGCAAACCAATGTTGACACCATTAGAGCAAAACATGAAGCTTAGGGTTGATTTGGGTGATGAGCTTGATGATATCACCATGTACAGAAAAATGGTTGGTAGCCTTATCTACATGACCATTACGAGGCTAGATCTCAGCTATGTAGTTGGTTTGGTAAGTCACTTTATGCAGAGTCCTCGTAAACCTCACTTGGATGCTGTGAGACGTATTCTGAGATACGTCAAAACTACCGTGCATTATGGTCTTTTCTATGAGGCAGGAAAAGACATGCATGTCTATGGATATACAGATGCAGATTGGGCCGGTAGTGCATATGACAGGAGGTCCACCAGTGGCTATGTTTTCAGCCTTGGTAGTGGAGCTGTGAGTTGGAGCAGTAAAAAGCAACCTACAGTTGCTTTATCTACCACAGAGGCAGAGTATCGTGGAGCAGCCATAGCTGCATGTGAGGCTATGTGGTTGAAGAATTTGCTAGATGATGTCAGGTTACAGAGTGATATGAGAGTTGTCATTCATTGTGACAACATGAGTAGTATTCAGCTTGCTAGCAACCCAGTTTATCATGCCAGGACCAAACATATTGAGGTCCACTATCATTTCATCAGAGAGAAAGTGCTAGATGGGCATGTTGATTTGACATATGTACAGACAGATGAGCAGGTTGCAGATATCTTTACCAAAGCACTTGGTAAGGATAAGTTTGAGTATTTCCGTACTAGATTGGGAGTCCTAGAGATGGACATGTCGAGCTTGAGGGGGAGTGTTGAAATGTCAAGCTCGTATACAGCTGGAGGATAGCACATGGGTGCTGACAGAGTGACAGTATGGTAGATGGATATCGTGTGGTGTGTTTATGACCGCGTCGAGCTGGTCATGTGTGGTGTGGACATTACATTAGGTTTACTTTGTAGTGTGGACATAACACTATGTTGTGTTCTCTTTTGTGTGTGTGAGAGAGATGATGACTATGGCTTATCTCCTTCTTTATGATTGATGGATATGGATTAGGATTTGCTTCTCTTGTGTGTGCTCCCTCCTGCTTCTGTTTTTTATCAAAATACATTATGGACTTTGATATGGGGTGGGAGTTGGAGTTTATAGGCACTTTTACCTAGACACTTGATAACTGTATAAGGACCACAATACCTAGGACTGAGCTTCTTATATTTCCCAAGTGATAGAGAACTTCATTTGGATCGCACTCGTAGAAGAACTTTGTCTCCTTCCTTGAAGATCCTTTCAGACCTCTTGTTGTCAACATAAAGCTTTTGTCGATCTTGGGCAGCTTTAATATCCTTTTGGATTGCCTTGGTTTGTTCCTCCATTTCTTCGAACATTTTCCTAGATGCCTCAACTCTTATGGTTGAATCAGAGAAACTTAGAGGAGACAGGCATTCTTGCCCATAGAGTGCCTTGAATGGTGACATTCCTATCTTTGATGATAAGACGCATTGTAGGCAAATTCTACCAGAGGAAGGTATTGAATCCACCTTCTTGGTTCCCATCCACAGTATGCTCTGAGAATGTCTTCAATTACTTGATTGACTCTCTCAGTCTGGCCATCGGTCTCTAGATGATAAGCTGTGCTAAAGCAAAGTTGAGTTCCTAGGGCTTGAAATAAGGACTGCAAGAATTTTGAAGTGAAGTTACAATCTCGGTCACTTACTATCCTTTTTGGGAGACCATGAAGTTTGAGGACTTCCTTGATGAATACTTGAGCAACATCAGAAGCTTTGAAGATCTTCTTCGCGGGTATAAGGTGAGCTACTTTGGTAAGTAAGTCCACTACTACCAGAATGGAGTCATATCCTCCTTGAACAGTGGGAAGACTTGTGACAAAATCCATACTAATGCACTCCCACTTCATTTGGGGAATATCTAAGGGTTGAAGTTCTCCAGGCATCTTGACTCTTTCAGCTTTGATCCTTTGGCATGAGAGACATTGCTTCAAGTACCAATGGACATCATTTTTCAAGCCTGCCCAATGAAATCTCCTTCTTATGGCATTTAATGTTTTTGCATAGCCTGGGTGTCCTGCAGCAAGGCTATCATGAGCTTCATGGAGGATTAGTTTCTTTAAAGCAGGATCCTTAGGGATACATAACCTGTGATTGAAGTAGAGGCTTCCTTCGTGAGTGGAGTATCCCTGGATTAGATTCTTCTCTTTCTCTAAATGTCCCCCTTCTTCTACTAACTTTATCATCCTCTGATAATCTGGATCATGAGATGAGACTTCTTCCACCTTGACCAGTATGGGATTATTTGGCATTGAAATTCTCAAGAAAGATTTACGGCTAAGTGCATCTGCTACCACTATCTTTTCTAGGGTGGAATTTGATGTCGAAGTCATATTCTTGTAAAATTTCAATCCATCTCCTTTGCCGCCGCATGTTGAGGTTAGGCTGGGTGAAGATCCACTTTAGACTTTTGTGGTTAGCTACAAGCTGGAACTTGCCCCTTAAGAGATAATGTCTCCATAATTTGAGGCAATGAACAACTGCTAAGAGCTCCAAATCATGGGTGGCATAATTTGCTTCAGCTTGCTTCAGCTTGCGGGAAGTATAAGCAACTGGTCTTCCTTCTTGGCCTAAGACACCACCAAGTGCTAGACTACTAGCATCGGTAACCACTTCAAATTCCTTGGAGAAATCAGGAAGCTTTAAGACTGGGGCAGAAGTAATAATGACCTTTAGCTGATCAAAGCTATTTTGATGGATTGGCAGCCACACTATTTTGCAATCCTTCTTAAGAAGATCCGTCAAAGGTGTAGCTACCAAGGCATAATCTTTGATAAAAATCCTATCCCTCGCATCGATGAACTTCTTGACAGGCTTCATGGGGCCAAAGTCTTCTCAAAAATAGATTTGAGGTCTGGTTACTATCAGATCAAAGTCAAGGAAGCAGATATACCCAAAACAGCCTTCAATACCCGTTATGACCACTATGAGTTTATTGTAATTTCATTCGGGTTAACCAATGCTCCTGCAATCTTAAACCGTGCAAGGCACAGCCGCTAGCCTAGTCTTCTAGAATAGAATTGCTCGAGAACCTATTTATCTAACGTAGGGCTTTCACTTAAAGTTAATATGTTGGAAAGCTACCCGACTAATCGGGTCCACCTGTCCGTAGGATGGTACCGTCCGGGCACTCCATCCTCTCACTTTCCATCCTACTCACACGCCAATTTGTTTTCTAATTAATCCTACCACATTGTTTGACATAAATAAACATGTTCCTTAATTAAGGCCCTTTTCACAAGGTTTGTTAAAACAGTCTTTTTTCACAATACAATGATACCAAAGACAAGATTTACAAAAACAAAGTTTTAACATGAATCAATTTCATACAAGCCAAATTGGCTCTCTTATTCTTTTCCTCTATACCGCCGATGATCTAGAATTCGGCCTTGCAGCCTCCACATGCTGGGCAAAACCCTACGGGACCATACACCTCATCGTCGGCCGTTGGCGAGGACTCAAGCCGGCCTGTTGCCCTCTCAGGCTCCATCGCTCGATCCTCCCGCCCCTCAAAGGGATGTCTACGCACTAGGATGGGCTAATTCACTGCACTAGCCTGGGCCCTCAAAACTAGGCAGCATCACAATCACTCGCCTCAATCGACAAACCTCATTCCCCCAATGGTATGAGAGATACCATGGGCCAACTCCGGGCCTTACTAACATCTCCGCCGTCCGGCTATACAAGCACAAGAACGGGGCAGTGTCAAGGCAAGGAGAGTTGTACTTGTACCTTAATTTAACCAAGATAACAATCCATTTACTCAACTAAACCATAGGACTAGAATCCATGTTACCTTCTTAAGAAAACAATCCTTTTCACAAAGATTTTAGTATTTCAACTCGAGATTGCGATAAGACATTCTTTATTAAGGCATATGCTATTGTTTAAAAGAATACAAACTTTAGATAGTAAATCAATCAAATAGATCACTATTAACAATTAATAGAGAAGCCGGGGCCATACCTCAATCCCTAAGAATGATATATAATTAAAAAATAAAATATATATATACCTTATAGAAATTTACCGTTTATCGTTGCCTTTGCTCGTTAACAAGAGCTTTAGAACTTGACATATGAGAATAGAGTCTCCTAATACCTTCTCTTACGATTAAAATCATCCAATCATGCCCAAGCTTTATCTCCTCTTACTCGTACTTACTTTTATTGTAACAAGTGTTATAAAAGTGGTGTTTTTTAAATTCAAAATGCATACACATGCTACATAGGGGGTTGATAGAGTGACCCCCTCCCCCCCCTCCCCCCCCGAGGCTATTACCAAATAGTGCTTGAAAAAACGTGCACTTATAGGAGACCTACAATCTCCAATATAGTGATATTGTAAACCTATTATATTATGTGTCTATACTTATAGACCTGTAATCTCCAACATAGCAATATTGTAAACCTATTATATTGTAATTGTATACGGAACCGCCATACAAACATACATCTACCAACAACTTGCTAATCTCAGATTCTCTTCATTGAAAAGATGCATAGGAGAAGGGAGCTTAAGCTCTTGCAAGCACACACACACTCTCACAAACCCTGGAGAACACACAAGGTGAGAGCCTGAAAATTGTTCTTCTTCTTCTTCAACAAAAAGAGATCTACAAAGGAGATAAAGTGACTAACACACATACTAGAGTATATACAAGCGGTACATAATATGAACATGCTAAAGTGGAGTGGTAGGTGTGGACTAGTCAGTGTAGTCGAGCTGTAGAATCTCTAGCAAATTTATGTCGGTGCCATCTACCAAACCCGTCAATGACGTAAATGTCAAACGGTCCCGCAGGTTCCTTGTGAGTATCAGCTCATGTTGAGCGTGACATCTCAATACTCCCCCCCTCAGGCTGAACTCCATCTTGTGAGCTCCAAGCATATCTCAAAATCTACGGAGCTTCTGAGCTCCAAGGCCTTTGTGAAGATGTTAGCGACCTGATCCTATGTGCTGACGTAGGCCAAAAGTCAATGTCGCTTGGCCAAGACTCTCTCCTTGATAAAGTGATAATGTATCTCAATGTGTTTCATCCGCGCATGGAAATATAGGTTCCTAGACAACTATATACTACTAAGACTATCACAATATATGACAACCTTTCTCTCAGCACCCTCTAGGCTCCTTCGCAGCAGCAGCAGGTCACCTAGTGCTTCACTCATAAGCCGCTTCCTTGGTCCCTCATCCACCGTACTGAAAGCTCACCATTTAAATCGAACCAAGGCTGGTCAAGACCTCGGTTGACCTTGCTACGTGAGATGTCCTCTCTTGACTCTCTGTCAGCTGTTGCAACTTTATCACTTAGGTCTCCACGACCCCATTCACACGAAGGTCAAAATGCTTCCCCAGCATTCTTGACATAAAACGGTCATTTAAAAATAGGTCATAAATACAGTTTCTAACGAACTCTCATCTTTTCACATTGTTCCACATCATTTCTCGTTATTCCACATTCTTCTACATCAATTCACATTGTTTATTCCACATCTAGTCATATGTATTCCCATCGTCTTTATCCATTCTCACCCAATCACATCATATTACATCTCATCACATCTATCCTCATCACATCTCATCCATTCTCATCTACCCATATATCCACATCACATCACATCACATCCATTCAAATCACATCTCATCCATTCACATCTATCCCGATTCACATCACATCCATTCACATCTACCCAGATCCACATCACATCACATCACATCGATTCACATCACATCTCATCCATTGACATCTAACTCGATTCACATCACACCACACCACATCACATCCATTCACATAACAACTCATCCATTCACATCATCCCGATTCACATCACACCATATCCATTCACATCTATTTACATCGCATCACATTCACATCCCATTCACATCTATTTACATCGCATCACATTCACATCCATTCACATCTCATCTCATCCATTCACATCCATCACATTCATTACATCCATAGCACACCACATACATCCCATCCACATTACATCATGTCCACATCTCATTCTCATCCATTTACATCACATCACATCCTTTCACATATCATCACATCTCAATCTCATCTCATCACATTCACATCCATATCTATTTACATCACATCACATCAACATATCCAACATGGGCAATCGAATGAGCAGTGTCATCTCCTGTTTTAACAAAACCTGGTCTTTCAAGACTTCATTTCCTTGAACCACTCACCATGCATTGTCATGTGGTTTGAAGCACCTGAATCAACATACCATACATCATCCGTACATGATGTTGCTACATCATTTTTCAACACACCATTAACTACATGCATAACAAATATTAACATCTCATTATCCTCATTATTTCTACTAGAAGACACATAGTTATTTTGTTGCACTTTTGTATTTTGCATGTCACTCTACTTCTATAGCAATCTTTGTGCACATGTCCAGGCTTACCACGATAAAAACAACCTCGTGTATCATTATGCTGCCTTGCCAATTACCATGACCTCTTTGACTCCCCCTGCCTCTAAACTGGCCTCTTCCACGTGTGTTGTTGTGATTTGTGGGACTGTTGCTACTACTACTCTGACCATAACTCTGATTACCTATTCAGACACCACCTTGACCACATCCACGACCTCTACCATTAGGAAATTTTTGAGCTCATTTTGGGGCCCTGCTGTAAGGAAGTTTGACCGGAATATTCCCTCCAAAAAGGGGCACTGGATAAAATTTTTGCAAACAAACTCCAAATTTGTTGGACCTCACATATTTAGATTCTACTCTTCAAAAGCTATCCATTGATACCATTGTCAAATTCACACCATTTAGGTATGTTATTTTTAAGAAGTCATTTATGAAAATAAATGCCATCCATCAAATCAACGAGCTTTCTTTTTAAATAATGTACCATAGGATACTGACACAACAACAATCAGCAGTGGAAATTTTACTCAAATGAAAGCAAATGAGTTGATGACACATAAGCATTGAGAATGTAGGCCAGTAAAACTTTGACACAGTGTTGGGCATCTACTTATTCTTTCAATAGACATTATAAACTTGTCAAATCACCCCTACAGCAGGCGGCGCAGACAGAAGTGAAGAAATAAAGTAGAATTTTCAACCTTTTGCAAAGTGGAGGCCAAATTCTAGATTTGTGATTGATTAAACCCAAAAATTTCTTAGCAATTTTGTGATACACATACTTGAGAAGGTTGCTATGTGGTTGGTTGGAACAATTATGCATTATGGAGCTGATTAAACAGGTTGTCTACAGTGATTAGTGAAACAAAGGGTCATTAATCGGCTAATTACTCTTTGAACTTAAACAATTGGTCTAATTATTTTTACATGGAGTTAGTAGACATCATTGCTAAGCTAGTGAATGTCTGGTCTCTCAATTTGGACAAGAATCAAAGGAATTAGAGCACTTTTACTACCGGTTTTATTGGTTTTTCTCAAAACAGAGAAGGGGATTTGATATTTTTGGTATGTACGCACCTTGGTTGGTGTTGATATGCAACATTGAGCTTGTTTAGATGTCAATGCAAGTAATCCACACTTGATTGAACCACTATATTACAATTTGAAGCCTTGGAAAGCATGCCAAAATAGGGTACTTTGGACTGTGTAGTATGCCAATTCAATTTGAATGCATAGCAGGCCACTTGAGATAGTTCATAGTGATGTATGGGGTCCTGCACAAAGCCCATCCACTAAAGGTAGCTTGTATTATGTGACATTCATTGATGATTTCAGTAGAATGACTTGGATTTACTTTCTCAGAGAGAAATGTGAAGTATTGGGAAAGTTTATGGACTTCAAAGCTTTTGCAGAGAAGCAATATGGCTCTTGGATAAAATGTTTGAGGATAGATGGAGGTGGTGAATACACCTCACATGCTTTTGAGAATTTCTTGAGAAAGCATGGCATAAGAAGGCAGTTAACTTGCAGGTATACACCTTAGCAAAATGGTGTTGCTGAGAGGAAAAATAGAGTCATTTGTGATGTGGCCAAGGCGATGCTCAATGAAAAGAGTATGCCAGATTATTATTGGTCAAGGCGATGCTCAATGAAAAGAGTATGCCAGATTATTATTGGGCAGAAGCGTGTGCCACAGTGGTGTATATACTTAATAAGACACCCACAATAGCCATACATGGAAGTACGCCAGAGATGCGCCAGAGATGCGTCTTACACGTTTTAGGTGAGACATTGGACACCTCAACGTGTGGTAGCATAGCTTATGTGCATGTGTGTCAGATGAGAGGAGGAAGTTGGATCCTAAGACAGAAAAGTGCATTTTTGTTGGGTATGCACAGGATCGCAAGGCATATAAATGTTACAATCTACAAACTAGGCAAGTGGTTATCTCACGAGATGTGGTATTTGATGAACTTGCTAGTTAGTACAAGGCAAAGGATGAGGGTGTCATTGATTCCGGGGGGAGAATATTTCTTCAATGAGTTCAACAATTTCTTGAGAAAGCAAGGATTCAAGAGACAATTTACATGTAGTTACACTCCATAAACAGAATGCTGGGTGAAAGCATGATAAGCTGGTACACTTTCTACCAGTTGCATTGATTGCTACCACACTTGCAGACAACCAATATTAGTGGATTTAATATCATTATACGATGTATTTGGTAATTTATCTAGTGCCTTTTAGACATAATAAATGTGAAACAAGATTAAACAACCATGTTTTAATTCTCTAACTCTGCATAAAAGTGTTTCACAACCAGTTATAAACCATTGTCTAGGACACACGTCTTCAGTACACCTTATCATGCTTTCACCCTGGTGCTATTAAAGAAAAAATAGGCACATTGCAGAAGTGGCACATACGTTGATGGGGCTAAAAAGAATATGCCACATTATTTTTAGACAGAAGCAATAGCAACAACTTTTGTGTACATTATAAATAGGACACCCACTCTAGCTATTCATGGTATGGCACTTGTTCATGGTATGATGCCTGAACAAAAGTTTGCAGGCATAAGTCCTTATGTGTCTCACTTAAAAGTGTTTGGATGCATTGCATATGTGCATGTTCTTGATGAAGTAAGGACAAATTAAAGTTGGATCCAAAGGCAAAGAAATGTAGATTTATTGTTTATGCTATGGAGATAAAAGGTTATAGATATTATAACCCTACCACTTGTGAAATGCAAGTACGTAGAGATATTGTCTTTGACTAGATGAGTAGCTAGTATACACTAGCAGTGTGAAGGAAACAAAAGATGTAGATGTAAGAAGTGCTAATACTGCACCACATGTAGAGAAGTAATCACATGTGCTTAGTGGACCTTGAGAGTCCTTTAGCAGTGGATCCAATGGTAGCCCATGGTCAGGTAGGTTGAGGATAGATGTAGGTACACATGTATCATGCAAAGGGAAGAAAAAGGTAGATCAACCTTTTGTGGCTGATCTGTCATCAGGTCACTCATATGGGGATGGTGACTCTAGTAGCTCTAAGAATAGCCTTGATGAGGGGCTTGGCATTCTATTGGTGGTTACTCCTAGTGTAAGGAGAACCAGGGTTTTTTTTAGGACACTTGGTAGTGATCTAAGTGTACGTAGGTCTATGAGGGTTAGGTACCCTATTGAGAAAGGTTGAGATACAATGGGATATATAGCCCATCTTTATGCTTAGTGGTTAAAGCAATATAGATAGAAATTGAAGCCCACTTGTTTTGAGAAGGCACTTAGAAATAAGAAATGGAAAGATGCTATGAATGAGGAGATGGTAGCATTGGATACAAATGCAACATGGGAGTTAGTGTCTTTACCTAAGGAAAAGAAGGCCATTGGATGTATAAAGTCAAGCATAATGCTGATGGTTTAGTGAGAAGGTATAAGGCAAGATTGGTTTCCAAAGGCTATGCACAGACTTATGGCATTGACTATGAAGATACATTTAGTCCGGTTGTAAGAATGGCAACCGTGAGAGCTATCATTGCTATGGTTATGGCAAAATACTGGTCTTTACATCAAATGGATGTAAAGAATGCCTTCTTGGATGGTGATTTGCAAGAGGAAGTATACATAATGCAGCCACCAGGTTATGAGAGTGATGCATACCTAGATTTTGTGTATAGGTTATGCAAAGCCTTGTATGGCTTGAATCAGGCACCTAGAGCATAGTCAAACAAGATCAGGAGAGTATCTTGTTACCATTGGATTTTAGATATCCAATGGCTTAAAGCAGGCACCCAGAGCATGGTCAAACAAGATCAGGGAGTATCTTGTTACCATTGGATTTTAGATATCCAATGGCTTGAAGCAGGCACCTAGAGCATGGTCAAACAAGATCATGGGAGTATCTTGTTACCATTGGATAAGGGGAGTATCTTGTTACCATTACATTTCAGATATCCAGTGCAGATTTTTCACTTTATGTGAAAAAGACAGATAGAGGGTCATGCTATTTGTCATCTATGTGGATGACTTGATTATCACTGGTGATAGTGATGCTTGCATACGTGATGTTAGGAGGCTTTTAAATTAGAAGTTTGAGATGAAGGATTTGAGTGAGCCATAGTATTTCTTTTTAGCATAGAGGTGGTGAGATCACCTCATGGCATTTTGTTATTGCAGAGGTGGTATAGCTTGGACATGTTTTCCAAGTATGGTATGATAGGTTGTAAGCCTATTTCAGTGCCATGGTAGTAAAACAGAAAGCTTTTTTTGCAGTGGGGACCCCATTACATACAGTCGGCTTGATCTTAAAATGAAAAGCATTACTAGGCCTTGAGCTATGCTGTTGGACTTGTGAGCTAGTTTATGCAGACCCCTATGAAGCCACACTTGGATGTGGCCAGATGGATTCTCAGGTACATAAAGTCCACAATTGATTATGAACTTTTCTTTGAGGCTGGTATAAACATACAACTACATGGTTACACAGATTTTGATTGGGCCGGTAGTGTTGCAGATAGGAGATCTACCACTTTTTTTTTATTTTGTCATTTGGGAGTTCTGCTATGTGTTGGAATAGTAAGAAGCAACCAATAGTTGCCCTGTCGAGTATAGAGGAAGGGTACAGGGGTGCTGCTATTGTGAGGTAGCTTGGTTTTGGAAGCTACTTTAGTGATATGGGTGAGCTTGTGGATAGGAAAATTGTCATTTATTGTGACAACATGAGTAACATACAGTTGGCCAATAACCCAGTATACCATGCTAGAACAAAGCACATTGAGGTGCATTATCACTTTATGAGGGAGAAGGCTCTAAAAGATGATGTAGATCTGGTATATGGCAGCACCATAGAGGATCACGTGGCTGTCATCTTCACAAAGGCATTGGGCATAGAGAAGCTCCACATATTTAGGAGCTTACTTAGAGTGCAGTGTGTGTAGTCGAGTTCAAGTGGGTGTTGAGATATTGAGCTCAACTAGTGCTATGGTGGACATTGATGACCCACCAAGGTGATAGCTTTTGCACTTATGCCACTGGCATGGTTGGTGAGGTTATGGGTTAATATGCTGCTAGTGGATGACAGGCTATGTGATAGCCACTTTGGAGTACTAGAGTTATGGCATAGTTATAACGCTAGCTCACATAGTCGGGTTCACACTATATATGGACAATTTTGTATGTTGTTGTAGGAAACTAGTTTCCCTTTATGTATGTACTCATATCTTTTAGATATATGGTTGTAGAGAAGAGAAAAAGATAGAAGAAAATTCAGCCATCCATCTCTCTCTTGTGGCACTCCCTTGTGTGTGTGTGTGTGTGTGTGTGTGTGTGTGTTTGCTTGCACAAGGAACTCAAGCTCTTCCTCTCCCCTGCATTCTCTTTAACTTCATCTCTTCTCTTTGATTTGGAAGAAAATCTCTACTGGTAGCTACGAGGCAAGTGCAACAAGTAGGCATAAGAGTAAGGTGCATTTTCACATATTGCCGTGCCTTTGTGATGATGATGCAAAAGAGCATTATATTGTGTGGAAAAACTCCATACAAGTAGGCATAAGAGTAAGGTGCATTTTCACATATTGCCGTGCCTTTGTGATGATGCAAAAGAGCATTATATTGTGTGGAAAAACTCCATAGGGCCTAAATGATTTTAGAATTTGGTTTCGAGGCCATTTTAGACCCTATTTTGTCTCTGCAAATTTTCCACAGGCATTCTGTGAAAATGTCAACTATTTTGTTGTGTATGCCTAATTTCTAGTTTGATGTGAAGTTGTAGCAAAAATCTGGTTACACGGCACTTTGTGCGGAGAATCTGCAACTAGCAAGTTGTTTGGTGGATGTATGTTTGTATGATTGTTCCACATACACAGTTACAATATAATAGGTTTACAATGCAAAGTTGCAACATAAATTTGGTTGCAGGGCACTCTCTGTATATTGAGATTGTTGAGATATCGAGCTCGTCTAGTGAGGCGGTGGACACTGATGACCCGCCTGGGGGATAGGCCCCACACTTACACCACTGGCATGGTTGGTGAGATCTTGGGTGATAAGGATGACAGGCTGTGTGATAGCCATTCTAGAGACTGGCATAGTTATAGCGCCAGCTCATTTAGTTGGGTTCACACTATAGAGAACCCGTGTATGTATTGGTTGAGTACCTTTCATATTGTGTGTACTCTTATCTTGTATATGGAGTGTTGTGTTGAGTGAAGAAGAAGACGATTTCTAGCCTCTCACCTTGTGTGTTCTCTATTAGGGTTTTGTGAGTGTGTGTGTGTGCCTGCAAGAGCTCAAGCTCTCTTCCCCCCTACATCTTTTCATGGTATCAGAGCCTGGTTCGTGCTAAGGGCTGAGCTGCAAGCAAGAGAACCACAGGAAGCAGTACGAGGGTAAGAGCTTCAACTATTCTTCTCTATTTGTGTTGGTGACTACACCCTTGTCAGGAGCTCTACGGGAGGCACCAGCAAACGATCTCTAATTGAGGAGCTTTCTTCGCGGGAGTAAAGCTATAGGGCAACTAAACTGTCCTATTGGACTATATTTTCTGGGCCAAAAATGCGTTTTGGGCGCGTCTGGACCTCCGTTTTTCAAAAAGCAGGCGATTGCGAGCACTGCGGGTAAATCATCGATTCTCTGTAGAACTCTGTTTTAAGAACTATAGGAAGACAGATTGACTATGTAGACACTGTGGGTGCTGCAAAGAGGTCTACAGTTGCCATTGGCTGTATGTATGCACATTGAAGTCACTGATTGTGACATTGGAGAGTACTATAGTACCGCTGCAGAAAATACAGCAGTTTGTGCAGAAAAACCAGAGTGCTGTTTCTGGTAAAATTGTGTGTTTGGCAAGATGTCAAATGATGGGATAACCCAGATTGTGGCTGAGAAGCTTGATAAGAATAACTTCCATGCTTGGAGGTTCAGGTTGACGAATTTCCTGATGGGAAAAGGCTATTGGGACTACATAGAAGGTGAGCATGAAGAGGCACCAGAGATACCGGACATAAATCTGACTGCTGCAGATGTGAAAGAGTTTAAAGACTGGAACCAAGGAGCCAGGAAGGTTATGTATTGGCTCTCCATTAGTATATAGGACACCATGATTGGGCACATTCAGGATGCCAAGTCCCCCAAGGAGACGTGGGACACCTTGGTAAAGCTCTATGAAATAAATACCAAGGCACGTAAGATACAGTTGAAGAATGAACTTCATACTGGAGAAAAAGAGCATGTCTATGAATGACTATGCGCTGAAGATAAAGGGTATTGTGGAATCCCTTGCATCTATTGGTGTGTCAGTAGATGATGATGACAAGGTGGAAGTCTGCCTACGTGGTCTCGGGCCACAATACAAGGCGTTCAAGGCGTCTATTCAGACTCGGGAAAACATTCCCAACTTTACAGATTTGGTGTCTATGCTGATTATCAAAGAGAAGAGCTTGGGTGAAGACCAACAGTCTTCACAAAGCAAAAACAGTTCAGAGCAACAGGCCTTCTACATGAGTTCAGGAACAGGACAAGGTAGAGGAGGCCGTGGACGAAGCCAAGGAGGTGGCTGAACAGGTAATTAGAATTATGGCCAGTAGCAGCAGCAACAACAACAGTCCCAGAATCAACAACAACAACAACACGTAGGTGGAAGAGGCAAATTCAGAGGCAGGGGGAGTCAAAGAGGCCATGGAAATTGGCAAAGGCAATATAATGATGCACGTGAATGTTATTATTGTGGTAAGCCTGGACATGTGCAGGCAGAATGTTATAAGAAGCAGGCTGACATGCAAAATGGGAAAGTGCAACAAAACAACTATGCATCCTCAAGCAGAAATAATGAGGATAATGAAAGGTTGTTTGTTATGCAGCATGTCGTGAATGCCATGTCTGAAAATGTTGATGCAGCACAAAAAGATAATGTATGGTATGTGGATTCAGGCACTTCGAACCACATGACGAGTCATGGGGAGTGGTTCAAGGAGATGAAAAACCCAGAAAGACCAGGTTTTGTGGAAACAAGGGATGACACTGCTCATCCAATTGCCCATGTTGGAGATGTGCCATTGTCTATGCAGGATGGCAAAGTGAAGTACCTTGCAGATGTACTTCATGTACCAAACATAACAAAGAATCTGGTTTCAGTTGGCCAGATGATTGAGCAAGGTTTGCAGGTTCGGTTTAACCCTGATGGTTGCTATGTTAAAGACTTTAAAGACAAGTGCAGGTTGGTTGCAAAAGGCAACAAAGTGGGCAGAATGTTTACATTGAATGTAGACATGCCTGAAATGAGTGCTGCGATGTTTGCAAACGGTTCAGGAATTATTGCAGACACAGACATTTGGCATAAAAGGATTGGACATGTAAATGTGCAGAGATTGAAGTCTATGCAGACAAAAGGAATTGTGACAGGGCTGCCAAAATTTAAAGTGGAAGGTATGCAGAAAATATGTGAAGCATGCCAATTTGGGAAGCAAACAAAGCATGTGTTTCCACGTAACAGATATGTGAGCAGAAATGCACTAGATGTTGTGCATTCAGATGTACGGGGTCCTACGAAGACCATATCTATGGGAGGCTACAGGTATTATGTGACTTTTATTGATGACCACACAAGGAAAGTGTGGGTATATTTCATGAAGGAGAAGAGTGAGGTGTTCACTCACTTTCAGAATTTCAGAGTTTTGGTTGAAAAGCAAACAGGGAAATATGTAAAGTGCCTAAGGTCAGATGGAGGGGGAGAGTACTTCTCCAATGAGTTCTCTGAATTTTTGAAGAAGAATGGTATTCGGAGACAGTTTACATGCAGATACACTCCGCAGCAAAATGGAGTTGCTAAGTGAAAAAACAGGCACATTACTGAGATTGCGCGAGCATTGATGGAAGAGAAGAATAAGCCACATAGCTATTGGGCTGAGGCTGTTTCATGAAGCGGATCTGCTTGCTGTCGGATCTTCAGAGCAGGAGGTGTTACAGGCAATGGCTAAAAAGAAGCCTTCTTTAGTGGTGTTTGATGGAGATAAAGCAGGGGGTAGCAAGCTTGAATCGGCTATCGTCGTGGACATAAGTTAAAGATGCCAAAACGAAAGGGCACTGGCGGATTGGCACTACAAGCTTTAGGGAGTTCTGTACCATCTACTCCTGTAGCACCAACAGTTTAGATGATCATATCCACAGGGTTGGATGTAGCCATGAGACCTGAAGAGGTCATCACAAAGTTATACTCAGTACAACATTATATAAGGAAGCAAGCTAAGCAGGGAGAGAGACAGAAGGCTATTATGGAGGCTTTGGAAAAGCAGGTAGCTGATAATGAAGCAGCAAGATTGGATGACATGCGCAAGGAAATACAGGACTTAAAGGAGTAAAATGTTCAAGAAGCAACATAAGGAGGAGTTATTGGGTGTGCGGAATTCCACAGCATTGTTCAGACACTGGACAAAGGTGTTTAAGCAAGAATGCAGGTCTGAGTGGACTTAGACAATGAACAAGGTGGCAGCAGTTCAAGCGGAGAACGAGTTTTTACAGTCTCGGATTGCTGCATTATCAGAGTTAGAAGTTGAAATCTTGGAAGAGAATCAGGTTCAAGGAGTAATAATAGCAACTGAAGATGTTGAAGTGATGAAGAAAGCAGTGACAAGCATGCATTAGAATTGTGGGAAGGTTTGCTATTGAAAATGGAGGAATGGATTTCAAAGCCTTATTTTAGGAGGTGAAGGCTTTGTTTACTTCTAAAGTGGATGAGGAATATGTCATGCGGATTAAAGAGCTTGAGGCAGAGAATATGAAGCTGTCGAATCAATTGTTAGAGCAGACATTACAGGAGGTTAAGGATGCAGTTCCAGTGGAATCTGGTGTGTTTGCTGTGTTTGCAGTGGATATGTAGATAGGAGGACAAGAGGCATTGTCACCTGTGGTTGCAGTAGGAGGTGATATGGCTAAGGGTCAGAATTTGATGGGTAGTACATCTGAGGAGACAAAAAATAAGTTTGAATTGGTGGACATCAAGACCTTTGGCTGATGATGCAGAGATTTCCGCAAATAAATACAGCAATAGAGGATGAAGGGGATGGAGCATTTTAGGAGGGGGATGGTGGTTTTTCTGCTTGATCGTATGTTCGGTACCTTGGATTTGGTTCTAGGCACTACCGTTTGCTATCAAGTAGGAAGCTGCTATCCTAAATCAATAGAGATTTTTTGGTCGGATCAAGGGATTATGGGAAACGGGTCCTCCTAGTTAGGCTCAGGCCACTGGGCTGTGCCAGTGTTGGAATCTACTTACAATACCATAAATTACTTTACTTTGTTTTACCCTGAAAAATGTCCTCCAAAATTACCTACATGAGCTTCAGTCAATACTGCTTTTTGTTCAAACTGTCAGGAGGAACACATCTCCTGATGACTTGATCAATCCCTCTTTTATACAGTACTCCTGCAATGACTATAAATGGTTTACTTCTTAATGCTAATCTTTTTCTCTGATCCTTATTCATTTGTGCAGGCAACACTCCTTCAGTTAAAAACTGAAGCATATCCTCATACCAGTCCCCTGATTGGTCAGTCACCTGAACTAGAAATAACTCTTCATCAGGCAACTGATCAGGTACCCTTGAAGAATCAGCTTCTCCTATTTCCAATCTACTCAGATAATCAGCCAATACATGAAGTCTTCCGGGAGTATGTACACCGCATAATCAAACTCCTGCAGAAGTAGTACCCACATGACCAACCTCCCTGAAAGGTGGGGTTTATTGACCAAGTAAATCGATGCCTGATGATCCACATGAAAAATTACCCTATTTGCCAATAGGTAATGCCTAAACTTTTGAAGTGCATAAATCATCCCCAAGCACTCCCTTTCAGTAGCTGTGTAATTCTTCTTTGTAGGTGTCAAGACCCTGTTTGCATAGTAAATTGGCCTGAACCAGCCCCTACTTGTTTCTTGCATTAAAGCTGCACCCATTGCTACATTAGATGCATCAACAAAAATGTGAAATGGCAACTGGTGCTACATTCAACATCTTCTTCAGAATCCTGAATGCTTTATCTTTCTCTTCTCCCCATCTTCTTCTAATCTGGAACAATCAAAACTGGTGCTACAGTCAACATCTTCTTCAAAATCCTGAATGCTTTATCTTTCTCTTCTCCCCATTCAAATACAACACCCTTCTTTGTAAGCTTTGTTAATGGTGTACATACAAGAGCCGAATACCTCAAAAATCTGTTAAACACTATATTCGTGAGTTTGAGAATTTCCCAACTCCCATTTTTTGAATACTAAAAAGGTGGGACCTGGATAACATGCCTATAAGTTTCTCAAAACCATATCATGTGACCTGGATAACATGCCTATAAGTTTCTCAAAACCATATCATGTGACCTATTGTTGGAAAGCGCTTGGAAAATGGAATCGAGTGAGCTATAGAGCGCTCAGTTTGGAGTAACGGTGTTCAAGTTATGATTAATCCAAAAATTTGACCACGTGTCCCAAACTACTGGGAAATTCCCATATTCCCCAATATGGTGTTGTTATGAAACTTCACTTGATCCAAAAATGTGCTCAACTATTTAATTGTTCTCGGTACTAGTGCCTTACAAATAGCTTCCACCTTTTATGGATCAATAGAAACACCTTCTTCAGAAATGATGTCCTAAAAGAACTCCTCTTTTTACTGCAAATGCACATTGGCGGGATTTAATGATAGGCCAAACTCCCTGCATTTTTGAAAACACAACCTCAAGTGTTCAAGATGCTCCTGTTTTTTTCCAAAAACACTGAAATCATCCAAGAAAACCCACATGAATGTTGTCAGGAAGTCAGCAAATACTCTCTGTATCACCCTTTGAAATGTAGGGGGAGCATTTTTCAATCCAAATGTCATCACATTACTAGCATAAACTCCCCATTGTCACAAAAGTTATTTTATCCCTATCTTCAGGTGCCATTAATATTTGGTTGTAACCATTAAACCCATCCAAAAAACTATAAATCTCATGTCCAGCTACTGCATCCAGTAGTGTAAATCTCATGTCCAGCTACTACATCCAGTAGTGTAAATCTCATGTCCAGCTACTGCATCCAGTAGTGTATCACAAAAAGATAAAGGAAATGGATCATGATGACAGTAGCTGCATTCAATTTCCTATAGTCCACACACACCCTGATCTTTCCATTCTTCTTTGGAACTACAACAATAGGTGATAGCCAAGTAACCTCATCCAAAGGATAAATGAATCCTATAGCTAACAATTTGTCAATCTCTTCTTTAACCTGTTTGGCATAATTAGGATTCATCTCATGTACCTTTGTTGCACAACTGGAACTGCATCTGCTTTCAAATTAATTTTGTTTTAACAAAAACTAGCATCAATTCCTTTCATATATGTGTATTTCCATGCGAAAACATCTTTAAATTCTAACAGCAATTCCCTCAATTGGTGTCTAAACTCCTCATCCAAAGCTACTGACACCTTCACTATGTGTGGTTCCTCTTGAGTATTCAGATTCAGTTCCTGCAATTCATCCTGAGTTACCCTAGCAGTTCTTTCCATCTGATGTTCAAAGGCCCTCTCTGCCTGCTTAACTATCTCAATAGCTTCCTCCTCTTCTTGGTTTATTATCTGGTTTCTGAGTTAAAGACTGTATTGGTTGCTATCTTTTGCACATCAACTTCAAAGATAGGCACAACTGATGAATTAGTTCTAAGAAATTCTTCTTCTACAACATCTCCAATCTCTGCTACCATATTCAGTCCTTCTGCATGCAATGCCCTGAAACCAGGTGGAATTACCTTTTTTGCATCCATCTGCATTCTAACTTTCTTCTTCCCTCTTTTCATTACTATGGAGTCTGATCCCCATAGTTGCTTCACTCTTGCTGCTCTTAACCAAGGTCTTTCCAACATCATTGGATAAGAACAAGCAGATTCGTCCAACCTAAGGACTACAAAGTTGGCTACAAACTGCAGTCCCCCAACTGAGATCTGCAAATTTCTCAAAATCCCCAAAGGTTGAACCCGTCTCTGGTCTGCCATCTTCACCTGAAAAGGTGCTTGATCCCACTTCAAAAGATTCAGATCTTGGCAGGTGGACTTCGAAATGATATTGACTCCTGACCCCCCATCCAAGAGCATGCCTGGAAAAAACACCTTTCCAATAGATGCCCCAACTACTGGTGCCTTGTAATCAACATCCAGGGGTTGGACTTCACATATTTCCCCACAAAAAGTTTTCTCAATTTCTATTTCTTGTCCTCGTGTCTTGGCTTCCATTTCTTCAGTGAGCTTTTTTAGCAGTTGTTGTGAAAATGCAGGTACTAACCTCAACAGTAAATGTTATTGGAACAAACAAGAGAGCTTCATAAAATTCATCACCTCTGTCCTGCTCTTTCACTGCAATCTTGCTTCCTTCTGATTGTCTAATTCCCTCGTCATCCAAGGATCTAATAACAAAATTCCATTCATCTGGTGGTACACTTCTGCTTTGAAATTTCTACAGTTCTTTGAGTGCTCCTGCTCTAATTGCTTTCTGCTCCTTCGAGTTCATACTATCCAGATTTTCCTCATTTTCCAAAATTGACTTCCCTATCTTTGCTTTTGCCCTTGTGACCATAGCCTCAGTGCATCCACTTGTCTCTGGAATATCCTCAATTTGGATACATGCCGCACAGTCACAATTATAATGTTTAGAGCAACTTGAGACTCCTATGCTTTCTGATCAGTTTCCTGTTGCTCCTTATGAAAATCTACTAGTTTCTCTTCAATCCATTCTGTCTTAGTCCATTATTCAAGTATCACCAAGTTAGCTTGACCTGAAGGCCCTTGCTGCTGTGGGGGAGGTTGTTGATTTTGCACAGGAGGTCTCTTGTTATTGTTGTTATTATTGTTCTTGTACCTGATAATAGGGATTCCCCAATCATTCCTATGTCTGCACCACAGCTCACAATCTGGTCCTTGTCTATGTCCCACAGCTCCACAATAATTACATTGTGGAGCTGTGTTATTGTTGTTATTATTGTTATTGTACCTGATAATAGGGATTCCCTGATCATTCCTATGTCTGCATCACAGCTCACAATCTAGTCCTTCTCTACGTCCTAGAGCTCCATAATAATTACATTGTAATTGCTCCATATTATTGTTATTATTGTTATTATTGTTATTGTACCTGATAATAGGGATTCCCCGATCATTCCTATGTCTGCACCACAGCTCCATAATAATTACATTGTAATTGCTTGCATATTATTGTTATTATTGTTATTGTACCTGATAATAGGGATTCCCCGATCATTCCTATGTCTGCACCACAGCTCACAATTCGGTCCTTGTCTACGTCCCACAGCTCCACATTGTAATTGCTGCATATTATTTTGACCTCTGTTCTGATATCCCCAATTATTTGGGTTCTAAAACCTTCTTTGAGGTGCAGGTCCTTGATACCTTCTATTAGGACCCTGAGGAGATATCACATTTGCAGCTACCTCCCTCAGCTTTTGACTAATATACTCAGGTCTTCTTCTCCTGAAGTCTAGATTATAATAACAATTCTCATACTGATGTCCAAATCTTTGACATACCTGACAGTAGGGTTTCTCTGACATTCCAAACTAGCTCATGCCAATTGTCTGTAGTTTATCCTGAATAATTTTGTTGACTAAGTTTGCAGTCACCACATCCTTTTGCTTCCTTTCCTTCGTTGGAGTACCCTTATCCTCCTTCTGCTTCTTCTTTGCCTTAACCTTCTTCTCTTTCTTTTTCTTTTTTGACCAGTCTTCATCTTCATCAGTGTTAGTTTCCACTTCAGTATCCTGATCTGAATCCTTATCTTCTGACTCTGAATCTTCTGATTCTGAGTCTGAGTCCTCGCTCTTCTTTTTCTTTGTGTTGCCTTTTACAATTGCCTTACCTCCATACCTTCTTTCAGCTCTGGCAGCTGCTTCAACCAAGTCAGTGAAATCCTGTACATTTGCTAATGGAGGTCTCCCTGCTACTGCACTTCTATATTGCTTGTTGAGACCCTTACAAAAGTAATCTCCCAATTGCTCCATGGAAGGCTGCTATGCTACTTCCAACCTATTATTCAAGTTTCTGAACTTCTGTGCATAATCTTCAACCAACAAATCCTTTTGTTTCAATTTCCTCATCTTCTTCAAAATATCTTCAGGTGTTTTATCTTCCTTGAACCTCAATAAAAATCTATGTTTCAAATCATTATAGTCAGCAAAAGCTGCCATGCCATACTGCAAGAACCAATCCATGTCTTTTCCTTGCAGAGTTGCTGCAAAATGTTCCTTCTTCACTACATCCGGATGTAATACCTCATAGCCACTTGCAGACCACCTTGTCTGAAACTGACCAACATGGCTATCAGCACCTTGGGACTTTTCCTTCTCATACAGGCTATAACAATTAGGCAAATTTTGCAAGCACCAAAAGGTAAGAATGATGTAACTACCCTGTCAGCAATGGAGATCTTGATTTCTGCTGGCAGGTTTGAAAAGAATTCCTACAGAAACTTTGTTGCATACTCCTCAGCCTCTTCCTGTGGGGTGACCCAATTCGAGAATTCCCTCAAGTGGTTTATGTCAACAACCATGTTAATACCCTGGTGTATTCCTGAATGCCATATGGTTCAAACTGAATTCGATACAACAGCACGATCGCCAAAGTGTTAGGGGTGAACCCATGTAATGTAAAGACTAGCTATTAATCCAGTTAACTAGCTGGTACCTAGATAACTACCTGCATGAGATGTGTGTGAGTAAGGTGGCGTTGAAACTTATAAAGCGGTCTTACCTTGAGCAAACATGGGAGGTCTAAATGACTTCATGTACATAGTTTCTTAGACTAGACTAGTGGCCTTGGACAAATTTAAAATTTGGATGACCTAGTGTAGACACTAGTTGTTATATATAAGTGAATTTATAATGAGCAATAGACATAATCATTTCCCTTGGCAATATAATTCTTGTGAGTCCTCTTCTTCTTCCTCTTGCTTGCTTTCTATGGTTCTTTTCTTTTCATGGTTGCTATTGATGGTTGCATGCTTGATTAGCGTGTGATTTTAGGCTTTCTCTTCGCTAGAGCTTCATCTCTTTCAAGACAAAAGACTGATAATGAGAGAGAGCACACATAAGAGAGAAACCCTAATAGATTAATGTAACCATAACCATTGAGGGAATCCATATCCACTCTCACACAATGCAAAATAGAAGAGGACTACACACCACACACATGCTACTGTCTACCATGCCAGAACATATCGTGCCTTGCTCTAGCTATCATTGAGCTTGTAATCTCAATAGCCCCTCTTAAGCTCATGATGTACAGCCATAGATGAAGAAGATGAGCTTGGGCTATCAACACTCCCCCTCAAGCTCACTGCATGTACTCCTCACATGGTATGGAAGTACTCAAACTTCTCTCCCCCAATTGGCTTTATAAATATGTCGGCAACCTGCTCCACTGTACCATCCAAGACTTTCTCCTTGACAAAATGATAGTGGACCTCTATATGTTTGGTCTGCGCAGCATGAAAAACTGGATTATTGGCCATTTATATGATGCTCATGTTGTCGTAGTGTATGATAACCTTTCCCTCAATGGGCTCACCCAAATCAGCTATAGGAGTTTCTTTAACCATACTCCTTCACATGCTTCTATGGTTGGTCCTCTCTGTACTCAGCCTCTGTAACTAGATAAAGCAACAATGGATTGCTTCTTGCTACTCCAACTCACCACATCACTCCCAAATGTAAAGGCATAACCACTAGTAGATCTCCTGTTGTAAGAGCTACCTACCCAATCTGCATCTATGTAGCCATACACATGTAAGCCTTTACCATGCTCATAAATAGAACCATAATGTGTTGTGGTCTTTACATAACGCATGATCCATCTCACTGCATCCAAATAAGGATTTCTAGGGCTTTGCATAAACTGACTCACAAGACCATCATAACTCAAGTAGTCTGGCCATATAATAGTCATGTAAATGAGGCTGCCAACCATCTTCTTGTACATGAATCTTCCATTTTCACCAAAATCAACCCTCAACTTCACATTTTTCTCCAAGGGTGTACTCATGGGTTTACACCCAGTCATTCCATATCTAGCCGACATATCCAATGGATATTTACATTGGACTATCTATATTCCTCCATGATCTTTAACCACTTCAATGCCAACAAAATACCTCAAATCACCCAAGTCTTTCATATCAAATTGTCCATTCAATGCCTTCTTGGCATGCATAATATCTGTAGCATGATCCCCTATCAGAATCAAGTCATCCACATAGATGACAACCACAACAATCTCATGATCTCTCTTTTACATATAGTGAAGACTATGCCATAGAAACGTGAAAACCAATAGAGATAAGATATCAGCTTATCTTATCACTCCAAGCACGAGGTGCTTGTTTCAGCCCATAAAGTCCTTCTTCAACCAGCATACATGAGTGGGGTACCTTGGGTGTACATAACCCTCTGGTTGCTCCAAAAAAACTTCCACTTGCAAATCACCATTTAGAAATGCATTCTTCACCTCCATTTGATGCATTTCCCAACCATTTGCCACCGCATCCATAGCAATAACTGACCTCACAGTTCCCATCTTTGCCATTGGACTAAATGTCTCATCATAAGTCAAGCCTTGGGTCTGTACATAACCCTTAGAAACTAGTCGTGCTTTATGATGCTCAGTCAAACCATCTAACTTGCATTTCACCTTATAAAACCATTTACAACTAGTGACATTCTTGCCTTATGGTGGTAAGGCAACCAAATCCCAAGTATCATTAATGAACCAATGTGTCCATCTTCTCATCCATTGCCTTTTCCCATACTTCCAATAGCTTCTGCATAGCATATAGGTTCCACACGCTTTACCAAAGAGGTCATATATGTATACTAAGAAGTGTTTGTTATGCCAAAGGGAGGGTAGACCATTGAATGTGGACAGAATGCCTCTATAGCCTATCTTGCCTTTGGAACCATTTCAAAAGTGGGGATTAGATTTTGTTGGTCCCATCAAGCCACCTGCTAGGTTCACACAAAACAGGTATATTTTGGTTGCGAGACTGACTACTGTACAAAGTGGGTAGAAGCTGTAGCTTTGAGGGATAACAAAGCAAGGAGCGTGGCTAAATTTTTGTATAAGAATATTATGACCAGATTTGGATGTCCAATTGAGTTAGTTTCTGATCAAGGAGGGCATTTCATTAATAAAGTGATCAGTAAACTGACAGAGTTGCACATGATACTGCATAAAAAATCACATGTTTACTATCTTCAAGCTAATGGACAGGCAGAGAGTACCAACAAGATTTTGATTAGGATAATTAGAAAGTTGGTGAACCAGAACAGGACAGATTGGGATGAGAAGTTGGACTTAGCACTCTGGGCTTTCAAAACAGCTTTAAAGTGACTACTGGCATGACACCATTCAAGTTGGTGTATGGGTTGGAAGCAGTAGTGCCTATGGAGTTTCTTGTACCAAGCCTCAGGGTTGCAGTTCAGCACAGAGACTGTCTCTTGAACAATCAGTCAATTTTAGGAAGGAAACTTTACTAAAGTTGGAAGAAGATAGGATTCAAAGTATATATATTGCAGAGGTGATTCAGCAGAGAAGACAAGCTTGGATTAACAGGAATATTAAGTTTAAAATTTTTATTGTAGGAGATTGGGTCATGGTTTATAACAGTAAACTTGGGCCTAAACCTGGTAAACTGAAGTTGAGGTATGTGGGGCCATTCCAAATAGTTCAGTGTGTGGGACCCAATACTTTTATTTTAGCTAATGTGGCAGGACAAATCATTTCTAAGCCAGTCAATGGATTTTGCCTTAAAACATTTTTGGGAGAAATAATCTGCCACCATCGACAAGAAGGTAATATTAATGATGTGGAGGAGACATCGCATATTTATGCATGTGAAGTGATTGGGTTGGTATCTATTCGTATGCGAGTTGAGAGCTTTTCTTCTCAACGTTTTTCTCTCTCCGTACGCATGTCGAACCTTCAAGGTGTTTCATTTCGAGCTAACACTAGTTCAAAGGGAAATGATGATGAGCCACCATCATTGCTGTGTTCTGGCAGGAAGACAAGATATCAAGGCCCTATAGTTACCGACACAGCTTCAGATGAAGAGGTGGAGATACTTACACCCAATAAGGTGCTACCTTTTGCCAAGGATGACATGCTTGTGGAGTACACATTCTTGGACTTTAGGTATGACTTAATCTTCACTGAAGAAAATGTTGCATGGCTTAGAAAGATTGGTTTATTAGACTTTGCAAAGTTGCCTTGGGAAAGTTGGAGGCAGAATCAAATGCCAGCAGTTTATTTGAAGCATTTGCAGTTGAATGATGCTCATATTTTTGAAGATGAGTACTTCACTAAAGAATTGGTGGCCAAGGTGTTTGATCTTTCTACTGCAGATGATAATGAAGTTGGAAATGCTACTGAGAGAAAGTCATGTCTAAGGCTTTTGGTTAGTCTTAGGGAGAAAGGCATTATTATTAGCTGTCAGGTATGAAGAATCCAGTGAGATTGCAGCAAATAAAGTGGTTCATAGAGAGGGTATTTTTTCTGGTCAAGTTTGAGTACATTAGTAGAGAAAATTATGGAATACTGTTGGCAGCAGAGAGTGGACAGATGGGATGGGCAAATATTGTCTATGATAGGATCAGGTTTGAACTGTATACCAAGTAGAAGAGGAAAGATAGAACTACTAAAGTGGGTCCTTATCTTGCAGCAATTTTCTAGTATGTGAACAACAAAAGCATTTTGAGGGGTAGACAATTTTTGGTACCATCACATGTGCCTGCTGAGGATTCAGGGTCTACGCAAAGAAGGGAAAAAAGGCAAAAATTGCATCAGGATCATAGGGTTATGCAGATACCTGAGGTGGCAGAAGACCTTATGTCTGCCAGGAGGGTATTTAAAGGAGGAATCTTTGGTAGCAGTTAGAATGAATTTGGACAAGCAATTTGGGGATTTGTTTGCTGAAACTATGGAAGAGCCAGTTGAGAAAATTGTAGTGCTTATGTAAGCTAAGATAGGTTTTAAAATTAAAAATCTGAAGAGCAGTGCTACAAAGGAAGAGTCAGTTCTTGGAGTTTCTGATGTGGGTGAGCCTAGCATGGCTAAGGCTAACTTTACAAATGTGTCATTTTTTGAGGCACAGAATGCTTTGAATTTGGTTAAGGAATATATGGAGCAGCAGTCTATCGATTTTACATTACTGAGCAGGGAAAATGATGGGCTTCATAGTGAGTTGAAGCAGATTAAGGAGGGAGTTTTGAAAGATAGGAGGAAACAGACTGAAGTTGATGCTTAACAGGTCAAGGTCAATGAATTATCTAATGCAAGTAAACTGATATAGAAGGAGTTAGACTACTACAAGCAGGTAGTAGCAACTAGAGAGAAGACTTCAGATACAGTTAGACAATGGAGAGATGAATGGTTTCAGGTGATAGAGAGACAATTGACTGAAATGTCTATCTTAAATGCAACTTTGGAGAGCAAAAAAAATAGGGTTTTGCTGAGTAGGGTTACAGATTGTAGGAAAGTAGAGGAGAAAATTAGACAAATGCAAGAGGAAGAGTTGGATGTTGATGGTTGGTACTTGACCTCAAGGGATGTTGAAAAGATGAAGATTGAACTGATGGAGTACATGAAGGGGGTCTGGGAGCAGATCAAATTAAAAATGTATGATGTGGTAAGTAAGCCATATCAGGCTTTTGCAGAGGAAGAGACAAAAGAAGAGAATTTGTTATTACAGAAACAGCATAATGAGTTGAAGCAGTAGTATGAACAGTTGCAACAACAGGTGTATTTGCAACCTGCACAAGTTGAGGAGCAGAATGTTGCTGTAATGTTGGATAATGTTAGGGTAAACTTCAAATACAGTCAATTCAATATGCAGTAATAGACACAGTGTGTAGTGGCACCTTTGGTGGATGTAGGAGGACAAGGGAATGTTGAAGAACCAGAACTGAACACTATTCAGGAAGTGTTGGATAAGGAGACTGAAGCAAGAACACTAGTGGAGATAGTTGCAAGAGTGGTGGATGCAAACATTGGTGGGGAGTTTGACAGGTTTATTGATGTTGAAGTTGCATATGCAAAGGAGCAGCAGGCTAAAGCTAAAGACCATTTTGATATTAATTTTTATCAAGGGATTAGGGGTTCTCACAATGTTTTGTAAACATTGCCCAACCGGGTGTGCTAGGTGTTAGTGCCTGAGCTGTCAGTAATTACCTGTTGGATAAGGAGACTGAAGCAAGAACACTGGTGGAGATAGTTGCAAGAGTGGTGGATGCAAACATTGGTGGGGAGTTTGACAGGTTTATTGATGTTGAAGTTGCATATGCAAAGGAGCAGCACGCTAAAGCTAAAGACTATTTTGATATTATTTCTGATCAAGGGATTAGGGGTTCTCACAATGTTTTGTAAACATTGCCCAACCGGGTGTGCTAGGTGTTAGTGCCTGAGCTGTCAGTAATTACCTTCTTTTACTTACTCTTTGGTAGCAATCAAGGTTGAAGCTTTAAACCTTAAAGGCATGTTTATATAAGTGCCTTGGTAGTTAAATGTACCCGAATGATCTTTTGGCAAAGTAGTAGTTTTTCACGGTACATGAGCAATTAGTTGTTATCATCCTGCTGTTGTACTATGTGTTTTGGGATTTGTAGTTTGATGATGATGAATACAAGATAACAGTATCTTTGATTCTCTGTGTTATGGTGTTTATTACTTCTATACTATGCAGTTTCATGCTTATATGTGCAGTCTACTGTTGTGCTTTTCCCTGAACTGCATGTGTCTTGATTGAATAACTGTTAGGGCAGTAAGCCCCTAACATACACCTAGATCACTGTCAAGTGTCCTCAAAATAGCCATGGTTTTCCTTACACTAGGAGTAACCACAAACGGAATGCCAAGCTCCTCATCAAGTCTCTGCTCAAAGCCACTAGAGTCACCATCCACATATGAGTGACCTGCTGACAGATCAGGCACAAAAGGTTTATCTACCTTTTCCATCCCTTTTTGTGATACATGTGTACCTGCATCATTCCTCAACCTGCCTGACCATGGGCTAACATTGGATCCACTACTCGAGGACTCCCTAGGTCCACTCAGCACATATGATTGCTGCTCTACATCATGTGGTGCAACATCAACATTTCTTACATCTTTATCTTCTGTTGCCTTCCCTATTGGTGCATACCAGCTACTCATCTCATCAAAGACAACATCTCTGCTTACTCGCATCTCATGAGTGGTAGGGTTATAGCATCTATAATCTTTTTGCTCCATAGCATAACCAATGAAGATGCATTTCTCTACCTTTGGATCCGGATTTATTCTCACTTCATCAGGAACATGTACATATGCAATACACCCAAACACTTTCAAGTGAGACACATCCGGTCTTATGCCTGTAAACTTCTGTTCAAGAGTCATACCATGAAACAGTTGAGTATCATGTTCATAATGTACACAACAATTGCTACTGCTTCTGCCCACAAGTAATGTGGCATATTCTTTTCAGCCATCAAGGCACGTGGCACTTCTGCAATGTGCATGTTTTTTTCCTTTCTACAATACCATTTTGTTGTGGAGTGTACCTGCACGTAAACTGCCTCTTGATTCCCTGATTTCTTAAGAAATCGCTGAACTCATTGGAGAAATATTTTCCCCCACCATTTGATCTTAGGCATTTTATTTGCATGCTTTTTTCCTTCTCAACCAAGGCTTTAAATCTTTGAAAGTGAGAAAACACCTCAGTTTTCTCCTTCATGAAATAAACCTATGCTTTCCTAGAGTGGTGAATGTAACATAGTACCTACAACCTGCAATTGCTGCAATCTTGGTCAGTCCCCATACATCTGAATGTATGACATCCAATGGCCTTGTACTGACATGCTTTTCATGTGTGGGAAAGCATGTTTCGCCTACTTACCAACTTGGCATTCTTCACATACCTTATGCATACCGTAAACCTTAAACTTTGGCAAACCTACAACAATATTTTGGGCCTACATAGACTTCAGTCATTGTACATTCACATGACCAATCCACTTGTGCCATATGTCAATATTTGCAATGACACCTGTTCCATATGTAAACATGGATGCCTTTATCTCAAGCATGTTCACATCCAAAGTAAACATCATGCCATTTCTGTTACCCTTTGCAACCAAGTGACACTTATTTTTAAAGTCTTCAACAAAACATCCTTGTTGAGGATTAAACCTCACTTGTGGACCGTGCTCAATCATCTATCCAACAGAAACGAGGTTCTTTGAAATATTCGAAACATGAAGTACATCAGACAAGTACTTTCATTTTCCCATCTTGCATAGACAATGACACTTTACCAACATGCGCAATGGGATGCACAGTATCATCACCTATTTCTACATAACCTGGTTTTTTCATTTTTTGCATATCTCTAAACCACTCAGCATGACTGGCATGTGGTTAGAGGCGCCAGAATCTACATACCATATATCTTGAGATCTTGACACATCTCCTATTATGGAACTAAGCATGTGCTGCATCACAAATAGCTGCTCACTTCTGTCATCATCACCTTCATGTTTGCTAGATGATGCATAGTTACCTTGCTACAACTTTCCACTTTTAATTTCATTCTCCTTTTGAAAAGATGCACGGGAGAAGAGAGCTTGAGCTCTTGCAAGCACACACACACTCACAAAACCCTAATAGAGAACACACAAGGTGAGAGGCTGAATATCTTCTTTTTCTTCACCCAACACTCAACACACCATATACAAGATAAGAGTACACATAATATGAAAGGTACTCAACCAATACATACATGGGTTCTCTATAGTGTGAACCCAACTAAATGAGCTGGCTGTTAAAACCCTAAGATCTCTCTAGATAATTGTTACGTATAAACATGCATAAATCAGGCATAACTCAACCACCCAACCACCCCCGAGTCCAAGGGATGCACACATGAATAATAAATGAAATACATCATACCTCTACCTTGATGTCCCATACCATCAAGAGGTATAACTCCAATCCAATAGCATGTAGCTAAAGTGTGAAATGGTAGATGAGTAGTTATGGACCTCTACACAAGAGACCATAGCATAAGCCTCAAGCTTCCTAGCCTCCAAGCCTCCTTGAGTGTGCCCCATGCCCCTATTATATAGGAGGACCCTCAAGTGAATCTTGACTTTCCATTTCTCATGTGTGATCCTTGGATGCCTGAACCTAACCTTAACCCTTAAGGTTAGTCCATTCAGAGAATCCATTCTACAAAAATATCCACCATAAACTTTATGGTATTTTTGTAAAAAATTCCATTCATGCTCGATTTTAACCCTAAAAAGTAGGAAAAAATAGCATTAACTCACGGTATTCCCCCGTAATGTCGATTCGTCCATTGAATTGTAGTTACACACGTTCCAATCACCATATCAATGATCCACGTGCAATTCATCAACACAAATCAACAAAAGATAACATTTTATTAGTAAATATTAAAATTTACTAAAAAAATCAACAACAATTAAATAGAGATTGCTCTGATACCACTGTTAAAACCCTAAGATCTCTCTAGATAATTATTATGCATAAACATGCATAAATCAGGCATAACTCAACCACCCAACCACCCCCGAGCCCAAGGGATGCACACATGAATAATAAATGAAATACATCATATCTCTACCTTGATGTCCCATACCATCAAGAGGTATAACTCCAATCCAATAGCATGTAGCTAAAGTGTGAAATGGTAGATGAGTAGTTATGGACCTCTACACAAGAGACCATAGCATAAGCCTCAAGCTTCCTAGCCTCCAAGCCCCCTTGAGTGTGCCCCATGCCCCTATTATATAGGATGGCCCTCAAGTGACTCTTGACTTTCCATTTCTCATGTGTGACCCTTGGATGCCTAACCCTAACCTTAACCCTTAAGGTTAGTCCTAACCCATGCTCCACTAGAGCTTGTTCCCATGCTCCCATGCTCACAAGCCTAATGTGGGTTAGCCTCCTAGTATATGCACACATAATGTGTATATAGCATAGCACACATAATGTACATATAACACTGGCACTATAACTATGCCAGTCTCTAGAATGGCTGTCACACAGCCTGTCATCCCACTGGCCGCATATCACCCAAGATCTCACCAACCATGCCAGTGGTGTAAGTGCGGGGCCTATCCCCCAGGTGGGTCATCAGTATCCACTGCCTCACTAGACGAGCTTGATATCTCAACACTCCCCCTTGAGCTCAACTCCATCTCATGTACACCAAGTGAAGCCCTGAATCTGCGGAGCTTCTCTGTATACCCAATGCTTTGGTGAAGATGTCAGCTACATGATCCTCTGTGTACTGATATAAACAAGGTCAAGGTCTCCTGCCAAGACCTTCTCTCTGACGACATGGTAGTGGACCTCTATATGCTTTGTACGAGCATGAAATACTGGGTACTTGGCCAACTATATACTGCTAATGTTGTCACAGAAAATGACAACTTGTCTATCCACTGATAGACCCAAATCTGCAAGTAGCTTCCTCAACCAAGCTACCTCACATGCTACCATAGCAGCTCCTCTGTACTCGGCCTCTGTACTCGATAGAGAAACCGTAGGCTGCTTCTTGCTACTCCAAGTCACAGCAACACTCCCCAAAGAAAACATGAATCCACTGGTAGATCTTCTATCTGAGATACTACCAGCCCAATCAGCATCTGTGTACCCATGTACACATATCTCTGTCCCAGTCTCATAGAATAGTTCACAATGCAAAGTAGACCTCACATACCTCAGTATGCGTCTCAATGCATCCAAATGCGGTTTCCGTGGAACTTGCATAAACTGACTCACCAACCCAACAGCATAGCTCAAATCTAGTCTGGTGATCGTCATGTAGATCAAACTTCCTACTATGCACCTATACATAGTAGGATCCTCCAAGATCTCTCCTGAATCTGCACTCAACTTGCCATTCTGATCGAATGGCACTGAGATAGGCTTACAGCCTGTCATACCATACTTGGACAACATGTCCAAGCCATACTGTCTCTGCAGTAATCCAATACCATGTGGTGACCTAATCACCTCAATGCCCAAGAAATATCTGAGCTCCCCCAGATCCTTCATCTCAAACTTCTGTCTAAGCAAGATCTTTACATCAAAGATCTTTGCATCATGGTCCCCCGTAATGATCAAGTCATCTACATAGATGACAACAAGCACAACCCCTCTATCACCATGTCTCACATACAGCGAGAAATCTGCATTGGCTACATGAAAACCAATAGTGACAAGATATTCAAAAATCTTGTCAGACCATGCAAACATGCTCGGGGTGACTTACATCCTCATAACCAAGTGGCTGCAACATATACACCTCTTCTTGCAAATCCCCATGCAAGAATGCATTCTTTACATCCATTTGATGTAAAGACCATTGCTTTGACGCAGCCACTGCTATCACAACTCTCACTGTTTCCATCTTGGCAACTGGGCTGAAAGTTTCCTCATAATCAATGCCATATGTCTCTGCATACCCTTTGGCTACCAATCTAGCCTTGTACCTGTTTATGCTTCCATCACTCTTATGTTTTACTTTGTACACCCACTTGCATCCAATGGCTTTCTTGCCTTCAGGCAATTGCACTAAATCCGAAGTCTCATTTCCATATAGTGCATTCATCTCCTCATCCATAGCTTTCTCCCAACACACATTTCCAATAGCCTCATCAATGCATGTGGGCTCAACAACCTGCACAACCTTTGCCATATATGCATAGTGATGTGCCACATAACCATCATAGGTAAATCTTTGCACATGATTTTTCACTCTCCCAGATCTTCGCAGCTTTCCATTCATGGCTTCCATAGCCTTCTTTACACTAGGTTTTCTCATAGCTGGGATCCCAAGCTCCTCATCAAAGCTCATATCTGAGCCACTAGACTCTCCATCAACATGAGAATGCCCTGCAGAAATGTTAGGCATACCAAGGGGCTCAACCACTTTCTCTTTTCCTTTACGTGATGTACTAATCACATTTGCAGGACTGGTATTATGACGCAGCTTGCCACTCCATGGTCTATCAACAGACCCACTAGATGATGACTCTCCTGGTCCACTCAAAGAGTGTGATTGCTGACCTGCATTCTGAGCAACCACACTTCCACTCACATCAGCCCCAACAGCTTCTTTTTCAGTAGCATACCAGCTGCTCATCTCATCAAAAACTGTTGGAATTAGGGTTGCAGGAAAGCACACAAAGCTTGGAGAAGAAGAAGCAAGAATGCACACAACACAAAGTGTATTAGATTGTGTCAATGTACAAAGATAAGTTAGCCCTAGAATGATGGGCGTATATACAAGCCAGGGGAAAAAACCTCCTAAAGAGGGAGAAAGTGCCCCGACGGTCCTAAGTGTGTTCACACACATTACTGCCTATATATATGGCAACAAATCTCCCTGGGAGTGATGGTGTGAATGAGAGCTGGCACTCATGTATAGGGGAGTGCCATGCCCGAAGTAGATCAATCCACAAAGGGGAGCAAGCCCAAAGCTTTGCGGAAAGCTTCGAACTTCTCACGAGGAAGAGCCTTTGTGAAAAGATCGGCGAGGTTGTCCTATGTTGGCACATAGGCCAAGCTGATCTCTCCTGCTGAGAGTCTCTCCCTGACATAGTGATAATGCACCTCAATGTGCTTTGTGCAAGCCTGAAAAACTGGGTTTCTCGCAACTTCCAATGTGCTCTGACTGTCAGTGATGATAGAGGTGGCAGACTTCTGTCGTCGTCCAACACCCAAGTCAGCCACCATAAGCCATCTGAGCCACACACACTCAACCATAGCTATGAAAGCTGCCCTGTACTCAGCTTCACAACTCGAAGTGGCCACAGTAGGTTGCTTCTTGCTCAACCAAGATATGCATGAGCTACCGAGCATGAAACAAAAACCACTTGTGGACACTCTTGTGTCATAGCAACCAGCCCAATCTGAGTCCGAAAAAGCATGCAAATCTGGCGGCAACGATCCCCCCTTGGGATAAAACAACCCAAGATGTATGGTGCCACTCAAGTAGCGAAAGATGCGTTTAACTGCCTTCCAATGCTAAGACCCTGGGCTATGCATAAACCTGCTCACCTGTGAGACTGCAAGCTGAATGTCCGGCCTCATAATGCATACATAAATGAGGCAACCAACAGCTGTCTGATAGAGTGTGACATCAAAATGATCTCCAGCATCATGAAGACTCAACTTCAAACCTGTCTCCATTGGAGTAGAAATAGGCTTGCAGTCTTCAAGGCCAAATCTTCGCAACAATGTCTCAATATACTTTGTTTGACACAAAGCAATACCTCCATCACACTGCTTAAATTGTATCCCCAAATAATGATGCAAATGCCCCAAGTCTGACATCTCAAAAGGGTCATTCAAATCAACCTTAAAATCAGCAATATGACTCTCATTTGGTCCTGTGAGCAGCATGTCATCGACATAGAGAGCAATGATTAGATGTACATCATCCACATGTTTAACATACAAAGTGCTTTCTGTTGGACTATTCTGAAAACCATGTGCAGTCAAATATGCATGTATCTTTTCATACCAAGCTCATGGAGCTTGCTTTAAACCATATAAAGCCTTTTTCAACCTGCACACTTTGTTTTCTTGCCCTCTTTGAATAAAACCACGAGGCTGCGATACATACACCTCCTCATGCAAATCTCCATTCAAGAAAGCAGTCTTTATGTCCAACTGATGTACATTCTAACCATTATGAGCTGCCAATGCACAAATGCTACAAATGGTAGTCATACGACAAGTGGGAGCAAAGGTCTCATCAAAATCAATGCCCTTTTCTTGAGCATAATCCTTTGCAACAAGTCTAGCCTTATAGTGATCAACACTACCATCTGGCTTTCGTTTCAACTTAAAAACCCACTTATATCCAATGGCCTTTTTACCAATAGGCAAATCACACAAAGACCATGTACCATTCTTCATTATAGCATCATATTCACTTTGCATTGCAGCCAACCAATTTTCTGAATTTTGTGCCTCATCAAATGAAAGAGGTTCTTCCTCTTCACACATACTAGACACAGCCAAAGCATAACAATCTGATGTATAAGAGGCATGCTGAAAACTTGAACGAGTACGACTAGTCATAGGTGCATCAATCTTACTATCACGCAAGGTTTGCACCAGCCATTTAGGCATACCTCTAGCCTGCTCATTTTCAGCCCTATTCTCATGAATTACATCCTGTAAATCTACATCAGAAATGGGCTGATCTATGATGTCATTTGAAATCTGCATAGGCTGAATATTTGCCTCTTAGGACTTACATTTGAATTCCCACCTGTAAAGAGAGGCAACAACGTATCAAATACATCTCGTGAGCTCACACCTATCTCTTTGGTACATGATAACAAGGGCTGCCAACATCTTCCACAAAAACAACATCTCGACTAATCAAGATATGCTTTGACTGCAGATGATACAATCTGTAACCCTTGCTTTCAGCACTGTAACCAACAAAAATGCATTTGACAGCCTTATCATCCAATTTTCTGCATTGTTGCACAGGAACTAAAGCATAGGCCAATTAACCAAAGACACGCAAGTGACCAATAGAAGGCTTCCTGCCATGCCAAGCTTCGTATGGAGTAATAGACTGCAAGGCCTTAGTGGGACACCTGTTGAGTACATATGCAGCACACATGACAGCCTCAAGCCAAAACGCATGTGGCAAAGCTTGGCTCTTGACCATACATCGTGCCATCACTGGTTTTTCTGCACAAACTGCTGTATTTTCTGCAGCAGTACTGTAGTACTCTCAAATGACACAACCAGTGACTTCAATGTGCATACATACACCCAATGGCAACTGTTGACCTCTTTGCAGCACCCACAGTGTCTGCACAGTCAATCTGTCTTCCTGCAATTCTTAAAATAGAGTTCTGCAGAGAATCGATGACTTACCCGCAGTGCTCGAAATCACCTGTTATCAGAGAGTGTCCTTCAAAATACCCGAATTTGAGTGCCACTAGTGCCCCTAATCTTCCCCTAGCCATCAACCAAGCTTAGCCTACTAGAGTGAATAAGAATATGAGTGTGCCTTCTCCCCTTGTCCCCTCTACCTCAAAAGAAAAGGGAGAAAAGTTTACAGTACCCAATAGGAAGAAGACCTTTAGACAGAATAGGGTGGGAAACTAGAGGGCATTTGCCAACTCCTTTGCCTTATTAGACAGCATCTCAGACAACCCTGATGATTCGGTTGACTCCCAAGAGATCAGTCAATCCACGCCGTTGGGAATAGATCTAGAATTCTGGCGAAAACTAATCAAATGGACCATGACCAAGTGCTCTTGCCCCACGCAATGACGGCTGGCTCATTGGGAGATGAGCAAGACAGGGTTGACCAGTCTCTGCCTGATACAAAAAATGGCTTGCCCAAAGAAATGGAGATAGTGAAGGAAGTGAAAAGAATGCATGCTCAGGTTTGATCCACCACACCTCAAGCTGCATCCAAAGTGGGACCTAAAAGGTCAACTCCCAAAAAAAGGGCAAATGAGATGCACCACTTTGAATGTCAAGGGGTTGACTGACCTTTCAAAAGTCCAACTAGTGAAACAATGGCTAAGGAAACAAGGAAGATTTGACTTTATAGCTCTAACTAAAATCAAAGTTAGCGGCGGGGATGAGCTTGAAAAAAGGTTGCTCAACATCTCTAAAGAGCACATTTGGATCTACACAGCCCACTATCAGGGGTCTGGGGAGGAGTGGCTATGGGTATGCATGTGGACCATCAGAATGAACTAAAAGACATGAGGATTGATACGTTTGATCAATGGGCTGCATTTGAAATGACAACCTTCTCCTTCATTGGGATTTATGCTCGAGGTCCGCAGGCGATCAGAATCAGAACCTAGGGTACCTTGAGAAGCGTCCCTGATCCTATCATTCTAATGGGAGACTTCAATATGGTGGAATCCAAAAATGACAGATTAAGAGGGCTAGGACAAGTCATTAAAGGGGCAGAGCTCCTAGCCCTGGTAGCGCACTGCTGATCACTTTGAGCTATGTGACGTAGGGAGTGACGTAGGGAATATGGGAGACCACGTGGCAAAACTATGCCCGTAGGGAATATGGGAGACTTCACGTGGCAGAACTATGTCCATGGGGAATTGACCAGGAAAGCAAGATTGGACAGAGGATACATTAGCAAAACCCTCGGTAACTCCTACATCAATGTGAATGTAGAACTGACATTTCTACTTGCCTCTCAGATCATTACCCCGTTATATTAGTGTTGGAAAACCATGACAAAAAGATCACTAATCAATGGTTCACACAGATCCTGCCCTATTCAAAATGCCTATTGTTCAAGAGGAAGTCAAAAGAATTTGGATTGAATTCTTCAGCTGTGGCATTACCCCAAAGAGGTCTTGGAGTCTGCCCATCAAATCTACCCAAGCTCTTTTGATTTGCATTAGGGAAGAAGTAACCAGAATCAGGAAAAATAGAAGAGATCTGCTATATTTGAAACTAAAAGAACTGGAAGTGGCAACCAATAAGGAAGATGCGGCTATTCAAGTAGCTGTTCTTGGTATTAGGGCTAAAATTAGGAGAGAAGAGGAGGTAACCCAGAAGCAGGCCCTTCTATTCTTTAGAGATTGGTGGGCTGGGAAAGCTGACCTTCCCACTCCTGAGATGTTCAAAATGCTAAAAGTCAAACAATGTAAGGATGCAATCCCTACATATTTCATGATCCTAGCTATCCAGATAACGCCTCTGAGGAAGGGAATAGATCAAGAGTCTTCAAGTACTTTAACAACATATTTAGTAAAGGGGGAGGGGTGACCAATGACCAACTCAAATGCATTGTGCTCTCAGAGGGCAGGCGAGGAAGCCAACCATACCTGACACACTTGCTAAAGAGCTAGAAAACAATATCTCCAAAGAAGAGATTGGCAAGGCCATAGACTGCCTAAATGTGAGGAAAAGCACAGGGATAGATGGCATCCTTGCTGAGTTCTACAAGACATTCAAGGATCTCTTGCTGTCTCCCTTACTCGTGGTGTGGCAGGAGGCTCTCTTTTGGGGTGGTGCCTCGCCCGATCAATGAAGGGTGGATAAAACTTATCCATAAGAAAGGGGAGAAGAATGAATTGAACAATTGGAGTCCGATTACCATGTTAAACTGTGCCTACAAAATATTTACCAAGGCCCTAGCACTGAGAGTGTCCAATCATCTAAAGAATTGGATCAGACAGGAGCAGAAGGGCTTCATCAAAGGAAGGTACATTATGGATGCCATTATCACATTGTGGGAGGGTATGGAGTATGCAGAAGAATCTGAACAGGACTACATCTTCTTCAAAATTGACTTTGATAAAGCCTATGATAGGCTCGATTGGCATTATGTTCTAGAATCCCTTAAACACATGGGTGCAGCTCAGCACTTCATCCAGATGGTGAGTAGTCTTTTTGGGAATGCCATGGCTAGTGTGAACGTCAATGGTGTGCTCTAATGCTTTCTCCCCTGACCAAATCTATCAGATGACAAGGCTGCCCTCTTAGCACCCCTCCTCTATGCTATTGCTGCAGATGGTCTGAACTGGCTAATTAAAGATAGGATGGACAAAGGGGAAATGACTGGTATCTCTCTTTCCAACAATAAACAGCTATGCACCCAAATGTGTGCTGATGATACTAATGCCATGGTTGCCAATATTGAGCTAAGCATTAAGTGCTTTTGGGAGTGCTTGGACATTTACTGTAGGGCTTTTGGCTCAATCATTAACCATAAGAAAATAGGTATCAGGACCTTTATTGACAAGCCTCCTGACTGGTTGATTCAAGCTGGCTGCAAAGTCCTGGAAGAGGGAGTAATTTTCAGATTATTGGGCATTCCCATGGGAGCAGTGGCAACGGCGGCAGGTGGATCATCAGTGGCAGGATCATCAACAAGTGCAGCAGCAGCTTGTGTCTGTTTAAGTAATATATAATATATAAGTATATATATATGTAATTCAGTAATCCAAAATCATTCGTTTAGAGTTTTCAAGTACCTGTCAACCGTATGGTCTCATGGCCATCTCAAACTATGCGTCCGTAATACGTCCCTTGACTCTGAAGAGGGCCCACGTGTCACGTCTGCTATGCCGGCGAGCATACCTAGTATCGTGGGCTGTGGGCTTCCTCCCCATAACCCGTCGCTGTATCATACTCATCAACACAATTTGTAAGATTAAAACAATCATAGAATCAATGAATTAAGTAAACAATCAAATAAAGTGGCAAGATACTTATGGACTCTGTCTCCCATGACTCGACGCTGCCAAATCCAAAATGCGAAGATCCAATGGTCTCCATCTGGATCCGTCATGCCTCCACATGCTGCCTGCTCTTCACGCCACACTTTGCTTATTTCTTTGCCTCCTTCCACTCGCGTTTGTGCGCAGTGGATAGGTTTCTCGGCAGGATAGCCACCCCTAGCTACATTTAGCCCATCAAAATACAAGAGTTTCTTAAGGTGAGATCTTTTATTACTTAAGATCTCCCTTATTCGCGTCCTTTCCCATACATCCGAGAATGTCGCATGTGGGGGATTGGGGTACCGACTATGTACAGCATCTATCACCTCCCCAACTAATCGACTATTTTGATCTTTAAATCTAATAAAACAATTTCTATACAAGTTTGAAACTACCCCACGCATGTACTCCATTACCTCTTTCCCCCTCGCATCCATCACTACCCCGCCCCTATCCGTCACGTCATAGCAGATCACTCCCTCCACCTCTCTCACCTCCTCCTCATCCTCACTGTCTCCTCTAACTCTTCTCTCTCTATCTCCTCTCTCACCACGTGCCCTACTACCTCCCCCACCAAAGCACCCACTCCCACTCTTCCTACTGCGGCGTTTGCTCTCCTCTGTACTATGGGTGGAGTCATGACTGGGGGATTGTCTACATGACTGTGGCTGTGAGGGAGTACGTGATGGTGGCTCTGTGAGCCCTGATGTGACGGTGTGCCTGGGAGGGTGTGCGTGAGTGTGTCTAGAACAGGGTATGTCTCCTCGTCACGATGGGCATGGCAGAGGAGAAGCTGCATGCCGTCTCGTCGGACTCGCAGGCATGGACGGTAGTGGAGTGACATGGATACTCGGGGGCGGGGTATAGATACCAGGCAATCCAGGAGGGGGATGGGCATACATGTACTTTGTAAGCTCAACTGGACCAGGATGGCACCCAAAATGATTTAGCATCTCCATCATCCAAGTGCCGTACGCAAATGGATCAGATGAAGAACTTGGATCCATGAAGAATCTGCAAAAATAAAAGTATATACATGATTGCATCAAAGCACAAATGCAAGCTAGCACATATGATTTTGTGAAGGCAAGCCATATGCAGATGGGATCATCTCTCTGAAGAACCTGGATCGCAAGCATGGGTGAAACACAGTCGCGTGTATACACCCGTCCAAAAACGCGTGTATATGCGCGTGAACGTCTATGCAAATAGGATACACGCAGACATACACACGTTCCTACTACACGTGGCCTGCACAAAATTTTTTTGAAAGTGACCGAACTCCGACAAATCGTCCTTGTAAAAAAAGCCCACTATCACAATCGTTCACAAAAGTACTACCAGACAGAGAAGGATGGAGACAATCGCATAAAGAAAAGAGACAATAGCATAAACAAATGAAAGGAAAGAGACAGGACAAAGGACAAATGGACTCACCTCTGAAAAAGTGAGTCTTCTTTTTGGATGGTTTTCTTCACCCATGTCTACTCCTTGTCTGCTCCTTTCACTTAGGTTTAGTGCTCTGTTGGAAGAGGTGGCAACGAAGGAGAGGAAATGTTAGTTTGAAAATGTTTATTTGGAGAAGGCAGCGGGTTATTTTAGGTATAGACAAGTCGTCGCGTGTAACAGCGCGTGTATTTTTGCATGTATAATAAAGCAACTGCGCTTATACACGCGATTTTAAGAATGTAGATGCACTGATACACATAATTTTAAGGATATAGACGTGCTGTTACACGCGATTTATAGAAAATTTTATACTTTCATTAAAAACTGATTATGATTTTGTGTTTTCTCTTTTGTACATAGGATGTCATCAACCTCCTCAAGCAATTCTGGTGTGAGGATGAGACAATGCGTCATCGTAATCGCGATGTGTGGTTGGGACAAAGGATCAAGTGTATGTGTAATCGATGTCAAGGATGCATTGTACGAGCGCATTGAATTACCTTGAATCACATCTCCATGTATGGAGAATGGAATCAAACAGGTTTGGAGGTGAGTAGATGTAAATTGATAGTATTCAAATGACTCATGGTATCCAAATTAAATTAATGGAGTTGTAATATATATACTCTAATTGAAGCAAGATGCAGTACCACACCCTAACATGGTGCCCTACACACGACGAGAGCATGCAAAGTGTCGACGAGATGATGCTGGAGCTTCGGGATCTATTGCCAGAGATGAGTGGGAAAGGGATGACAATAGCCCTGCACCCCAGGAAGTTGTGGAAGAGGAAGTCTTTGATGATATGGTGCGGTATCTTTTTAGGGATGATCCCAAAGGTATGGACGATGATGATATGGAACAAGAGCATCTTTACAAGGCTTCATCGAACAGCGGTTTTTGAAGGGTGCACATTCTCTATTTTACGTACTTCACTTGAACTACTCAATACACAAACAATTTATGGATGGAGCAATGCAAGTCTTGACGCATTATTGAAGTAAGCATTCTTACTTGCAAATTTGAATTAGTGGTTTAGGGTTTAGGGTTTAGGATTTAGGGTTTAGGACTAATTGATGATATTGGATGTAGGCTATTATCAAACATGCTTCCAAAGGGGAATAGACTATCCACCTCAAGAGACATAGTGAGGCGCTATGTGACATCTCTTGGAGGATTGGATTATGATCGCATACATGCATGCGTCAATGATTGCATTCTCTTTCGTGGGACGCATAAGGAGGCTCGAGATTGTCCCACTTGTGGTGAAGCAAGGTATAGAACAGATGTGAAGAGTTTTGATGTACCTCGTAAAGTCTTGTGACACTTTCCTATAATTCCTCGCATCAAACACATGTTCAAGTGCAAATCCATAGCAAAGCTCATGTCATGGCATTCCTCACATCGATCGGATGATGGCATGTGGAGAATTCCCGCAGACACTCCTGAAAAGATGCAGGGGGAAAGAGGGCTTGAGCTCTTACAAGCACACACACACTCACAAAACCCTAATAGAGAACACACAAGGTGAGAGGCTAAAAATCTTCTCCTTCTTCACTCAACATTCAACACACAATATACAAAGATAAGAGTACGCACAATATGAAAGGTACTCAACCAATACATGCAAGGGTTCTCTATAGTGTGAACCCAACTAAATGAGCTGGTGCTATAACTATGCCAGATGGCTGTCACATAGCCTGTCATCCCACTGGCCGCATATCACCCAAGATCTCACCAACCATGCTAGTGGTATAAGTGTGGGGCCTATCCCCCAAGCGGGTCATCAGTGTCCACCGCCTCACTAGATGAGCTCGATATCTCAACACTCCCCCTCGAGCTCAACTCCATCTCATGTACACCAAGGGAAGCCTTGAATCTGCGGAGCTTCTCTGTACCCAATGCTTTGGTGAAGATGTCACCTACCTGATTCTCTGTGCTGACATAAACAAGGTCAAGGTCTCCTGCCCAAGACCTTCTCTCTGACAAAATGGTAGTGGACCTCTATATGCTTCGTCCGAGCATGAAAAACTGGGTTCCTGGCCAACTGTATACTGCTAATGTTGTCACAGAAAATGACAACTTGTCCACTGATAGACCCAAATCTGCAAGTAGCTTTCTCAACCAAGCTACCTCACATGCTGCCATAGAAGCTCCTCTATACTCAGCCTTTGTATTGGATGAAGCAACCGTAGGTTGCTTCTTGCTGCTCCAAGTCACAGTAGCACTCCCCAAAGAAAACATGAAGCCACTAGTAGATCTTCTATCTGAGATACTACCATCCCAATCAGCATCTCTATACCCATGTACAAATATATCTCTCCTAGTCTCATAAAATAGTCCACAATGCAAAGTAGACCTCACATACCTCAGTATGCGTCTCAATGCGGTTTCCGTGGAACCTGCATAAACCGGCTCACCAACCCAACAACATAGCTCAAATCTAGTCTGGTGATCGTCATGTAGATCAAACTTCCTACTATGCGCCTATACAAAGTAGGATCCTCCAAGATCTCTCTTGAATCTGCACTCAACTTGCCATTCTAATCTAATGGCACGGAAATAGGCTTACAGCCTGTCATACCATACTTGGACAACATGTCCAAGCCATACTGTCTCTGCAGTAATCCAATACCATGTGGTGACCTAATCACCTCAATGCCCAAGAAATATCTGAGCTCCCCTATATCCTTCATCTCAAACTTCTGTCTAAGCAGGATCTTTACATCAAAGATCTCTGCATCATGGTCCCCCCCGTAATGATCAAGTCATCTACATAGATGACAACAAGCACAACCCCTCTATCACCATGTCTCACATACAGCGAGAAATCTGCATTGGCTACATGAAAGCCAATGGTGACAAGATATTCAGAAATCTTGTCAGACCATGCTCTTGGTGCTTGTTTTAAGCCATACAAGGCTTTCTTTAACCTGCAAACATGCTCGGGGTGACTCACATCCTCATAACCAGGTGGCTGCAACATATACACCTCTTCTTGCAAATCCCCATGCAAGAATGCATTCTTTACATCCATCTCTTTACATCCATCTTATGTAAAGACCATTGCTTTGACACAGCCACTGCTATCACAACTCTCATTGTTGCCATCTTGGCAACTGGGCGAAAAGTTTCCTCATAATCAATGTCATATGTCTGCACATATCCTTTGGCTACCAACCTAGCCTTATACCTATTTATGCTTCCATCACTGTTATGTTTTACTTTGTATACCCACTTGCATCCAATGGCTTTCTTGCCTTCAGGCAATTGCACTAAATCCCAAGTCTCATTTCCATATAGTGCATCCATCTCCTCATCCATAGCTTTCTCCCAACACACATTTTCAACAGCTTCATCAATGCATGTGGGCTCTACAACCTGCACAACCTTTGCCATATATGCATAGTGATGTGCCACATAACTATCATAGGTAAACCTTTGCACAGGGTTTTTCACTCTCCCAGATCTTCGTAGCTTTTCATTCATGGCTTCCATAGCCTTCTTTACACCAGGTGTTCTCATAGCTGGGATCCCAAGCTCCTCATCAAGGCTCATATTTGAGCCACTAGACTCTCCATCAACATGAGAATGCCCTGCAGAAATGTCAGGCATACCAAGGGGCTCAACCACTTTCTCTTTTCCTTTACGTGATGTACTAATCACATTTGTAGGACTGGTATTATGATGCAGCCTGCCACTCCATGGTCTATCAATAGACCCACTAGATGAGGACTCTTGTGGTCTATCAATAGACCCACTAGATGAGGACTCTTGTGGTCCACTCAAAGACTGTGATTGCTGACCTGCATTCTGTGCAACCACACTTCCACTCACATCAGTCCCAATAGCTTCTTTTTCAGCAGCATACCAGCTGCTCATCTCATCAAAGACAACATCCCTACTTACCCTTAACTCACATGTAGCAGGGTTATAACACTTGTATCCCTTTTGCTCAAGGGAATATCCAATAAGCACACATTTTTTAGCTTTTGGATCCTGCTTTGTTCTCAGCTCATCTGGCACATGCACACATGAAATGCATCTAAAAACTTTCATATGAGACAAATCAAGTTTTCTACCTTAGTAAACCTCTCCTCTGGAGTTACATCATGTATGGTTGCAGTTGGAGTCCTGTTCATGATGTATACTACTGTAGGAACAGCCTCAGCCTCAGCCCAATAGTTATGTGGCATATTCTTCTCTTCCATCAATGCTCGTGCAATCTCAGCAATGTGCCAGTTTTTCCGCTCAGTAACTCCATTTTGCTGTGGAGTGTATCTGCATGTAAATTGTCTCCGAATACCATTCTTCTTCAAAAATTCAGAGAACTCATTGGAGAAGTACTCTCCCCCTCCATCTGACCTTAGGCACTTTACATATTTCCATGTTTGCTTTTCAACCAAAACTCTGAAATTTTGAAAGTGAGTGAACACCTCACTCTTCTCCTTCATGAAATATACCCACACTTTCCTTGTGTGGTCATCAATGAATGTCACATAATACCTGCAGCCTCCCATAGACATGGTCTTCGTAGGACCCCATATATCTGAATGCACAACATCTAGTACATTTCTGCTCACATATCTGTTACGTAGAAATACATGCTTTGTTTGCTTTCCAAGTTGGCATGCTTCACATATTCTCTGCATACCTTCCACTTTAAACTTTGGCAGCCTTGTCACAATTCCTTTAGTCTTTGCATAGACTTCATTCTCTGCACATTCACATGTCCAATTCTTTTATGCCAAATGTCTATGTCTGCAACAAATCCTGAACCATTTGCAAACATCGCAGCACTCATTTCAGGCATGTCTACATTCAACGTAAACATTTTGCCCACTCTGTTGCCTTTTGCAACCAACCTACACTTGTCTTTACAGTCTTCAACATAACAACCATCAGGGTTAAACTGAACCTGCAAACCCTGCTCAATCATCTGGCCAACTGAAACCAGATTCTTTGTTATGTTCGGAACGTGACGTACATCTGCAAGGTACTTCACTTTGCTATCCTGCATAGACAATGGCACATCTCCAACATGGGCAATTGGATGAGCAGTGTCATCCCCTGTTTCCACAAAACCTGGTCTTTCAAGGTTTTTCATCTCCTTGAACCACTCCCCATGACTTGTCATGTCGTTCGAAGTACCTAAATCCACATACCATACATCATCTTTTTGTGCTGCTTCAACATTTTTAGACATGGCATTCACGACATGCTGCATAACAAACAACCTTTACAAATAGGGAAGAGTAGTTGAAGCTCTTACCCTCGTACCGCTTCCTGTGGTTCTCTTGCTTGCAGCTCAGCCCTTAGCACGAACCAGGCTCTGATACCATGAAAAGATACAGGGGGGAAGAGAGCTTGAGCTCTTGCAAGCACACACACACTCACAAAACCCTAATAGAGAACACACAAGGTGAGAGGCTGAAAATCTTCTCCTTCTTCACTCAACATTCAATACACCATATACAAAGATAAGAGTACGCACAATATGAAAGGTACTCAACCAATACATACAAGGGTTCTCTATAGTACGAACCCAGCTAAATGAGCTAGCGCTATAACTATGCCAGTCTCTAGAATGGCTGTCACACAGCCTATCATCCCACTGGCTGCATATCACCCAAGATCTCACCAACCATGCCAGTGGTATAAGTGTGGGGCCTATCCCCTAGGTGGGTCATCAGTGTCCACCGCCTCACTAGATGAGCTCGATATCTCAACAACTCTTGCTTGGAAGCATATTGAAGATGAGTGGCCTAGCTTTAAAACAGAGCCCAGAAACTTGAGACTTGGCCTAGGTATGGATGGAGTGAATCCATTTGGTTTCAAAAGCACCGCATACAGCGTGTGGCCAGTTGTGTTGGTGAATTACAACCTTCCACCATCAATGGCGATCAAGAAGGGACATCTTATGTTATCCCTTCTAATTCTAGGAAAACATAAAGTCAAGCATATGGATGTTTATCTCGAACCGTTGATTGATGAGCTGGAGGAACTATGGAGAGGTGTTGCGGTGGTGGACATTAGTAGGCCTCCCTCCTCTCGACACTTCGACTTAAAAGCAGTGTTGATGTGGACAATGCATGACTTTCCAAGATACAGCGATTGTTCTGGTAAGAATTCTAATTACCTCCCTACTCTAATACTATTGGCTATATTAATTATAACTATTGACTTTATTATTCTAACTTATATTTATATTTTAACAGGTTTGAAAACATCGGGTAAACATGCATGTCCTATTTGTGGCCCTTTGTTAGTACATGAGTATATTGACGGTTTGTGTAAGACCATATTTGATAATCATCATCGATTTCTCCCGTTAGATCATCCTAAATATGTTGCTAGTAAGAGTAACATTCCTCCACAAACACTTCGTGCAAAACATTGGAAGCATATTTGGGAGTTTACAAATATTCTTCCTCTAGATGGCATGAATAGGTATAGTAATGTTTTTCAATCTTGTTTTGTGTAGTCTCTAATTGGATTAAAGATCACATAGAGCAATCTCTTGTGTAGGTACTCCATTTTTTTTCGGCTACCATATTGGACCCATCTTAAGATCAACCATCTTCTTGATCCCATGCACATCTTCAAGAATATGGAATCTGGTATTTGGGAACATGTTATTGGTAAACGAGACAATGTTAGCGTACAGGAGGACTTGCGGGTCGCAGGACGTATGCGTCAAGCTTGGCCACCACGAGAGAAGGGTGGGCACGTTCGTCTTCCGCCTGCACCATGGATTATATCAAAGAAAGAGGAGAAGCAGGTAAAGCAGGCCATCACCACTTTGCGTACTCCCACTTGATGCATGAGATCATTGAAGGGAGCCTTTACAACCACTAAGAAAAGAGGCATTGAGCAACTATATGGGTTGAAGTACCACGATTGGCACAAGCTTAAGATGCTCCAAGTAAGTGTTTTCCAAGTCTTGTACGTTGAAATTAAATTTTGTAATGCCATAAACCATACATACATGTGCTCTTATGTGCGCAGTTCATACTACCTACTAGCATCGACCATTGTGCAAATAGGAGTTTGAAAAAATGTATTTATAAGATGGGCGAGCTTGTGAGGTATGTAAAACCCATGTCAAATCACCCTTCATTATTTCTTGCCAAATGAACGTGCATGAGGTGTAACGTACTATTCATTTGTTTTTCAGATATGTTAGTTCCAAAGCAATTGATCCAGCCACGTTGGATGATGCGCGTGTTATGGCAGTGGAGGTGGTTTGTTTGGTAGAGGAGACTTTTCCGTGAACCATTCTCACAAGTCAACTACATCTCATTGTGCATTTAGTGGACAAAATTGCTTTATGTGGCACTATGCATGCATGTTGGATGTTCTTCCTAGAGCGCTTCATGAAGACCTTAAAAGACTTTGTGTATGTTTTGGATGTCAAATGGCAAATGAATGTGGTGGAAAAAGGGCCTAATGCAATGATAAAATGCCATGCAAGTTACTATGTAACTATTGACTCTACAAAGTTTTGGCAAACAAAGAAAGATAGGCTCGTATTGCCACAATAATGTGAGCAGGTATGCATTTTTTTACTAATGTGTTTCATGTACATATATATCTAAGCTCGCGTACCCCTTGACTTTTGATATGCTAATTAATTACTGCAGTATGTGTATTTGAGTAGGTTATCTATCTGCCAATGGTGCATGACATTAAATGGTGGTACATCATCCCTATTGCACCACGTTCCAAAGTGATGTATAATACATTCACTGATATAGAGCATACGGAGGATGTAACAAGCCGCAATGAAGATGATGTCGAATATGCCAATGAAGATGTTGTGATCGATGATCAAGAAATAAGAGATGATCATGATAATGAGGATAAGCATGCCATTTCTCATGATCATGAGAATGACCCTACCATTGAGGATGATGGTGATGTTGATGAGGATGATCAGGGCATCGATACCATTATCAATGGACAAAATATCGATAGTGGAATAAATTTAATCATAGCCTTACAAATTGATCAAATGGATATTAATGTTGATCGTTTGGCGAGGATGGATCTCATTGAAGATGAGATCGAACCCTAACCAATCCATCACTGTATCGTTCTAAATTGATGACATTTCTATTGTATATGTTGTCTTTTAATTATCATCTCATAATTTATTTTTGAATATATTTCATTGTTGTAAATGCATGTAGTGGGATTGTGTAATGATATATATTGTAATGTACTATGAGATGGTTTAAAGAAAATAGTTTTTAATTTTGTAAAGGAATGGAGTTTTTCTTAATAAAGTTCTTGTGTGTAATAATGCGTGTATAATTGCGTGTATATACATGTGCTGATACACGCGTTTCTAAAACCAGTATACACGTGAATTTAGATGCAAATATACACGCGCTGGTAGACACGTTTCTGAAACTTCAATACACGCAAATTTAGATGCCAATATACACACGCTCGATACTACTCATATACATGCGCTCGATACTACTCATATACATGCGCGACCATACACGCGCCCGTAACTTATTGCGTGTATTGAACGCGTGTATGGTAGCAGTGTCTTGTAGTGGATGTGTTCTTGATTTGTGAAGAATAATCCTCACCTAAAGCTTTTTCTTCTATCATCAGTATAGATATCAAGTCCTGAAAGTTGGGAATATTCTCCCTAACTGCAATGGAGGTCTTGAATGGGTTGTACTCTTTGCCAAGCCCATTAAGATAGACACTCACCAAGTCATCACCCTCTACTGATACATTGATAAACCCAAGGGATTCAATAATGCCCTTGATCTTTAAGGCATATTCATTGATGGACATGCTTTTCTTTTCCATAGTATGCAACTCTTGCTTTAACTGCAACTTCCTTGCCTTTGTGTTAGTCTAGAATATCTAAACCAAATTCTGCCATGCAACTGGAGTGTTTTTATCCTATATCTATCCTATCATAGTGTTTGTGACACTAATGGAAAGCCATTACATGACTTTTCTTGCACCCTGATTCCAATCCTTGAATGCCTTTATATCTACAGGAGTGGCATTTTCCTTAGATAACTCTGAAGGCTCCTCATCGTCTCCTTCTACATAATCCCAAAATCCTTTACCCATTAGGAAATTGGTCATTCTGAACTTCCAGGCATAGAAGTTATTCTTATCCAACTTCTCACTAACAATCTAATTAATTCCGTCAGACATGTTTTCTTGTAGACCTCCTATAATTGCTGCAGCAATGGTACTCAGAACGACTTGTGTGTCACCAAATGTGACCAGAGTATATGTACATACACCCAATATCAACAATACATGTACAAACCATGTCTGAACTTCCAAAATGCACTGCAATAACCAGATTTTGAGTAGAAACAATTCTCTACCAGAACTTTGAGAAAATTATCGAAAATACCCTGCAGTGATAAAACGCGGCCTGTAACACACCCAAAACATGAATTTGGCCAAAAAAATGAGGTCCAATATGACAATAAACCTATCTTGTAGCTTTGCTCCCGCGAAGATAGCTCCTCAATCGGAGATGTGTAGCTCCCAAAGCTACTGAGGGGGTGTTGTACCTAAACCGAGAAGGGGAAAGAGATGATGGTGCTCTTACTCGTGTAGTACCGCTTCCTTCCTTGCTTATTCTTGCCTCCTTATTGCCTCCTTAGCTCTCACGTGAACCAGGCTATGATACCATAAAGAGAATGTGGGGGAGAGGGAGAGCTTCAAACCCTAGCAAGCAAACACACACACACACACACACACACACACACAAGAGAGAGCAAGACACAAGAGAGAGATGGATAGCTAAATTTTCTTCTATCTTCTTCTTCTCTACTCAACCAACCATGCCAGTGGTGTAGATGCGGAAGCTATCACCCAAGCGGGTCATCAATGTTCGCCACAGCACTAGTTGAGCTCGATATCTCAACAATGCTTGTAAAATGTTTAACTTATATTCAACATACAAATGAACTTTTCAAATAGCATCATATACAAGTTCCTAAAGAATGGAATGGAATACAATTGATTGTTTATCATTATGGTGGCAGAGGAGAGCCACTCACAATTCCTCCACTGGATCACAATCATAATGCCCACCACTTCATCAATCATATCAAGCACTGGAGAATCCATCATCCAGACCACCTCACAAAAATCCAACCCACACCCGAACACAACATCAAAGAGTCTTTTGACTCCTTGGCCAAGGTAATTAGGCACTTTGGAGAAATAAAGAAGAAGATGTAGATATAGAACCAGTTTTTTTCTACTAGAGGCCAACAATCTTTTCAATATTATGTTCAAATGTTCTCTAGTGCATATCGAGATGCACGTTATTGATGTGTAGTTCTAACATGTGCAAGAAAGGACTAGATTAGGATATTCTTATCAAGAAGTTACTCCATCCGGCTACAATATAACTTATATGGAGGATTCTCATATGGATCTGAACTTTGTTCACAAGGCGAACAATCCACCGCGTGCCAAGTGTTAATCTATAGTATTACCCATGTAGTATTAAAACCTTAGTCATCATTCTCGTGCTTAGATATCAATCGCCATACTGAAATTGTACATCTTGCTTTGTATATTTTTTGAATATCAAATAGCACAAGGCACCACAAGCTCACAATGTAATGAAATCATCAACAGCCATAGAGAGAGCTTTTATAATAATACAAAGATATGTTATGCCATCACTATTTGTAGATGTCTAGTATGTATTGATATCTATTTATGTTATTAATTGATTATAATGTACTAACATGTTAAACCGTATGTGTTGGCTATCCCACCAACATAAAGATAGTAAATCCTCTAAAAACATCTTACATTGGGGTTTTTGAATTTAGATTATGATTCAAACTTGACTCACCTCATAAAAGGGATCTTACAAACATGATTTAAGTGGTATTCAAGCATTTACATATATATATACATACATAGACATATATATACATACATATACATATATATATATACATACATATATACATATATATATATACATATACATATACATATACATATACATATATATATATACATACATATATACATATATATATATACATACATATATACATATATACATATATATATATATATACATATACATATACATATATACATATACATATATATATATATATATACATATACATATATATATATACATATACATATATATATATACATATACATATACATATATATGTACATATATACATATATACATATATGCCTACATATATACATATATACATACATACCTACATATATGCATATATACATATACATACATACATACATACATACATACATATATATGTATGTATATATGTATATATATATATATACATACATACATACATACATATACCTACATATATAGGGAAGTTCATGCTACAAAATTGATATAGTTTCTTTGAACTATGGATTTGTAATACTTGGAATAATATATCCCTCTAATTCACACAAAATAATTCATCTTTATGTATTGAAAATGTGCATAAAGATGAATTATTTTGTGTGAATTAGAGGGATATATTATTCCAAGTATTACAAATCCATAGTTCAAAGAAACTATATCAATTTGTAGCATGAACTTCCCTATATATGTAGGTATATGTATGTATGTATGTATATATATATATATATATATACATACATACATACATACATATACATACATATACCTACATATATGTATGTAATAATTAGAGGGATATATTATTCCAAGTATTACAAATCCATATATATATACATACATATACCTACATATATAGGGAAGTTCATGGTACAAAATTGATATAGTTTCTTTGAACTATGGATTTGTAATACTTGGAATAATATATCCCTCTAATTCACACAAAATAATTCATCTTTATGTATTGAATATATTAATAAATGTGATATACTTGTGATCCATATATCTTTCTACATCACCCAAAATCATATAACTTTGTGAAATTATTATTAACAAATGTGATCCATTGTTGCTATGTGTGGTCAATATCTATTGGAATTTAAATTTTCAAGAGAGACTTTTATCTTTTTAGATTCTTATGTTAAAGTTCAAATAGAGATATACTACAAAATTATTGCTCATTATAATGCCAATATCTCTATTAAGAAAATGATGATTTCTCTGAAGTGTGATGTAAAGACGCACCTTAATATGCATGTTGAATTAAAAAGCTAAAATTATTCATGTCCTATATCCATTAGCTAACCAACCCAATGGAAACTAACTTACATGGTGCAAATAAATACAAATACCCAAGCCAAAGAGTGTCTTCAAGCCATTAAGGTTATCATCACATAACAGAACTCATAGAGAAAAGAAGAACTTTGAAAAACCTTTAAAGGTACTCTAGAGTAGTAAAGAAGCAAAAGTAGGTTAAAAAACATACAATAAGTGTGTGAGCCTTTCCTTTATGATTCTTGGAAAAAAATAAGTAAATATTCAATATCCAACACATAGCTTTCATAATATAATATAAGATTATATAATTAAATATGCAATATCAAGCACATAGCTTTCACACTATAATATTTTACTATCTAAAAAATATGTAAATGTTCAATATCAAGAACATAGCTTTCATAATATAATATAAGATTATATAATTAAATTTATTTTTTTACATTCCATATTGTTAAATCCATATGTGTAAGTTATTACCTCAAGACACAGATCCTAATGTTAGTCTTTCTAACACTAATCTTATAATTGAGCCACAAAAGTGGCTTAAGGCTAATGTATGGACTGTAAAGAAATGGAAAGGCAAAACAACGTAAATTCTATGAAACTACCTGAGATATAGATTTGTTTGTTAGAATGCATCTACTATGAAAAATGTTTGAAAAAAACATGTACCAACTAGCAAATTTGCAATTTTCAAATCTACTAAACTAGCATAAAAATATTGTGTGACTTATCTTCAAGGAGACGTATGTAAAATGTTGTGATAGACTTATCTTCAAGGAGACGTATGTAAAATGTTGTGATAGACTTATCTTCAAGGAGACGTATGTAAAATGTTGTGTCTTAATACGTTGAGAGAGCATACTTAAAAAGCAGTAAGTTTTTGGCAAAAATATGTAAAAGCCATAGAAGTGTAATTTTTTTCCACAAGACTAGTGTTATACATAGTATATGCCCTTTTATAAAAGGGTATATAGTATATGTAAAAGCCATAGAAGTGTAATTTTTTTCCACAAGACTAGTGTTAAGAAATAATTATAAAAGTGTATATACATAGTATTTATTTATGAAGATGAATTTCAATTGCTAATATATCCAATTGTAGTTTTCTACAAGCCTATGATAACGTTATAAAAGGGTTTGTACAGAGCATTTATTTATGAAGATAAATCCTAATTGCCAATACATCTAATTTGTAAAAGGATGTGTTCATAGTATTCATTTATAAAGATTGGCAACATTAACAAGTGTAAGAAACTTTGCTATTTTAAGAGCATTTGGCTTAACATCATTCATACCCTCCGTGGCCAATGGGGGAAGTGGTGGGAAGCCTTCTTGAGGCTTTAGCAGCCTGGCCCTTTTCTCACAAATAGATGTGGTGAGCCCACTTGGCACTATAGACCACGTGGGTGGTTATTTCCCCCCCCTCTCCCTTTATTAGTAGATAGCCTCCTCCTCATAGAGCAACCAGCCCCACAGAGATGAAGTGCATCTTTCTCCACCCTTGATTCTCTGATCCTTGTCCTGCACATGGAGGCAAGTTTGTATCTAGCCCTTCGTGGTTGTATTTAACTATAGAGGGATCTTTTACCTGTATAAAAAAAATTGCTATTTCTCAAGGAATAGTCAAAATTTAAAAACTAGTATACAATCTCTATCGAACCCTTTTAATTTTTTAAATAGTTCGACACATAAATGAAAATTATGTGTATTGAAATGCATAGTTTTCTATATTGTATGTAAAAATATATTTATTAATAATATATAAACTAATATTTTTTATATATTCAAAGCCTTTAACATTATTAATGATATAAAAGCAAAAAAGATGTCAATACAATTTTTATTTTGTATACAACATCAACTCGTTGTATCTTGGAACTCTATGCACCAAATCTCTTTGTGAATGGTATTTATGACACTAAAAGTTTAGGGCAAGTTAAAATTGTCAAGGATCTTAAAACTCAAAGGCATGTTGAATACATAGTGAAACTTACACTACATGGACTCTCAACAATGTTGAATTGGAATTCAACAAAGGTACAAAACATGAAAGGCTTTCAATTACAAGAAATTGAATTGGGATTCAACTAAGGTACAAAACACACAAGCTAGGGTCTCAATACACTTAAGGGGAATAATCTGGGTAAAAAATAAGGCACCTTCAAGAATCTATAAGTATAAATGTTTGGCGAATATATATTTTATATAGACCTAGAAATTTAAAATTTTAGAAATTTGGGGCAAATCTTTGGATTTCTTATATAAAATGGTAGTATCTAATGTATTTTTAGCTAATATTTCTTAAAAACCTTTAAAAAGTGTAAAAAGTTGGACACATTTTTAGAAAAATGGATTTTTAAAATAGCCAAATAATTTTGGAGGCTCTTGAAAAATAGCCAATTGGCTATAAATAACCCTAATGTTTTCCTTGGGAATAATATTCAGAAGGGTAGAATGGTGACCAGAGGAGCTCCACTTGAGATGATACTAGGAACATAGGGCTAATTTTCTTGATAGTTCAAGTACTCAAAAACCAAGAAATGTGAGCCCTTCACAAATATGCTAAGAAGAGGAGAGGATTAAAAACCTTTGAAGCTAGATTTAGTAATAATTAGAAGAGAAAAAAAAATAAAATAAAATATTTTTCTTAACTATTTATTTTAGAGAGGATGGAAATATTATGTGAAACTTGATTCGAAGCTATTACAAATTCTTCACATGCCTTGATTCATCATTTGTTGTTTTAAGGTGGTGTAATTTTAAAAAATCATCATGGATAGGGTCTCCCTTGCACTTGTTTGAAGGAAGACATTAGGAGAGCTTGAATATTTGTCGTCGTATATCCTCCTGTGATATTGAATATAGCTACTTCAAAGACATATTTTGGAGAAATAAATACAATTTACACTCACATGTGTAATTTTATTGAAGGAAAGGATATTAAAATGGCTTGAAAAATATTATTAAAGCATAAAAAAACATTAGCAGTTGTGCACAAGTTTCTTCATACATCACTCCCTAATATGGATAAAGTTCTATGAGCTCCAAATTTCATTCATAGGAGCAAGTAGCATAGGCTAGAGTACATATTATTGCAAGCAAATAGAACACATAACCGCTTTCAATCTACATTCAGATTCTTGATGCCTTGCTTAGACTGCACCTAAACTGAGTTTCATTAATCCGCCCATTAAACAATATTGTTTTTCATTGGTTTGGGGGTGTGCTTGTATGACACCAACGTTCATGTGTTATGGCTTGAGACACTTAGTTGATGTTACAATTGTGTAGGTTGGACACTCTCGAAGGAAAGAAAATACTAGAAGTATTCGGAAGGGCGGACACTCTCGAAGGAAAGAAAACACCAGAACTATTCGGAAGGGCGGACACTCTCGAAGAAAAGAAAACACTAGAAATATTCGGAAGGGTGGGCACTCTCTTAGAAAAGAAAACAGTTTGAAGCTTGTACAATGTAGGTGCAATGTAGGTGCATAAAGAGGAGTCCCATAATGTTCATACAACATGAGTTCTTTTGGGAGTAAAGTGATAAGATCATTGAAGAAGCTAGAACGCTTAGTTTATACTAGGAGGGCAAAGTTGAATAAAGACAACTTTCAAACGAAGAGCATCTTTGTACAATCCATAAGGACGTTGGGACGCCCAGGGACAAAGGTCCTTTATAAAGCAAGATATTGGGAGTAGGCCATTAGGTAAACGAAAGCTTGTGAGACTGTATTCTTAATTATAGTCATACACAAAAATACGGCATTAAAAGGTTTTTCATCAAATATTGATCGAAGAGTCTTCAAGAGTGTATAGTAATCATTACGATACACTATTATAATTATGATCGTAGCATAATTAGGATGAGAGAGTTGAAAGTTCACCTTGTGTAGCAAATCATATTACGTGCCTGGCCCGGGCACGTAGAGCTTGTTTTTACATTTACATCTCCAGGCCTCCGGATAATAGTCCATCAGTCCTATGGGTTTGCGGCCGGGCTGGATGGGCACGCGAACCGGCTTGCAAGGTGTGCAGCTTCCACATCTCGTTACGCAGCTTGGTGGCATTGATCCTAGCCTTGGCGATAATACCCTTCCTTTCCTGCATCCTTTCTCTATTCCACCATCTAATTTGCCCTGCGTTCATCACGTCGACTTAATACCACGCGATATAAACTAGTTTAATTAGACTACAGAAACCGTCCAAATTCTGTCCATGGCCATTCTTCACGACCTACGTCCACTAACTTAGGCCAGGCAACACATATAAAAACTTCTATTGAAAACGTAAGTCACATCATGTGATGCGTAAATAAAGTATATTTACCTCATAGGAAACAAATCCATGACGATCCGGGCCTCCTGTTGGTTGAATGGAAGGCGAGGAGGCTTCTGAAACGCTTGCTTGCACTGGATCAAGAGGGTCTACGTCGTATTGGGTTGTTCTATTGAATTGTGGGTTTTCCATGTCACAGCCTGCAAGAAAAAGATATCATTTAATGTTGTTAAGGACAAAAACATTGTTAAGCTATGTTAAGATAGCTATTTTGAGGGTATTATGTTGAAGCCCTAGGTCGAAGCCTTTCACCTTCCTGCTGATGCCTCTACCGTGCCTAGTATAGCAGTGAAGAATTGTGGTAAGGAACGATATGGTAAGTCATGCCTACCAGCAAGGAAAGGCGTAGCATCTGCCAAACTCATAAACGAAAGTATAAATCCGCAGGATGTGATTAAAGCCAGAACAAAGCAAGCTAAGGAACGTTTGAGCGAATGTTTAGTGCACTCCATGCTTTGTTGAAGTGGTCACTTTAATTGAAGAGAGGTGAACCTCCAGCCATGGCAGCAGTTTCGTGCTGCAAGCTCCCTAGAAGTCTAGCTACTAATTTACTCTCTCATGGGGCCGTTTAGCTGCAAGCAAAGTGAGCTTATGGGAGGTAATGTTTAATATTTTACAACCCTAATCCGAAGCAATCAAACGAGGGAAGGGAGAGCTAGATTTTGGAATGGGTGTATGGTGGGGAGCTAGGGATAGTCGCTATTTTTATGAGCCTTTGTTGAAGAAGTACAAGAAAAAAAGTGGCTCTAATGCCGACGAGCCCTACAACCTCACTAGAATAACATGTCGGATACTGTCGGAATGAGAGAGCCCTACCCAATCCACGTGGCACACCCCCAGCGTCTACCCTCCAACTTTTAAAGTAACCGCACTTTTCAGGGTTTTTAAAAAGGACATCCCCCCATATAGTCACCTTCAAAACCATTAACCTTCAACTCTGGATATTCCTTTCAAATCTCACTTAAAGGGACAGCTTACCTTTGTTTCAAAACAATCTCATAATTGGAAGGAATTAATTCGGAACCATCAATCTCATGTTGATTTCAAAACAATTTTGGTCATGATAAGACTCCTTTCCTTTTGAGAGGCCATAGCTCTCTAGTATGTTGGTGAAAGTGCATAGCACCTACTCTCTGGACCTTACAATGGGTTGATTTCCAAAAATCCAATCAAATTTTACCAATGCTCTTCAATATTCTAGCTGAAAATGATTGGCAAACCCAAAAGCACAAAACATGTGGCTAACAAACAATGGAAGTGATTAGCCCTTTTAAACCAATTTTGATTCACATTTAGACCCTAGAGAGTGAAGACTTCAAAAAAGCCTGTATTTCTAGTAATTTTGAGACCAAATTTTGTGCCCTAGAAAGTTAACTTATACCAAAAAAGGTGATTAAGATTAAGTTTTTGATGAACACCTTGAACATTGATTTTTTTAAAAAATAAAGTGTATTTTATTTGGCCTAGATTTATTGCTAGCTACTTAAAATCCCATTTGATTATTATTTGAATTTTACAAGAACTAAAATAGAGCTAGATGCTCTAAAAACTATGGCTCACTTAAGTTTTGAGGAAGATCAATTGATTGTACGTTTTAATGGCTTGGTTTTCTGAATTTGAAAACATGACTTCTATAAAGACTTTAAATAATGGCCTAGTTTACCTAAGCCTTGATTACTTGAGATTCTTCCAAACATTTTATGCTTGAAGAGAGATGTATAAAAAAAGAAGCATTTGCATTTTTTGGGATTTGGTACTTCACTCTATTGATTAATAAGGTGAAAAGATTCAAATTTTTCTTTTTAACAATGTCTTCAATCACAATTTATTTTGTCCATTTTCTTTTCAAAATGGGTGTTTTTCCTTTTTTGCTTTGCACTTTTGTGTACATATAGTTTGAGATACCACCCCACATTTAGTACCATTTCTCATCATAATGCTTCATTGTTGCATGGGTTGATATAATTTTCTTATTCTAATGAGTTCAATGGTGGGCATAAAATATTCATATACCATCACCATATTGCACATGCCTTCAAAGGAGCAACACAACTTGAATGTTTGAATATAATACCCTCTTTAGAAACTTTGAAGTTAGTGAGTCTTTCTTTTTTTAAGAGTTTAAAGGATTTTTTCCCCTAAACCACAAGGTTTTCTACAACTCCATGAAATGGAAAAGGCACCTCCATGACTTTGATCATCGGCGATGCCATCCCTCCTCCCCCCTCTCTCTCTCTCTCTCTCTCTCTCTCTCTCTCTCTCTCTCTCTCTCTCTCTCTCTCTCTCTCTCTCTCTCTCTCTCTCTCTCTCTCTCTCTCTCTCTCTCTCTCTCTTACACATGCACGCATGCACATACACACACACATACATGCACGCACGCATTGTGGAAAGAACCAAAATTTTTTAGAATTCTAATATTTGGATCTATGGAAAGTTTCCACATACTTTTTAATATTTTGATCTATTTTTTTAGAATTCTTGGAAAGTTTCCACGGACTTTTATCATGTTTAAAAGTGCCTTCTTGTTTTGCAAGGCATTGGCTCTAGATTCAAAACCTTTGCATCCGATAAGGGTAATGTGAAAAAAGTTATGGTAAGCAACTTCATCAAACTTGTCACTTTTAAAATCTGATAGGTACACATAGCAATACATGTGTTTTCCATTCGCCCACACGCTCGTCAATCGCAACCAGTGCAATACCAAGCCAAATACCTTTGAATACAAACTCTAAAGTTTGAATTTAATGATATGGCCTTGATTTTTTGCCACCGGCAACCCGAAACCCCACATTTAATTTGCTGCGTGTTTTTTTTTTTTTTTGAGAAAGTGTAATTGAATTAAAGAGAAAACTAAACCAGCTACAATGGTCCCTCAGGAAGAGGGAGGGACAGCCTCAACAGACAAAAGAGATTACAACATAAGCATATTGAGATACATCTTGAGCCTAGTTCTTGAGTAGAACAATGGAAGGATGGAACTCCATTTTGGCCATCTAGTGTAATTGAATTAAAGAGAAAACTAAACCAGCTACAATGGTCCCTCAGGAAGAGGGAGGGACAGCCTCAACAGACAAAAGAGATTACAACATAAGCATATTGAGATACATCTTGAGCCTAGTTCTTGAGTAGAACAATGGAAGGATGGAACTCCATTTTGGCCATCTAGTATTTTTCTGAAGCTGAGATTGGGTAGCCAGGGGGTCCTGAGTTTCTTTCATTTTCAAACACAGCAGCTCTTCTGAAATCTTCAAGTCAGACTTCAACAGTTGGAGAGGAAAGAGGTTTCTATCAAACCACATGGCAACACCCCTCCAAATGTTCCAAAGGGGAATGTCAAGATGCTTGCAGTTACCTAGCAAAAACTAAAGAAAGTGTAATTGAATTAAAGAGAAAACTAAACCAGCTACAATGGTCCCTCAGGAAGAGGGAGGGACAGCCTCAACAGACAAAAGAGATTACAACATAAGCATATTGAGATACATCTTGAGCCTAGTTCTTGAGTAGAACAATGGAAGGATGGAACTCCATTTTGGCCATCTAGTATTTTTCTGAAGCTGAGATTGGGTAGCCAGGGGGTCCTGAGTTTCTTTCATTTTCAAACACAGCAGCTCTCCTGAAATCTTCAAGTCAGACTTCAACAGTTGGAGAGGAAAGAGGTTTCTATCAAACCACATGGCAACACCCCTCCAAATGTTCCAAAGGGGAATGTCAAGATGCTTGCAGTTACCTAGCAAAAACTCCTGAATTCCTATTTTTTATGCACCTTTAGGTTGAACTGCCTGCTGTAAAAGCTGAATTACCTGCTCATTCTCTTTGCAGTTGAAGAACAAATGAAAGATATCCTCTGTTGGACCTTTACATTTTACACATTTTCCATCCCCACACTTGAGATCCTTGGAGCCAGTCCAAACTCCATGATGTATAATGCTCCACAACAAGAAGCTATGTTTGCTGGAAACTGAAAATGCCCACAAACATTTAAATCTATATGTCCACTGTCTGGAGCTCCAATTGACCCTCCATTTATGATTAAGTTTTCTCTTTAAATCTTTACACACTCCACCTTTGTCCTGAAATTGAGAGAAGATTGCTGGAGCAACCATGCTTGTAGTACTTTTGATCTGAGAACCTCTGGGAGGTATATGGAACAAGCTCAGCACTTTCTGCAATCTTTCTATGCACCATTTAGCAGCAGCAAGACTGATGTTGAAGTCCAGCTGAAAATCAGTAGCTTCCTTGATTCTTTGATTCTTGAAGAAGCATCCCCATGAGAGTATTCCAGCTTTATAACACTTGTGAGCTTTCTTTTTCAGAGGGAGTTTACACTGAAATGCAAAAAAACCAAACCATGGAGAGTCATTCAAGAAAAAACGAGGGTTAGTCTTCAGATCTTTTGTAAGTACCCAGTTGGACTTCACCTCTATCCAGGCATTCCAAAATCTGCAAGTTAGCTTGGAGCCAATAGGGACAAAAGGAGCAGGTGAGAGAAGCAAATAACTCAGTGTCAAGTTGGTCCAATCTTTGTAGGATTTTAACTTGAACTTGTGAATATCTCTCTTGCAGAAGTGCCCAAAAGTCATCTGAATCTACTGCCTGATTTTTAAACAGCTCGTGAGTCTTGAAAGAGGGTCGTGGTGATTTGGTATCTTGAGCCAGTGGCAATACTTTTTAGAGGCCCGCGTGGGAACAAACCTAAATTAACTACATGTTAAAAGTAGCCACTAAAGGCTTAGCCTATATTGATGGGTGGTTGTGATTAGTATCGTCGTACGCAGCATGGCTCTGTCCACGTCACGATGTTGCCGAGCCGTACAAATCATTGCGGCTCGGTCGTTGATTTTTTTCAATGACTTATGCGTTAATGTAACTGTATCTCGGGGCTGGAACGTAGTTGCTTAAGAAGTTAGAATTCCGTAGGAATGGAACTCCGGGGGCCGGTGTGTCTGTGTGTGTGTGGTGAGGAGAGAGAAATGAGGAGAGTGAGGGATTTTTATCGTGTGCACTGTGTATGTCTGTAAGAGAGAGAGTGATTGCAGCTTTTGTGTGCGTGTGATGGTGTAGGAAGGCTGGAGCATTACTGGATTATGAGTATTCTCCATTGCATCTGGTGTAAACCTAGAATTTGAAGGGCACCCTATTTTTTCTTTTTGAAGAGGGCTTTTTTTAAACTAGCTTTTTGTAACTAGCTTTTCTTTATGAACAAATTGGAAAGGCATATTATTAAATTTACTAAGATTTTTCCTTAGGGTAATTGTGTTTTCACCCTTCCTGTGTGAAGGTTTTGACTCTTTGGAAGGGTACTCTAACCTTCAAATTCTAGCGCTGGCTGGGTGTACACGCAAAGCGTCTATATAGAGAGAAACCGTACAAATCATTGCGGGCTTTGACTCGGTCGTTGATTTTTTTCGATGACTTAATGCGTTAATGTAACTGTATCTCGCGGCGAGAACGTAGTTGCTTAAGAAGTTAGAACCCAAGTAAGATTCCGTAGGAATGGACATTGAAACTCCGGGGGCCGTGTGTGCGTGTGAGAGAGAGAGAGAGAGTGTGAGTGAGTCAGAGAGAGTGTGTGTGTGAGAAAGAGTGTGTGAGTGAGTGAGTGAGTCAGAGAGAGAGAGAGAGATATCAGGGATTTTTATCGTGTGCACTGTGTATGTCTGTAGGAGAGAGAGTGATTGCAGCTTTTGTGTGCGTGTGATGTTGTAGGAAGGCTGGATCATTACTAGATTACGAGTATTCTCTATGGCAGCTGGGTTTACACGCAGAGCGTCTATATATATATAGAGAGAAAGAGAGAGAAAAGGTGGTAAATAGAAGGCTTTGAGGGCTGACGAAGGAAGGAATCAAAGGAGAAAAAAGGCTTTGTGCGAGCAGAAAGTAATACGTACTATGATGTTATGAATAATAGCTCGGGCATTCGACCTTCTGAAATATTTCTCAAAAGGCTGAGCAGTGAACGTAATAAAGATAAGAGGGCTTTGTCGTGAGTACAAGGACTCTTCAACGGTAGACTGTACGCTGAAGAATTTCTGAAGGGAAGCAGGGGATGCGTTTAGCGTTACTAGTTAGTTTTTTACAGCGCGCAAGGATTTTTTTGGGAACTGGATTGTTACCGGCAAAAAACACGCACAAATACATGCTACAGTACACAAATCATGCTACATTCTCTCTCTCTCTCTCTCTCTCTCTCACACACACACACACACGAACAATCAATCAATCTCTTTCTCTCTCTCTCACAGACACGAATAATCAATCAATCTCTTTCTCTCTCTCTCTCACTGCATGTAGTAATCATCACCAATTGGCAATGACAATCCATTCGTTCCTCACGGCATGCGCGCACGCGCCCATACGCAAAGAAAAATGGAGTCTTCGCTTTGCGTCATGATTATTAGTGTTTAATTGGTAGCGACAATAATGCATTCGCCTATGGTCTTCTTGACACGTTCCAATCACGCAGCATACGACACATATACACTCAGTCTCACACGCACACGCTAGCTCATGCACCACATTTGTGAGCTGTTTCAACGACGTATGCCTTGTTCCCTTGTGGGTGCAGGCAGCAGAATCGATGCCGATTAAAGCTGAGACGTCATCAGGAAAGATTCGATGTGGCAAGAAAGACGCACCTTTTCAAGAACTTTGATTTAGAAGCTAAATTATTCTTAGACTGCTAATGTTAAACGTACAGGGAGAAGATTCATTCATCGATCTTCTCATTCTAGAGACTTCTAACTAAGTGATAAGCTGAGATCAGAGTATACTTTCTGCCCTTTCTTAACTGATCATGAAGGGCCAAAGGCTATGGAAAAGGCATGCGTTGCAAAAAAATTGAAGGACCAAAAGGATTAAGGACTCGACTCGACGGAGCTCCCCTGCTGCTGCTGGCTGGCATGCCCTCCACGTGCTCTGCGTGTCCGCCACATGACTGCCGCATGCCCGACGTAGGCTCGATGGGCTGCGGTCTTTTCAGCCCACTGCATGCCTGCCACGCGGTCGATCCTCAGAAGAGGCGGTCACCTACCAAGATCCGCATAGATTGCCTCACTTGTGCGACCTCAATGCAGTGCCGCCATCTAGCATCAGAGCCAAGGGCATCATTTCTGAGAAGCTTAGTCTGGGGCGAAGTGAAACCCCAATGCTTTTTGCCAAACATCTGTTTAACTCCAACAGAGATCGAGACCCCCTGCACACCTGGTGTGGAGAGCTATGGACCAGAAGCTCCTTTCTACGGAAGAGATGCAGGAGCTGCAGCAGTTGCTGGAGGCCAACTCGATGAAGACACCAGAATGGGCAGCGCAGACCATCACGCGCAAGTTAGCGATGCGACTGCTGGAGGAAGCAATACTCAAAGGCAAGAAGGTAAGTCTATCTCTGTTTCCTTGCCTGAGGAAGACGTCAAGCTTCTGGAGATAGACTACCAGGGTAGGGCCCTGGTAGGCCTGATATTTAGGGCCAGACCCCCTGTTGAGGTCCCAAAATGTGGATTAATCATGAATAGTCTCCGAGAGGGATTAATGTATCGATACTTACAAACTGGGCCTCCCATGATTCAACACCCCCTGCTCCAAAATGCATGCTTCCATATTGCTCCATTTGGATCCTTCGTGCCTCCACATGCTTTAGACTGGGTTCCTCCTTCGCTGACTTCATTGCTTTCTTCCACTCACGCTTGTGAGCGGTGTGGGGTGGGCCCCTTGGTGGTTGACCTCCCTGGAGCCTGGCAAGCTCCGCTAGTGTATGCCTCTTAAGCGAAGATCTTTTATTGCTAAGTATAGAAACAATCTTTGACTTGGCCCATTTATCTGTGAACTGAACATTGGGGGGGTTAGGATACCTAGAGTGAACAGCAGTGAGGGTCTCATCAGCCAACCTCTTTGGTTGATCTTTGTAGTGAATAAAGCAATCTCTGTAATTGTTAGCAATTATAGAGCGTTGTCGTGCCATGGCATGTCTATGGTATGAAACCATGCATATGAGACTATCAAATGCAAATCTAGAAGCATGGGAATAAGTGCTATGATGAGACATTATATGATGCCCATGTACATATGTTCATATTGTAAATGAGGTTCAATAAGACGAGCCGATGCTGAGTAGTGTCTTGAAGCACATACATGATGTCGAAGGTCCCACAAGTCATGCATATGAAGGTTTTAGTAGACTGATTTGAACATGATATTTGATGCCGCCTTGAAAACAATGTAAAAAGAAAGGTGGCGCATGAGTTTTTTAAAACTGGGGAAATACGTGAAAATAGCTGCAAAAGGCGGGTGCGCCCGATTTCCTTGCAGGGAAAGTGATGAAAAACCAGAGAAACGAGGGGGAGTAGATATCAGTGAGCAGCGTCTGCAGAAAGGGTGAACCAGAAACGCCAACTAACCAGAGAATTTAAAATCAAAAGGGTGGCTACTGTGCATGGCTTATTGGAGTTAGAATTGAAGAGCAAATTGAGTACTATCTAGTGATATGATTTTCATTTAATACATGTACTCATCCTTGCGCGGTCTGCAGCGAAGCGACCATATGGAAATTAGCAAAAATCAAGAAAAATTCGCCTTGTTACTTTCAGATTAAGTGATGGTTTTTTTATTATTATTTTTATTCACTAACCTACCTACGATTTGGAAAATCGTAAAGCCTATAAACCTTTAAAGGTTTTGTAAATTAAGAAGAACCTGGATTTGAAGAGTTGTGGAATCATCAAAAATACGTGGAATCAAAGCATCAAAAATGCAGTAAGGATTATGGAAATTTGATTTTGTTTTCTACTCAAATGGTTTTGGAATGCAAGTCATGGAGTTTCTTAGAATCATGTGAGCATGTTATAGATATGCCATATATCGTCTTTTGTTTGTGAGTTGTTGGAATTTAAAGGCAGGTTTTCACGTGATAAAGAAACATCTTGAAATGATGGAATTGATGTCACTTGATGTATGGAATGTAAATGGTCACATGTATGTGGGAAATATTTGAAGATTATGTTATGCCTACATGTGATTGGTTTGAGGGATTTGGGAAAAAGGAGCCAGTAAATCTATGCTTGGAAAGGGACAATCACTTGATACACAATTTATGTGCAATCATCAGGCTGAATTCCAGGATGTAATGAGGTGAATTGGCACATGTATAAGTCATCAAAAATGGATAAGTCCTATGCTCCTTGGAGAGTTATGTGTGTGAGTTTCCTTGTGGAGATTGATACCTACTCTCACAGCTAGAAGTCTCGTACTTTCCCAGCGACACCATCCATGTCACGACAGCGTATGATGTCATAGTAGATCGTACCATCACCCGGAGGCATGTCTAGATCATCTGAATCATTCTCATCCCCACCACCACCCCTCCCAAAGCATTGTGCCATGCATCCCCCACCGCTCTCCCTGCTACTACGCCTGCTCTACTGTGTCGTGTCGAGCTAGTACGCTGGCCACCTGTATAGCTGGAGAACCAAGTCTCGACTGCACGGGAGTACACTGACAGCTCTGCGAGGTAGAAGGGCCTCCTGACGGCATGGGGGAAGGGGCATAGGACGGCATGAGGGAAGGGCCTCGGCTATGTAGCCGGCTGGGGTGTGTTGACTCCACTGGGGTAATCTCAAAAGATGTGGGATTGGGGTGGTTTGGAGTCTGTAGTGCCGACTCCTCGGGGGTGTTCAGAGTACCCGTCATGTAGCCGTATAACTCCCCAGGACTGGGAGGGTGCCCCAAAAGGTTATATAAGTCCCGAAAGATGGTCTCTCGAAGATCAGGTGAGCCTGAAGAGCTTCCTGGCCACATGATGAACTGGAAAAAAGAAAAAAAGAAGATTACTGATGAACTGAGAAGAGAAAAAGAAGAGAAAAAGAGACAAAAAGAGAGAAGGAAAGAAAGTAGAAAAGGCATGCATAGCGGGGATAAAAGAGAGGAGAAAGGAGAGGAAAAGAGAGGAGAAAAAGAGGGGATAAAAGAGAGAAAAGAGAGAAGAAAAAAAGAGAGAAAAAGAGAGGAGATAAGAGAGAAAAAGAGAGACGAAAAGAGAAGGAAAGAGAGGATAAAAGAGAGAAGGAAAAAGAGAGAAAAATATAGAGTGCAATCCATTTTTTCAATCATGCTTTCCCTTTCCATCATTCATGCAATCCCCTTCTTCATGCAATCCCTTTCCATCATTCATGCAATCCCTTTCTTCATTCATGCAATCACTTATTTCCATGAAAGGAGAGGAAAAGAGGAGAGAAAAAGTGGGGGATAAAAGAGAGAAGAAAGGAGAGGAAAAGAGAGGAGAAAAAAAGACAGAAAAAAAGAGGAGAGGAAAAAAAAGATAGAAAAAACACTGCGTATATCTTCGCGTATAACAGCGCGTCTATAGATGCGGCTATTTGTTTCTAACACAGAGTATACGCGTCTATAGATGCGCTCTTGGACGCGCTTTTAGATGCGCTCTTAGATGCATCTATAGACGCGCTTTGACAGACATACTATTCTAAAAACTCGAAAAGGACATGCGCCCGACGCGCCCGACACAAAAGCACAACAACTGTACCAAAAACATTCGTTTCAAAGAGAGCAAAGGACGAATCCACAGAGAGCAACTTTCAAAGAAGATCAACCCTAAAGAGACTTACCTTGGATAGAGGTATGGAATCTTCTTGTCCTTCTTCAAAGCTGCTTCTCTTTCTTCTCTTCCTTGTTCACCCTTTGCTTCTCTTTCTTCTCTTCCTTGTTCACCCTCTTCTCTTGTGTGCTTGGAGATGATTGTGTAAGCATGGAGATAAGTGTGGGTGCTTGAAGATAAGTGTGGATGCTAGGCTGTGGATCTGTTAACAACAAAGCAAGCCCGTTAAAAGTATGTGAAGAAAAGCAAGAGCGCTAAAAGTAGGTTTGAAAATAAAAATTACATCTATAGGCGCATCTAATGTCGCATCTAATATCGTGTCTAAAACTGTGTCTGTTCTGTGTAGTGCACGTGTATACATTCATCTAAATGAGCGTTTGATTGTGCGTTTACAGCACGATTTAGACAAGCCTATAGATACGCACCACACAAAATAGACGCGGTTTTAGACGGGGTATTAGACGTGCCACAGAGTTTTTAGATTAAATATTTGATACAAGAGTAATTTTTTTGGGTTGTTTATTTGTAGGATGTCTTTATCTTCAACAAGTAGCTCGAGTGAGGATGAATCCCTCCGTATCCACCATCGGAAAATGTGGTTGGAGCAAAAAATCAAATGTATGTGTGATCGATGTCGCGGAAACATGTATCGTGCACGCAGGATTACACTCAATCACATCTCAAAGTATGGAGAATGGGATGCGATCGTAAACCTAGTAAGTGTTAAAGAGTTAAGGTTGATTGAGATACCTATGGGTGTTTATATGTTTGAGTTATGATCCCGTTTTAATTTGATATAGGATGCAGTGCCACACCCACATATGTTACCCTATGCTCGTCATGTGGAGGCAAAGCATCGGCGATATGAGGTGGGATCTTCAGGAGGGACCGTTACAGATGCATGGAGTGATGGTGATAGTAGCCTTCTGCCATTACCTCATGAAGCCATGGAGGAGGAGGTGTTTGATGATATGGTGTGGGATTTATATGTCCATCAATCCGAAGGGAGGGATGATAGTATGGAGCATGACGATCTTTTTATCGTAGCATCGACTCCACTGTTTGAGGGGTGCACATTCTCTGTTCTACGTGCCTCCCTTGAGTTACTAAACTTGCAAACCATCTATGGATGGAGCAATGCAAGTTTGAATGCATTACTCAAGTAAGCTTTAAAGTTTATTTTGCAAACATGGTGAATTATACTAGTGGGTCAATTACTCGAATGCTTTTCCTCATTTATGGTCTTCACGTGCAGGCTATTGTGTAAAATGCTTCCAAGGGAGAATAAATTACCAACCTCAAGAGATATGGCAAGGCAACATGTGACCTCTGTTGGAGGATTAGATTACAAGCGCATCCATGCATGCATCAACGATTGCGTTTTGTTTCGTGGACTACATAAGGGTGCAAGAGAGTGTCCTACTTGTGGAGAGGCAAGATATAGAGCATATCTCAAAACTTTGGATGTGCCTCGTAAGGTTCTGCAACATTTTCCCATAATCCCTCACATCCAACGTATGTTCAAGTGCAAATCCATTGCAGAGCTCATGTCATGGCATTCCTCCCATCGATCAACCGATGGCAAGTGGAGAACTCCCGCCACAGACACTTGCGTGGAAGCATATTGAAGACACATGGCAAAGCTTCAAGGAAGAACCTAGGAGCTTAAGACTTGGATTGGGTATGGACGGTGTGAACCCATTTGGTCTCAAAAGCACCTCTTACAGTGTATGGCTAGTGATATTGGTGAATTATAATCTTCCACCCTCTATGGCGATTAAGAAAGGACATGTTATGTTATCCCTTCTAATTCCAAGAAAACATAAAGTCAAAAATCCTGATGTTTATTTGGAGCCTTTGATTGACGAGCTAGAGATACTTTGGAGAGGTATCGAGGTGCATTATGTGAGTAGGCCTCCCTCGTCACATGAGACTTCAACTGCAAAGCAATCTTGATGTGGACGATGCATGACTTCCCAAGCTATGGCGAGTGTTCAGGTAAGCATTGCACTTCTAATTATGAGTAGGCAAAGGATGTGGCACCCTAAACCCACCTTGAACTCTTAATTGCATCTATTGTTTAGGTCTCACTACATCGGGTTACATGCATGTCCTATTTGTGGTCCTTCACTTGTTGCCTCACGGGCAGACACATTGAATAAGGTCATCTATGAGAATCACCATCGATTTCTCCCACCTGATCATCCTAGATATGTTGCCCCTTGGAATGAAGTCCTCCCACAATCACTCACAGCAGGAGATTGGATGAGAATTTGGGACGGTTCCATGACTCCTCCACCACTTGGCATGAGCCGGTAAGGGTTTGTAACTATTGTGTGCTATATTGGCTGGAAATAAAGATTACCCGCTAACACCAGCTTTTGTTTAGATACTCCATCTTTTATCGTTTACCATATTGGTCCCACCTCAAGATCAATCACCTGCTTGATCCCATGCATATCTTCAAGAATGTGGCATCTACCATTTGGGAACATTTGAATGGGACACGAGATTCCGTAGGCATAAGGGAGGATCTACATACCACATGGAGAATTCCGTAGGCATAAGGGAGGATCTACATACCACATGGAGGATGCGCTAATACAATGGAAGAATGGGAGTATGGGGATGCATGAGCAAGGTCGGTATATAGAATGTTATGCGTAAGTTAGGAGCTTTCAATAATTTAGATTGCTTATTTAATTGATTTTGTCTTGGTGTAGTGCACTATGTTCAATGCTATTGTTGGAATTAGGGTTGCAGGAATGCACACACAACTTCAAGAAGATGAGGAAGCTTGAGCACAACACAGTAGTGTATTATGAGTGCCAAAAATGAAAGATAACTAGCCCTAGAAGATAATGGGCGTATATACAATGCACGGGGGAAAAAACCTCCTAGTGAGGGAAAAAGTGCCCCGGCGGTCCTAAGTGTGTTCACACACATCACTACTATAATATGGTAACAAATCCCCCCTGGAGTGATGCGGTGAACAAGAGCTAGCACTCATGTATAGGGAAGTGTCTAGCTATGTGGACGAATCCACAAAAGGGAGTAAGCCCAAAGCTTTGCGAAAAGCTTCGAACTTCTCACGAGGCAGAGCCTTTGTGAAAAGGTCTGCAAGGTTATCCTGTGTTGGCACATAAGCCAAACTGATCTCTCCTGCAGAGAGTCTCTCCCTGACATAATGGTAGTGCACCTCAATGTGCTTCGTACGAGCATGGAACACTGGGTTCCGCGCAACTGCCAATGCGCTCTGACTGTCAGTGAAGATGGTGGTGGCAGATGGCTGCCCAACACCCAAATCAGCCATAAGGCGTCTGAGCCACACACACTCAACCGTAGCTGTGAAAGCTGCCCTGTACTCAGCTTCACAACTAGAAGTGGCCACAGTAGGCTACTTCTTGCTCAACCATGATATGCATGAGCTTCCAAGCATGAAGCAAAAACCACTCGTGGACACGCGTGTGTCATAACAACCAGCCCAGTCAGAATCTGAAAAAACATGTAAATCTGGCGGCAAGGATCCCCCCTTGGGATAAAACAACCCAAGATGCCGAGTACCACTCAAATAGCGAAAGATACGCTTCACTGCCTGCCAATGCTTAATGCCTGGGCTATGCATAAATCTGCTCACCTGTGAGACTGCAAACTGAATGTCTGGCCTCGTAATGCATACATAAATGAGGCAACCAACAGCTGTCTGATAGAGTGTGACATCAAAGTGATCTCCAGCATCATGAAGACTCAACTTCAAACCTGTCTCCATTGGAGTAGCAATAGGCTTGCAGTCTTCAAGGCCAAATCTCCGCAACAATGTTTCAATATACTTTGTCTGACACAAAGCAATACCTCCATCACACTGCTTAAATTGTATCCCCAAATAATGATGCAAATGCCCCAAATCTGACATCTCAAAAGAGGCATTCAAATCAGCCTTAAAATCAGCAATATGACTCTCATTTGGCCCTGTGAGCAGCATGTCATCGACATAGAGAGCAATGATTAGATGTACACCATCCACACGTTTAACATACAAAGTGCTTTCTGTTGGACTATTCTGAAACCCATGTGCAGTCAAATATGCATGTATTTTTTCATCCCAAGCTCGTGGAGCTTGCTTTAAACCATATAAAGCCTTTTTTAACCTGCACACTTTGTTTTCCTGCCCTCTTTGAACAAAACCACGAGGCTGCGATACATACACCTCCTCATGCAAATCTCCATTTAAGAACGCAGTCTTTATGTCCAGCTGATGTACATTCCAACCATTATGAGCTGCTAATGCACAGATGCTACGAACAGTGGTCATACGACATGTGGGAGCAAAAGTCTCATCAAAATCAATGCCCTTCTCTTGAGCATAACCTTTTGCAACAAGCCTAGCCTTATGGCGATCCACTGTGCCATCAGGCTTACGCTTCAATTTGTATACCCACTTAGTGCCAATGGCCTTCTTGCCAGGGGGCAAGTCACATAAAGACCATGTACTATTCTTCATAATAGCATCGTATTCTGCTTGCATAGCAGCCATCCAATTTTCTGAACTTTGTGCCTCATCAAATGAAACAGGCTCACTTTCATCGCACATACTAGAAACAGCCAATGCATAACAATCTGATGCATAAGAGGCACCATGAGAGCCAGAACGAGTGCGACTAGACAAAGGGGCATCCAACTTGCTGTCACGCAAAGTCTGCACCAGCCATCTAGGCATGTTCCTAGAGCCCTCAATCTCTTGTCTCTCATCCTCAAGTGCATCATGCACATCTGCATCAGATATAGGCTGATCTGTGCCATCATTTAAAACCTGCATAGGCTGAAAAACTGCCTCATGAGGTATTGCACTTGACTGTGCACCACTGAAAAGAGGCAACAATGTATCATAGACATCACGTGAGCTGATATCTGTCTCCTTAGTACATGAAACCAAGGGCTGAACTGCATCTTCCACAAATACAACATCACGGCTAACCAAAATGCGCTTTGTCTGTGGATGATACAAACGATAGCCTTTGCTCTCAGCACTATATCCAACAAAAATACATTTGACAGCTTTGTCATCCAATTTTCTGCGATGTTGCACAGGCACTAATGCATATGCCAGGCAACCAAAAACACGCAAATGGCCAACAGATGGCTTGCGGCTATGCCAAGCCTCATATGGAGTGACAACCTGTAATGCTTTGGTGGGACACCTGTTTAGTACATAAGTGGCACACATGACAGCCTCAAGCCAAAAACCATGTGGTAGACTTTGACTCTTAACCATACATCTTGCCATTTCCATGAGAGACCTGTTTTTTCTCTCAGCCACACCATTTTGCTGTGGTGTATACGGCACTGTACATTGGTGTTTTATCCCACGCTCAGCCAGAAATGCATTAAATTCTGAAGACATATACTCCCCCCCTCGATCTGAACGGAGGGTGCCCATCTTACTTTCTGACACATTTTCAGCCATAACCAAAAACTGTTTGAAGCACAAAAACACTTCGGACTTTGCCTTCAAAGGATATACCCATGCATGCCTGGTAAAATCATCAATGAAAGTCACGAAGTAAAGGTAGTTTCCAAATGATGGAGTTTGCATGGGACCACAAACATCACTGTGAACAAGCTGCAATCTACGTTCAGCTCTCACTGATCCATCTTTGGGAAAGGAAGCACGCTGCATTTTACCCAATATGCAGCCCTCACAAACATGCTTGACAGGTGCCTCAAGCTTAGGCAAAGAAGACACCATTTCAGATTTCTGCAGGCGCAGCAAACTTGCAAAATTCAGATGACCAAAACGTGCATGCCACAGTTTTGCATTTGAAATAGCCTGCGTATCCATAATAGCACATGCTGAATCCTCTACACATTTGCCATCCATATTGAGCTTATACAGCCCTCGACATAGTGAACCAGATGCTACAATGATGTCACCACAAGAGAGATCATGAACAGTACATCTGTCATCCACAAATTTTGCAACCAAACCTGTTTTGGCAAATGCGGATACTGACAGCAGATTCTTTTTGATCCCTGGCACATACAATGCATCAAAAAGTGTAAAGGTGTTGCAATTTGCAACATTCAGCACAATCTGTCCAACTCCTTTAACGGGATAAGAGGAGTTATTGGCACAAGTGACAGTATTCCCTGTGGGAGCAGACTCAAGGAAAGTGAATAAACTGCGCTGCGAGGTGATATGCTTAGTGGCACCACTGTCAAAGTACCATACATCTGAATCTACTGCAGACATACATGTGTCATGCAAAGATGGGTCATAACTGCACTGCGCATTGAATGCCCATTCTGTATCTTGAACAACATTAGCAGATTCATTGTTAGAAGGAGAGGCATCTGCAACAGCCATACCAGCCTCTTTCTTCTTAGCCTCTTTCGCAGCCAGCTTAGGACACGCTTTGATGACATGATCATTTCCCTTACAGTACTTGCAAAATGTCTTCTGTTTGTCACCCTTCTTCTCATCTTTGTCTTCCTTCTTTGGTTGCGCAGCATTTGCAGATTTCTGCTTACTAGAAGAAAAGCCAGCTTTACCTTTCCCGCTTCTCTGACTAGCAACGAAAGCTTGATCTGCGACACGCATAATATTCCTGTTTTGCCTTGACTGGTCTTCTTGCAGCAAAACAGAAACTAACTCCTCAAATGATAAGGCATTGGGATTGCCTTTCATCATCAAGCGAAGAGTGGAAGCAAAACCCTGATAAGAATCTGGTAGACCATTCAAAACAGTCTGCACAAGTGAACTGTCTGACAGGATTTCATTTGCAGAAATGAGCTGCTCTTTGAAATCCTTGATCTTTGTCAAAAAGCTATCCATAGAATCACCTTCGTTCATATGCTCACTCTCCAACTGTTTTCGGAGGTAAGCAACACGAGCCTCATTTCTTGCCTGATACAATGTGGCAAGTACATCCCAAGCATCCTTAGAAGTCCTGCAGGAGCGAATATGTGGGATAATAATACGTTTGACAGACAGCGCAATCAAGGCATGAGCCTGCGCATCTCTACCATCCCAACGAATCTGCTCTGCTGAAAGTGGTGGTTCTCGAATAGCTGCTACAGCACTTGTGCCTGCACCATCATCAACAGTACCTGTTTCTGATGTGTTTGCAGCATTCCCAGCCACAATAGGACGTGCATCAATACCCTGCACAATGTTCCATAACCCCTTTGCTACCAATACATGTCGCATCATATATGCCCACAATGGATAGTTGGTGCCATCCAACTTATCCTCAGCAGCCAACATGCGGAATACATCATTGTTGTCAGCCATGGCCAATGACTGTACTACTAGATGTAAATGCTGTCTGTAAGAGGTAAACCTGTATAAAATCGACCTGTGCTATGTAGCACAGCCCAAAACAGACGAATGGGCACCTGTCCTGCAGATTTTAATCTTGACAGAAAATCTGCACAGTAGGACGATTTTGTCTGCGCAGTACTTGGAATGCAAAAACGGAGGGCGAAATGACTTCAGATCAAAATTCTGAAACGAACAAGTCCTACGGGCTTTCCCACGGCATATACTAACCTGCAGACGCTCGTGAAACCTCGTCGCAATCGGAGGAGATGAAGCGGCAGGTGCCGGTGATGCTGCCCGGGAGGAGGAAGCCTGCTCTGATACCAATTGTTGGAATTAGGGTTGCAGGAATGCACACACAACTTCAAGAAGATGAGGAAGCTTGAGCACAACACAGTAGTGTATTATGAGTGCCAAAAATGAAAGATAACTAGCCCTAGAAGATAATGGGCGTATATACAATGCACGGGGGAAAAAACCTCCTAGTGAGGGAAAAAGTGCCCCGGCGGTCCTAAGTGTGTTCACACACATCACTACTATAATATGGTAACAGCTATATGGTGTCAGGGCAAGCATTTTCGAACACAACGGATTGATGAAGAGAAACACACAAGATTGTGGCGTCATTGCTAGCTTTGAGGGAGCCAATGGAGCCATGGATGATTATTGTGGCATAATCTAAGATATTATTAAGCTTCACTTTCGACGCTTCTTTGTGTATGTTTTGGATGTAAAGTGGTTTAAGGACGTGGTGGAAAGAGGCCCTAATGGAACAATCAAATGCCATGCAAGTGGCTTTGTAACTATTGACTCCACAAAGTTTTGGCAAAGTAAGAAGGACACACTAGTACTACCACAACAATGTGAACAGGTATTGTATACACATATAAAAAAACTCACTTTTAAATATTTGATACCTTCGATGCAAGGAAAATAACATGATTGTATTTGTGTTTAAATTAGGTTGTCTATCAACCAATGGTGGATAATAACAGATGGTGGCATGTCATACCTATTATGCCACGTTCCAAAGTGATGTATAGTACATTATCCACCATTAGGTTGTCTATCAACCAATGGTGGATAATAACAGATGGTGGCATGTGTTAACCCATGGCGGACATTGCGACATACTATATTTTACGTCATTAATTTAAATATTCTGAGTCATGGGCCGGGCTTGTCGGCACCATATGTTAAGGATGAAGGGATTGGGTGATCGCCGATGAGAGGCGCACCTTGGATATCAGTAGGATAAGGGTTAGGGTCGGCCGGCCATGTATGGGCGCCCAAGTGTGAACGGCCAAGTCACCTATATGAGTCAAATGTAACCCTAAAATCCTCATTCTCATGTGTTGTGAATAGAAGAGTGCTCTTGCCTTATCTCCTTGGTTTCCTTCTCCTGCGTGTATGTGTGTGTGAGAGAGAGAGAGAGAGAGAGAGAGCGATCGAGCGCACTGTGTAGCGGCACGGCGAGACGGCGGAGAGGCAATAGAGCGGCGACGGCGGCTCCTCCTTCACGGCTGCGACGCGGGAATCCTTCAAGGCAGCAGTTAAGCGGTGAGTGACACACCCTTTGGCATTCTGTTTGAGCTTCCTTCCCTGGTTGTATGCTTGTAGCCATTCGTGGCTCGCATACGGTGTCTGGCAAGTCCCCAGCTACGACCTGTGCGGCAAAAGCGCACATTTTTGGTGCCGCTGCCGGGGAGTTGCCTTGCACCAAGCTCCAGTTTGCAGCTCGGCTGCTGCTGCGTGAAGTTTAATTTACACTACTGTAGGAAAGGCGTCTGTGTTGCTGTTGTGGTGTTTCTGTGGTTTTCAATCTCTGTTTCTGCAAGTTTTCTTCTGCATTCCTGTTTCTTTTGTTATATTTTCGCTCCGCGTGTGGGCGTACGTTCTGTTATCTGGTTTCTGCGTGTGAGAGGGATTTCTGAATCCCCAGATCTGTGCTGTGTGTGCGAACTGCACCGCGGCCAAGGCTGAACCCTGAGGAAACCCTAGGAAACTTATCTCACAAAAAAAAACAGAAAATAAAAAACAAAAAAATTAAATTTTATTTTCAAAGAAAGAACCAAACATGTGGAAAATTTTTGAAAAGAAAGAACCCCAATTGACCCACGACCCACGACCCACGACCCCGACCCCGGCCCCGGCCCCGGCCTCGGTCTCGGTCTCGGTCTCGGTCTTTTGATATATATATATAGGAGAGTGAGCCTCCATAGCTTTCTCTCAAGTGAGAGCTTATGGGAAGTCGTGCCCTATATGTAGCCCACTCCCCAAGGAGTAAAGTGAGCCTGTGGGATAAAGCCCTCACCCTTTCCTCCACAAACAAATAAGCTTTTGCCCTTTCCCCCCAAAGGAAACGGACTATTTTGAGGATTACAGGAGCTCTAGATAGGCGAACACGGTGCTGTAAAGCACACTAGGACCCTTTAAACGATACGCTCGTTTCGAGCTATCACACGTCCTAGTCCAAGTTCGACCGTAAGTAAGGGGGTCAAAAACGGGTTAAAAACAACACAAAAACAAGTAAAAACGGGGTGCGAAACACCTAAGAAACCACTTGTGTGAGTTTCAAGGGTAGTTACCAACGCACGTAGGGTACCCACATCACATGTATCTACGTTCTGGTCGGGTGCTAGAGCCTGAACCACTAGAAAGCGTTTCAGTCTACGCAGGCTCACACCATCCCTCCACGTTGGCATCTTGGCCTTCGGCTGGAACCCAAGGGAGTGCAACCCAAGATCCACGAATAGTGGATAGTGACTCATCCTCCGACTCAGAAGCCATGGAAGGGCACCCTACCAAGAACCCTGAGGAGACAAGCCAAAACATGCCAGTGTGGGCCCCACAGCCCGGATCTAGCATGTTTAGTCGTTTAATAGAGACCTTTAGTAGAGCTACACGCTCTGAGCATGCGACAAGCGAAGTAAATGAGGAAGGAGGGGTAGTAGATTCGCCATTCACATCTTATGTGGACCCTACCCTCCCAAAGAGTGTCCATGTGGATATTCTACCCACTTCGTTCAATGAGGGCCCTACTGAGCTACCACATTCCGATGCTCCTCCTAAAGTAGAGGTTCCTAGGAGCCAATCCAAAAGAAGTGACATTGCGTCCACTTCAAGAGAACCGTTTGGCACACCAAGTCTAGATGGGATATTTCTCAATGAAAATTGGGAATATGATCTACACACAGAGACTCTAACGGACCTATACACGGGTTACACATACCATGTAGGCTGGTTAGAAGTCCTACGATCTACATCTAGCGCCACTAATCTAGAGGAGCAACAACACATGATATGTGAGGTGATTCATAGAATTATCCAAATTCAGAGGCAAAATAGGGGAGTGGACCTAGTTTCCACTGGCCCTATGAGGTTTTTGGATACGGGCAAGGCCAAACAACCAACCCTATCACAATTGGAGACTCCCTCGGTGAGTCCCATAGACCCTTCATATGTTGTTTCGCCTGGAGTCTCAATGCAGGTTGAGCCCACGAGTAGTAACTTTAGTTTTCCAACCTTGGCTCAACTTTCCATTAAGGAATCCGCAATGCCTACCCCAATGATGAGCATGACAGAAAGCGCACCTGTTACCACTGTAGTTAGTACGACACCACTACCTAGTGGAACAGTACCTACAACAGTGCGTGGCAGTGCCTATCGGCCTTATGTACCTATTGCTACTCATGCTCATGTAGCTCCTACGCCTCCTAGTATGCCAATGGCGTATGCTCCAAGACTGCCTTATCATAACCATTATCCAAGGGGAGCTAGGCCTAGCCACATATCATATCCTACGTCATTTGCCAACTTACTCAGACCAACGCCAACTCCTATCAGCCAGGCTATCCCAGAAGTGCCTCCACCAACTATGCCTGCTCACTTAGGTGATCTCGCAGCATTTGCTCAGACGATCGGACGATCCATTGCAGAAAACATGCGGGGTATGCCTGAGAGAGAACCTAGAAGCAAGGCAGTACAAGTGGCTAAGCTCACTCAAAACTTCAGTGGTAACGAGGATGTTAGGAAGCACATTGAAGTCTTTGAACACGTGTGTGATTCCTTGGAAGAGCACAATGAGCTGCATAAGTGTAAAGCCTTAGGCTTAACCTTGAGTGGGAAGGCCGGAGATTGGTATCGAACCTTAAGGGTTGAAGAGCGCACTCACTACCCCACTCTCAAGAGATTGTTCTTGAAAGAATACATACGTGAGGGTGTGCTTTGGGGAGTAGCATCTCAACTCCAAAAAGCTGAACGCGAGGAAGGGGAGTCAGTGAGAGACTTTATAAGTCGATTGAAGCATCTAAATTCTCGCTGCACTCCCGATGAACGCTTCAATAACAACCAACTCCTCGATAGATTCATCCGAGGATTGCGCCACGAGGACATTTACAATGGCCTAGTCATTAGAGGTCTTACAACGTGGGAAGCAGTCACTGCCAATGCAATCCAGTTAGAAGACAACTTGATGATTGCAGGTAAAAAGGTGTCTTCAGAAACAAAATCCGTTAGTTCGCAAGTATCTGGGCACGAGCCAATGACGGTAAAACCAATTGCCAAGGAGCCCAAGATATCTGAAATGTCTGTGACCGACCTTACTAAGGCTCTCCAAGAATACTTTAGGGGTAATCGAGCTCCTCAGAATAGCCATATGTACCCAAGAAGAGAGCAACAATGGTGTTCGGTGTGCTTAGGACCACATAGCACGAGTGAATGTCCCACATTTAGAGTCAAATTCAATGGGAATTGCAATGCATGTGGTAAGTATGGCCATCAATCTAAAGATTGCCTAACACTTAAGCGAATGTTGGCAAACCAGGCACCACTAGCTTGGTCAAACACACCTCAAGTACCCGCGCTAATGCCTGCACAACCTATCGAGCAACCGTCACAGCACATAGTTCCAAAGAATCCGAATGTAGTCCAGTCTGTGCCGTTACCACCGCCAGTGCTAGGACCACAACCTCCACATCCAAGGATTACCCCAATAAACCAGATGGGTTGTGAGTCACATAGTGCATGTGGGGATTATGAAGAGGAGATAGACCCTACTGCTCCATACGGGATTGATACGTTGGAAATGATTCCCCAGTACTACATGGAGGATCATTTCGGGCAAGTTAAGCCTGTATATCAAGCGGCTGCTCTCGCCACAAGAGGGCAAAACCTTAATACCTTGGTGAGGAGACCACCTCTTCAATGCTATGAGTGTGGTGGACCGCATCGTGTAGCGGAGTGCCCTAATAGGTTACAAAAGATCGCTACTCAGATGCAACCAAATCAAGGGAGCACATCGGGAATGCCGGTACTTACATGTAATCGTTGTGGCATAGATCATTTGATCGCTCAATGTCCACATAATCCTAATGCACCCAAGATTACGCCATTGAATTTGGTTGAGGTCACCAACCAAGCACGAAGAACCACACCCGTTGTACCCGCAAATGTAGTTACACGGTCAATGCTTCAAAATCAAAACTACATTCTTGAAGAAAGGGATACTGCATCAATCGCTCAGGCAAAGAAAAAGAAAACACGACGAAAGAGATCGCTTAATGCCACGAGCTCCAAGCCTAGTTCAAAGACTAACATAGGGACAGGAGACGACCCCGTGTATATGAATGATCCTGAAGATGATTCCGATTCAATAGAAACCATGGGGACCAAAGCCACTACCTTAAGGGAGGAACCCACTCGGGAGCTCAATGAAGGAGAATCAAGCGAGTACAAAAATAAGGGGAAACAGAAGGAAACTTCCTCGGCCCCACAACCAAGTCAGTTAATGCCCTCTCGACCACCCAAACTGACTGAGACTCCCCAAGACAAGCCACGTGGGCCAAAAACCCACAAGAAAAAGATTGGAACTTACCCAAACCCAGTTGAGGAGATTGAACAAGTGCAACACTTAAGGGGTTTGGTGGAAGAAACACAAAGAGAACTGGAGCCAAACCCGAGAAAAATCAAAATTCCAGACACAGTGTTTCCTATGCAAGTTCAGCCTCACCGGAACCATAAACCGTTAGCGATACCTAGTATCATTCGGGAAGAAAGTGAGGATAGGACATCAGGAAGTGGGCAAACACCCTTTTTGCTTGAACAAATGTTTAGTGAGGGAATGCCTGACCCCATCGAGGAGGAAGTGATTCCATCTTCACCAGTCCCTAGTCAAGGGGCAATGTCTCGAAAAGTACCGCTGAATGTGTCCAAGCTAATGGATTTCATGTCCTCCGAGATCAGAACCACGATCATATCCAAATTATACGGAGATCCTGAGCTATTCTTAGCTCTTCGAGCATTTCTCAATGGAGAACTAAAGGCGGGGCTACCACAATTTGCAAATATGGATAGACCCGACACGCTTCAAGATGAAGGGGAGCATTGGAATCTACAACCCAACTTTGATGAAGATTCGGTCGTGGAAATACCTGTGAACAAGTTGGGACAGTACTTTGAAGGTGACGAATCTAATGCCACCCTCCCCATTACTACCAAGGGATTAACTCTAAAGGGAATCCTTGATGGTGGTGCTGGAGTGAGCATTGTGACTAAAAACTGTTGGGAATCTATGGGAAGGCCTCACCTCGAAGTCACAAACATAGTGGTTAAGATGGCAAACGGAACCATAGCTAAACCTATTGGAATGTTAAGGGACCTCAAGATCAAGGTCCTGGGATACAAGGTAAAACATACCTTCATTGTAATGGATTTCTCCAAGCATCCTATGTCATATCAAATGATCTTAGGACGTCCTTTCATGAGGGAAGCACAAATGGTACATGACTGGTCGAAAAACCATGTCTACCTACAATTCCAGGACTCTGTCATTCGAGTTGATCTTGAGAATGGTCGTGCACATCCTTTAGGAAGCAAGGTTATCATCGATAATCGATCGGATCAAAGGCCTAGGACAGTGGCCTCCTGCAGTTCATCCGAAAGTGAAGATCGACCAAGTGAGTCCGAATCGGATAGAAACAAAAATCAAAAACTTGGTAAGAAGAAAACGAGACATAAGCGCCAACGCTATCGAGCTAATGTACGAACTGCAATAAACAAGGAAAGATCCACTGCAGAATGGCTTAGTTATGTAGGAGCCATTGATGCTCATCGGAAGATAGCGGATAATTGGGGACAATACCTCCAAAGTGTCATGTGGTGTATTCCGCAACCTCATGACGTCGCCCAATTAGAAATCGAAGAGAAGCCGAAACTAAGTCGTACTGCAAGAAGGCGGCAAAACCAAGAGTTGGCTCAACAACAAAAGGAAGCGGAATTGAAAGAAAAAAGTCTGGCACAACAAGAACCAGTAGACTTACACCCCGCACCCGAGCATTTCAAATCATTCACCACAGGGGAACGTAAAGTAGTCTACACAAAAGCCCAACGAATGCCTACCAATGGGAGTAGCGGTGTCTACGATGGCCCTGCGGTAGTCAAGGAGATAGACTTAGCAGATCCGGGTGAGGAGTCTAAACCAGTTTTTATTGCTCAAGACCTCACCAAGGCGGAAGAAGCTGCACTTACGAAGCTTCTTAAAGAATTCAAGGACATATTTGCTTGGACATATCATGATATGAAGGGTGTTCCACCCTCGGTGGTGCAACACACGATTCCAATGATTAGCACTGCTAAACCAGTCCAGCAACGTCCCTACCCAATGAATCCTAAGTATGCAAAGATTGTACAAGAGGAAATTGAAAAGCTGGTAAAATGTGGATTCATATACCCAATTGAGCACTCAGAATGGGTTTCTCCGATAGTCATCGTGCCAAAGAAGAATGGGAAACTCAGAGTGTGCGTTGATCTCAAAAAGGTTAATGCAGCCACCAGAAGGGATCATTACCCCTTGCCATATTCTGAACATGTGCTTGAAAGAGTGGCAGGCAAGGAGGCATATAGCTTTTTAGATGGGTACTCGGGTTACAATCAGATCACAATTGCAGACGAGGACCAAGCTAAAACAGCATTTATCACAGAGTTTGGAGTGTTTGCCTTTCGCGTCATGGCCTTTGGCTTGACCAATGCACCTGCAACATTCCAACGATTGATAAACACGGCCTTTAAGGAATATCTAAGGGACTTCTGTGAAGCTTTCTTAGATGATCTTTGTGTTCATTCCTCTTGGGACGAGCACTTGATGTGTTTACGAAAAATATTTGAAAGGTGTAGATTATATCGCATCTCCTTGAATCCTTTCAAATGCCAATTCTGGGTTAAACACGGAGTTATCTTAGGGCATATAGTGTCCAAAAATGGGATTTCCACTGATGAGAGTAAAATCAAGGTCATTCTGGAATTACCCCCACCCACCAACTACAAGGGAGTCCAACGCTTTATGGGCCACGTTGGTTATTATCGAAGGTTTATTCTATTCTTCGCCGAGATAGCTCGACCATTGTATAAGCTTCTCATCGAGTTTATTTGGACCGAAGAATGTGACCGTGCCTATGAGCTATTAAAGAAGGCCTTGGCGAGTGCTCCAATCTTGAGAATGCCTAACTGGGATTTACTCTTCCATGTGCATATTGATGCATCAAACTTTGCTATTGGGTGTGTGTTAACTCAACCTGGAGAACACAAGCTAGACTACCCCATTAGCTTTGCCAGTCGCCAGTTGAACGATGCTGAGATGAACTACACCACTACGGAGCGAGAAGGGTTGGCAATGATATATGCAGTAAGGAAATTTCGTTATTACCTCCTTGCCACCAAGTTTGTTTTCTATGTGGATCATCAAGCATTGTTGTATCTGGTAAACAAACCATGCTCCACAGGAAGAATCACACGATGGCTATTGATTCTTCTTGAGTTTGATTTCACGGTTGTTGTGAGACCTGGCAAGAAACATGTTATGGCTGATCATTTGTCTCGCATACCCAATGGTGAGGCTCCTACAGGGGTTGATGATGACTTACCTGACACTTCCCTGTTCATGGTGGAGACAATGCCTGAATGGAGTGAGAAGATTGTTAACTTTTTGGTTAATGGCTTTCCACCCAAGGAGCTTCGCAAAGATCTAGCTCGGAAGCTGATCAAAGAATGCGAACCCTATTGCCTGATAGCAGGGACTCTTTATAAAAGAGGAAAGGATGACATTCTTAGGCGTTGTGCCCGAGAGGATGAGTATCTATACATTTTGCAAGAGGCACATATGGGCGTAGCCGGTGGTCACTTCTCAGGAGACTTAACTGCGGGAAAGATATTACAATCAGGGTATTGGTGGCCCACTATGTTCCAAGATGCATCACTCTTTGTGAAGGGTTGCGATGAATGCCAACGATACAAGAAACCCCAGAGGAAAGACCAGATGCCCCTACATCCGATCAAAGTAAACCAACCATTTGAAAAGTGGGGTTTAGACTTTGTAGGTCCAATTAGTCCAGCGGCCCGAAACACACAATCTCGCTATATTATTGTGGCCACTGACTATATGACCAAATGGGCTGAAGCGAAAGCGACACGTAAGGCAGATGCGAGGACAACAGCCAAGTTCCTCTTTGAAAATATAATCACACGATTCGGTTGTCCTTTTGAACTTGTGAGCGACAATGGTACGCATTTTATAAATGAAGTGATTAAGGAGCTCACAACAAATTTCATGATATCGCATCATAAATCTACTCCTTACTATCCGCAAGCGAATGGCCAAGCCGAGAGTACCAACAAGACTTTAATCTCTATTTTGACAAAGACAGTTGAAACTCATCGCACGGATTGGGATCTAAAGCTTACGACAGCTTTATGGGCCTATCGTACTGCGTACAAAGTGGCTATTAATTGCACACCATTCAAAATGGTATATGGCCAAGAAGCAGTCATGCCATGGGAATTTGTCATTCCTAGTCTTCGTGTTGCTACTCAAGAGGGTTGGGATGGTAATCCCTTAGCAGAACGTCTGTATATCCTTGAGCGGCTAAATGAAGAAAGACAATTGGCTGTATACAATGCCCTTGTGGAGAAGGATAGGAGGAAAAAATGGTTTGATCGCCACCTAAAGGACAAGGACATCAAGGTTGGGGATAAAGTCCTGATGTATGGAGTGCGAAACGAAAAGAAGAAGCTCAAATATGCTGGTAAGGGACCATATAGAGTATGTGAAATTACCCCGCAAGGTACCATCAGAGTGGAGACTCTCGACGGAGTTGAAACCATTGGATTCCTTAATGGGAGTAAATTCAAAAGATACTATGACCCCCTAAGCCAGGAGGAGTTACATGCAATCCATCAAAAGAAGGCAGCTAAAGAACAAGCTGAGCTTAAAAAGATACAAGCGAGAGTCGAAGCCAAAGAACGTCAACAGCGTGCTAGGCGACAACGAGAAGCCAACTTGGGAATTACGCAAGTATTTTTCGAGGAAGCAGAGGAGGATGCACTGGAATCTGACCCACCTCTAAGATACCCAATTGAGTTACAGAGTCCTTACGGGGAGGTGCTGTATAATGCATTATTGGATACAGGAGCTCAACATAATTTGCTATCATATGGCGTGTGGTGTCAACTAGGAAAACCACCTTTAACCAAGAGTTCTATCCAAGTTCAAGGAATCAACAAGAAGAAAACCCCTGTCTCAGGAATTCTGCACACTCCGGTTGCTTATGACAAGGGAACCATAATTCAAAGCTTTTTGGTTATGCCTGCTGGTACCATGGAAGGGACTGTAATCTTAGGGCGCAAATGGATGATGGCCACCAAGTGCAATATCGATTGGGCAACCAGACGAGTCACAACGCAAGAACCAACACTAGGTCTGATCGCTCAAAATCTCGCTCCTAAGCCATCCACTCTGGACAAAATGATGGATAACGAAAAATCACCAAGTCCAGTGGCAAAACCATCTTCGATTGTTGGCCACCCCTCTAACGCTTCAATGATAAGAGTGGAAACAGGCAAGGTGGTCCCTAAAGCTTCGCTTACTATGCCAAAAAACACATACAAATGGGTCCCAAAAGCTTCGTTAATAGCTACTTCCCCTGCTCAATCTCGTTCAACCACCAAGAAGCCTCGTAAAAGGAAAGCAGCTACCCAGCCGAGAAAGGGCAATGTAACATCGCGATGGATCCCTAAAAAATTATTAGTAGCCCAAGGGTACTACGAGGGGAATGACCAGATTTGGGTCCCTAAACATAAGGTGAATCCCTCTACATCACCTGTAAAAACTTGCAAACCAATTGTTGCCACCCCAATGACAATTCAAGACCGTGGTAAGGGAAAGGTAACAGAGTGCTCCGCACCACTTCCAGAGTTAGTTTGGATTCCCAAACGATATCGATCATTACCACCTAGCTCAGGAAGGGGGGAGCCACATGAAGCTTCTAGCTCCTCATGCCAGGCACACACTCATATAGAAGTTTCTACATGCTCTACACCTACTCTTGTCAACACCCAACAAAAAACCGATGCGCCTACATCTCCCCTTGTAATAGTCTCAATGGAAACCATTTCCTCCATTCGTCAATGGGAGCGTACACTACCATCTTTGCAATTGGATGTGGCCACAAGGGTCATAAAAAGCTATCTGCCCACATCACAACCTATGACCCGCTGGACAAATTGGTTCCAAGAGGCTGCAACATCATTGCAAATAATATGATCTACCCAAGGAAAGGGGGAGCATGTACTCACGCTCGACATTCTAATGCTTCCTCCTTAACCTTCTCCCCTGACCATGTAATTGCCAAATTCAAGGGGATGTATATATATAGCTTCATACATTATAAAAAACAAAAAAAAAACAAAACAAAGAAAAGAAAAAATAAAAAATAGTAAAAAGAGCAAGAGCACAAAAAGAGGATAAATATCCGTGTACAATCAAGAACTAGATTGACCTGTCTCACAAACCTACTGATGCTATATCTGTGTTTGCAGATATGGCAGATGCACGATCATCATACACTTCATCCACTCCCGCCTTTGATGAGAGGTATCATCTGTACCTTTCTCAGATATTTCACATGTGCTATCCTGTAATTGAAACTGAATGGGATCATATAGATGTATTAGCCAGAGAGGAAAATGTTGAGGAATTAGAATGGCTAATTCGCCTATTAACCATGACTGACCCCTACTCCGTAGAGGACATATCCCCGATAGCCCAATGCTTTCCTTTTCCACAAGATGACTATCCTCGCATCGTTACATTCTTGATGAGTCTATGTGGATGGGAAAATGAAAAGGAAATATCTGACAATGATGAATGGACGGATGAAACTCATGGCACTACTGAGGTTGATTTTATTTATTTGGATGATGCGGATAGAGGCTTAGCCTTAGGGCTAGAGCCAGGACTCTACAACATCCTCTTACCGTATCCTCAGTAGTAGTGTGGTGACTGGTAGGTAGGTTAGTGTTTTCAAGTTTTTTCTAGTTTAGATTCCTTAAACGAGTCTTGAAATTTTCACACTCATGTGCCTCTCGAGGTATAGTGCTTGTTAGTTGATTGTACAGGTTAAAAAGTTTGAGGTGGGTTCGCTTCCAAGTCCAGAGACTGCCGCAACGTTCATCAAAATATATCTACATCAAATTGCAAGCTGTCTCGTCAAATCAAGGAGATCTCCAATTACAGGTGTAATTCTTCCATACCCACTCTCTTTCGTTTTTACTGTTCAATCAATTGCATAAACTATAATGCATGACCACATGGAAATTATCAATGTACTACTTAGTTTTTGAAGTTGCTTGCATGCTAGTGTAAATCATTAATGAGCTTAACTTTATTGGAAATATTCCTAGGCAGCATGACGTCTTTAGTTAACCTTGGAATACGATTGTCTTAGGTCTAGGGTCAAACCATCTTAATGTTTGAACACCTGGCTGTGTGTGTGTTGACCTCTAGGACATAGATTTTACCCCTTGTCGAAAAGATGTAAGAACACATTTTAGTTCAGGAGTGAAGATCAGAACAAACTTTTAAAAAAAAAAAAGCCTACAATAAATAACAATACAAGTCTATGATGTGCTTTAATGTTGGCCTATCGCCTTATTGATACTTGGTAGGCGAGGAGTATTCTACTCCAGACCGATGCCTTGGTTGGTAGGGGGTAGCCTTGCCTAAAGTGAGCTAATAGATTCCTGGATAATGCCTTGTGTTAAACATGGTACCAGGATCGATGTTAGTTTTGCCTTAGGAAGGTCGCCATTGTGTATAAAAATTGTCATGTGCAAAAAAAAAAAAAAAAGGCAAAAGGCTCCTGTAACTCTGATGTTTCTTGTGTCCCTAGGCTCGTGGTAACTACTTGTTCTTAGAGTAGACATAGTATGGTCATCTGTTTATTTATTAAGCTTGGTTATTTTCCTTGACTTAGGCCAGTTATAAACCTTGATTAACCTTTGACACCTTGCTAACTCTTGAATTCCTTTCAATAATTTTAAACTCCTATTAATTTGCTACACTAGCTCACTCATGTACCCTTAAACTAAGTTCTAATAGCTAATCCATTGTGGTCTCACACGCTTGAATTTATACACTTTATATCTTTTGAATTCCAGCATACCTTCACTCTACTTCCCTGTTTTGCAGACGGTCTACCACAACAACCCTCTCGAGCTTACCATACCATAGCTTCCGAGGACGGAATCTACATCAGGAAGGGGGGCATGTTAACCCATGGCGGACATTGCGACATACTATATTTTACGTCATTAATTTAAATATTCTGAGTCATGGGCCGGGCTTGTCGGCACCATATGTTAAGGATGAAGGGATTGGGTGATCGCCGATGAGAGGCGCACCTTGGATATCAGTAGGATAAGGGTTAGGGTCGGCCGGCCATGTATGGGCGCCCAAGTGTGAACGGCCAAGTCACCTATATGAGTCAAATGTAACCCTAAAATCCTCATTCTCATGTGTTGTGAATAGAAGAGTGCTCTTGCCTTATCTCCTTGGTTTCCTTCTCCTGCGTGTATGTGTGTGTGTGAGAGAGAGAGAGAGAGAGAGAGCGATCGAGCGCACTGTGTAGCGGCACGGCGAGACGGCGGAGAGGCGATAGAGCGGCGACGGCGGCTCCTCCTTCACGGCTGCGACGCGGGAATCCTTCAAGGCAGCAGTTAAGCGGTGAGTGACACACCCTTTGGCATTCTGTTTGAGCTTCCTTCCCTGGTTGTATGCTTGTAGCCATTCGTGGCTCGCATACGGTGTCTGGCAAGTCCCCAGCTACGACCTGTGCGGCAAAAGCGCACAGCATGTCATACCTATTATGCCACGTTCCAAAGTGATGTATAGTACATTTACGAATATGGAGCATATGGAGGATGATCATGGGGCAATGCCACAATTTATAGAGTTTACATCAAGCATCAAATCCCACTGATTTCTCCATGATTCACTCCACCTCTTTTCCCTAATTCTCTCCACCTCTTCACTTTTCCCAGACTATAAGTGCCCGCGACCTTGACTATAGTGCTCACACATACATCTACCACGTGGCCTACATCATCGGGCGGAGGTGGTTTTACTTTGTTGGGGCAGGTTACATTGGGTTGTGGGGCCTCTCTCTCTCTCTCTCTCTCTCTCAGAAAAGATGATCCGACTCCATTTCCTTTGGAGCCTTCTTTAGTGTTGCACTGCTAGTGCCTCATCATCTTCTACCTTTTTGCCAATAGCTGCCAGCTATTGCTTAATGCTTTTATATTTGTTCAAGTGTGTGATTAAAGGTTCACTTTCCTTCATGTCTAATTTGTAGAATTGCATTAACAGATTTATCTTTGAATTTTTTGCTTGTGTACCAAATAATTTATTGAGTTCATCCTATGCATCTTTTGCCCATTGTATCCCTGTGATGTGATGAATGATTTCATCATTTAAACTGAGTGCAATAAGTCCCAATGCTTTTTCATTCCTTCTCTTCCCACCAAAGTACATGTAAATACACCCAATGTCACTAATACATGTGCAAACACTATTTGCATTGCCAAAATGCACTGCTGCACTACAATAACTAGATTTAAACTAGAGACAATTCTCAACCAGAACTTCCCAAAACTGTCAAAAATAACTTATAGTGACAGAACGGAGACCAAGATACATCCAAAATATATTTCTGGCCACAAAATCGCAGTACAAAGTATTGCGTACCACACAAGCACTTCCAAGCCTATGAAGATTGTAAGACTCCTCCCCAGCCCTCAAGATGTCCAGTATCTTCCCCTGTAATCAATCCCCTCTTTAGAATAATAAAAGATCTTGTTTCTACCTATTTTGGGACTTAGAGAGAGAAAATATTCTAGAGAGAGGTTATTCAGTTTTTAGATATTTTTGGATGAAAAAATATATCTTCTTATTAAAATAAATTCCCCCGAAATAGAAGTTCAAAAAGAATTTTAGAAGGTGCATTAGAAATAAATTATAATCTATCCAAAAGGCCTTAGCCTAAGGGTCCAGATTTTCTGAAAATTTTAGATTAAGGTTCCTATGGACCAATAAGATTAATCCAAATGTAGGGAGGAGATAAATTAAAGAAATAAAGAAAAACCCCCCAAAAATGAGTAAATACTCACATAAGATGAAGAGTGGACTAAGGACCAAAAAAGGAAATACTAAAAAAAAATTTGACACCTCAGAGTGGGGATTCCCCCTCATGAAGTAGGCACCTTTTTCTCATCATTACTTTTCAATTTTAAATCAATAAAATTAGATATTTCATCTCTCCCCTCTTCTAATTCAAAACTGGATCCAAAAAGTGAACTAAATTGACCCAAACATGGTCAAAAATTGACCAAACTGATCTAGAAAATTCTAGAATCAGCTTGCTTGGTTAGAGGCTCACTTTTTCCTATAAATAGAAGCCTTCCCCTTTGTAGAAGCTTAATAGTGTTTTATGCATTGTTACTCTACTCCTCCCCAGAGCCAAAAACATTGACTTCTTTGATAATGCACTTGTTTTTTACTATTTTCTCTACAAAGAATTGGTGGCCACTCTTGATCCAAGCAAGAGTAGAATGGCCTCAATCCCTCAAGCCAAAGGAAAGCTCACAAAACTCCATGTAAGTTAGAAATTCTACTTTTTTTTTAATTCTATTCTATGGTTTTCTGATTTCTTGCTTCTTTTAAATTGACATTGGATGTTTTGCCTTGATGGAAAGGCTTCCCCCTTCTCTTCATTTAATTCAGCCCTTCTTTATCCAAGATGTGTAATTCAATAAATAGAGTTAAACTTTTTCGTATTGTTTTCTCTTTAAAAAATGAGAATTGATTAGATTAGAGTGCTAAATTTATCTTGGGATAAATTCTAAGTAAATTTAGGATATAAAAATTGAGAAATGTTCAGCCATACAAAGGAGGTTATGGTAAAATTTTCTTAAATTTTGTGAAAATAAGTTTTATCTTTATATTATTCAAAAAGAGTAATCCCCTCCATTTATGTATTCTAAAAGTGTTATTTTCATTCGACGCATAGAAAGATGCATATTGGAAATAATTTTAATAAATTTTATGGAAATAAGTTTTATCTTTATGTTATTCAAAAAGAGTAATCCCCTCCATTTATGTATTATAAAAGCGTTATTTTCATTAGAATTAATTTATATGCATAGAAAGATGCATATTGGAAATATTTTTTTATTATAAAAGTGTTACTTTCATCAATATTGATTTTTATGCATAAAGTGATGCATAAAAAAAAATTTTAATTATAAAAGTGTTACTTTCACCAATATTTATTTTTATGCATAAAGTGATGCATAAGAGATTTTTTAATTATAAAAGTGTTACTTTCATCAATATTGATTTTTATGCATAAAGTGATGCATAAAAGAAATTTTTTTATTATAAAAGTTTTAATTATAAGTGTTACTTTCACCAATAATGATTTTTATGCATAAAGTGATGCATAAAAGAATTTTTTTAATTATAAAAGTGTTACTTTCATCAATATTGAATTTTTATGCATAAAAGGTGTTACTTTCACCAATATTGATTTTTATGCATAAAGTGATGCGTAAAAGAATTTTTTTATTATAAAAGTGTTACTTTCATCAAAATTGATTTTATGCATAAATTGATGCATAAATGATTTTTATATCAAAATTAGAGTTCTCTTTAATTCTATGTTTAATTTCCATGAATAATTGATAAATGAATAAGTAAATAGTCTGTGAGAGAAAAATTCTATCGTTTCATATTCACTCGGATGGTAATGAGAAAAATCAGAAAAAAAAACTATCGAAGTCAGAATTTCAAATAAATGAAAAATTTATTCTTCATAGGAATTCGTGATCAGTTTAGAAATCAATTAAGCAAATATTCAATGAATGAAATTCAAAAAAATAGTAATTGAAATATCACCCCTTTTGAGAAATATAGTTCAAGAAGAACCTTACCAGACTCAAATCTTGAATCGGGCTATGACTAAGACCAAACTCCTTCGTCAGTTTCAAGGAGAGACGATGTGACCAGTTAAGGAAAAATACACTCAAATCACCCACCGAATCTGAAACTAAGTTGAGACCCTTTGATTTTGATTTGAGGATCAAGGTTACAGAATTCGAGGAATTCTATTTGGAATTCAGACCTGCGATCAAGAAGTCTTGGGATACGGATTTAAGATATACTCATTATATTCAAAGAAAATCAAAACTGAAAACTTGCATAGAAACCCTGTTTTCTTAAAGGACTGTCTTACGCCACAATGCTGGATGGAGCATTTGGTATATGTGTTTTTCTAAGGGAAGTTCGGTTGCAACAGCTAGCGGGGGGAGTGTTCAAAGAATGGCTCACACGGCAAAAACCTACCCAGGTCTTGACCAGCCTCGATATGGAGAAAAATGGTGTGTTTCTAGTATGATGGGCGAGGGCCGACGAAGCGGTCCCCCTAAGTGAAGTGCCAAGACACCTAAGGAGGATCCTGGAAGGTTCTGACCAGGCGATGCACGGGCTCGCGGTGCTTAGAAAACCCATGCGTATGTCATGGAAGATATATATGTATGATGACAAAAAAATTATTGTAATCTGTTTTACTGGATCTCGTTGCTGACTAGCTGGTCTTGACGGAGAGTCCAGAGTGATAGCTGTTTTTGAGAAGCAAGGAACTGGATGGAAATTTTGAGTTATGATATCTGTAATCAATAACTGTTTGCTCAATGGATCATTTTATAAGTTCAAGTTTAAAGAGAAGTGTGTGCGTATCTGTTTTTTAAAGCTAAAGTTAAGAAAGGCATTCAATTATGGGTGGGTGTACTTGTCTGGTTCTACCAATTCTAGTGGTTGGGTGGTGGCTAACCCATGGGCTGAATGGGGTTAGGCTGGAGTCAGTAGAGTTTTAATAATAAAATTGTTTAATAGGAATACGCTTAGAACGGTAGTTAAATAAAAGCATGAAGACTTCTTAAATGAATAGATCAATGGCTGTGCCTGATTCAATTAGGAAAAAAGCGTTGATTCCTTCAAGTTAAGTCTGTAATAGTTTTCCTTCTATCTGGTTTATTCAGATGAAGGTTAGTTTAGTCTCTTGACCCCGTTAGAAAATTTGTTAAGAAATTCAAAAAGGACGAATCGTTCCCGTTTTTCGGGCATGGGAAATTTTCCCAGTTTCGATTTTTGAAACGACCACCAGCTTAGTCTCGTGCTGCCTGGGCATTCGAGGGCAAGGCCTCAAGTGGGAAACCCTGCCCACGCATGAGGGAGCTGCTTCCGCTGCTGCGAGCAATCGGGAATTCGATGCGCGGAGGGGGCAGTGGGATCTCACAGTTGGTATCAAAGCGCTATTTGTGAACTTATGAAACAACAACAGAAACTGCCTAAAATTCTAAAGTAAATTTGCATAAAAAAATGTTTTCACTTTCGAAGATTATGTTTGAAATGAACTCATAAATTGAATTGGATTTTTAGATGGATACCCCAAATCTATCTAGCATTCGTGGACTTTCCCAGAGTCAGGATATATGATCGCCTTTGTCTTCGAATATCACGTCAACTCCGCTACAACCCGTGTAAGCAGAGTGAGACTTGCCCGTCACTTTGAGGATCTATACTTCCCTAATCCTATAGAGCGGCGTCGGTATATGTGGTTCTCTTGAGGAAGATGTATTAATATCAATACCAATCAGCGTTAGAGACTCAGGCAAAATATTTCCTTAGCCATGATCTTGATAAGGCTAGGGGTTGTTCATTATGTACAACTCTTTAATCATTCACCCAGGAATTTTAGAATTTCTTGCCGAGTTTTTAGACTTCTTAGCCGCTTTATCCCTAGAAGTAAAATTACAGCACCTCTTTCAGTGATGAATCGTGTTTATCATGGCATGTCTCCTTTGCAGTTCGCTTCTTTATGCGTACATGATTGAGGTAGTGACTTTGGAGCCGTGATGCTCTATGTATATATCTCAAACTTTTGATATAATAAATGATGTTTTGCAAAAAATTCCAAATTGTTTTCATGATTGTGAATATGGTTAGTAAAATTATCACAGTAAATCTTGTTTCAAGAAGTATGATGAAATAATTATTTGTCTAAAGAATAAATCGTAAAAATTAAATAATCATAAATCTGTTGTCAAAGTTAAGTTGACGAAAATACCGTTTTGTCAGAATCATGAGGCGCGCAGTCCGCGCGCAAGGCAACCGGATCCTCTAACCGATGAGTAAGAGTTAGACCCGGATGTTCATAAAGCCATGCAGCACAGATCCCAACCTAGTCCCTGCTGCAAGGGTGAAGGGGAGCAATTAGGTGAAGTAGTGGAAAAGTGGATTGAGACAATGGAAGAATACTTTGATGTAACTGGCTATAACGAGAGAAGCAATTAGGTGAAGTAGTGGAAAAGTGGATTGAGACAATGGAAGAATACTTTGATGTAACTGGCTATAACGAGAGAAGCAAGATGGCTCTCGCCAGATTAAAGATTGTGGAAACGGCCAGGGTCGCATGGAGAACCATTGCAAGACAAACCGTCTTGATAGAAATACCCGGACCTGGTCAGAACTTGAAGCAACCTTAGGAAAAGGTTATGTCCTCCGGGCTTCCTTGAAACCAAAATGAATGAGTTCTTAGAACTAAAGTAGGATAGCCGAACAATTGAAGAGTACCATCAGGCCTTTGCCCTTCTCCTCAAATATTCCCCACAATTGGATGAAGAGCAGCCGATGGCCAGATTCATTTGAGGAATGAACGAGCCATTGGACATCTTAGTGAAGAATGCCAAACTTGTCTCAATGGCCGAAGCTGTAAGAATGGCAAAGGATTTTGCCAAAGCCTTTGTTGTTAAGATTCTGCCGAAGCCTACACCCTCTTCTTTTAAAAGATTCCAAACCCCGTGAAGTGCTTCAAACTTTTCACCCCCAAAGAAGCAGCAAGGTCCAAATCAGAATCAGGATACTGGGAGATTCAAAAGTGAAGGAAGAACCTTCCCACAGAACACTTTCTACGGAGCCCCACCTCTTTCAAGGATTCAGAGGGATGAGCTCATAAGTGAGAACCGGTGTTTTGGATGTCAGTTTGGTCACCAGCTAACAGACTGCCCGACTCCTGCCATGTCAAGGGGATAGGGAAGTCAAGGATTGAGAGTGCAAAGACCAACCCCTTCATATCAATCAAAATCAAGGCAATCCCAGGAGAACTCCAGCTCAGCCATCTGCCTCTGTTTAGAGTAGTCTAAAACTCCTTCCCAGAACTGGGGTAACCAAAGAGAAAGAGTTCCGTCCCAATCTGGAGCAGCCAGAGTAGTCACAATAGCAGAAGTAGTGGAAGAGGAAAGAGGACAGATTTATGCAGCAGTTGAAAACCAAGGGCCAAATTGTCAGTTCTCACTCCATACTCCAACTGAGTATTAGGGTAAGCCTTTTAAGCTTTTGACTGATTCAAGTAGTACTCATTCATTTATTTTCCTAGGATGCTTACATAAGCTAGTCTTAGAACAGAAATCGGGGAAACCTATGCAAGTTGAATTGGCCAATGGGAGGATTCTTTTCACTCACCTTGAGATAGATTGTATTCAGTTCAATCTAGATGGTAATGTAACTGACTATCAGTTCAGAGTCATACCTTTGGGAATTTTCGATGGGATCCTTGGAATTGATTGGCTCCACAAAAATCAAGCTGACATTCACTGTCATAATGGAACCATTTCCTTCCGTGACCCTCACGGAAACAAAGTTCAAGGAACCAAAATTTCAGGATCCCCAAGTCTGCAATTAGTAAAAGCTTCTAAGTTACTAAAAGGACTGGTTAAGTGAATATGATGATTTATTCCCAGCAGAGATGCCTCTAATTTGGGAAGTAGATCATGTGATAGAATTGACCCCCAAAGCTCAGCCAGTAGCCCAATGCACGTACAAAATGCCAGCTCTTGAAGCCATAGAACTCAAGGAACCGCTTAGAAAACTATTAGAACAAGGGTGTGTAAGACCCAGTGTTTCACCTTGGGGTGCGCCAGTTCTCTTTCACAAAAAGAAGGATGGAACGTTAAGACTCTGTGTGGATTATAGAGGTCTCAACCAACTGACAGTTAAGAATAAATATCCTATCCTCATAATTGATGAGCTTCTAGACAGGCTAAGTGGAGCCCAAATCTTCACAAAGATAGATCTCAAATTAGGGTATTATCAGATCAGGATTAATGAGCAAGATATCTCGAAGACACCCATCAATACTCGCTATGGGCATTATGAATTCATTGTCATGCCATTTGGATTGACAAATGCCCCAGCTACATTCAATGGATGATTTTGTTCTTGTTTTCTTTGATGATATTCTGATTTACTCAAAGAATGCAGCTGACCATGAAGCTCATGTCTGAAAAGTTCTTGAGATTCTAAGGAAGCACCAACTCTTTGCAAAAAAGAGCAAATGCACTTTCTCTGCTGACCATGTTGAATACTTGGGCTTTCTGGTATCCAAAGATGGAATTTCTCCAGATTTTGCAAAAGTCCAAGTAGTCATAGATTGGCCTGAACCAAAGATAGTGAAAGAAGTCAGGGGGGATTATTGGGATTGACTAGTTGGTATAGAATTTTTATACCAGAGTATGCTCTCATAGCTTCCCCCCTGACTAATCTTCTCAAGAAGAATACCCCGTTTCAATGGTCTGCCAGGTGCCAGAGTGCTTTTGATAAGCTAAAGACTGCCTTGGTAACCAATCCCATTCTGAAGTTGCCAAATTTCTCTCTACCCTTTGAGGTAGTAAACTGATGCCAGTGGTTTTGCCCTAGGAGGTGCACTCATACAGGAAGGTCATGTAGTGGCCTATGAATCTTGAAAACTTAGAATGCATGAGAGGAATTATGCTGTCCACCACGAAGTCTATGCCCTGAAGTTGTGGAGACATTACCTACTGGGTCAAAGATTCACTTTGATGACAGATCATCAGAGCTTAAAGTGGATCTTCACCCAAAAGGATCTCAACATGCACCAAAGAAGGTGGATGCAAACCCTGCAAGAATTTGATTTTGAAATCAAGTACCACCCAAGCAAAGAAAATGTGGTAGCAAATGCCCTCAGCACAAAAGCCTCCTTGCTTGCAATTACAGTGGTGTCAAATCCATTGATTAATGAGGCAAGAGAGAAGATCATGCAGGATAGATTCTTTGGCCCTATTGCTACCCTACTTATGCAGGAAAGCAAAACTACTCAGGACTTGAACCGAGTTCAAGATATAGCCTACATGATGGAATTATGTATTATAATCGCAGGCTATGTATTCCCAATGATGAGGGGACTAAGGGTCAAATTCTATGATAAAGCCCATGAAAGCCTTGTTGCAGGACATCCAAGTTTCATCAAGACCTACATGTCTGTAAAGAAAAGCTTTTTTTGGCCTGGTCTAAAAAAGGATGTACTTAATCATGTACGTCAATGTCTAACATGTCAGAAAGTCAAAGCCGAGAGAGTAAAAATGCCTAGGAAGTTACATCCATTAGACATCCCCCAGATGAAGTGGGAATGTATCAGTATGGATTTTATTATTGGATTACCTTCAGTGCAATCAGGTTATAGCTCAATCTTTGTGGTAGTTGATAGACTAACCAAAGTTGCCCATTTGATTCCAGTAAAAGAAACCTACACTACAGTGGATGTGGCCAGAGTGTTCCTCAAAGAAATCTTCAAATTGCATGGCCTACCTAAGAGAATAGTAAGTGATCGAGATCCCAAGTTCACATCAAGATTCTCGACTGCATTTTTTGAAGGAGTAGGAACTTTTTTGGATCTCAACACAGCTTACCACCCCGAGATCAATGGTCAAACAGAAAGGGTAAACCAAGTAATCGAAGATATACTTCGGTCATGCTGTGGGCAGGGAACCCAAGAAGTGGCTAAGCTATCTGCACCTAGTCGAGTTTGCTTACAATGTTTCTTATCATCGAAGTATCGAGATGAGCCCTTTCAAAGCTATGTATGGACAAGATTGCTTAACTCCATTAACTTGGTCCGTGGGGTCAAGATGTCCACACAGATGCTTTACGACATGGAGCAACAGATGCAGTCAATTCGCAAAGATATAAAAGCTGCCTAGGATGATAGACAAAAGCAGTATGCAGATAAGAAGAGGATAGACAGAAAATTCGAAGAAGCAGATATGGTCTTCATTCGACTATGCCCTAAAAGAAGTTCTCTATCTCTTGGGAAGTACAAGAAGCTATCCCCAAGTATTGTGGGCCATATCTAATTACAAAGAAAGTAGGTGACTTTGCCTACGAGCTTCTTCTGCCTCCTCATCTCAAAGTACATAATGTATTTCATGTCAGCCTACTTAAAAAGTATGTGCCAAGCCCGAATCATGTGCTTGATGAAATCTTAACTTCTTCAACCCAAGGATAGATGGAACTCCAATGTGAAGAAATCCTTAATGTTCAAGAGAAGGTTCTTAGGAACAGAATTCTGAGAGAATTATTGGTCAAATGGAAGTTCTATCCTTTTGAAGATGCCACCTGGGAGAAAGAAGCCGAACTGTTGCGAGATTACCTCCGGTTTACGAGATGAGGACATCTCACGTTTTTCAAGTGGGAGAGAATGTAAGATTCCTCCCCAGCCCTCACGATGTCCAGTATCTTCCCCTATAATCAATCCCCTCTTCAGAATAATAAAAGATTCTTGTTTCTACCTATTTTAGCTTAGAGAGAGAAAATATTCTAGAGAGAGATTATTCAGTTTTTAGATATTTTTGGATAGAAAAATATCTCTTCTTATTAAAATAAATCCGCTTGAAACAAAAGTTCAAAAAGAATTTAAGAAGGTGCATTAGAAATAAATTATAATTTGTTCAAAAGGCCTTAGCCTAAGGGTCCAAATTTTCTGAAAATTTTAGATTAAGGTTCCTATGGACCAATAAGATTAATCCGAATGTATGGAGAAGATAAATTGAAGAAATAAAGAAAAAACCCCCAAAAATGAGTAAATACTCACATAAGATGAAGAGTGGACTAAGGACCAAAGGAAATACTAAAAAAATAAATTTTTGACACCTCAGAGAGTAGGGATTCCCCCTCATGAAGTAGGCACCTTTTTCTCATCATTCTTTTCAATTTTAAATCAATAAAATTAGATATTTCATCTCTCCTCTCTCCTAATTCAAAACTGGATCAGGGTCACTTTTTCCTATAAATAGAAGCCTTCCCCTTTGTAGAAGCTTAATAGTGTTTTATGCACTATTACTCTACTCCTCCCCCCAGAGCCAAAAACATTGAATTCTTTGATAATTCACTTGTTTTTGACTATTTCCTCTCTACAAAGAATTGGTGGCCACTCTTGATCCAAGCAAGAGTAGAACCCTCAATCCCTCAAGCCAAAGGAAAGCTCACAAAACTCCATGTAAGTTAGAAATTCTACTTTTTTTTAATTCTATTCTATGGTTTTCTGATTTCTTGCTTCTTTTAAATTGAAATTGGGTGTGGGAAATGCTAGGAAAAAGAAACTTAAATACCAAGGCTTGGGGCCATTCTGAGTATCGAAAATAACACCACAGGGGTCTACCCGAATAGAAACAAATGGAGGGCTATGTCAATGTATGGGAGTAAACTAAAAACATATTTTGGACCATTGACCCAAGAGATGCTCTTACAAGAACACCTCTTAAAACAACAAAATCAACTTGCAAAAGAAACAATCCAGCAAGCGCAAGAAGAAGCTAAGGCTAGGAAAGCCAAAGCTAAAATGCATAAAGGCCTGATACATGTCAACATGCCGTCCGTAACTCTTGTGGGCAAAGGGAATCTTCTGTGCAGGTTCTCCCTTGAGCTTCTCCATTGTGTGTGTGTGTGTGTGTGTGTGTGTATTTCTGCAACCCCAACTGCAAAACCGATCGAAAATAAAAGATGCACAGTCTATCTTAGACCTGCGCTCCACATGAAAGACGGGCACAAAGGCCTCCTTTGACATGTAAGCGGATTTGGATAATAGACAAACTCTATCAAGGTACCAAAAGAGGTGAGTACTGTGGAGCTTACCATAATTTCTGACCATGTGGTACGACCTAGATCCCTCTGGTGCGCCGAACTCTGAGCGCATACTGACATCTGTAATCTTCTTCATCTGCTGGCTCGGATTATGCAGCACCTTGAAAACCTTTGCGACAAGCTTTGGTGTAACCTCTTTATCATCCACAATATAGCCTGCATTTTTCCATAGATGCCCAAGCTGCCGCTCTGCAAATTCATTCTTTTCCCATTGCTCCCATGGCAAACAAGCATATTCGTAAAGGCCAACCCGGTGGAGCCATGATTCTATGTCCTTATCATGCACATCCAACTTGCCTTCCACCTCTACTTCCTCTACTGCGTCATCCCCGCCAGACTCAGCCTCCTCACTCTCTTCGACACTCTGCAAACCTTCCCTCCTAGGGTGTAACAGCTCGTCCATAGCAATCCACATGGAGCGCGTCTGCGTCATAGACTCGCTAGTGACTCCAAGGCACTCTTGGCCTGCTTAAGCCTTAAACTCTCAGAAAACATTTTGGCGATGGTGCTAAGTACATGTGAGACTACTTGTGAGGATGTTTTGCATGCTTGAGCGAAAAGGGCAAAATGACCCCAATGCAATTTTATCATGGTTAAGTGGCTTGTTAGGTGAGTCACCCCCATAATGACCTTCCTCAAAAAGTGCACCCAACGTAAGTCCACTCACACTAACATTAATAAGATCTTGCAGTTTAAAACTTTCCCTTAGTGCACTCGATACTACAATTGGATGACTCTTCAAATGATAGAATGGCTCTGTGCGGCCCAAATGCAAAAAATCATTCTGCTTTGCAATCTGCCTGCCACACACCTTCCGGAATCTACTGCGACTATCTGACTAGCCAACCCCACTGCTTTCTTTACAATCCAAAAAATACGCTTGGACTTCCCTTGACACATATGGAACAACCTCAATCCATTTGACTGATATCTCCTCAGCCTTATTTACCATCCAATGAGGAATCTTTGGAACCTTCCCATAAAACGTTTTCAGCCTGAAGCCATTTACTAGTTTCACTACCAGAGTTCCAAACACATCTTTCAACCTGAAGGTGCCTTGCCCCAACTCTTCAACAATCTGATAAGGCCCAAAGTATCTCAATTTTAACTTTCTCGGATGTGGCCAACTTGGAATTATATAACATCACCCAATCATCTTTCTTGAAAATTTTAAACTTCACCTGCCTTGACAACCATGCCTGTCTTCTATTCTGAGCTATCTACACTGCATAAGCACTTCGGATCCGATCCTCCTCTAGTCTCAGCAACTCCCTTTGCCGATGCAAAATTGAAACCTATGCTGAACTGCTAGCCGCAAGCTTGGAACCACATATTCCATTGGAAAAACAGCTTCTATACCATAAACCAGCTTGAAAGGTGTCATCCCAAATGACGACTTTATATGCTGTCTGGAATGACCATTGTGCAGAATCTAGCTTGTCATCCCAATCGGATCGATTTTCTGCAAAATTCTCACAAGCACCTTGTTTGTACTCTTTGCCAGCCCATTTTCTTGCGGATGATACGGAGTGGATTTCTTATGCAAAATCATATGCTTAGTTGTCAATTCTTCAATGACTGAATTCGAGAAATGCACACCGTGATCTGACACCAGCTCTATGGGACATCCAAACCTTGTCATAATGTGCTTGTAAAAAAACCTAGCCACACTAGCCGCTTTATTATCCCTTAAAAGTAATGCTTCCACCCACTTTGTGGCGTAATCCGTTGCCACTAGAATATATCGTGCACCTGTTCTCCTTGCCTTTGGCTTTATGGGTTCAACAAAATCCAGCCCCCATTTTTGAAATGGTTCAAGTGGCAAAACGGGGTGGTCCTGCATCCTATCCATTGAGGTTTGGCTACCCAATCTTCTGACATTGCAAACACTCCCTGGCAAACTGATGTGCATCCTTGAGCAACAATGGCCACCATAAACCTGCTTGCATTATTTTTCGTCTTGTAATCTCTCCTGAAAAATGTCCTCCAGCTGCTCCAAAATGTGTCTCCTGCAAAACAGCTGCTCCAAAATGTGCCTCCTGCAAAACAGCTTTCTGCTCCTCATCCGGTACACATATCCTGATGATCTGATCCATTCTCTTCCAGTATAGTACACCCGCAATAATAAAAAATGGTCTGCTTCACAATGCAAATTTTTTCTTCTGATCTGTTGACATACTAGAAGGCAAAACTCCATCTGTCAAAAATTGGAACATTTGATCATACCAGTTGTCAAACTCTTGTCCCTGTACATGAAATAATTCCACATCCGGAAGCTGATCTGACATCCCAAGCATCTCTTGCATATTTTCCAATCTGTTAAGGTAATCCGCTACTGTATGCTTGTTCCTTGGTGTATGCAACACTGTGTTGGATAGGTGTCATCTCTAGATGGTGTCACGCTAGTGGCACACTCTTTAGCCTCTAGGCATTTTTGGGATTTATAGCATTCATTTCCATTTTTTCCTATTTACACACATTTTTGGGTGGAGGAAAGGGTTGAGAAATTTTCCTATATATATGAGGCATTGTAGTTCATTTCTAATGAAGTTGGCTAGTGGTTCATTGATGAGTTCTTGAGTACATTGTCTCTTCTCTCATCTCTTCTTTCTCACATGGTATCAGAGCAAGGTGGTAGCGCACATAGAGCCTACTTATCCTTCTTCCTCTCTTCCTCTAGTCCTCTTCAATAACCTCGCTTTGAATTGCATTTTTTCATTCTTGATTATCTGCCAAACGGTTGCGTTTTGGTGGAGGATTGTGCCTGTGAGACCTATTGGAATCATCGTGGTCTACAACTTTGCAGAAGAAAGTTTTCGCAAATTCCTCACCATTTTTGAGTTATTCTTCGCAGACTGCCTGCATGCAGAATTTCTGCTTGCATTTTTTGCAGAAGCCCTTACATGCTTGATTATCTGCTAAACGGATGCGTTTTTGAGGATTGTGCTTGTGGGACCTACTGGAATCATCGTGGTCTACAACTTTACAGAAGAAAGTTTTCGCAAATTCCTCACCGTTTTTGAGTTATTCTTCGTAGACTGCCTGCATGCAGAATTTCTGCTTGCGTTTTTTGCAGAAGCCCATACTCATCATCCTTGCACTCATTCAATGATGCAAGAGGCTTCAAACTAGTCCCTTACCATCCTCTACAAGTGTGTTTTTTAAAACACTTCAATCCGAGTCCTACAACTCTACTTGGTGGTGAAAACATTGCCAACTAGTTTTCCTTACATGCGGTAGCGTTTTTTTGGAGGCTTCTTGTGGAGAGATTTCTTGGAGGCTTCTTGTGGAGAGATTTCTTGGCTGCGTTTTTTTGGAGGCTTCTTGTGGAGAGATTTCTTGGCTGCGTTTTCATCATTAACTTCAGCCCTCTTTATGGTGTTTTGAGGTACATATTCATCCTCTTTTCTACACCTTTCTACCGGCTGAAAATTCCACTTTGCTACACACTTTGTGTTTGCATTTTTGTGGACAATCAACTCCTCCATACTCCTTCTACCTAAGGCTATATTCTCAGCCCTCTTTTGGTGGTTTCTACGGAGTCTATTGGTTCATATATCGGCTACGTTTTGTGGCTGCGTTTTTGCACTATCTTTGTGCATATTTTGGAGATACTTCCTTGGTGGACAGCCCATCTATTGGCTACGTTTTTGGAGGTTTGACACTTCTTCCCTTGTGTTTTCCCACCCTCCTCTCCCTATGGGATCTCGGAAGTCCTCTACTCCAAAAGATAAAGGCAAACTTGAAGATACTATGGATCCTATATCTCCTACAACGGTTGGACCGGCAACTACTACAACGGAAGTTGGTGCAATTCCTTCTTCGGTAGGTGCTTCTACTTTCTCTTTTCTGTCATATCCATTACCTTCTACGGATCATTTCTCTATTTCTTCTTTGTCCTTTATGCCTTCCTATCCACATACTTCTATTCCCTCTATGGTATATCCCCCTACATCATCTATGCCTTTTATGGCAACTTCATCTACTGTGATTCCTCCTTCTACTACTTCCACTACTACTCCTCTCCCCACTCAATCATATCAGCCCTTTAACCCATTCACTCAATCTTTGAGCCTTCCAAGTCTTTTCGATTCACAAAAGCTTACCCCAAACAACTACCACACTTGGTCCTTGTTTATGCAACTTCTTTTGGAAAGCGCCGGGGTGTGGTCTATAATCACTTTTCCCTTCTCAATATCAAACCTATATGGATGCACGGGCCAAAGCTTTACTTGTGCATGGCGATGCTTCCTTTGGAGATGCTATCTTACTGATGTTTTGCATGTGCCTAAGATGTCTGCCAACTTATTTTCTATCTCTAAGGCTACTTCTAAAGGTCTTGGGGTTTACTTTGATGATGAAGTGATTGAAATCATTGATAGATAGTCACTTTCTTGTGTGGCACATGGTGATCAAAATGTTGGGCTTTATCATATAAGCTCTTTTACAGCACAGTTGCCACCACATGAGTCTTATCTTCATCAATTATTTGCTTCTCCTAAAGCACTTGTTTCTAATGAAGATAGTGATCTATGGCATTTTCACTTTGGCCATGTTCCTCTTGCTACTTTGCAACATCTTGTCTCACATGACATGGTTATAGATCTACCAAAGCTTCAAAAACCTCGCCATCACATTTGTTCTTCTTGTGCTCAAGGAAAGCAACATCTACCTTGGATTATCTTCTTCAGCGCGTTGGCGTTGGTCCTCCCATCTGGACCTGAAGAGGAGGTGTTGGATAGGTGTCATCTCCAGATGGTGTCACGCTAGTGGCACACTCTTTAGCCTCTAGGCATTTTTGGGATTTATAGCATTCATTTCCATTTTTTTTATATTTACACACATTTTTGGGTGGAGGAAAGGGTGGTGGAACTTTCCTATATATATGAGGCATTGTAGTTCATTTCTAATGAAGTTGGCTAGTGGCTCTTGAGTACATTGTCTCTTCTCTCATCTCTTCTTTCTCACACACCGTATAGTCAAATTTCTGTAGCAAAAGCATCCACCTTGCCAATCTGCCTTCCAGCTTTGGCTTCTTCACTAAGAAAATCAGTGCTTGGTGATCAACATGAAAAATTACTTTGTTCCTAGTAATGCCAAAATTTCTCCAATGTAAAAATCATTCCTAAAGCTTCCCGCTCAGTAACTGTGTAATTCTTTTTAGCCAATTTCAACATCCGACTTACATAATACACTGGGCAAAACCACCCACGGATATTCTCCCTTGCATCAAAACAGCTCCGACCACCATATCCGATGCATCCACAAACACATGAAATGGCAACTACCAATTTGGTGGTTGGATGATAGGGGAAACAACAAGCATCTTCTTCATAACCTGAAATGCCTTCTCCTGAGCATCTCCCCATACAAACTCAACATCCTTCTTTGTCAAATGAGTCAAAGGTGCACTGACATCTGCGAGATACCTCAAGTAACTATTGTGCCTCTTTATCTACCCCATAAATCTTGATACTGCCTTCAAATTGTCAGGTGCTACTGCTTTTTGAATTACACTAATTTTGTCAAAGTCAATTAACATACCTTCTTCAGAGATGATGTGACCTAACAGCTTCCCTCTTTGCACTACAAATTGTTCATTTGTATGGATTCAGAGACATCCGAAATAGCTGACACCTTTCCAAACATTTCCTAAGATACTCCAAGTGCTTTGTCTTCTTGCCAAATACAAAAAAATCATCCATGAAAATCCGCGTGAATTTCGTCAAATACGGCTCAAAAGTTTTGAAAGCTACATTGGAAAATGATGGTGGCCCATTCTTCAATCCAAAACTCATCACTGTATATGCAAATGCACCCCATTCTATTATAAATGCGATTTTAGAAACATCTTCCTCTGCCATCCGCATCTGGTTATATCCTAAAAAACCATTGAGAAAACTATACATTTCATGGCCTGTGACATCATCCAAGATTGAATCCATAAACGGCAATGGAAATGGATCGGCAATAGTTGCTGCATTCAATTTTTTGTAATCCACACACACCCAAATTTTGCCAGACTTCTTTGGAACGACAACTATTGGTGACAACCATTCTGCCTGATCTATTGGTATAATGAAACCTACTTGCAAAAGCTTATCCAACTCTTCCTTCACCTGCTTTGCATAATTTGGATTCATTCTATAACGTTGTTGAATCACCGGCACCGCATCTTCCTTCAGATTGATCTGGTGTTTATACACCCCTGAATTGATCCTTGACCTGTATCCACTTCACCTGACTTAACAGATGACTTCTTGTCGGACTTTGTAGAATCCTCCTGAAAAACATACTTCTCCACAATCCTTTCCGCATCAACTTCAAATACTGGAACAACAGTAGGATTTGCCTCCATAAAATATGCTTCTTCATCGTCTTCAACTTCATCAGCCAAATTAATTGTCTGAGCCATCATTGGCTTTACTGACATTGACAATTTCTTCTTTGCAGTCATTGGAATCCTTACAGAATGTTTACCTTTCTTCAAAATCACTTCATTTCTTTCCCAATCCTGTTTAAGCTTTGCAGACTTAAACCAAAACCACGGTCTCCCTAAAAGCATTGAATAAGCATTCCCTGCATCGTGCATCTTCAAAACATCAAAATTTGCTTGAAATGGTAATCCATGCACTTTGAGGATTTGACCTCACAGCATCCCAATTCGCTGCACTCTCCGCTGATCCGCCATCCGCACTTGGAATGGTGCAGGCTCAAGCTTAACATCTGCCATCCTTGAAAATTCAGCTTCAGACAAAATATTCACACCGGATCCCCCATCTAACAGAACATCAGAAAATATATGACCATCAAATTCTAGCTTCACAGTTGGTATAGTAAAATACACATCATTTGGACTAATCTGATAAGTCCCAACACTCTCCTTCAATGCACTCTGAATATCAGGAATGGTTGACTTTCTTGTAACTGAATAAAGTCTATCCCTAAAAATCGGAACCAATGAAAGCAACTGAATATCAATGCACTCTGAATATCAAGAATGGTTGACTTTCTTGTAACTGAATAAAGTCTGTCCCTAAAAATCGGAACCAATGAAAGCAACTGATCCAATGTAAACTGCATAGGAGTATTTCAGTAGTTCCTCAAACAATGCCCCTGATGCTAATTCTAAACTCCCCACTATCTTGAGATGCTTTTGCTTCTGTCTAGATGTCATTTCCTCCTTTCCGGATTGCTCCACTTCATCCGCTACCTCATCTCGAACTTCCTTCTGTGCTTCCCAATCCAACGGTGGTTTAATCCTTGCCTTTGAACGTGTAACTGCCATTGCCTCAGGCTCACTAGACTTAACCCGAATCTGAATCGAAATCTGAATCAGAATCTAAACCACTACTTGTCTTTGACTCAGAATCTGAATCTGTGTCTGAATGAGAATCATCATCACTACTGTCATCTGAAGATCTCTTCTTCTTCCTCCCCTTCTTTTTCTTCTTAGATTCCTGAGAACTCCGCTTTGAAGGACTCAGATTGATTACTCCAAAGCGCTTCTCTGCTCTTGTGGCAGATTCTATCAAACAAACCATCCAAACCTGCTCCGACATCCACACCTGCTACTGCATTCTGTAGTTCCTTCCTCAAACCATTCATATAGTATCCGGCCAACATTTCATCCATCGGCCTCTCCACATTTGTAAGCCTTCTCAGATACTGATTGAACTTCTGAGTGATCCTCCACAAACATTTTCCTCTGCTTAATTGCTTTAATCTTTGCAAGAACATCATTTGGAGTTTTCTCCTTTCTGAACCCGTTCAAAAATGCATTCTTTAATGCCAAATAATCTCCAAAATAACCTGCATTGAAATTGCTCAACCACTGCATGGCTCTTCCTCCCTCTAATGTTGCTTGGAATTGTCTCATCTTGGCTTGCGCATCATACATCGTCAAATCCTCTGGCCTACCATCTTGTCTCAAATTGAGCTATGTGGCAATCGGGGTCTTGTTTAGACTTCCCTGAAAAGGTCTCGAATTTGATGTAAAAATTAGCTCTAGCCACTGCCGCCATATTCCTTAGCGTATTAGGGGTCAACCTGCAGAAGATGATGAGGATGATACTGGTGATGGAGATGGTGCTGGTAAGCCCCCCCCCAATCCGCAGTGGATCAAAGTCCAATCGCCTCCTTACTAGAAACAAATGCTGTAACAAAACTCCTCCTATCACAACCGGATCCCATTGCCTTTCCTCTCTTGGCTCATTGAAAATTCCTCCATACTCCTCTATATCTTCTAAATCCTCTGCACTAGGCTCTGACTCATACTCCAAACTATCTTTTTGCATCCCACTATCGTCACCACCTTCATGCCCTTCAGCATTCGGGTCATTCTCTCACTGCTGCAAACCTTGCTGCCTCGTTGCCCACCTAGTGAAATATGAATGAAGAAATTGCTGTGAATTCTCCAGCCCATCGAACTACCGCCTATCATTTGACTTCCAAGAAAACATAACCACCTCTACAACCATCACTTCTACTACTGCTCTGCATCTTCTTGGCACCCGTCCTTCTAACAGAAGAAAGTGAACTTGACCATGAACACCCATCATAAGCACCGTGATCGCCAATGTTTATTGTTGCAGGAGCAAAGCAGTTTTTCTCCATTCCTAGGTCTGACATTTCACAATGACAGTCACTCTGACAAACTAACATAGTTTCATCTTACTCTGAATTTCACTACAGCTCTACACACATTTCTCACACAACACTGCTACACTTGCACTACTCTCAATACACAGAATACAGAATGAAATGACTAGAAGAGATGAAGCACAAAGTCTGTCAACTGTATTATCATTACAGAATCCGCCATAGCTACACATAAAATCCACCAAGAACCATATTCGTGTACCACTGAACAAAACGGCTCCAACTATATAGACTTCCCACGACTCTCTACCTTCCAAGATCCCAACACTAACCAACTTCCAAAAATACTAAAAATCCATACATATAACTTGAAAAATAATCCGCCTAAGGTCTGCCCCAAACAGACTTGTCATGTGGTTCGAAGCACCTGAATCAATGTACCATATATAATCTTTATGTGCTGCTTCAACATTTTCAGACATGGCATTAATGACATGCTATATAACAAATAGCCTTTCATTATCCTCATTGTTTCTGCTCGAGGATGCATAGTTGTTTTGCTGCAATTTTCCATTTTGCATGTCAGTTTGCTTCTTATAACAATCTGCCTGCACATGTCCAGGCTTACCACAATAAAAGCATCCACGTGTATCATTATACTGCCTTTTCCAATTTCCACGACCTCTTTGACTCCCCCTGCCTCTGAATTGGCCTCTTTCACCAGCGTGTTGTTGTTGTTGTGAATTCTAGGACTGTTGTTGTTGCTGCTGCTGTTGGCCATAATTCTGATTACTTGTTCGGCCACCTCCTTGGCCGCGTCCACGGCCTCCTCTACCTCGTCCTCTTCCTGAACTAGTGTAGCTCTGAACTTTTTTTGTTTTGTGAAGACCAACACACCCAAGCTCTTCTCTTCTATAATCAACATAGACACCAAATCTGTGAAATTGAGAATGTTTTCTCGAGTCTGAATAGACATCTTGAATGCCTTGTATTGTGGCCCGAGACCACGTAGATAGACTTCCACCTTATCATCATCATCATCTATTAAAACACCAATAGATGCAAGGGATTCCACAATACCCTTGATCTTCAATGCATAGTCATTCACAGACACTCTTTTTCTTCACAGTATGAAGTTCATTCTTCAACTGTATCTTTCGTGCCTTGGTATTCGTTTCATAGAGTTTTACCAAGGTCTCCCATGTCTCCTTGGGGGACTTGGCATCTGTGTCCAATCATGGTGTCCTGTATACTGATAGAGAGCCAATACATAACTTTTCTGGCTCCTTGGTTCCAATCCTTGAAGTCTTTCACATCTACAGCAGTCTCATTGATCTCCGGTATCTCCGATGCCTCTTCATGCTCACCTTCTATGTAGTCCCAATAACACTTTCCCATCTCAGGAAATTCGTCAACCTGAACCTCCAAGCATGAGAGTTGTTCTTATCAAGCTTCTCAGCAACAATCTGGTTTATGCCATCATTTGACGTCTTGCCAGAAACACAAATTTACCAGAAACAGCACTCTAGTTTGTCTTGCACAAACTGCTGTATTTTCTGCAGACAGCGGTACTGTACTACACTCAAATGTCACAACCAGTGACATTTGAGTCACAACCAGCGGTACTGTACTACACTCAAATGTCACAACTAGTGACCTCAATGTGCATACATACACCGAATGGCAACTGTTGACCTCCTTGCAGTACACACAATGTTTGCACAACCAATCTGTCTTCCTGCAGTTCTTAAAGCAGAGTTCTGTAGTAGAGAATCGATGACCCGCAGTGCTTGAAATTGCTTTCCAAAAAACGGAGGTCCTAACATGCCCGAAACGTATTTTTGGCCCAAAAAAGTGTTGTCCAACAGTATAGTTGCCCTATAGCTTTACTCCCACGAAGAAAGCTCCTCAATCAGAGATCATTTGCCGGTGCCTCCTGTAGAGCTCCGGACAAGGGTGTAGTCGCCAACACAAATAGGGAAGAGTAGTTGAAGCTCTTACCCTCGTACCGCTTGTTGTGATTCTCTTGCTTGTAGCTCAGCCCTTAGCATGAACTAGGCTCTGATACCATGAAAAGATGCAGGGGAGAAGAGAGCTTGAGCTCTTGCAAAGCACACACACACTCACAAAACCCTAAAAGAGAACACACAAGGTGAGAGGCTGAAAATCTTCTTCTTCTTCACACAACACTCAACACACCATATACAAAGATAAGAGTACACACAATATGAAAAGGTACTCAACCAAATACATACTAGGGTTCTCTATAGTGTGAACCCGACTAAATGAGCTGGCGCTATAACTATGCCTGTCTCTAGAATGGCAGTCACATAGCCTGTCATCCCATTGGTCACATATCACCCGTGATCTCACCAACCATGCCAGTGGTGTAAGTGTGGGGACTATCCCCCAGGTAGGTCATCAGTGTCTACCGCCTCACTAGATGAGCTTGATATCTCAACACTACCTTCATCATACAACTGCCTACCCAATCCCTTTTGAGGTGGGAGCTTAACCTTTTTCTTTTCTTTTCTTTTCTTTTTTCTCTTTTCTATGATGATATCAATCGATTGTGTATGAGTCAAATCATGCCCTCCTGCATTTGAAATCAATCAATCAATAATGAATGAATTCTTGTCATCTTTTGTTTGATATGAATCAATTGTATGAGCTTAACCTTTTTCTTTTCTTTTCTTTCCTTTTTTCTCTTTTCTATGATGATATCAATCGATTGTGTATGAGTCAAATCATGCCCTCCTGCATTTGAAATCAATCAATCGATTGTGTATGAGTCAAATCATGCCCTCCTGTGTTTGAAATCAATCAATTGAATGAATGAATTCCTGTCATCTTTCGTTTGATATGAATCAATTGTATGCATCAATACTTGTCATCTATCAATATATGTAAAAATCCATCCTAAGCATGTGCACACATAGTTCTTTTCCTTCCACAAACAAATCCTGTAAATTCACGGCCCACACCAGTCCATGCAGTTTCACGTCTGAATAATCACGTCATGCTAATTCACATCCCACTGTTTCACGTCACGCGGTCTCATGTCCAAGTGTTTCACGTAACACTATTTCACATCTGCATATTCATGCCTCAGTGTTTCACATCCCATTGTTTTACATCTGAACAATCACGTCTTGGTGATTCACGCCTCATTGTTTCACATCTAGGGTCTTACGTCTATATATTCACGTGGATGTGCTTCACATCACACAGTCTCACGTCCAAGTGTTTCATGTAACACTGTTTCACGTCTGCATATTCACACCTCAGTGTTTCATGTCCCACTGTTTCACGTCTGCACAATCACGTCTTGTTGATTCATGCCTCAGTGTTTCACGTCCAAGGTTTCATGTCTGCATATTCATGCCTTAGTGTTTCATGTCCCACTATTTCACGTCTACACAATCATGTCATGCTAATTCACATCCCACTGTTTCACGTGGATGTGTTTCAAGTCGCACAGTCTCACGTCCAAGTGTTTCACGTAACACTGTTTTACGTTTGCATATTCACGCCTCAGTGTTTCACGTCCCACTGTTTCACGTCCCACTAATTCACGTCATGCTAATTCACGTCCCACTGTTTCAAGTAACTACACTAGAATACTAATACACTAACATTCTCTTCATCCAGACTAACCTACTCCCACTAAATTACTAACCCAAAAAAAAGAAAAAAAAAAAGAAAAAGAAAGAGGTAACTACCCACCAGTCATTCGGCTGATTGTATATGCCTGATACAAATATCGGTCTCGGAATCTGACCCCCGCACATACACATCTACCACTCAAGAAAGTAGTGCTACTATGGGGTCCACAATCAGCCATAGAACAGCAAGGATCAAGGAAGCTGAAGACAAATTTCTTGGGCCCTTATGCCCAATTATTTTAGGGCACCCTCATCCTGAAGGAAATCATCACATCCCAGGGGAAGGTGACTCTCCAGTGCCACAGCCTAGAGTGTCTCCACATCTTACAAGATGTGAAAGTGAAGACCAAACTCAACAAAGTAGGCCTCAGTAGAATGGTGGAGGTACTTTCCCAGTGAAGACCTCTACGCGGAGTACCTGAAGACATACGACAAGCAAACAAAGAGAGGAAAGATTACAAAGGCTGATGGCACCATAGAACAACTCCTCATCAAAAGGACTTAATCAGAGATGCCTTACAACTTCTAGCTACAATGAAAGCTCACAAGCACAACATTGGTACGATGCCCATAAAGGATATGCTTAGAAAGATGCTTATAATTCAAATGGAGCCAAATATGACAATATCCAAGATGAAGCTACAGAAGAGGAATGAGAAGTAGAAGAAGCAACAATCCTAGTACAAGAACTGGACGGTCCCCCCCAGAATCAAGTAAAAGACAATGAACTCCAGAGCCTTCAAGTCCAGACAAAAGAAGGAAATTAGAAGATAAAAAGCAACTACCCCAGCTAGCCTCCTTCCAAGACATTCATTATCCACAATTCATGCAGGAATCAATGGAGGGCCTAGATGTGCTCCTTCGCGATCCACATAAAGCACTGGAAGTTGAGTCAAATGGAGGGCCTAGATGTGCTCCTTCGCGATCAATGGAGGGCCTAGATGTGCTCCTTTGCGATCCACATAAAGCACTGGAAGTTGAGTCAAATGAAAACTGGGAGCAAGAGCAAAAAGTATGGCATTGCCACACCTACTAATGACACACATGCTCCATGACAGGAAGGCCACCCTCTGGAAGCAGCTGAAGGATGCAAATACATGAGTGTAAAGCTTAAAGGCAAACCTTGAAGCAGTAGAGTCAACTCACAGGGAGGTCTTCTCTCCTCCCAAGATAGAGTTTCCCACTAACACTCTCGCCCCTGATGAGGAGGTATTGACACCTAACCCATCCCCACCATGGCAACCTCAGGAGGTATGAATCTCACTCCACAAGATGACCTTGCACCTTTCACTGAAAATAATGTCTTGGATTCTTTGACAGCTACAAAGTATGAGGAATTTATTCGATTAGGCAATCTCCTTTTAAAGCCAAAGCTCATGTTCAAAGTTTCTATGTAGATTACTCCATTCGAGCCTACCCACCACATCATGCTAGAGGCATACTCAGCAGTCACACCAACAAGGCAGCATTATGTACCATACCCTCTCTGTGCTCCATGCCCTGACTTAGAAATTTCCTTTGGCTGGAGAGGGTACATTGTGGGCAAATGTCGCAAAACATACAAGGCTGTCCAATCCTCAATGGGTGATTTGCTGGAAATTTGTATTGTCACATTGATCAACTATTGTTTTAGGAGATGGAGAAGGACACATCCTGTACACACGAGAGGTGGCTATGCCACCATCATCACTAATGAAGAACACCCACAACTGATAGATTTTGGAATCCAACCCCCCACTGGAGGAAGGAGTTCTTGTTAGTTCCAGAATATAGCTGAGTATACATGAGCGTACCACTAATAATGAGAGTAGGTCCATTGTACATGCCTATCAAGATAAGGTGGATGCCGCTAGAATTCCAAGAGGCCAAAAATGTTACAACTTCCCTATCTTCACACCAATAACTTTTGGCCACCCTTAGGATAAGGCCTTTTGAACATATTATAATTGATTTCTAATGCACCTTCTGAAAATCTTTTTGGACTTCTGTTTCGGGGGAATTTATTTTAATAAGAAGAGATATTTTTCCATCCAAAAATATCTAACAATTGAATAATCTCTCTCTAGAATATTTTCTCTCTCTAAGCCAAAACAGGATCTTTCTTTTATTTCAGAGAGGGAAATAATTATAAGATCAAAAGGGGAGGTTCTTACACCTGCACACCTCAAAAGCCAAAGGGAGGAATCTTACATCCTACCCCACTTAAAAAACGCGAGATGTCCTCATCTTGCAACATTAGAGGACAATTCATTTCCTTAAGGTCCAGTCAGATCAGGGAAAAGATTGTACTTGGATCATAGAGACCAACGCTTTCATAGAGACCAACGCTTTTTTTCTCATTGAGAGGCATAGCCGTTGATTCTTTTCCATAGAATAATTTTTATCCAAGATTTACCTCATCTATTGTACTATACAGAAATTGAGTCTTGATTTACGGATCCATCAGTCCAGCCTAACCCCATCCAGTCGCATGGGTTAGCTAACCGCCCAACCACTTTAGTGATGGGATCCAATCAGGAATTTGGTTAGGTTTTTTCCTGGGTACCAGGAAAAAGAGTTCCAAGCCCCCTAGCCAGAGATTCATGCACACATAAAACTAGTCACACCACTTACATACCCAATATGAACTTGCCTTTTTCATAGATTCAACAATCTTTAAAACAATCATTTAATGAAACCATAGTGTTACTGATCATAATCCTCTAATTATCCAGTTGAATCCTAATTTTCAATTCATTCCTTCATCGGTGTACCTATGGCATCATTGGCAACCAGAACGCTCACCACCTATTCACTCAGGGGCCTTTTTAATAGTTCCTAGCACATAGTACCCGACAATATAATCACATAAAAATATCTAGATGGAATCTCCATTGAAGATCAACAAGATCAACCAACAGATCCATATAAAAGAGCCATGGACTCATCCGTTGAGGACCAGCAACATTAATCAACCAAATCCATGCCCGAATTCAGAAAATAACTCTTACTCCTTGTTCCAATATCTTTCCCAACGTACTTGTGGGTATCTTCGGTGGCCGAGAGCCCGAGCACCGTATGGTCAGCACCCTCTAGGATCCTTTGCATGTCACCTAGCACTTCACTCATAGGCCGCTTCCTTGGTCCCTCATCCACTGTACTGGAAGCTTACCATTTAAATCAAACTGAGGCTGTCGACCGACCTTGCTATGCGAGACGTCCTCCGTTGACTCTCCGTTAATAGTTGCAACTTTAACAGATAGGTCTCCATGACCTCAATCACAAGATGGTAAAAATATTTTCCCAGCATTCTTGACATAAAACAGTCATTTAAAAACAGATTTCACATACAAATACAGTTCCAACAATACTTCCATCGTTTCTTATTACTCCGCATCCTTTCACATTAGTCCCCATCTTTTCTCATCTTACCGTAATTTTATTTTCTTCATCGATCCCTATCACATCACATCATTCTCACATCAAATCACATCCAATCGCATCATCCACACCATCCATACATCCATCCACATCATCCACATCAAATCACATCCAATCGCATCATCCACATCATCCACATCAAATCACATCCAATTGCATCATCCACACCATCCATACATCCATCCACATCATCCACATCAATCCACATCATCCATACATCCATCCACATCAATCCACATTAATTTATATCATCCACTCATCAATCCACATCATCCAATGAATTATTAATAAATTCATAGTTTTTGACTCTGGGGAGAAGTAGAGTAACAGTGCATAAAACACTATTATCCATTTACAAAGGGAAGGCTTCATTTATAGGAAAAAGTGAGCCTCTAACCAAGCAAACTGATTCTAGAATTTTTCAGATCAATTTGGTCAATTTTTGACCATTTTTAGGTCAGTTTAGCTTACTTTTTGGATCTAGTTGAAGCAGGAGAGAGGAGAGATGAAAATATATCATTATTTGTGAGTTTAAAACTCAACCACACATGTGAAATAGGTGCCTCCTTCATGAGGGAAATTCCCCCACACTGAGGTGTCAAAAATGCATCATTTCTCTAAATATCTCTTCTTTTTTAACTAATATCCTTGTCCTTTGTCAACTCTTCATCTTATGTGAGTATTTACTCATTTTTTAGGGGTTCAATTTATCTCCTCCCTACATTTTGATTAATCTAATTGGCCCCTTAAAACCTTAATCTAAAATTTTTCGAAAATCTCGACCCTTAGGATAAGGCCTTTTGAACAGATTATAATTGATTTCTAATGCACCTTCTAAAAATCTTTTTGGACTTCTGTTTCGGGAGAATTTATTTTAATAAAAAGAGATATTTTCCATCTAAAAATATTAAAAAATTGAATAACCTCTCTCTAGAACATTTTCTCTCTCTAGGTCAAAACAGGGTAAAATAGGACTTTTCTTTTAATTCAGAGAGGGGATTAATTATATGATCAGAACGGGAGGTTCTTACACTTGCACACCTCAAAAGCCGGAGGTAGGAATCTTACATGTGTGATTAAAGGTTCACTTTCCTCATATCAGGTTTGTAGAATTGCATTAATAGATTTATCTTTGAATTTTTTGCTTGAGTGCCAAATAATTTATTGAGTTCATCCCATGCATCTTTTGCCCATTGTATCCGTGTGATGTGGTGAATGATTTCATCATTTAAACTTAGTGTGCGATGAGTCCTAATTCTTTCTCATTCTTGCTCTTCCAATCATTTTCCCCACTCACCTTTGGGCATTCATCTCTTCCCTCAACTAGACCCCACAGGTTTTTCCTCATGAGCAAATACATGGTTTTGTTTGCCATGTATAAAATTGCTCCCTATTAAATTTGTCTATCTCTTGTGCCGTGCTCATGATGATGTGAAGGGGGTCTTACCTCTTGATCCAATTTCAAGATTCAAGGGTAGTGTCTACCCTTTTACAGCTCAATCTGGTGTTTAGGTGATGATTACAACAGATTTATCGGCATATATTCACCAAAAATTACATAAAGCCAAGGTATCAAATCTGTACTGAATGGTTGGAGTATCAAACCATCTCCAAACTGTAATATGAAGTTATAAGGATCTGTATTAAATACCCAATGATAAATTTGAACCCTCAATTGTACGAAAATATAATGATTAGTGTTGATTAATCATTGATTAGCAAAATAATCCCTCATTTTGTGTGCAAAAAATAGAGTCTGCCGGCGGGGAGGCCAGATTTGGGGCCTTAGAGTTCAAATGAACTCAACTCCTTTCAAATCCATCAATAGCAATTAGTCTAGTAGAGGATTAAGCTAAGAAATAAAGGTTTTGACCAAACATTGAATGCTTAATCTCTGTTTTACCAAAGTCACTTGTAGATTTTATTCAGAGCTTGATGCCACTTCTCCTTGAGGAATTTCACAAATCTGACATCACCAGCATGTAGAGCATCCTTGAAAACCCTTGGTGCAAAGAGGAATTGGACCATTTGCTTCTGTGGAAGAGAAGATCTGAGTTTTGCTTTAGAAAGTAGGTGCTTGTAAATTCACAAAAATCTACAGCTTCTCCAGGCGGTTTTGGGATTTGTCTTGATGGGCTGAAGCATGGGCAGCTTGGCTAGATGTGGCTAAGAGGGTTTGGGCTAATGTTATGGCAAGAGGGAGATCAAGCCCCTCCACTAGCTGGGGGTACAGAGGCTAATTGAAAAAGAGCTAAAAATTTGATTATTTTCTAATCCTAATTACTTGGGTGATTAGCAAGATAATGAGCTCATAAATTTGATGGATTCTAATCTAGGCTCTGATACCATGTTAAATTTGTAGCAATGTGATGAGCTATGGTGGATCAGATGCAAGAATCAACATCATTAACAAAGAGATTAGATGATGTTTCAGATGAGATTAGTAAGTAATTAACTGATAGCTTAATGTAGGCATGGATAATCAAAAACCAGCAAATTCTCATTAGGCCAATGCCTTAATTTATAGAGTTTACATCCAAGCATCTAATCCCTCTGATCTCTCCTTGATTCACTCCACCTCTTTTGCTTGATTCTCTCCACCTCTTCACTTTTCCCAAAATATCTCCACACATCCTAAATCTTCTCATGCTACCCTTTATTCTCTCCGAGTAGATACCTCTCACCTTTTCACTGCTTCTCACTCATTTACAGATTCTCTTTTATAGCCTCTTGCTAAGGGCTTGTTCCCGCACACACCCATTCACTTGTATATTTCAACACCTCCCCTCAAGTGGATAATCCTAGCACACCTGGACCCTATACCAAGTTTCCCTCTTACTTGGTAGCCCGTGACTAGTGCCTCAAGTCTCTAAACTCATAGTCATCTGACATTGTCTCTCTCTATGTGTCCAAGGCTACTACAAGTGCCCGTGACCTTGACTAAAGTGTAGCCCGTGAGACTAGTGCCTCAAGTCTCTAATCTCATATTCATCTGACACACTCTCTCTCTATGTGTCCAAGGCTACTACAAGTGCCCGTGACCTCTTGCTAAGGGCTTGTTCCTGCACACACCCATTCACTTGTATATTTCAACACCTCCCCTCAAGTGGATAATCCTAGCACACCTGGACCCTATACCAAGTTTCCCTTTTACTTGGTAGCCCGTGACTAGTACCTCAAGTCTCTAAACTCAGTCATTTGACACTCTCTCTCTCTCTATGTGTCCAAGGCTACTACAAGTGCCCGTGACCTTGACTAAAGTGCTCGCACATACATCTACCACATGGCCTACATCATCGGTGGCTCAGAGGTGGTTTTACTCTGTTGGGGCAGGTTACATTGGGTTGTGGGGTTTCTCTCTCTCTCTCTCCCTCTCTCCCTCTCTCAGAGGTGGTTTTACTATGTTGGGGTAGGTTACATTGGGTTGTGGAGTTTCTCTCTCTCTCTCTCTCTCTCTCTCTCCCTCTCTCCCTCTCTCAGAGGTGGTTTTCCTATGTTGGGGTAGGTTACATTGGGTTGTGGAGTTTCTCTCTCTCTCTCTCTCTCTCTCTCTCTCTCTCTCTCTCTCTCTCTCTCTCTCTCAAAAAAGATGATCTAACTCCACTTCCTTTAGGAGTCTCCATGAAGTTTTTCGATGTGATTCCTTCTCCACTGGGTTTGCTAGCAGTCTCTTGCCATGCGTCTTGGATTTCCATAGTTGTGGCAAGTGAAGGTCCTTCCTCCTACTCAGCTTCTTCCTCATCCTCGTCCTCGTGAGAATCCTCCTCGGGTGAAGAATGCTTTTTTCTCTCCAGTTGTTGAGTCCAGTCATTTCTTCTCTTTGACCTTGGTCTCTTGTTCTAGTAGAGCTCATTCTATCTCATGCAGCTTCAATTCAAGTATATTCTTTAAGGTTGCTACAATGTTTTCATATTCACCTTTGTCCACACTCTTCAGAAGCACTTCTAGAGCCTCATCATCCTCTACCTTCTTGTTGCCAATGGCTGCAAATTGTTGCTTAATGCTTTTGCATTTGTTCAAGTGTGTGATTAAAGGTTCACTTTCCTTCATATCAAGTTTGTAGAATTGCATTAACAGATTTATCTTTGAATTTTTTGCTTGAGTGCCAAATAATTTATTGAGTTCATCCCATGCATCTTTTGCCCATTATATCCCTGTGATGTGGTGAATGATTTCATCATTTAAACTAAGTGCGATGAGTCTTAATGCTTTCTCATTCCTACTCTTCCACTCATTTTCCCCACTCACCTCTAGGCATTCATCTCTTCCCTCAACTAGCCCCCACAGATTTTCCCTCATGAGCAAATACATGGTTTTTGTTTGCCATGTATAAAACTGCTCCCCATTAATTTGGTTACCTCTTATGCCGTGCTCACGGTGATGATGTGAAGGGGTTCTTACCTCTTGATCCAATTTCAAGATTCAAGGGCAGTTTCTATCCTTTTACAACTCAATCTAGTGTTTAGGTGATGATTACAACAGATTTATTAGCATAAATTCACCAAAAATTACATAAAGCCAAGGGTAACAAATCTGTACTAAATGGTTGGAGTATCACACCATCTTTGAGTTGTAATTTGAAGTTATAAGGATCTGTATTAGATACCCAATGATAAATTTGAACCCTCAATTGTAAAAGTGCACAGAAAAGACAGACGCACCGCATCATAATCCTGAAAATGCTTGACAGGGTATCTTGCCAGCCATTTGGATGCTTTGCCCGCTGAGGGTAGACTCGAAAACTGATTTCTTGTGGAGAGGATCAAAGGGTGGAGGCATCAGGCCATAAGAGTTGTCAAACTGTCGCACATGTGCATCCGAATCTTCTCCTTATTTCCCCTGAAACTTAGAATACTTGATGTTGTGGGCTGGCACGGCCATCACGACGACAAGTGGCTAGTGTGTAACCATCGGTAGTGAAGGAAACAGCCGTTGCGTCACCGTCCGAGGAGAGGTTTGGGGTGTTAAAGGATGCCCACCTGCCTTTGGAGTGTTAAAGGATGCCCACCCACCTTTGGAGTGAAAATAAGAGGATAGGAACGGCTCCATCACTGCCACCTTGCCTCCGACCTCCGGCCTTGCCGAGGAAAGAGGCGGGCTACTTGTCGAGCCATGACGAGCTTCGTCAAAGAGACAGTGGCTCCGCCATCGAGTTGCTGGGACCACCAACTCAGGAGGCCCGTGAGAATGCATGCGCATTCGCAAACATTATGGTCTCGCCAAGTGTAATCGCATTTACTTCTGGCACAAACAGTAAGCGATTATGGGACTGGTTACCTTCTTGCACAACATACTTATCTTACAGATGGATAAAAGATTAAGTTAACAGCATCATAGATTGAAGACAAGTATGGAAAAATTACACAGAACATTACAATAGATTTCATTGATTGAAGAATTCCCTTGATTTGTATATATAGTTACATCCATATATAGGAATAGTATTTGTGATCCGAATAGATACATCTATTAATGACATCCTTTGGAATCCCTACCGACTATTGCGCATAACAGTTTATCCAGTACGGTTACAAGAATGCGGTTGCGGTGTGCGGTAAATGTCGCAACACTCCTGGCGGGCGTAAGCAGAACGTGGGTTGTTTTGAGGACACCTGACAGTGATCTAGGTGTATGTAAGTCTACAAGGGTTAGGTGCCCTGTTTTGACAGGGGTTAAGATATGATGGATATACAACCCATCATTATGCTTGCATGGTTAAAGAAATACAGGAATTGGAGCCCACTTGTTTTGAGCAGGCGCTTTGGAAATAAGAAATAGGAAGATTCCATGAATGAGGAGATGGAAACATTGATGCAAATGCAACATGGGATTTAGTGCCTTTGCGTAAGGAAAAGAAGGCAATTGGATGTAAGTGGGTCTACAAAGTCAAGCATAACACTGATGATTCAGTGAGAGCAGGTATAAGGCAAGATTTGTGGCCAAAGGCTATGCGCATACTTACGGCATTGACTATGAAGAGACATTCAACCCGGTTACAAGAATGGCAACCATGAGAGTTGTCATCTCATTATGGCTGCAGCAAAGGGTTGGTTTTTACATTAGATGGATGTAAAGAATGCATTTTTGCATGGTGATTTGCAACAAGAAAAAGTTTACATGATGCTGTCACCAGGTTATCAGAGTGATACACACCCATATTTTATGTGCAGGTTATGCAAAGCCTTGAATAGCTTGAAGGAGGCACCCATAGCACGGTCAAACAAGATCGGGAAGTATCTTGTTACCATTGGATTTTAGATATCCAATTTAGATTTTTCACTTTATGTGAAAAAGATAGAGGGATCATGCTATTAGTCATCTATGTGGATGACTTGATTATCACTCGGTCGTGATAGTGATGTTGACATACAGGATGTCAGTAGGCTTTTGATGTAAAAGTTTAAGATGAAGGATTTGGGTGAGCGTTGTGATATTTTTGGGTATAGAGGTGGTGAGATCACCTAATGGCATTTTGTTATTGTAGAGACAATATGGCTTGGACATGTTGTCCAAGTATGGTATGGCAGGTTGTAAGCCTATTTCAGTGCCATTGGAGAAGAACACAAAGCTTTCCCGATACAGGTGAGCTTTGGAGGACCCCACTACATACAAGTGCATAGTGGGTAGCTTGATCTACATAACCATTATTAGGCCAGACTTGAGCCATGTTGTTGGAATTGTGAGAGTCAGTTTATGTAGACCCCTAGGAAGACACACTTGAATATGGCTAAATGGATTCTCAGGTACATAAAATCCACAGTTGATTATGGACTTTTTTATGAGGATGGTATAGAGATACAACTACATGGTGGGTACACAGATGTATTGAAATATACATCTGAATGGGTGTGTGCAAGGAACAAGCCCTTAGCAAGAGGCTTTAAAAGAGAATCTATAAATGAGTGAGAAGCAGTGAAAAGGTGAAGGTATCTACTGGGAGAGAATAAAGGGTAGCATGAGAAGATTTAGGATGTGTGGAGAAATTATGGGAAAAGTGAAGAGGTGGAGAGAATCAAGCAAAAAAGGTGGAGTGAATCAAGGAGAGATCAGTGGGATTAGATGCTTGAACGTAAACTCTATAAATTGAGGCATTGGCCTAATGAGAATTTGCTGGTTTTTTATTATCCATGCCTACATTAAGCTATCAGTTAATTGCTCACTAATCTCATCTTAATCATCGTCTAATCTCTTTGTTAATGATGTTGATTCTTGCATTTTTCCCACCATAGCTCATCACATTGCTGCAAATTTAACATGGTATTAGAGCCTAGATTAGAATCCATCAAATTTATGAGCTCATTATCTTACTAATCACCTTGTTAATTAGGATTAAGAAATAATCAAAATTTTAGCTCTTTTTCAATTAGCCTCTGTACCCCCGGCTGGTGGAGGGGCTTGATCTCCCTCTTGCCATAACATTAGCCCAAACCCTCTTAGCCACATCTAGCCAAGCTGCCCATGCTTCAACCCATCAAGACGAATCCCAAAACTGCGAGGAGAGGCTGCAGATTTTTGTGAATTTACAGGCGCCTTCTTTTTGAAGCAAAACTCAGATCTTCTCTTCCACAGAAGCAATTGGTCTAATTCCTCTTGGTCCCAAGGGTTTTCAAGGGTGCTCTACATGCTGGTGATGTCAAATTTGTGAAAATTCTCAAGGAGAAGTGGCATCAAGCTCTACATCAAATCTGCAAGTGACTTTGGTAAAACAGAGATTAAGCATTCAGTGTTTTGTCAAATCTTTTGTTTCTTGGCTTAATCCTCTACTAGACTAATTACTATTGATGGCTTTGAAAGGAGTTGAGCTCATTTGAACTCTAAGGCCCCAGATCTGGCCTCCCCGCACACTCTCTTTTTTGCACACAAAAGAAGGGATTATTTTGCTAATCAGTGATTAATCAATACTAGCTACTCGCATCTCAACTCTTGAAGCATAGGTGGCGCGACTTCAATCCCAAAATGATAATTTATTGCATGAAACTAACAGGATTCTAGGTCTTCAAGAAACAGAATTTCTGCGCTAGAGCAGCGGTTGCAAGAGGCTCAACGTAGTGAGGAGGCTACGAGAGATAATCTTGAAGTTTTTTGCAGAGCTATTAATGATGAACTGGCCAGGCACCGCACGTTAGCCAATTACTTACAGCAGCAACATCCAGGGGATGTCCTAAATCAATATGGAAGATTTAAAATCTTGAGCTTTAACGCTCAGTTTTGAAGAAGCTCATCAGTGGGGAAGAACAAATTGCTCTGTGGAAGGCTAGTGTTTTCCAACAACAGCCATCTCAAGTTTCCAACGCAAGTACTGTTTCTATGCCCATTACACACAATGATAGGGGTAAGGCTCCTATGGAAGAAGGTTATGCTTTGCAGTCTGTTCTTCTGGCTACTGCTTGGTTGGATGCAGATATTACCAAGCTGGTCCGGGAACATGACGATGCAGTCCGTGCTTTGGCAAAGCAAATTGCTAAGAGGCGCAGAGCTTCTTCAATCGTGAATAGGCAAAAAGAACAAATTCAGCGCCTATGTTTTTGGCTGGAGTAGATGGGGCATTCGTTTGCCCTAGCATTACCCCCTCAACCACTGTATTGGACTGAAGCTGATTCCTATCTTAGCCGGTATTATGAGCGACATGTACCTTTTGCTCAACTTCAAGCTCCTCCTGCTAAAAGGGTTATTCTTAGGGAACCTACACCTGAAGAACGAAGGGCCGGCCAAAATGAATATGTGCAACAATGGATTCCTTGCACATGCAGTGGCCTGCAATAAGGCTAGTAGTAACAGAATGATACATGGACCTAGTGCGAGAAATTGATGAATTACATAGAACCAGAGTTCCACAGTCTACGGGAGAGCACGCAGTGGCCTGCAATAAGGCTAGTAGTAACAAAACGATACATGGACTTGGTGCGGGAAATTGATGAATTACTAGCCTTATTGCAGTGGCCTGCAATAAGGCTAGTAGTAACAGAACGATATATGGACTTGGTGCGAGAAATTGATGAATTACATAGAGCCAGAGTTCCACAATCTATGGGAGAGCATGCTCTAGTTGCTACGGAGAATGCAGCAGAACAAGTGGAAACTTTGGATTCCGATGATGAAGCTTAAGAGGGATGCGGATGCGGTTGGATGGTTAAGGCACTTGACTAAGGGCAATTTTTTGGCCATTTTTTTGGGTTCGCGCAAGTCCACTGTGCATGCCAAGTGTTGCGGTTTTTACCGCACACCGCAACCGCATTCTTGTAACCACACTGGATAAACTATTGCGCAATAGTCAGTAGGGATTCCAAAGGATGTCATTAGTAGATGTATCTATTTGGATCATAGATACTATTCCTATATATGGATGTAACTGTATGTACAAATCAAGGGAATTCTTCAATCAATGAAATTTGTTGCAATGTTCTGTGTAATTTTTCCATACTTGTCTTCAATCTATGATGCTGTTAACTTAATCTTTTATCCATCTGTAAGATAAGTATGCTGTGTAAGAAGGTAACCAATCTCGTAACTGCTTACTATCTATGCCAGAAGTAAATGCGATTACAAGGAGTAACCACAGAATCTGGAATGCAAAGCTCCTCATCAAGGCTTTGCTTAGAGCCACTAGAGTCACTATCCACATATGAGTGACCTACTATCAGATTAGGCACAAAAGACTGATCTACCTTTTCCTTCCCTCTCAACGTGTGTGACCATGGGCTAACATTGGATCCACTGCTAGAGGACTCTCCAGGTCCACTAAGCACCTATGATTGCTACTTTACATGTGGTGCAGCATCAACACTTCTTATGATCTGCATCTTTTGTTGCCTTCAATACTAGTGCATACCAGCTACTCATCTCATCAAAGACAATATCTCTGGTTACTTGCATCTCACAAGTGGTAGGGTTATGACATCTATAACCTTTCTTCTCCATAGCATAACCAATAAAGATGCATTTCTCTACCTTTGGATCCAACTTTTTTCTCACTTCATCAGGAACATGCACATATGTAATACACCCAAACACTTTCAAGTGAGACACATTCGGTATTATGCCTGTAAACTTCTATTCAGGCGTCATACCATGAACAGTTATAGTGGGTGTCATATTCATAATGTACACAGCAATTGCTACTTCTTCTACCCAAAAAAATGTGGCATATTCTTTTTAGACATCAAGGCACGTGCCACTTATGCAATGTGCATGTTTTTTCTTTCTACAAAACCATTCTGTTGTGGAGTGTACCTGCATGTAAACTGTCTCTTGATTCCCTGCTTCCTCAGGAAATTGTTGAACTCATTGGAGAAATATTCTCTCCCACCATTTGATCTTAGGTACTTTATTTGCATGTATTTTTCCTTCTCAATCAAGGCTTTAAATCTCTAAAAGTGAGTAAACACCACTTTTCTCCTTCATGAAGTAAACCCACACTTTCCTAGTGTGGTCATCAATTAATGTAACATAATACCTGCAACCTACAATTGTTGAAGTCTTGGTCGATCACCATACATCTGAATGTATGACATCTAATGGCCTTGCACTGACATGAGTTTCATGTGGAAAAGCATGTTTAGCCTGATTACCAAGCTGGTATGCATCACATACTTTGTGTATACCATCAGCCTTTAACTTTGGCAAACCTGCAACAATATTTTGTGCATGCATAGACTTCAGTTGTTGTACATTCACATGACCAATGTGAATGCATAGACTTCATTCATTGTACATTCACATGACCAATGTGCTTGTGCCATATGTCAATATCTACAATGACACCTGTTCCATCCCAAACATGGTTGTCTTTACTTCGAGCATGTTCACATCTAAAGTAAACATCCTGCCATTTCTGTTACCCTTTGCAACCAAATGACACTGATTTTTGAAGTCTTCCACAAAACATCCTTGAATATTAAACCTCACTTGTAGCTGCTCAACCATCTGTCCAACAGAAACCAGGTTCTTTATAATATTTGGAACATGAAGTACATCTGCCAAGTACTTCATTTTGCCATCTTGCATAGACAATGGCACTTCACTAACATGCCCAATGGGATGCGTAGTATCATCACTTATTTCTACATAACCTAGTTTTTCCAATTTTTTCATGTATCTAAACCATCAGCATGATTGGTCATGTGGTTAGAGGTGCTAGAATCCACATGCCATGTACCTTGAGATCCTGACACATCTCTTGTTTTATGGAACTAAGCATGTGATGCATCACAAATAAATGCTCACTTCTATTATCACCTCCCTGTTTACTAGATGATGTATAGTTGCCTAGCTGCTGCAACTTCCCACTTTTAATGTCATTCTGCTTTTTCTAGCAAACCTTTGCCATGTGTCCTGCTTTGCCACAATAATAGCACTCTATGCTATTTGCATTCTGATTCTTTGCTAACCACCTTGGCCCCCTGCCTTTAGATTGGCCTCTTCCACCTATGTATGATTACTGCTGTGAATCATTGGACTGTTGTCCAGAATTTTGATTTCTTCATCAGCCACCACCTTGGCCTCGACCACCGCCTCTACCTCTACCTCTACCTGAATTAGAGTAGAAGTCGTGTTCCGATGTGTTCTTCCTTTGTGAAGAAGAATCCTCACCTAAAACCTTTTCTTCTATGATCATCATTGATATCAAGTCCCAAAAGTTGGGAATATTCTCCCTAACTGCAATGGAGGTCTTGAATGGCTTGTACTCTTTGCCAAGCCTATTCAGACAGACACTCACCAAATCATCATCCTCCACTGATACATTGATAGACCCAAGGGATTCAACAATGCCCTTGATGTTTAAGGCATATTCATTGATGGACATAATTTTCTTTTCCACAGTATGTAACTCTTGGTTTCACTACAACTTCCTTGCCTTTGAAAGCCCATACATAACTTTTCTTGCACCGTGATTCCAATCCTTGAATGCCTTTATATCTACAGGAGTGGCATTCTCCTCAGTTAACTCTGGAGACTCCTCATTGTCTCCTTCTATATAATCCCAAAATCCTTTACCCCCATTATAGGAAATTGGGCATTTTGAACTTCTAGGCATGGAAGTTATTCTTATCCAGCTTCTCACTAACAATCTGATTAATTCTGTCACACATGTTTTCTTGTAGCAATTAAACAACCTGAAAACAGACAACTTCTGTATGCAACCTTTAATACAACAGTATCTTCTATAACTACAACAACGGTACTTCAGTACAACCTGTGTGTCACCAAATGTGACCAGAGTTCATGTACATACACCTAGTATCAACAATACATGTGTAAACCTTAGCTCTCACATGAACCAGGCTCTGATACCATAATGAGAATGTGGGGGGGAGAGAGAGCTTCAAACCCTAGTAAGCAAACACACACACACAACAAGACACAAGAGAGAGATGGATGGCTGAATTTTTTTCTATCTTCTTCTTCTCTACTCAACCAACATAACATGAAGATAAGAGTACACACTATATGGGTTAGTACTTTATTACTACAACATACAAAGGTCGATCCATAATGTGAACCCGACTAAATGAGCTAGCGTTATAACTATGCCAGTCTCTAGTAATCCAAAATGGCTGTCACACAGCCTGTCATCCCACTGGCTGCATATCACCCATATTCTCACCAACCATGCTAGTGGTGTAGATGCGGAAGCTATCACCCATGCGGTTTATCAATGTCAGCCATAGCACTAGTTGAGCTCGATATCTCAACAATTTTGGAGCACAAAAATGTTAACTCCATACCTCACCACGTTGTCCCATTTGGGCACTTGCCCCAACACATCATGTTGCAAGGATCAATGATATAATCAGGTGAGAAAGGTTGTGTATGGTTTTGTCCAACTATTCTTGTATGAGATGATTTTTTATAGCAAAAAGTGATGTTCAATGGTAACCTCTATGGTTAGTATTGCTTATCTCTTGTCCAAGGCCCCTTCTAATCTGTGTTGTACATTGCACATTCACTAGGGTGTCTAAGGAGAAGCTAGAGCGCTCGGTGTGAGAAGTTATAATGGTTGCCACTTGATACACAGTACCGATGACAATAACATTGAGGTGTCGAGCTCAACTAGTACTATGGATGGCAGACATTGATGATCCTCCTAGGGTGATAGCTTCCGCAATTATGTCACTGGCAGGGTTAGTGGGATTATGATTGATATGTCGCTAGTGGATGACAGGCTGTGTGACAACCACTTTGGAACACTAGAGTTATGACATAATTATAGCGCTAGCTCATGTAGTCGGGTTCACACTATAGACCGACTACTTTGTATGTTGTTGTAGGAGAGTACTTTCCCTTTATGTATGTACTCTTATCTTCTAGTTATATGGTTGTAGAGAATAGAAGAAGATAGAAGAAAATTCAGCCATCCATCTCTCTTGTGTCTTGCACTCTCTTATGTTTGTGTGTGTTTGCCTGCAAGGGAAATCAAGCTCTCTCTCTCTCCCACATTCTCTTTATGGTATCAAAGCTCGGTTTGTAATAAGTAGTAAGAAAGAGGAAAGAAAAAGCAAGCAAGGAAGCGGTACACGGGTAAGAGAATCATCATCGCTTTCCCTTCTTGGTTTATATATAACACCCCTCTCGGTAGCCCCAAGAGCTACACATCTCCAATTGAGAAGTTCTCTTTGTGACATCCCACTGTCCCCTCTGCGCATCGAATTCCTGATTGTTGCTGGCAGTGGAAGCGGCTCCCTCATGAGCGGACAGGGTTTCCCACTCAGGGCCTCACCCTCGAATGTCCGGGCTGCATGAGACTAAGCTGGAGGTCATTCTGAAAACCGAAACCGGTAAAATTTCCCATGCCCGAAAAACGGGGACGATTCCTCCTTTTTGAATTTCTTAATGAATTTTCTAACGGGGTCAAGAGACTAAACTAACCTTCATCTGAATAAACCAGATAGAAGGAAAACTATTACGGATCTAACTTGAAGGAATCAACGCTTTTTTCCTAATGAAATCAGACAGAGCCGTTGATCTATTCATTTGAGAATTCTTCATGCTTTTATTTAACTACTCGAGTTCTAAGCGTATTCCTATTAAACAATTTTATTATTAAAACTCTACTGATTCTAGCCCCATCCAGCCCATGGGTTAGCCACCGCGCCCAACCACTAGAATTGGTAGAACCAGACAAGTACTCACCCACCCATAATTGAATGCCTTTCTTAACTTTAGCTTTAGAAAATAGATACGCACACACTCCTCTTTAAACTTGAACTTATAAAATGATCCATTGAACAAACAGTTATTGATTACAAATATCATAACTCAAAATTTTCATCCAGTTCCTTGTTTCTCAAAAATAGGTATCACTCTAGACTCTCAATCGAGACCAGCTGGTGGTGAGCGACAACAACGAGATCCAGTAACAGATTACAATAATTTTTTCGTCCTCATACATATATATCTTCCACGACATATGCATGGGTGTCCTAAGCACCGCGAGCCCATGCATCGCCTCGTCAAAACCCTCCAGGATCCTCCTTAGGTGTCCTAGCACTTCACTCAGGGACCGCTTCATCCGCCCTCACCCATCGTACCAAAAGCACACCATTTTTCACCATACCGAGATTGGTCAAAGGTTTTTGTCGCGTGAGTTGTCCTTTGAACACTCCCCGCCAACTGTTGTAACCGAACTTCCCTTAGAAAAACACATATACCAAATGCTCCCTCCAGCATTCTGGCGTAAGACAGTCTCGGGGGGGTCACTCGTATAAATATGTAAGTATCAGGTGGGTTCAACAGAAGGACATTTTAAATATTTAAAACTTACAGAAATATATTTATAGAGGGGATTTATTTATTGTATTTTTAAAAAAATTTACAGATTTGAATAGGAAAGGATACATTATATTCACTAAAAAATTCACAGATAAGGGACTTTTTAAATAGGCCTTGAACGCACGTGATATAGAGGATTTACATATAGTGACCCCCCCGAGAAGACAGTCCTTTAAGAAAACAGGGTTTCTATGCAAGTTTTCAATTTTGATTTTCTTTGAATATAATGAGTATATCTTAAATCTGCATCCCAAGACTTCTTGACCACCACAGGTCTGAATTCCAAACAGAATTCCTCAAATTTTGTAACCTTTATCCTCAGATCAAAATCAAAGGGTCTCAACTTAGTTTCAGATTCGGTGGGTGATTTGAGTGTATTTTTCCTGAACTGGTCACATCGTCTCTCCTTGAAACTGACGAAGGAGTTTCGTCTTGGTCATAGCCTGATTTAGGATTTGAGTTTGGTAAGGTTCTTCTTGAACTATCTTTCTGAAAAGGGGTGATATTTCAATTACTATTTTTCTGAATTTTATTCATTGAATATTTACTTAACTGATTTCTAAACTGGTCATACGAATTCCTATGAAGAATAAATTAATCATTTATCTGAAATTCTGACTTTGATAGTTTTTTTTTCTGAGTTTTCTCATTACCATCCGAGCGAATATGAAACGATAGAATTTTTTTCTCATAGAGTATTTACTTATTCATTTATTAATTATGCATGGAAATTAAACATAGAATTAAAGAGAATTCTAATTTTGATATGAAAATCATTTATGCATAAAATCAATTTATTAATTATGCATGGAAATTAAACATAGAATTAAAGAGAACTCTAATTTTGATATGAAAATCATTTATGCATAAAATCAATTTTGATGAAAGTAACAGTTTTATAATAAAACAATTCTTTTATGCATCACTTTATGCATAAAAATCAATATTGGTGAAAGTAACACTTTTATAATAATAAAAAATTTCTTTTATGCATCGCTTTATGCATAAAAAATCAATATTGATGAAGGTAACACTTTTACAATTAAAAAAAATCTTTTATGCATCACTTTATGCATAAAAATCAATATTGGGAAAAGTAACATTTTTATAATTTAAAAAAAATCTTTTCTGCATCACTTTATGCATAAAAATCAATATTGGTGAAAGTAACACTTTTATAATAAAAAATTCTTATATGCAACTTTCTATCCATCTTTCTATGCATAGAATGAAAATAACACTTTGAGAATACATAAATGGAGGCGATTACTCTTTTTGAATAACATAAAGATAAAACTTATTTCCACAAAATATAAGGAATTGAAAGGTTCATAGCATATGAGAGGTATATGGATGCATGAACTTAGGATAATAAGGCCAATTAACTTTAGAATAATAGACCTTTTGGAGGCACAACAAAACGAGCCAAGCACATGAAATAAATGACTATTTAAGAACAATACTTAGATAAAAGAAGATTTTTACCTGGTGGTGGGAATACCACTCTGAAAGAGAGAGGAGGATTTACTTAGATACTATCCCAGCCCGCGAGATGAGGACATCTCGAATCTTTTTAGTGGGGGAGATTGTAAGATCCCTCCCAAGCCATGTATGTATGTGTCTCTTTTAATATCTAGATTTCAATAAAGAAAGAGAGTGTAATTAGAGAACAGTGAGACAACAAGGCTAGAAACATTAGGAAAGTGTTAGAATAAAAATATTAACTCCAAAAATCCTAAAAAAAATAAAGAACATAAGAATAGTTCTATTAGAGATAAGTATCTCTCCAAAAATAAAATTTCAAATTTAGGTGATAAGAGGTCATATTTAGAGTACTTTTACACATTTAGAGTCCATGCATACTAAAAATATCAAAAAAACAATGCATTTCTAAAGAGGGCACGTTTGTGGCTATATACAGACGTTTTTGCCTATTCTGCCTGCGCAAGCTTGTAGACCAAATGGCTTCCCGTTCTTTTGACTGGTTATATGACTATATTCTGAGTTTTTATCAGAGAGTTATGGCCGAAACAATTTGCTATTTTTGTGAGGGTCTCTACATAGAGAAAACTGTGAGAAGGCAGCAAGTAGCCTCAAGGTAATCCTAGAGTTTGAGATGTATATATCCCTTCATTCTTATCTAATATCTTAGAAAAGAAGCTTAGATTGCTATGGTCTTTCGGAGGAAGAGACCAAAACTCCATAGCTTTTCTTTTAGAGAAAGAATAGTATCCCGTAGCCCTGTAAGAGAAGAAGGCTCTTTTGCCATAGACCTTTGAAAGAGAGAAGAGTCACAGTATGAGTAAGAGGAGATAAAGCTTGGAGATTATTGGATGATTTCAATCAAAAGACAAGGTATTAGAAGACTCTATTCTCATATGTCAAGTTCTAAAGCTCTTGTTAACGAGCAAAGACAACGATAAATGATAATTTTCTATAAGGTATATACATATTTTGTTTTTCAATTATATATCATTCTTAGGGGTTGAGGTATGGCCCCAGCTTCTCTATTAATTGTTAATAGTGATCTATTTAATTGATTTACTATTTAAAGTTTGTATTCTTTTAAACAATAGCATATGTCTTAATAAAGAATGTCTTATCACAAGTTGAAATGCTAAAATCTTTGTGAAAAGGATTGTTTTCTTAAGAAGGTGACATGGATCCTAGTCCTATGGTTTAGTGACTAAATGGATTGTTATCTTGGTTAAATTAAGGTACAGGTACAACTTCTCCCTGCCTTGACACTGCCTCGTTCTTGTGCTTGTGTAGCCAGACGGCGGCGGAGACGTTAGTAAAACTCGGAGGTGGCCCATGGTATCCCTCATACCATTGGGAGAATGAGTTTTGCCGATTGAGGCGAGTGATTGTGATGCTGCCTAGTTCTGAGGGCCCAAGCTAGTGAGGTGAATTAGCACACCCTAGTGCGCAGACATTCCTCTGAGGGGCGGGAGGATCGAGTGATGGAGCCTGAGAGGGCCACAGGCCGGCTTGAGTCCTTGCCAGTGACCTGACGATGAGGTGTATGGTCCCGTAGGGTTTTGCCCAGCATGTAGAGGCTGGAAGGCCGAATTCTAGATTATCGGCTGTATAAAGGAAAAGAATAAGAGAGCCGGTTTGGCTTGGATAAAATTGATTCATGTATAAACTTTTCTTTTAGATCTTGTCTTGGCATTATTGTACTGTGAAAAAAGGCTATTTTAATAAACCTTATGAAAAGGGCCTTAATTAAGGAACATGTTTATTTATGTCAAACAGTGTGGTAGGATTAATTAGAAAACAAATTGATGCGTGAGTAGGGTGGAAAGTGGGAGGATGGAATGCCCAGACGGCACCATCCTACAGACGGGTGGACCCGATTAGTCGGGTAGCTTTCCAACATATTAAGTGAAAGCCCTACGTTAGATAAATAGGTTCTCGAGCAATCCTATTCTAGAAGACTAGGCCAGCGGCGGCTATGCCTTGCATGGATGAGGAAAAAAGCATTGTCTCTAGGAATCAAGACTAGTAGTTGCCCAAATTATGATCAATTACCCTATGGGTGATTTGATTTTTTTGAAGACCATGCTCCCCTTGCGGGATAGAACTAGGTCTTACCTATGAATCGTATCCTTGAATCTCTGTATGGTCAAGGTGTCGAGATGAGTAGGAAATTTTCTCTAAGATAAGACTTAGTGGACTATCTTAAGCGTTTCCCCCATTTTTGGAAGGGAGCGCCAAGCAGCTCCCCAGCCAGCCCTGCTAGTCACCAGCCGCAGCCCTACACACTCTGTTCTCCATCAATTGCATCCCTCGTCACTAAAAGGTCCTCTTCTCTTGCGCTTGATGCATAATTTCCACCACCATGTTGTGCATAATGTCCACGATGTTGTGCTCTATCCCCTCTCAAATCATTTTGTTTGCGGCGGAAACAATCACGTGCCATATGACCAAATTTCCCATAGTAATGGCATTCCACATCTTGCATAGATGTTTGTTGGCCTTGCCAACGTCCTCTACCATGAGGATTACCTTTGCCTCTCTGAGGTGTATATCTACGACCACCTCTAGCACCATATGAAGGCTGAAAATTCTATTGTGGTGACCTGTCCTGCCATCCACGACCATTACCACGGCCACATGATGCAAATACCCCCTGCCTCTAAAGCCTCTTTGCGAATAGAAAGCTTGATTTCTGCCATTATCATCATGGCTAGTAGATGCATCCTGAAAAGAATCACTGAGTTTGATTTCCTCAACAAGCAAGAGTGAAACCAACTCATCAAAGTCTGGTAAACCTGTACTCCGAACCGATATGGATGTATCAAAATATTTATATTCCTTGCCCAGACCACGCAAGGTAATGTCTACCAAATCATCATCAGGCATGGGGGCATTTATTGTTGCCAATGCATCTGCATACTTCTTTATCTCTTGTACATAATCATGGATGCTTCTTCTATTCTGTTTCACATTATGTATCTATTGTTGTGCAACTGAGACTTGCGAGCACTTGTGTCTGTATCAAACAGCTTTACCAATGTATCCCATGCATCCTTGGGATTCTCAGCATCATGTATGTGTATGAGCATAGCATCCGAAATACATATAGACAGATAATGCAACACTTTGAATGCTCTTTCTGACCATTGCTTTATGAGCTATAGCCTGCTGCTATGTAGGTTGTTGGGGTAGTTCCGGCTCTGGCTCAGCACCTGTAATAAGATTCCAAACACCTTTTCCCTTCAGAAAACTTTTGATCCTATACTTCCATGCCTGGAAGTTCTTCCTATCCAATTTTTCACCAACAATTTGTACTGGATTATCTGACATATTGCTCAATGCAAATACACCTTTTGCACACGTCCAAATCTGTAAACAAGCCTTCCTCAACTCAACCACACTCCAATGAGTGTTCCAGATACTCCAAAATAGTCTACAAACTTCAATTTTGCTGTAGAAAATCAACTTGTATGCATCCGAAATGAACTGGCTCACACAGTCCAAGATACCCTATTTTGATGCACTTTACAAGGCTCCAAATTACAATGTAGTGGGTCAATCAAGTGTGGATAACTTGCATTGACACCTAAACAACCTCAATGTTGCATATCAACACCATCCGAGGTGTGTACATACCAACAATTTTGTCACACCCCCTTCTCTATTCTGAGAAAAACCAGAAAAACCAAAAAAACTAGTAGTAGATTTGCTCTAATTTCTTCAATCCTTGTCCAAATTGAGCAACCAGGCATTCATTAGCTTAGCAATGATGTCCACTAACTCCATGTAAAAGGAATTAGACCAATTGTTTAAGACCAAAGAGTAATTAGTCGATTAATCACACTCTGTTTCACTGCAACCAGCAGTATCAGCTCATTTCCAGCTCCATTAGGCATAATTGATCATTCCAATCATATAGCCTCCTTCTCAAGCATATGTAGTAACCAATTGCCAAGTCAATTGTAGAATTAATCAAGCACACAAGTGGTATTCGACCTCCTGGCATCAAAAAGATGAAAATTTTGCCCTGTTTCTCTATATGGACTGCGCCGCCTACTGTAGGGGGATTTAGGAGTGATTATGTTGCTAATTGATGATACTATTAGATGCCTAACACACCTAGGCAAGTGTACAATCCATCAATGCTCTGATTTTTGCCAAAAACTTGCTCCAAATTCATCAAAATTTGACCTCTTTTTCTCTGTTTTGTGAGAGCTCAAAAACCAGTAAATTTCACACATTCAAATGCATCAAAATTGCTCCAAAATCAGTGTAGGGCATGCACATGAGTTGCCAATATATTCCTCCTTGTTAGATACATGTTTCTTTGCTAGATTTGCATTTATTTTCACCATACATCACCGCTTCCAAGCTTCAATGGAAAGCTTCCAAAAACCAGAATTTTCCTTTGCTTTGGCCAACCCTAATTTGCTTTGTTTCTGTCTGAATCACTTGCAATCCGCTCAAGGATGTTTAGTAGACCTTACCTGGTAGGCCAAGCTCTCAGATCTGATAGAAATCGGTGTGCTCCAAGCTTCATAGCATCAATGGCAAGCTTCACAGCTTCTTCTCCCTCTTCTCTCACTCACTCATAAACCCTAATAGAGAGCACCAGGCTCTGATACCATGTTGAAAAATAGGTAGAGGGAGAGGAGACACACACATAGGAGCAAACCCTAATGTATATTGCAAACCCTAACCATAGAGGGAAGCCATCTCCCTTCTCACACAATGCATAAATCCATAATCCATAATACACTAGACACACTATGAGTTGTGTCCACACACATCTAACCCTAGCTAATGTCCACACACTATGACCAGCTGGACGCGGTCATTTATGACCAGCTGGACGCGGTCATTTATGTCTCACACATGTTCCTACCTAACATGCCAGCACATATCATAGCTGGCACACGCTGACATCGAGCTTGAATCTCAACACATCTGTCACAACCATGTTGCCATGGTCATCCAGCAAAGCTCTCAATGGCTTCACTGGGATTAATTGGATAGGTGCCATCACCATGAGCACATTGTATAGAGTATGCAGCTATAAAAGCATTGTATGCTACAGAGCAAGGTCTGGGAAGCAAAAGAGAGAAGTGCTAAAACTCGCAAGTGAATGTTCAAACTACTTTTCCCGCTTGCTTTGCATGTAGCGCCACATCATAGCAGCTACACTTGCTTTGGCATAATAACTACTCCATCTCGGCCATAATTGGCATGTATTAAACCCATATTGAATGCCTAATAATTTTTCTCAAACCGGGTACTTGTGATGACCTGGCATCTCAAAAGCCACCCAATTTGCCGCCACTTCTTCATTAATAGGAAACGGACACCGCAAATCTTTTGCATGATAGGGCCGCAATCGGAACCCATTAATTGTATGCGGTAATAGCCAATCTTGCATATCTGTCAGCTAAAAAGCATTGTCTCTTATATTGTAGTAAATCTAGAGCGGTCCTATGCCCAGCGATTTTTCCTGGACAACTGGTCCACCTGAGCTTTCTTTTGGGGGGTTCTATAATTCTGTCAACAAATAAAAACACCACAACCGACTTCTTCCAGAGTTTTTAAATCTGCCACACCACCCGAAACTATAAAGATTCTTCTGGAAGTAAGCTATCTTCGACTGCAATCCGAAGACTCAGAACCACATACTATAAAGGTGTGACTTCTTCCATTCCAAATGCCAACTTGAATGGTGTCAATCCTATGGCTACCTTGAATGTAGTCTGATATGCCTATAATGCAGCGAGCAGTAGCTTATTGTCCCAATCCTTTCTATGAGTAGCTACCAGTTGGTCAACATTTTTCCCAATTTTTTATTAGTAGATTTTACCAGCCCATTCACTTGTGGATGATATGGAGAAGATTTCTTGTGAATTACCATAAAAAATGCCATCATCCTTCATACCACCTTATTGACAAAATAAGTGCCCCTATCATTGACAGGCTCAACCGGACAGTTGTACTGTGTCAGCACATCCTTATATAAACACTTGGCTACGGATGCTGTGGTATTATCTTGCTATGCCCAAGCTTCAACCCATTTGGTGCAATAATCCGTGGTTGTCATAATATACCTGTTCCCAGTTCTTTGTGATGTTGGCTTAATTGGCCCAACAAATCTAGTCCCCACTTTTGAAAAGGCTCCAATGGTAATATGGTTGTATAGCGGCATCCGGTCCTTGGCTGTTGGTGGCTACCCTAATCTTTGACAGGCATCACAATTCCTGATAAAATTCTGTGCATCCGCATGTACAGACAGCCACCAAAGTCCGGCTTGCAATACTTTCTTAGCAGTAATTAGGCCTGCAAAGTGTTCACTAGCTACCCCTGCATGGGCTTCAGCTAGCACCGCTTCTTGCTCCATTGGCAATACACACCTCTGCAAGACACCAAATCAGATTTTTGTGGTATAATTGTCCCAATACTACTTCAAAATTTCAACTTCGAACTGCCAATCTTTTTCGTTGATCTATCGATAGATGATCTGGCATCTCCCCATAAACTAGAAAATGCAGCATCTCATCATACCATGTCTAGGGAATTTGCACACCTATATCTTTCGCCTCTGACTGGACACATTAAATAAGTGTGCATCAAAAAATTCATCTTCCACCCCTACTGGCAATTCTCCATTATCTAGTCTAGACAAATAATCGGCATAACATGCTGACTGCCTAGTCGATGTACCGTAGTATACTCAAATTCTTGTAACAATAGCACTCATCGTGTTAATCTGATCGGGTCAAATTCTACTGCTTCACCAAGTATAGAAATGCAAAATGATCCACATGAAAAATGAACGAACGTTCCAATAAATAATGCGTGAACTTCTTCACAGAATAAATCATCCCAAGACACTCCCGTTCTGTCACACTGAATAAGTCTTTTGAGCATTGTATAGCTAGAGATTGGCATAGAACACAAGCCGGAAACCACCCATCCTCATTCTTTTGCATCAAAAAACTGCCTATTGTTACGGTATCTGAGGCATCTACAAAAACATGAAAATCTTGCTCCCAATCCGGGGGCATCAGCACCACCAAAGCCTTTGACAGTAATAACCGCAATCTTTGATATGCTACATTACAGACGGGAGTCCACCGGAACTGATATTTTGGAATATGTGTCACCAGATTTAATGGTACCGCAATATGGGCCAACAACCAGAGATATCTGTCCACTCAGGGGCCGTTTCAATAGTTCCTAGCCCATAATACTCGGCAATATAATCACTTATCAAGATGGACTCTCGTTGAAGATCAGCAAGATCAACCAACAGATCCATATGAAGAGCCATGGACTCATCCATTGAAGACCAGCAAGGTCAATCAACCAGATCCATGCTCGGTTTCAGAAAACAACTCTTACTCCTTGTTCCAATATCTTCCTCGACGCACGCGTGGGTATCCTGGGCGAACCGAGCACCGTATGGTCAGCACCCTCTAGGATCCTTCGCAGGTGACCTAACGCTTCACTCATAGGCCGCTTCCTTGGCCCCTCATCCACCGTACCGGAAGCTCACCATTTTAATCGCACCGAGGCTGGTCAAGACCTCGGCTGACCCATTGACTCTCCGTCATCATCAGCAGTTACAACTTTATCAGTTAGGTCTCCACGACCTTAATCACAAGATGGTCAAAATGCTTTCCCAGCATTCTTGACATAAAACAGTCATTTACAAACAACATTTACAAACAGTCACAAAATACAGTTTCTATATCGAATTCCGTCTTTCCACATTATCCCTCCTCAATCCACATTCTTATTCCACATTCCCTTCATATGTACTCATTCTCATCCATTCATTCATATCAACGACACATTATTTCCCATACATATTCACCTTCATTATTCTTCATACACATCCATGCATACATCCATTTTCACATCCTTATTTATACATCCACATCCACATACATACATCCATACATACACATCCACATGCATACATTCACATCTACATGCATACATCCATACATCCACATACATACATCCATTTCCTCATTCCCATTCATATAAATCCATACGCCTTCTCATCTATTCTTTTTCATCACATCCATTCTCACCCTATCACAACCCATATTCATCTTATCTCATCACATACACTTCTTATCTCATCCCATACACATCTTATCACATCTTAACTCTTCTTATCACATCCTAACTTATCTCATATGCATCTTATCACATCTCATACACCCCTTATCACATCCTAACTCATCTTATCACATCCTAACTCATCTCATATACATCTTATCACATCCTAACTCATCTCATATACATCTTATCCCATCACATACACTTCTTACCTCATCCCATACACATCTTAACTCATCTTTTATGCATACCTCTATGCAAGAATTTCAATTGTGATAAAAGTAACACTTTTATAATAAAATATTTTTTTTCTGTAATATTTTTATAATAAAATAATAATTTATTTATTTATTTTCATTTTTATGCATAAAATTTATATGATGAAAATAACATTTTTATAATAAAATAATCATTTTTTGTAATATTTTTATAATAAAATAATAATTTATTTATTTTTTTCATTTTTATGCACGAAATTCAATATGATGAAAATAACATTTTTATAATAAAATAATCATTTTTTTCCTTTATAATTTTATAATAAAATAATAAAATATTTATCTTTTATGCATACCTCTATGCATGAATTTCAATTATGCTAAAAGTAACACTTTTATAATAAAATATTTATCTTTTATGCATACTTCTATGCATGAAATTCAATTATGCTAAAAGTAATACTTTTATAATAAAATATTTATCTTTTATGCATGCCTCTATGCACAAAATTCAATTATGCTAAAAGTAACACTTTTATAATAAAATATTCATCTTTTATGTATACCTCTTATGCATAAAATTCAATTATGTTAAAAGTAACACTTTTATAATAAAATATTCATCTTTTATGATTGAAGACATCCAACCAAATTAGCATATGGTTGATTTGTAACAAGCTGGCCACCACCATCAGAAGTGTTTTTCATGGAACTCGCAAGACAAGGAGTAGTTGCTGAATGTGCAGATTCCAAACCAAACTTCTTAATAGTATCTTCAATAAACTTTGACTGTCGAAGTAATAAAATACCTTTGCTGCGATCCCTTTAAATCTGAATGCCAAGACACGAGTGAAGCTCTCCAAGATCCACCATATCAAATGCCGAAGATAACAACTGCTTATTTTGGTGTAAAAATCCCAAATCATTGGAAACAAGGATTGTATCATCCACATAAAGGGCAAGGATTACAAAACTACCATTTTGGTGTTTGGTAAATAAGTTGGGATCAGAAGAGCAAGAGAGAAAGCCATGGGAGGTAAGAAAAAGATCAAACTTGATGTACCAAGCCCGTGAAGCTTGTTTAAGACCATATAAGGCCCTATGAAGACGAGCAACAAGATCTTCCTTACCTGCAATAACAAATCCTTCTGGCTGCTCCATGTAAATTTCTTCATTCAAATCTCCATTCAAGAAAGCTGCGCGCACGTCCATCTGATGAATTTCTAAGTCGAATTGAACAGCAAATGCCAATAAAACCCGAATACTAGTAATGCGAACAACTGGTGAAAAGGTTTCATGATTATCAACGCCAGCAACTTGAGAATAACCTTTGGCAACTAAACGTGCCTTGAATTTGTCAAAGGATCCATCTGCTTTAAATTTTGTCTTATATACCCATTTACACTTAATGGTAGTACGGCCAGGAGGCAGCTCAGTGAGTTTGCTTATTCAAAGAACCTGTTTTGCTGTTACAGATGCACTTTGCCTGAACTATCATAACTTTTGACTCACAAATCCGTTTGACAAACTTTTTTGATAGGATTCACCAGCACAATACAATCTACGTACTTGGTTTTGGTTTTAAGGATGCGATTAAGAAACAACCCTAATTACAACAAGTTAAGCTATAAAATCATGTAGACAACACATAATCAAAGAACAATCTTGTAAGACATGAAATTATAATCATGAATTTAACAAGAAGACATAGATGCTTCCCTTATAGATGCTCTGATACCATGTTGAAATGTAGAGAGAAAGAGACGAGACAAGAGACACATCATGTACGCTCCCAAAGACTAATTCATATTGAGGACAAGATATATATATATATAGGTGAGATCGAGTTAGGTAGAGTGAGCCATATATAGAGCTCCAACAATCTTTGAGCTATACCATGCCGATATTACATTAAAATATATTTTCTATTATCCCTTAAAAATCCTCTACTTTTGGAGAACTTGGAGCTTCTCTCTCTCTTCAACAATCCTTGGAGCTTTCTTCTCAACATACTAAACCAATTGATTGGTTGGGTGCTTCCTTCTAAGATAAAGAAGCAAGCCAAATCTAGAGGTAAGAAGTAATTTCATGGTTTTCATTAATATTCTCAGTGATTTCACTTCTCAGCCCCTCTCAAGCTTGAGAAGTTTCTATTTAGTTGTTTTTAATGCAAATCAAGCTTTCTCTAAGAGTTTTAATGATTAATCACAAAAAAGTTAATCTTTATGCGCTTAATTAGGATGCTTTTTATGTATATCTCTCTCCCCCAAAAGAATTGTCATTCCTATGACAAATTCTTAAGCAAATGAATGCTTCTCATTGATAAATTCTTAATTCAAAATCAATCTCTAAGCTTGTTAAGCTAGAGGTTAAGAAAATAGCTTTTTATGTTTTTATGCTAATAAAATTATGGTAAACTTATGATTTAATTCCATAAATTGGATTTAAGTCTAAGGATAGTTATTATATCATAATTGTATTACAAAGTCTTATTGTTTCTAGAAATATTAAAAATTATGAGTAATAGCAGCAGCGAAGCTATGGTTGGCAAAATTTTTAGAAATTAATACATGGCTCATTTTTATGCATAATGTGAAAAGAGGACTTCCTATCATATTCTAGGATTGGACATCCTATGCTAAAAGAATGATTTTCATCAAATTCATGGGAAACTAATTTTTAGTACTTATGCATAAATAATTAATTAAAGAAAAGAGGAGTTTTTGGTATTTTTATTTTTATGCAAAAAGAGGAATTCCCATGATAATGAAGATCCATGTAATTAAATGGAAAAAGAGAAATTTTGGTATATTAAAATAATGAATATTTAATTTAAAGAAGAATTTTAGATAAATTTATTTTATGCATGAGAAAATTTAAATGATAAAAGAGGAATTCCCATGACAATTGTAATTCAATCATTTAAATGGTAAAAGTGGAAGTCTTGGCATATTTGAAATAATGGATATTTTTATTAAAGAAAAGAGGAATTTTAGATAAATTTATTTTATGATAAAAGAGGAACTCCCATGACATTTGGAATTCAATCATTTAAATGCAAAAAAGAGGAACTCCCATGATATTTGAGATCCAAGAAATTAAATGGAAAAAGAGAAATTTTTAGCATAATTCAAATTATGAGTATTTATCAAAAGCAAAATTTTGAGCATTATTGGAAAATATGGGTAGAATTGATTTTTGTAAATCCCATGAATCTTTTACTCAAAAGAAGAATATTGAATATATTTCACTTGATAAATTTGATAAAGAATATGAAAATATCCATCGAGAAAAAGTACCTTTAACGAGAAATTTAGAAAAAGTCCCATCGGTATCGAAAGTAGAAAATGTTACTAAATGTGAATAAGATGTGAAAATGTTACTAAATGTGAATATGATGTGAATACGATGTGAATAAGATGAGAACACGATGTGAATGCAATGTGATAGGATGTGAGTGGATGTGATAAGATGTGAATGTGATGTAAATGGATGTGGATGTGAAGAGATGTGGATGGGATGTGATGTGATGTGATGTAAATGGATGTGGATGGGATGTGATGTGATGTAAATGGATGTAAATGGGATGTGATGTGATGTAAATGGATGTAGATGTGATGAGATGTGGATGGGATGTGATGTGATGTAAATGGATGTGGATGGGATGTGATGTGATGTAAATGGATGTGGATGGGATGGGATGTGATGTAAATGGATGTGGATGTGAATGTGATGAGATGTGATGATACGTAAAAGGAAGTGATGTGATGTAAATGGATGAGAATGAGATGTGGACATGATGTAATGTGGATGGGATGTATGTGATGTGATGTGGATGTGAATGGATGACATGTGATGTGATGTAAATAGATGTGAATGGATGTGAATGTGATGTGATGTAAATAGATGTGAATGGATGAGATGTGATGTGAATGGATGTGATGTGATGTGAAATGCATGTGATGTGATGTGATGTGAATCGAGATAGATGTGAATGGATGAGATGCAATGTAAATAAATGTGATGTGATGTGATATGGATAGATGTGAATGGATGAGATGTGATGTGAAATGGATATGATGTGAATTGGGATAGATGTGAATGGATGAGATGCAATGTGAATGGATGTGATGTGATGTGATATGGATATGGGTAGATGTGAATGGATGAGATGCAATGAGGATAGATGTGATGAGATATAATATGATGTGACTAGATGAGAATGGATTAACAACGATGGGAATACATATGATTCAATGTGGATTAAGCAATGTGAATTGATGTAGAAGAATGTGGAATAATGAGAAATGATGTGGAACAATGTGGAATGATGTGGAACAATGTGGAAAGATGAGAGTTCCTTAGAAACTGTATTTATGACCTATTTTTAAACGACCGTTTTATGTCAGGAATGCTAGGAAAGCATTTTGACCATCTTGTGAATGAGGTCGTGGAAACCAAATTGATAAAGTTGCAACAGGCAGCTGACAGAGAGCCAACGGAGGAAGTCTCGCCTCTAGCAAGGTCTCAGCCGAGGTCTTGACCAGCCTAGATTTGATTTAAATGCTGAGCTTCCGGTGGTATGGTGGATGAGGGACCAAGAAAGCGGCCTATGAGTGAAGCGCTAGGTGACATGTGAAGGATCCTAGAGGGTGCTATCCATACGATGCTCGGGCTCTGGGTCGCCGAAGATACCCACGCGTGCGTCGAGGAAGAAAATGGAACAAGGTCTTAGAGTTATTTTTTGAACTCAGGCATGGATCTGGTTGATTGACCTTGCTGGTCCTCAACGGATGAGTCCATGGCTCTTTTATATGGATCTATTGATTGATCTTGCTGATCTTCAATGGAGAGTCCATCTGGAATTTTATAAGTGAATATATTTTTGAGTACTATAAGCTAGGAACTATTGAAAAGGCCCCTAAGTGAACAGGTGGTGAGCGTTCTGGTTGCCAATGATGCCTTAGGTACACCGATGAAGGAATGATTGGAAATTAGAATTCAAGATAGATATTTTGGAGGATTATGATCAGTGATACTATGGTTTCATTAAAAGATTGTTTTAAAGACATATGAATCTGTGAAAAAGGCAATTTCATATTGGGTGTGTAAGTGGTGTAACTATCTTGAACTTTGCTTGAAGCGCTAGCTAGGGGGCCTGGGAACTCTTTTCCTCCATGGTACCTAGGGCAAAACATAACCAAATTCCTAAATGTTCTATGGCTATGCCTCTCGATGAAGAAAAAAGCATTGGTCTCTATGATCCAAGTGCAAGTCTTTTCCTTGATCTGATCATGTGACTTACAGGTTTGGTCGGATTAGTTTGGTTAGTTAAGGATCTTGACTACGTTAAAATAAAAATATCCTAGAGGAATTGCTCGTGCTTTTGGGCGAGGGAAGTTTTTTTGGGCTCGAGAACCAAGGGTTTAGTCTCTTGTTAGGATATCCGTGGGGCGAGGCTCCGAGTGAGAGGCTCTGCCTTGTGCAAGAAGTGCTACTTCCACTGCTAGCACCCCCGAATTTGTTGCGCGGAGGGGGCAAGGATCTTTCAACTCCCAAATAAACACAATGTCCAAAATGTTTGAGGAAAATGAGTTGGGGGGGTCTATCCATTCCTTCCCCAATGAAGAATATGAGACACCTACATGGGAAGAACCCTCCATATCCAAAGAACCCAGGGATATAGGAAGCCTTGCGGGCTATACTATCCACACCTATCTAGATACCATTAGGGCAACTGTTACGCAATTCACCAACCTTATGGATAGATGTAAAAGAATGGATTGAGGGTGGTCTAAGACCAAGCGATACTATAGATGAGACTCTTCCACCCTTGGCAGAAAGAACCTTGAAGCATATAAAGGAAACCCGAGTCGTTAAGATACCAGTTAACCAACTGGGACACTACTATGAAAGCGACGACACGAACATCGCCATCCTGATTCATCATAATGGATACCAGGCATTGGCTATCCTAGATGGTGGGGCAGGGGTTAGCATCATTACCAAACGTTGTTGGGAAAACTGGGGGAAACGTGATCTAAAAAAAGAAGATTTAATCGTTAAAATGGCTGATGGAACATCTTCAAGACCCTTCACGCTCTTGGAAAATGTTAAATTCAAACTTTTTACGTTTCGCTATCGTCATACATTTGTGGTCCTGGACTTCCTACGCCAACCTGATACATATGACATAATATTGGGAAGACCTTTCATGAGGGAATCCAAATTGGTGCATGATTGGGCCTTAGATCACATGTACGTACACAGGGATTCACTAATCTTGAAGATTGATCTGAGAGCATGGAAAGCACACCCCATGGAAGGGCATTTGTTTGGTAATGATTCGGTCACAACGAAACGAACCACATCCATATGTATATGCCAACTTGCAGAGGGGGAATCCAAGGATGAGGAGGAAATGAGAATGTAAGCATCACTACCTCCTTCGGACTAATTGAAAACTGGATGTATGTGTTGGCTACCATTGATGTAATACAGCCTAGGGGAACCCAGTATTTGGAATCAGGAACCATCCCCAGGACTTCTATCTGAATGGTTAATTAGCAGACCATGGATGAGGAATCAGGAGGGGAGACATCAAGTACAGAAGGTATTGTGGCACGAAGCCGTACCAGTGCTCAATGCCTCAGACGATGGCGGAGATAGAAACGGTATATAGCCCGACGAAATGCCCTGCTCTACGAAGCACACCCACGGATGCCCAGTGGTGACTGAGATACCTTGAGGCTACTAAGGTACATGATGAATTCCCAAAGGATTGGGGCGAGGAGTTGAGTAAACTATCATTAAAAGGAAGGCAAAAAAAGAAAATCATCCTTCAAAAACTCGATGCACCCAAGCTTACAAAAGTTGGGTGCCGAAAACACAACAAAGCCCTAGCAGAGGCAGAGCATGAGGCCAAAAAGATCATGGCAAAAGCCAAAAGTGACAATGAAGACAAGCCAGACTTGCTTTCAGTTCACGACCATTTCAAGAACTATACAGTTGATGAACGGAGAGTAGTCGAGCTGACGGTCACTAGGGTTAAAAAGGAGGGGCTATCAGCATCATACGATGGCCCGACAGAAGTAAAGGAGGTTGACATTTCGGGACCAGGGGGGCAGAAGCACGGCCCATAGACATTGCTAAAGATTTGACTTGTGCGGAAGAAGAGAAGTGCATTGTTCTCCTCAAGGATTATAAGGATTGTTTCGCCTGGAATTATAAGGAAATGAAGGGGGTACCTCCTGAGGTGGTACAACCTACGATTCCAATCATGGAAGGTTCGAGACTAGCCAGGCAGAAACCATACCAGATGAATCCTAAAGTATGCATCAATTGTAAAGGAAGAAATTGATAAGCTCATTGCTATAGACTTTATATATGAGATCGAACATACGGATTGGTTGTCCCTCACCAATTGTAATAGTGCCTAAAAAGAATGAAAAACTGAGAGTATGTGTCGATCTTAAAAAAGTAAATGTGGCCACTCGGAAGGATCATTACCCATTACCTTATACCAAACATGTTTTGGAAAGAGTGGCTGGGAGGAAAGCGTACAACTTCTTGGATGGGTTTTTCAGGTACAGTCACGTGTCCATAGCACCAAAAGACCAACATAAAACAGCCTTCAACACAATGTGGGGGACGTTTTCTTACAAGGTTATGCCATTTGGTCTCACAAATGCCCTTGCAATCTTTTAATGTTTGATGTGCACAGCTTTCAAGGACTAGTTGGAAAAGTGGTTGGAGGTATTCATTGATGATATATGTGCACATTCTCGATGGGAAGATCATTTGGCCTTCTTGAAGAAAGTGTTTGAACGTTGTGGATTATATTGTATATCACTTAAACCCCTTGAAGTGCAAGCATGGTGTGATATTGGGACACATTGTCTCAAGGAATGGTATATCCACTGATGATAGGTCAAACTGATCTTGGAGCTACCACCGTCTACCAACTACAAAGGAGTGCAAAGGTTTATGGGTTATGTGGGGCACTATCGACCCTTCATCATTTTTTATGCTGATATAGCCAGACCTTTATACAAACTTCTCATTGTCTTTGAGTGGACTGAGGAGTGTCAAGAAGCTTATGATCGTCTCTGAAGCAAGCATTGGCAAGCATGCCTATTTTGCGACCCCCCAATTGGGATGTCATATTTCACGTACACATCGATGCATCAAATTTTGCTATTGGTTGCGTGCTTGCCCAGCCTGGTGAGTTCAAATTGGACTATCCAATTTGCTTTGCTAGTCGTGAGTTGAATGATGCAGAGGTGAACTACACCACCACAGAGAGAGAAGGATTAGCTATGGTCTACGCTATCAAGAAATATCGACATTATCTCTTGGCCAACAAATTCATATTTTTGTAGACAATCAAGCCTTACTATATCTAGTGAATAAACCTTGCACCATGCAAAGAATCACCCGATGGCTACTATAGTTGTTGGAATTTGACTTTACTGTCATAGAGTAAGGAAGGGAACACATCATGTGTTGGCCAACCACTTGTCCAGAATTCCAAATGGGGAACCAGCAACTGGTGTCGATAATGACCTTCCTTATGCGTGTTTATTCAAGTTGGACTTGGTACCTGAGTGGAGCGCTGAGATCTCAGAGTATCTAGCTTATGGTTTTCCACAGGACATACCTTTGAAAAAGATAAGATGTGGCGGCTTATCAAGCTTGCGGCACCATATCAATTAATTCTGGGAGAACTATATAGGTTAGAAAAAGACAATACACTCAGACGGTGCGTAAGAGAGGATGAATTTTTAACCATATTGGAAGAGTCTCATTCATGGATAGTAGGCCGGCACTTTGATGGGGAAATTACAGCTCGAAAAGTGCTTCAAGCAGGACTCTTGAAAGATCCCTGCCCCCTCCGCCGTGGCGCAACGAATTCGAGGGTGTAAGCAGTGGAAGTAGCACTTCTTGCGCAGGGCAGAGCCTCTCACTCGGTGCCTCGCCCACGGATATGCGGACAAGAGACTAATCCCTCGGTTCTTCCAAAACCGAACCCGGAAAACTTCCCTCACCCAGAAAGCACAGGCAATTCGTCCATGATATTTTTATTCTAACGTAGTCAAGAGCCTTAACTAAGAAGTCACATGGTCAGATAAAGGAAAACTCTTGCACTTGGATCATAGAGACCAATGCTTTTTTCCTCATCGAGAGGCACATCCATTGATTCTTTTCCATAGAACAAGGACTATCCGAGATTTACTTCATCTATCGTACCATAATAGAATTGAGTCTCATTTTAGGGATCCATCAGTCTAGCCTAACCCCATCCAATCCCATGGGTTAGCCAACTGCCCACCACTGTAGTGATAGGATCCATTTAGGAATTAACAATCTTTTAATGAAACCATAGTATCACTAATCATAATCCTACAAAATATCTAGTTTGAATTCTAATTTTCAATCATTCCTTCATCGGTGTACCTATGGCATCATTGGCAACCAGAACGCTCACCACTTGTTCACCACCTGTTCACTCATTGGCAACCAAAACGCTCACCACTTGTTTTCTCAGGGCCCTTTTCAATAGTTCCTAGCTCATAGTACCCAGAAATATATTCACTTATAAAAATCCAGATGGACTCTCTGTTGAAGATCAGTAAGATCAACCAATAGATCCACATAATAGAGCCATGGACTCATCCGTTGAGGACCAGCAAGGCCAATCAACCATGCCTGAGTTCAGAAAACAACTCTAACACCTTGTTCCATTTTCTTCCTCGATGCATGCATGGGTATCTTCAGCGACCCAGACCCCGAGCACCGTATGTCAGCACCCTCTAGGATCCTTCGTAGGTCACCTCTAGCGCTTCACTCATAGGCTGCTTCGTTGGTCCCTCATCCACCGTACCAGAAGATCACCATTTAAATCGAATCGAGGCTAGTCAAGACCTCGACCTTGCTACGCGAGACATCCTCCGTTGAGTCTCCATCAGTTATTGCAACTTTATCAATTTGGTCTCCACGACCTCATTCACAAGATGGTCAAAATGCTTTCCCAGCATTCTTGACATAAAACAGTCACTTAAAAATAGGTCATAAATACAGTTTCTAATAAACTCTTATCTTTTCACATCGTTCCACATCATTTTCCGTTATTCCACATTCTTCTAAATCAATTCACTTTGCTTAATCCACATCCAATCATATGTATTCCCATCGTTCTTCATCGATTCTCATCTAAACACATCATATTACATCTTATCACATCTATCCTCATCACATCTCATCCATTCACATCTACCCATATCCATATCACATCACATCACATCCATTCACATCTATCCCAATTCACATCACATTCATTTCACATCACATCATATCCATTCACATCACATCTATCCCGATTCACATCACATCACATCTCATTCATTCACATCACATCTCATCCATTCACATCTATACCGATTCACATCACATCATATTTCATTCATTCACATCTATCCTGTTTCACATCACATCTCATTCATTCACATCACATCTCATCCATTCCTATCTATCTCGATTCACATCACATCACATCTCATTCATTCACATCTATCCCGATTCACATCTATTTCACATCACATCACATCTCATCCATTCACATCTATCCCATTTCACATCACATCACCTCACATCCATTCACATCACATCTCATCCATTCACATCCATCACATTCATTGTATCCCCATCCCATCACATACATTCTATCCACATTACATCTTATCCACATCTATCCACATTAGATCTCATTCATTCCATCCACATTACATCACATCCATATCTATCCATATCTCATCACATCCATACACATCCCATCTCATTCATCCACATCCATCTAGTCATTCACATGCATGTCTATCCACATCCACCCATTCATTCACATTCACATCTATCACTTCACATCTTATTCTCATCCATTTACATCACATCACACCCATATATATTATCACATCTATTCACATTCACATCTATTCACATTCACATCCACGTATATTTACATCACATCACATTTCATCCACATCTCATCACATTCACATCCACATCCCTTTACATCACATCACATCACATCTCATCCACATCCACATCCACATCCATTTACATCACATCACATCTTATCACATCCACATCCACATCCATTTACATCACATCACATCTTATCACATCCACATACATATTTATTTACATCACACCAAATCTTATCACATCCACTCACATCTTATCACATCCACTCACATCTTATCACATCTTATTCACATCTATTCACATTTAGTAACATTTTCTATTTTTGATTACCGATGGGACTTTTCTAAATTTCTGCCAATTGCTTGGCCTAGTTAAAGGTACTTTTTCTTGATGGATATTTTCATATTCTTTCTCAAACTTCTCAAGTGAAATATATTCAATATTCTTCTTTTGAGTAGAAGATTCATGGGATTTACAAAAATCAATTCTACCCATATTTCCCAATAATTCTCAAAATTTCACTTTTGATAAATACTCATAATTTAAATTATGCTAAAAATTTCTCTTTTTTCATTTAATTTCTTGGATCTCGAATATCATGGGAGTTCCTCTTTTTGCATTTAAATGATTGAATTCCATATGTCATGGGAATTCCTCTTTTATCATAAAATAAATTTATCTAAAATTTCTCTTTTCTTTAATAAAAATATCCATTATTTCAAATATGTCAAGAATTTTACTTTTATTATTTAAATGATTGAATTCCAAATATCATGGAATTCCTCTTTTATCATTTAAATTTTCTCATTAATAAAATAAATTTATCTAAAATTTCTCTTTAAATAAAAATATTCATTATTTTTATATACCAAAATTTCTCTTTTTCCATTTAATTACATGGATCTCCATTATCATCAGAATTCCTCTTTTGCATAAAATAAAATTACCAAACATTTCTCTTTTCTTTAATTAATTATTTATGCATAAACACTTAAAATTAGTTTTCCATGAATGTGATGAAAATCATTCTTTTAGCATAGGATGACCAATCCTAAAATATGGTAGGAAGTCCTCTTTTCACATTATGCATAAAAATGAGTTATGTATTAATTTCTAAAGAATTTTCCATAGCTTCGCTGCTATTACTGATAATTTTCAATATTTCTAGAAAGAATAAGATTTGTAATACAATTATGATAGAATAACTATCCTTAGACTTAAATCCAATTTATGGAATTAAATCATAGGTTTACCATAATTTTATGGACATAAAAGCATTAAAAAAGCCATTTTCTTAACCTCTAGCTTAACAAGCTTAGAGAATGATTTTGAATTAAGAATTTATCAATGAGAAGCATTCATTTGCTTAAGAATTAGTCATAGGAATGACTATTCTTTTGGGAGAGAGAGATATACATAAAAAGCATCCTAATTAAGCATAAAAACTAACTTTTTTATGACTAATTTGAAACTTCTCAAGCTTGAGAAGGGTTGAGAAGTGAAATCATTCAGAACTCTTATAGAAAGCTTGATTTGCATTGAAAACAATTAATTTGAAACTTCTCAAGCTTGAGAGGGGTTGAGAAGTGAAATCATTGAGACTATTAATGAAAACCATGAAATTACTTCTTACCTCTAGATTTGGCTTGCTTCTTTATCTTTGAAGGAAGCCCCCCAACCAATGAATTGGTTTAGTATGTTGAGAAGAAAGCTCCAAGGATTGTTGAAGAGAGATAGAAACTCCAATCTCTCCAAAAGTAGAGGCTTTTCAAGGGATAATAGAAAATATCATTATTTTAATGTAATACTGGCATGGTATAGTTCACAGATGAGAATACAAAAGAATGAGGGTTTATTTATAGGTGAGGGAGGCCACTAACTGAGTCCAACTAAGTTCTAAAATTTTCTAGCTTCAGTTTGGCTGAATTTGGACAAGATTTGGACCAGTTTAGCTCCCATTTTGATCCCAGTTCGATCCAGGAGAGAGGAGAGATAAAAATATCATATTTTTTTTGAATTAAAAACTCATCCTTATGTGTGAATTAGGCACCTACCTCAAGAGTGTCCCCCTCCTTACCAAGGTGTCAAAATTTCATCATTTCTCTAAAATATCTCATTTTTTTAGTAATATCTCTTAATTTTTAACTAATAAACCTTGTACTCAGTCAACTCTTCATCTTATGTGAGCATTTACTCATTTTTGGGTATTTTCTTTTATTCTTTAGATTTATCTCATCCCTATACTTGGATTAATCCTATTGGTATATAGGAATCTTAATTGGACCATAATCCAAATTTTTTTGAAAATCTAGACCATTAGGCTAAGGTCCCTTAGATCATTTTTAATTGATTCCTAATGCACATTGGAAAGTTCATTTTGAACTTCTGTTTCAAGGGAAACCATTTTAGACACTAGGAGGATTTTTATATTCGAAGATATCTCAATTTTGGATTACCTCTCTCTAGGCCAAAATAGGGTAAAACAAGATCTTTCTCCTATTTCAAAGAGGGGAATAATTACAAGAACAGAAGGGGAGGTTATTACACCTTTACACCTCAAAAACTAGAGGGAGGAATCTTACAACTCTGGTGGTCTACATTATTTGGGGATGCCATGGAGTTCGTTGTCAAAAGATGCAAGGAATGTCAACGTTTTGCTATTCCACAACAGAAGGACAAGATGCCGCTAACCCCTATCATTGTAAGGTAACCATTTGAGAAATGGGGGATAGATTTTGTGGGACTGATTAGTCCAGTGCCGCACATCCATCCCAAGCACAGTACATAATCGTGGCCACAGACTATTTCACAAAGTGGGCGGAAGCCAGAGCTTCAAAGAAAGCTGATGCGCGAACAACTGCAAAATTTGTATATGAGCAAATCATATCAAGGTTCAGCTGCCCATTAGAATTAGTGAGTGATTGCGGCTCACATTTTATCAATGAGGTGATTAATCATTTACTTGCAGGATTCTTAGTATTCCATCAAAAATCATCACCTTACTATCAATAAGCCAATGGTCATGCACAGAAAGTACCAACAAGATTTTGTGTACTATCTTGATAAAAACGGTGGAAGCAAATCGAACAGATTGGGAGCATAAGCTGACAGCAGCTCTCTGGGCCTACCGCACATCATATAAGGTAGCGACAAGATATACTCCTTTTCGTCTAGCTTATGGTGTTGAAGCGGTTAGGCCCATGGAATACCTAGTCCCAAGCTTAAGGATTGCCATACAGGAGCTTCTAAACTGAGAATGCATTAGCTGAAAGGCTAATTGACTTGGAAAAACTGGATGAGACCAGGTTGATAGCATCACATGGGCTCATGGTCGACATAGGAAATATTGGTTTGATAAAAACCTTAAGCAAAAAGAACTAAAAACGAGGGACCTTGTCCTCATGTATGGTGCAATCTAACCTATGATAGCAATTTCATAATCTTAGTATCGTCTTGTAGAATACCTCTATTCATCATGCACATTACTTCACATGAATCTTACACCAATCCTCTTCTATATACTCATAAAATACTTGTTGAATTCGGTTATCTTTAACCCAGCTATCCCTATTTCTTGACTTAATTTTTGCTCTAGCTCATGATTCCTTGTAGCCAGGGGTGGGCTTGACGTTTCTCTTGAATTAGGAGACCTCTTCTTGATTCCTTGTAGCCAGGGGTGGGCTTGACGTTTCTCTTGAATTAGGAGACCTCTTCTTGATTCCTTGTAGCCAGGGGTGGGCTTGACGTTTCTCTTGAATTAGGAGACCTCTCTTGATTAACATGGAAGGACTCAAGTTCTTCTCGATACTTTCTATAAAAAAAAAAACTTTATCACAGTCTCTGGCTATAATTATGGCTTTTGAAATAGAGGATGGTTTTGCATTCTTGATGAGGTTATTCAAAGGTAGATTAAGCTTCCAAATGAATTGATGGAGAAGAGTTACCTCATCCATCTCTAGAGCAAATCGAAGAAGTTTAACAAAAGTTTGGTGGTATTCTTTTAGGATCTTTCTTTCTTGGGTTAGCTCCAAAAATTCATTCATTTTATCCTCTCAAAATCCTGGAGGACAAAACCTTTCACAAAGGTGTAATTTCATGGCATCTCATAACTGATTCTAGCTCCAGTTGTGGTTAGATTGACAATAGTGCTTCCAACTAATTCGGCATTTCTTACGATTTTTAGACGAGCAAGGGTGAACTTGCTTCTTTCATTGAATCCATGAAAAGCTCAAAACTATCAAATACTTATCATAGTGCCACATCTAAAGGCACTCTGGATTAATATATGTGAGATCTTCATTTTTTGAGAATTACACATCTGAAGTTAGACCCATGTTTATGTGAGATGGGTTCAAGATCTTGGATGATCGTCCTAGTGTAAAGCAT